>NC_138941.1:69776967-70976967 GCF_965226115.1 Aulonocara stuartgranti | reverse complement strand
GACAATAATACAGTTTGTCTGTGTAACAACTGTAAAAAACTATTGTAAGGAGCTGGACTTCTTCAAGTTTGTTTAAAACGTTTAATCCAGTCAAATAATAAAGAACAGCTGGATCAGTTTTAGTCATGTTTAGTCAGAACATCTGTTTCCTGTTAAGAAGCTCGAAAAATCCACCAGTATTTTCTCACTTTATACATATTGTGAATAGTTTGTATTAATCTGTTGTCCTGAACTAGAAGAGGAAACGGATTCTGTTCTGTTCTTCACTCATCACCTACCTGACAGCTGACACCTCACACCTGTTTCTCACCTGCAGGTCAGACAGGAGGAGACACAGAGGATGGAGGGAAGGAGGCTGGAGGGAAGGAGGCTGGAGGGAAGGAGGCTGGAGGGAAGGAGGACGGAGGGAAGGAGGCTGGAGGGAAGGAGGACGGATCTGCTCGACTGATAGTTGGTCTGTCAGTTTCTGCTGTGCTTCTTGTTGTTGTTGCTCTTCTTATTAATCTGATCTGCAGAAAATATGAGAGGGGTTTTAGCACAAGAAAACAAAACCAGAGAAAAAAACGTAAAAAAATAATTGAAAGGGCTGCAAAGTATTCAAAGCTGAATAAAGCTGAGCCTGATGTTGCATGAAGTCACTGTTACCCAGCATGACGAAAAACAGATGATCAAGGACAGAAAGAAACTGATGATGCCTCATGTGACTTTTCCTGCCTCATGTGACTTTTCCTGCCTCATGTGACTTTTCCTCCTTAAGCCCAGCCCACTGGGAGACAGCTTGTACTTTGTTCTCCGTGGTTTGTAAATCCATCGTATCAAATTTGACGGAGCTTACAAACTGTTATAGACTCAGTTTGGGCTGAAACTTGGTGACTTTTCCTAAAATGACCCAAAATACACGACAATGAATGGATTGAAATATTTTCTGCTGTTGTACAGATGATGCAGACGTTCGTACACTGACAGTGTTTCGGGACAAGTTTGACTCGTGTCTGTTCAGATGGATTTTCAGATCCACCAGTTTGGCTAAAATTAAGGAACATTGTGATTTTAGGGAAAGTTGACACTGTGAAAACATTTTCATACAAACTCACAAACATGATGTACACACGCATGTTTGTGTATCTGTAATGAGACAGAACTGGGTCTCATATGGCTCACACGAGACCCAGTTCATGGCTGAAGCCTTTATGGGTGACATGATGTCCTACATGTCCTGAAGTGGATTCTGGATTTCTGACGTCCTTAATCACTACAGCAGTGAGGTCAGTGTGACGAACTGATGCTCTGTTCTCTGGCCTGACAAAGCTTTAACTCCAAACATCTCTCCACTGTTAGAGGATCAGTTTTTTATGGCCTGACAGTGTGAAGCCTCCACCTACATCACCGAACTGCTCCGCCTTGCTCCACTTCTGCACTCTTGAGTCTGTGACCTTCTTTAAACAGCTTGTTTTTGTGTTTGTGGTGTTTTGCTCGGCTGTGCCCTTTTTAACACTGTTGTGTTTAACTTTGTTTTTTTTTATATCTCTGGAAATAAAAGTTTGGTTTGTAAAGACAAAGAAAATGAGTGAAATCTCTCTCTGAGGATCCTCAGCGTCACTGTGACACGTGCCTGTATGTGCACATCTTTACTTTTAATAAGATGTTTCAACATGCAGACGTGAATCTAACACAGTAACAGCTGCCTTTGTTTCAGATCCAGCTCATTCCAGTTCACTGACAAAGTTTTGGTGCTGCGATAACGACTCTGAGCCGATGAAGCTCTGATGACTCTGATAACATCTCCCTCCCAGTAATAACCTCCCAGCAGCAACTATGACAGACACGTCTCCTGACAGTGACACTCTTACAGATACACATTCAGGATTCAAGAGCTTTATTGTCAGTACAGCAGTAGACACAGTATACAGCTTACCACATGGTGCATTTATAAGTATGCAAAAGATATCTCTCTCCAAGAGATGTAAAACTCAAAATTACAAATACATAACATACTAAACTTTGTGATGCGGCTGCTGCTGCTCCACATGTTAGTAAATCTGACCCTAAATCTTCCTGCTTCTCTTAGAGCACACAGGTAACGGCTGCCCTGAGCATGAAGGTGTGTCTGCAACATGATGAAGCTCGTCTAGAGCAATGATTACAATCTGCTCCGGGGCAGCTGGAGAGTCCTGTTTGCTGTTTGCCTCCTTTAGAAAATAGAATAAGAGCCAGAAACTTCTTCTCAACACAAAATAGTCTTTGAATGTGTTTTATCTTATTTTCTAGGGTCCATTAGAGTGACCGTGGATACAAAGTGATGTTAGTGGAGAATTAAAGGTTTTAGTAAAAAGTGTGAAGGTTGACAGTTTGATTACAGCTGCTCAAACTGATTTCCTGTTCTTTGTATGTTTGTCACACTTATTAAATGTTTCAGATCAGGATGATGTAGCTTTGGATTTGTTCCCTTAATAACAAACATCTTCATTTACAAACTTCAGTTTGTGTTTTCTTTGTTTAATATTTTAATGTGTTTGATCTGAAACATTTAAGTGTGACAAACATACAAAAACCAGGAAGGAAACAAACTCTGTTTCACTCTGTTTGTTTCCATCTTATGTTCTTATATGTTGTTTGTTTGAAACTTGTGATCAGCATTTTAAAGTTTTTAAACTGAACTCAAACACAAACTACTAACTGGTCAGACATTGAAATGAATTGTTCCTCTGAGTATCTGAACCTGCTGTTGTGTTACTTTTGTGTGCTGGTGTCACTGATGGCTGCTGCTGCTGCTGTGACAACAGACACACAAACAGTTTGATGTCATCAGAAATCCCTCTGCATACACTGAGAGAAAAGCTGCTTTACTTTCACACTCCAACACTGTTATTATGTCCTGCAGTCTGAGTGTAAAACAACACTGCCCCCGTGAGGTCAAACTGGAGCATTGCACATGATAATTCACATCCAGCAAACGTCTTGGACCTTCACACACATCTGACCCTGATTTAGTGGAGACTTTAGAAATTTCAGTGTTTCTAAAGTCTACCTCCTTTTTTGTGATAGTTTTTAATGAATCGGGACACAGCTGGGACACGTTGGTTATTGATTTCACTGTTTAAAGCTTTAAACAGATCAGAGAGACAGTCCAGGCAGATGGGATCACGTGGTGAGTGAAATAAATACAGAGGTGGTCACCTCTGTATTTAATCATTAGTTATTATTAATCTCTGGCTCTCTTCCACATCTTGTCTTGTCTCCTCCCTTTTCCTGGTTCTGCAAACAAACAAAGGTCAATCAAATGGATGATCCACTTGGTAAAGGCTAAAGAACCAATCAGGACAGGCAAAAATAAAAAGAACTAATTTCATCATTGGATGAGATGATCCAGTGCTAACTATATGCTTTATCAACAAGGAAAAAGGGTTTCTGTCTGCCTTTTAAGCCTAATCTTAAAAGTAGAGATAGTGTCTGTCTCCCGAATCCAAACTGGAAGCTGGTTCCACAGAAGAGGGGCCTGAAAACTGAAGGCTCTGCCTCCCATTCTACTTTTAAATACTCTAGGAACAACAAGTAGGCCTGCAGAGCGAGAGCGAAGTGCTCTAATAGGGTGATATGGTACTACAAGGTCATTAAGATAAGATGGGGCCTGATTATTTAAGACCTTGTATGTGAGGAGCAGGATTTTGAATTCAATTCTGGATTTAACAGGAAGCCAATGAAGGGAAGCCAGTCTCAGACCAACAGAATAGACCCAGCAGAAGAAGCTACTTCCATTTAGGAGTTTTCAAGGCCTCTGAGGATTTCCTCCAGTTTTTATCCATCTATTGGTATCAAGACTGCATCTGTGAGGATTTTCTGCCACAGAGGGAATTTTCCACGACTGCTACAGCTGCCAAACGTCTTGATGCATGCTCAATCATCCAGGTAAGTAAATCTCCAAAAGTTGATTCTGTTCATCTGGACGCAGCGTTTTGTGGGAGAAACGTTTCGTCACTCATCCAGGTGACTTCTTCAGTCTGAGCTGACTGCAGGTTTCCTCAATCTTATAAACAGAACATTTGCATAATGACTGAAAGCAGCCCACTGAAGGAAGAATGGGCTGGGAGGTCAGAGATCAGTGGGCTTTGGTCAGTGGTTGTTGATCATGAACTGACAGATCTGTATCCTGTGTGTGCACCCACTGTGGGCCTTTTCTGTGCTTAGTGTCAGCCTGAGCTCCATGCAGGCCTCAAAGGCCAAGCAATTCAAAAGCTTCACCAAAACAAGACACCACTCAAATAGCTGGACCCAGGCTCGCCGCCCTTATGGAGGAAAACATAGAAGATGATCTCTGTGAGTTATTTTTACTGTCATATTATAAAATGTGATGTTCTAGCATCATGTTATTCTTCTTAAGCCTTTGAAAAGCTTCCTCTGTGTCCATTAAACTGATGACTTTAGTGCTGCTGTCTACTTGTTACATTTAGTACTGTTTAATTTTCAACCTAGGAAGATCTGTAAGAAGGACTCACAATATAACATAATACTGTAAGATTACTTACAGGTAAAATACTCAGATTGTACTTAGATAAAAGTATGTAATCACAGACTCGCCCAGCCCGACTGCCTTGAAGCTCAGGTGTCTTCACTGCCTCCTCTGATAAGAGCTGGAGACCTGAGTAGGTTCGTCACCCATCAGCAGCAGATCACCTCTCGATCGGGCACGTTTTCATCTGGGAGGCTTTTAGAGCTCACTGCCCTCGGCGTCGCTGCTGGAACAACCAAGTTTTGCTATTGAATCTTTGACCTGCTGATCTCACAGAGGCAGGAGACCCAGAACATCCATGCCAGCTTCAGTTTATGCTCTGTCCTGTCATCCAATCAGATTTGCATGTAATACACTGATATTCAGCCCCAGCCTGGTGTTCTCTCCATCTCTGACCTTTCACACAATTTAAACTAACAAACTTTCTCTTTAAAACTGTTTGTCAATCACAATTTACTCGATTTATTATTATTCTATCACATATTTATATCAGTCATAATGAACTCAGTATGATCTGAGCTGTAAACCTGTATTGATCATCACAAACCTTTATAGCGCTTCAGAGCAGCTCCTTCAGTGGCTGCAGCACCCACGATGTGGGCGGAGAGATTTCCTCCCCTCTGCTGTCAGACTCCACCACAAAGACTTTGCAGCTGATCAAACACACACATGTGCAATAGGACTAAGTGTAACACTCTTTTTCTGACAACGTTGTATTTGTACTCAGTTGTATGTAGCATGTGTATTCTATTTTTATCCTATCATTCTATTCTATTCTATTGGGTACAGTTGTGTACAGTTTCTTATTCTATTCCAGTGTTCTCTCATGTTTGCTATGTAACTGCACTGTCCACTTCCTGCTGTAACAAAACAAATTTCCCACATGTGGGACTAATAAAGATGCTCTTATCGTTACTGTATAACCACAGGTTCACTTCACATTTGGTAGAATATAAAAGGACAAAGCTGGACAATTGTCATCACATTTCTCATTAGTTGCTGTTAGCACAGGCACACAAAGAAAGCAGAGCTTTAGCTTTAGCTCCCTACATCACTTTTAAGCCTGGATGTTGAGGCTTTTGCTTCCTCTCAGCTGTGATGACATCTCTGTCTGCTCCATCTCACCCAACATCATCCATCTGACCTGATGCTACCTGACAAACTAAAGATAAAATATTAAATTCATTTTGCATCACTTACATTTAAAATACATTTAAGGTGGATTTCTTAAAAGGGAAGGGACTGACCTGACTGTTGTGTCGAGACAGGTGTGAAGGGAGTTCAATCCAGTCTTATACTGCGGACGTGTTTGGTTTTGGTCTGTAATACGTTGAGTTTATTATCTATAAGTTAACATAGCAAATCCTCCATCCAGAGGCTAAAGTGATATCAGAGCTAGACTACTTTAAGTGAAAACAGATGATCGTCTGAGCCTTAAATGAAATAAGGTTAAAAAGAAATGCTGCTATCGACAGTGTGAGGCAGTGAGCTCTGTTATACCATATTTTTTAATTTTCTTTATTATTATTATATTATAGTGTTATTACCTTCCTGTTACTTCATAATAGAATGACAGTTAATGGTAAAAGTCTTGAATAGTTTTGAATTTATTTTTCCATGATCACATTTCATTCAATCACTCGTGGACTTGTATGAATGTTACATGTGTTATTTTCACCCGTGGATTTACAGACACTGTGTGAACAGTTTTCATTTTATCCAAAGTTTTACTTGATGTCCAACTGATAAAATCACTGACAGACAACAGAAGCAGGAGCTCAGAGAGAAATTCAATTCAACTTTATTTATAAAGAGACAAATCACAACGTTTGGTTTTATTTTACAGAAACTTCAAACTAAACCAAATTCAGGACGTGTATTAAACCTGCAGCTGATCCCTGTCTGCTGTTCACTCCCTTTGATTTCTGTTACCAGCATCATCTCATGTTCCCCAGGTTCACTGACAACGCTGAAACCACCAGCGGGAGAGTAAGAGTGCTGATTTAAAAAGATTCAGACATTTTATTTTGCTGCAGCTCAACATGAGGCTGGATCCTGATTCTTTGTTGTTTTTGTTTTCTCTACATCAAGAAAACAGCAGCAACAAGAAGCACAGCAGGAACTGACAGGCTGACCTTCAGTCCAACAGATCCTCCTGTGTGACCTGCAGGTGAGAAACAGCTGTGAGGTGTCAGGTAGGTGATGATGAAGAACAGAACAGAATCCATTTGCTCTTCAAACTGCTGTCAGACATTATCTGCTGCACTCTGATCACATCACTCAGACCAGCTGCTTTCTACAAAGTCTCATCAGCAACATCTTTACAAACCAACATCAGATTGTGTGTTTTGTGGTCTAAAGTTTTGTGCCTCTGGTTTCTCATTGGCTCACACTCTTGCAGAGCCGTAACACGCACATGAATGAGAGGTGGTGAGTGTAGTTCCTGTTAACAGGGTATCGCAGACCATCCCGCTAATTGCTGAATTTACTTTTGTCTGTCATATTTATGATGAAAAACAAATGTAATCAAATTACATATTGATATTTTCATATGGGAATCGATCCTGCAACATGAAACGCTGGGATTGGAAGTTCAGCATCGCTCCGCACATCATACCTGTGAGATGACAGACAGCAGTGTGGAGGAGAGTGCGACACAAAAACACAGAAATATGACTGACAGCTGCAAACGAAGCAGCATCTGCTGCAGGTGAAAGATATTGGGACTAGCAGAGCAGAGTGGCTTCACTGTAAAACAAAATTAGCAGTGAGTGTGAAAAGTTTCTGTGTGTGGAGTTCAACACCGTCCACTCAGAAGCTGCATCACTGGATGGTAGATTTAAAAAGCTTGCATTCAGTGACAACAGAGCTGTTGATGAGGCACTTCAGAGAATAACTGCAGCAGCAAAGTGCACTCCCACCCAGCTCCACCATTACAGGGCCAAGTGAAGGAGGAGCCACAGACGTCTGCTGTGTGGAGCCTCTTTGATGAAAGAGCTGCAGGAGATGCTGCAAAGAGAAATACTACAGCTGATGTTATGATGGAGATGAAATGTTATCTTGAGGAGCCCCTCATCCAACAAGGAGAAGGCCCACAGAGCTGGTGGGAGGCCAAGGCCACAGTCTTTCCCTACCTGTTGAAGGTGATGGAGGGGAGACTGTGCATTGTGGCAACATCTGTTCCTTTGGAGGGTCTTCTCAAAAACTGGGCAGATACTAAGGAGAAACCACATCAGCCCATCCAAGCTGAGGCAGCTGGTTTTTCTGAATGTCAACCTGCTCTGAGGACAAACTGTTTGGCTGCTGAGTTTGGTTCTGTTCTGTGGATTTGTTTACAGTGGGGCTTTTTGTGTTGAATTAAACTTAAAGGTTTGATTAAAATATTAAACAACAGTAAGAATGCCTGCTTTTGTAACAGAACAAAAACACAAAATTAGGCAATTATAAGGCTTTTCATAAAAACACTACATGCAAAAGGGTTTGTCAGCACACAAAGCATTCACATTTGCCAAGTAAAGCTAAAGTATGAGGCTACAGAGGATAATAACTTAAGAGACATTTGGGAGCCACGAGACGTGCAAGATAATCCAGAGCTTAGATCTAAATAAGGAAGTCTTAACTCAGTAATGGAGAATATCCTCACACATTAAGAAGCACCGAGGGAGGGAAGTCCTTCATTACTCTGTCAGTCAGGTAGGTGATCAGTGAAGAACAGCACAGAATCTATGTACCTGCATGTTCAGCTCAATTTGTGGATGCAATAAGAAGTAAAGTGAGAGTGATCAGCTTACCAGTGACTGTGATATTAACCAGGTTACTGATGGCACCATTACTGGACTCACACCAGTAAACTCCGGTGTCGTGAGGCACCAGCGCACTGATTGAACATGATTGATCACGTTGCTGTTGTCCCCGCCCATCTCCACACTCAGCCCTCTGCAGTTTGCTTGTGTTTCTCCTCACAGTCCAATCAGAAAAGCTTTGGTCCTCCTCACAGATTACAGTCACAACATCTCCCTCAGAGACATCAGAGCTGTGAGGAAGAGGAGAGGTTAGATCAGGGCAAGGCTGGACTGGGACAAAAAGTTGGGATGAAGATTGAAAATGTGACGTCATTCAGGGGTAAAACTGCAAAGGATTCTGGGAACTTGTGGCAAGAGGTACAAGCGCACGCAGGCTTTCAATTAAAATCAGTCACACAGCGATAAAAAGAAACCCAAAAAATGGCAAGAAGCTGTTGTATTATTAACTGCAACAGCCGGTCGCATGACAGCCACGGGAAGCCGACGGGTAACGAGATAGTTTTTTTTTTTTTATCGGATTACGTCGTTGAAGAGAAATTTTTTAAGCCATGTTTCCGAAGTAAGAGCTGACGGATGGTCTGGATATACCAAATATAACGTCCCAGAACTCTCCAGCTCACAGGTTAGTCTGCTCCAAGCATTCCCACAAAGGTCAGAGTTTTGTTGTAGTTAATGCGTCATTTTTCTTAACATAATTGGTGATATAGGTTACAAGCAAGTCTGGCGCTGAACAGAAATTGTCGCGCTATGCTCCTTTGTCTATTGTGCATAAATAGTGAATTGTCCTGACACAATATTGCGTTTCGCTTCTGTTATTATGGTACATTGACAGAAACATATACTTTTATTCACAGGAGAAAACAGTTGTTTTGTATCACTAATTGTCCAGTACGATTACAGCATACAATATTATTGTCACTGCTACATTTCTGTGATGAACCAGAAATTATTTCCACTACTAATTAATTACCGTTGAGCTCAAAGGTTATATTAATAAACGGTTAACGAATGTGTATCTATGACGACGATTTGTGAGACTGGTAAACTTACCTTTGTTCGTACGATGGTCTTTCGTTCTACACGGTGCATTTCAAGGTCCTGCACCCATCCGTCGGTAAACTGTACCTGGGCTTGTTGCAGTGACCTGAAGTTACTAAACTTCATGAGTGTATGCACTCACTCCAAGAACCGTATGATTATAAATATGAGCGTGGTGAAAGTTGGGCAGCACGCTGACGTCTTTGGTCCCTCTGTGTGCTCGTAAGGGTCTGACCCTTTCACTCCTTTGATTTTTTCCTCGTATCTTTTCTTTGTCTTTTCGTCGAGACTTTTTTGTGCGGCAAAGAAAAAACAAGAAGGTATTGGAACCGGAGAATGAACGTTTTGCGGTGCTGCAAATGCTTGCATTTGATGCGGTACTTGGATTGTTTTGCCACGAGTTCCCGGCATGCAATGCGCGAAAATCACGTGATTGCTAAACAAGGGGGAGGGTGCATCCGGCCTCCTCGGCTGTAATTGGTCCAGCCCAGAGTCGATCATGACCAATTGGCCAATCCAACACCTTTCATTATATATACCCTTCCTAAAAAAACAAAAAAAATCCATCGGCCCATAAAAACAAAAAATCGCCAGCTATGGATCAGGGGTGTCAAACTCAAATACACAGTGGGCCAAAATTCAAAACTGGAACAAAGTCGCAGGCTAACGTTAATATTTATTGAAATATATTTATTCCTCCAGATATAAGAATGAATCTTTTCTCAAACACGTTTTGCTGAAGAACTGAATATGGAACAAGTTCTGCTCCAATTATTTGGGTAAAGATAATAAACACTTTGATGGCCTATAAGTGAAAGTGAAAACGTGATAAACCAATAATATAATTAATAAATAATGATATTTTTTGATAAGTGAAGTTCACTGAACTGAAAGGAAATTTTGGTTTGATGATGGTTGACATGTTTTCCAAATAGAAGTTTTTCCTCTAGTGAGGAGATGCAGGTGCAGCAGAGCATTGCTGGAAGAAATGATCCCAAGGGTGGAATCTCCTGAGAAATCTTCAGAGACCCAGCGAGAAGTAGGGACCATAGCTGACAGCCCAGGCAGGGGTTGAGGTCAAAGGTCATGCTGTTTGGGGACCTACTGGTCATCATGAGAAGATTCTGGAACCACAGCAATGACCATAAAGCTGCACTGGATGGAGAGCTGTGCCACGGGGCTTTCCAGAGGTAATCACGAGGAGATTGTGGACAACATGTGAAATGAGATAAAAGCTCTTTATCAGTAACTTTTACAACTTCTGGCAGGTTAATGTCTGAACTTTGGAGTGAAACACACCTTAGTTAAAAGTCAAACAGCAACATTTGTCTCCTCCCCTCACGTCACTCAAATGTGACAAACCAGGAAACAGGAAGTTCTTCGTCCTCAGTAAAGAGAGACGCACAGACGATCAGACTGAGCTCAGACCAAACTAGCAGCTTCCTCTGAGTGAGTCCAGCTACAGGAGAGAAAAGTGGAAAACTCCAACACTGCTGCTTCAAGCTGCTGACGCTCCACACACTGAATGTGAGTTTGAGCAAAAACACGACTCAAAGGAAGTTTCAGTGAAGGTGGTAGAGGAGGGAGGGGAGCCAGGACTGACTGTACTTCCTGTCTGCTGTTTTCAGCTTCACTCACAGACTCAATGGCTTCCAGATCAGAGGAGGATCTCTGCTGTCCGGTCTGTCAGGAGGTCTTCAGAGATCCTGTTATTCTGTCATGTAGCCACAGCTTCTGTAAAGAGTGTCTGAAGAGATGGTGGAGAGAGAGACCAACACACGAGTGTCCAGTTTGTAAGAGAAGATCTTCAAGGGATGATCCACCTTTAAGTCTGGCTTTAAAGAACCTGTGTGAGTCGTTCTTACAGGAGAGAGATCAGAGAGCTTCAGAGGCTCTCTGCAGTCTGCACTCTGAGAAACTCAAACTCTTCTGTCTGGACCATCAGCAGCCAGTGTGTGTCGTCTGCTGTGCCTCAGAAAAACACACCAATCACAGATTCAGACCCATCGATGAAGCTGCACAACAACACAAGAAGGAACTTCAGGAAACTCTGGAGCCCTTAAAGAAGAAGTTAAAGGTTTGCAAACGAGTTCAAGTGAAGTTTGATCAAACAGCAGAACACATTAAGGTCCAGGCCCGACACACAGAGAGGCAGATTAAGGAGCAGTTTAAGAAGCTTCAGCAGTTTCTAGCAGAGGAAGAGGAGGCCAGGCTGGCTGCACTGAGGGAGGAAGAGGAGCAGAAGAGTGGGATGATGAAGGAGAAGATGGAGGCTCTGAGCAGAGAGATAGCAGCTCTTTCAGACACAGTCAGAGCCACAGAGGAGGAGCTGAGAGCTGAAGACGTCTCATTCCTGCACAACTACAAGGCTGCAGTGGAAAGAGTCCAGCGCTGCCCCCTGCTGGATGATCCACAGCTGCCCTCAGGAGCTCTGATAGACCAGGCCAAACACCTGGGCAACCTGACCTTCAACATCTGGAACAACATGAAGGACATGGTCTCCTACACTCCTCTCATTCTGGACCCAAACACTGCTTATCCAGAACTCATCCTGTCTGAAGATCTGACCAGTGTGAGACGAGGAGGAGAGAAGCAGCAGCTTCCTGATAATCCAGAGAGGATTGATTATTACTGCTCTGTCCTGGGCTCTGAGGGCTTTAACTCAGGGACTCACAGCTGGGATGTTGAAGTTGGAGACAGTACACGGTGGGATCTGGGTGTGTTAGCAGAGTCTGTGCAGAGGAAGGGAGTCATACTGTCTGGATTATGGACTATATTGTTATATAAAGGTAAATACTCAGCATGCTCACCATCAGCAGAATCTTTTCTCTCAGTCCAGAAGAAGCTCCAGAGGATCAGAGTGAATCTGGACTGGAACAGAGGAAAGCTGTCGTTCTCTGATCCTGATACTAACACACACATACACACCTTCACACACACTTTCACTCACAGGATGTTTCCATACATCCGCACTATCTCTGGTAAAGCAAAGGTGTGTCCGTTGAAGGTGTCAGTGTCAGTGCAGCAGATGAGTTGAGGATGATGATGTTTCTAATGTTGTTTCCTGTCAGTGAGTTGAAGCTGTTAAACTGCAGCTGTCCTCCTGCTGCCTCGTTGTTCCAAAGCTCTTTGTTTCTCTTTTAGTTTCACTGTTTCTTTCTGTTTCTGCTGTCCACCTTTTCACATGGAAAATCATTTCACTGTTTCTCACTGAATGACTCCCCAAACTAGATTTGAAATTCTATCAAGTTTCTAATCATTACAAGTGATTCATGTTTCTATTTGATGTGTAAATGGAGATGATTTAGTTTGCTGGGATATGGACTGACATGTGTTGAATGGGAGGAGCAGTTTGTTGTTGTCTTCTTGTCTGTTTATGACAACAATAAATATGTTGTTGAAACAATGATTCATGTTTAACTCCATATATGAAATGTTTCTGCTCTTTGAATTCTGTTTGATTAAAGACTTTCTTCATGACACAAATGAGATTTCAGTGTATTAATAGAACTAAATAAGCTCAGAGTTGAAAGGCTGGAGTATTATGTACGTGCTTCACTGTCAGGATCTTCAGGGGGATTCAAAGGGAAACATCAAACTGCTGTAATGAGATAAACTAGTTGGGCTGAACACACTTATCTGTAGTTTGTCTCCATCCTGGATCATCAGAATATAATGAACATGTGTGAAGAGCCACAAAATGCTGCTGCCCTCTCAGCATGATGAGCTCCAGCCTTTGTTAACAGGACAACAGGAAACATGAGACAACTTTCAGAGACAGTAACCAACTGTGGCCACAAGATGGCAGCAGCTGATCTGAGATCCTTTATTGGACAGAAGGACTCTGCTCTGTGACGTCATCAGAGAGACGGCCTTCACTCTGATAGATCTGACGTCATGTCTGCACTGCGATGATGAAAGCTGATAAACACATTGTTATTGATCCATGAAATCACCTCTGTCCTCTCAAGTGTAGCTGTTTACAGAGCTGAAGAAGTCCTTCATCATCAAAACAGACAAACATGTATTTCCTGTATTAAGTGACGTCATCCTCACTCTGACCTCTTACATACATTCTGTTCAGTTTTCCTGCTGTAAGAAATAAACTGTGTGAAAATAGAAATGCAGGGAAACATCCATTAATCACAGCTGAGCCGTTTGTTTCTGACTCACATTCAATGAGGCTTCAGGTGTAAATACCTCAGAAGTGTTTGTGAGTTCAGTAGAAGCAGACCCAGTCGACCATCATGGCCTCCACAGCACTACACAATGCAACAGAAAGGCCTTCATCATCTGCTGAACCACCTCTGAACCACGACGCTCTCCCTGCATCTAAAAGCTGTTAGTCAGGATGAGATGCTGCTGTGATCGCTCACAATTTACCTGTGAGACCTTTGTAAATATTGTCTTTGTTTCTGGAGGAAACACCTTTAGTCTGTTTGTATTTGGAGTGCAGATCTGGGCGTCCATCACTTTAACCTGCACACGTTTAGTTATTGAGTGTAGTTGATGTTTGGCAGCATTTTATAAGTGACAGTTCATGAACGGTGAAGGAACAGAGGACGCCTGACCATCCTACCTGTGTCAGTAAGAAGACTTTCATCACAACTTCACAACTTAACACAACTGAAACCTGAATTCAGTGTTGCATAGTTTACTAACAGTGTGTGCTGACACTGAAGTTAGCAGTTTGTTTCCTAAGAGCTGCTGGGACAAACCACAGTGAGCGGCTACAGAGTTTAGTTAAGGTGGTTCTAACATGTGACCTGTTGAATTATTTACAGGGATTTATTTTTCATTTAAAGCATCATTTGTGAAGTTTTTATGAAGTTTACTTCTTTTATGTTCTTTGTGTAACGTTTAGATTTTCTTCTCTGGTGTTTTAACTCTTCAGGTTTCCTGTAACAGAGATGTAAACCACCGTTTTCTGATGCTGCTGCACTGGGACATAAACACGGCCACTTTATTAGGCACACCTTGCTGGCTGCAGGTTATAACCCCTGCTGGAAACATCCCCACAGATTTGGATCCTTATTGCCATGACAGCACCACACAGCTGCTCCAGATGCTGCAGGATGCTGGTCAGGGCTCTAACAGTGAAACTTTACTGAAAGTAAGAAACCTGAGAGGAAATAAACTTTGACTTTAGTAAGCTGAGCTCTGAAGCTGTGATGGAGCTCAGTCGGTGTGAAGGCGGCTGCTGTGTAACAAGTGTTTGTCTGAGGTGCTGCGACTGATCGTGGTCATGTTTATTTAAAGAAGTCGGTGATGAAGCAGGCTGTGCAGTCCGAGCTCTTCATCAGTTAACAGTCCTCCAGAGCTGCTGCAGGGAGCTGACTGTCCTCCAGGTGGCGCTAAGTGAACAAAGTCCAAAGAAATAAACTTGGACTGTTTTTTGAAGCCTAAATAAAATGTGAATAAACTTTATAGATACATTTGAAACCAGTTACTCTGTGACTTTACACACTCACACAGTAACAGAGCTGATTCCTGATTGGAGCAGCACAGAGTTAGACTTCTTTTCTGGCTGTGGATTGGTTCGTCAGGATTTCCTCCTTTACAGGTTTAAAAACAATCTCTGTTTCTACATTTTTTGACCTCCTTCTTGTGTCTAAAGGTGAAGCAGCACCAGCCTCCTCTGATCCTCATGTTGTAGCTCTGTGTGTCCAGCAGGGGGCAGAACACCTCCAAACTGTGCCAGCAGCTCTCACTGTGAGCTCAGACGTTTGTGGACACTCAGTTTGTTTGAACATAGTAAATAATCAGAGCTTCTCACACTGTTTATGGGGACACCACCTGCCCGAGGGTGTACTGTGTCAGAGAGGTGGTGTATGCTGCTGGGTGTAGTCTCTCTGCTGGTTCAGTTTTTACTGAGGAGCTGTGTTCATGTCAGGAAGGTTTCGTCTGATCACTGTGGTGCAGTTTGGTTTACTCTGTTTCTGAGTGTTTGTAGGATCAGTCTCTGCAGGTCACCTGATACCTGGCAGTGAAGTGTTTATGAATCAGCTCCGTCAGATTTAATCCAACAGAATAACATGTAAAACACTCCAGGGCTTTTACTCTGAAACTTTCTCCAGAGCTGTCTGGAGTTTTCTTACATTAAAATATTCTGGTGGAGGCAGAGTGACAGTGCTTTAGATGCTGCATTTTGAAGCCTCAGTGTTTATATTTTTGTTCACAGCCATGTAGACAGAGAGGCAGAGAGAGACAGTGCTGTCACTGAGCTACATGTGTCAGAGCTCAGATGAGGCCCACACATGTGTGTTATCTGTTGTTGCTACACACAGTTAAGATATGGAACATGTGTGTAACCAACTTTCATAGGTTTTAATATCCTGATGTTGACAATTGATGCAAATACAATAAAATAATAACTACACATGTTATGTGTTAGTCTTTAATACAGCTTTCCAACACACACACAGCAAATAAATAATCAGTCACTTTGATTTTTTAAAATCAAATTTATCAATCATTATTTTACTAACAGATTTGCAAATCGTTACATAAAAATATTATTAACTGCTTTTAGAAGTAGAAATGATTTATGAGGTTTTAGATATTTAAGATAACTAGATTGCCACCTATTGAATTAATGCACATTTTAAAACATCAGAAGCTGGTGGATAATAGAAGACAACTTAAGGAAGCGTTTCCCTTTTTACATGGTGAAAAGAAGATGACCACTGAAGGTGGAATGGTGAAAATGATTGTCATATATTTTAAAACTAACCCAGAGACGTAAAAACACCTGATCTCCAGTCTCTAGACGCAGTGAGGCTCCATTAGAAGCTGTTCCGAAATGTGAGGCCTGACGCTCCCACGCTGAAAAAATGCGTTCTCCATTCTTAAACAACACAACAGCTACACCATAAACAGGATCTCCAGGTCCACATACGTACCACTCAAAGTGGTAGGCTCCTCTCACTGGTGCAGTGAAAATACCTGTGGGACATTTGTTAAGTGGAAAATCAGATGTTCGAACATCGTGAACATCAGTCTGACATCAACATAGCTGAGAAGTGACATTCAGTCTTATTACCTGTGTGTGGGTTGTAGGCATTTCCAATGTTTGTGACAAGATGTTTAAAGACAAGCGTAGTGTGTGTGTTAAATGGGCCAGTAATTCCACCACCTTCAGCCAGTAAAGAAGCTGAAAAAGCCACCTGTTTGACTAAGAAAGAGAGAAATGTCATGAATTTAACATTTTTGCTGCGGTGTCCCCCCCCTCCCCAAAAGACGAAATGAAAAAGTTTTAGTGAAAGCATTTGATAGATTTCATTCTTACAGAAGCCAAAACCAACTAAGAACAGCTGCAGTGTGGTAGCTGTCCACAGACAATTTGGAGGAGGAGTGCTGAGATAAATACATTTAAAGAAAAGGTTGTAGATATGTTTTGCCACACAGTGTGTAGCAGTCTTCTTGGTAACTGGATTGCAGCCTTAATACACAAAAAAATACACAGATATTTTAAGATGAAAATAATCAGAGCCATGCTGACTTCATCACATTACCTAGTAGCTGTTGATTAAGATTTTCAATTGCAGTCCTCTGCTTATCCACTTCCTCCAACTTTGCTGCATTGTCTGAAAAAAAAAACAGTTTAAAAAATAACATTCTCTAAAAATGTATAAATACCCTGTGTGTGTGTTAGGAGTTTTAATTATTGTTCTAACTACAGAGTGCTACTGAGGATATCGTCGGGTGGTGGAAGAAATAATTCGAGGACCTCCTTAATCCCACTGACATGTCTTCCATTGAGGGAGATGAGTCTGTGGACAAGGAGGATGGCTCGTCTATCACCGGGGGCGGGGTCACTGAGGCAGTTACACAGCTCCTTGGTGGCAAGGCCCCTGGGGTGCATGAGGTTCGTCCTGAGTTCTTGAAGGGTCTGAATGTTGTTGAGCTGTCTTGGTTGACATGCGTCTAAAATGTTGACCTTCAACAGGTCCTGGCATCCAGCTCCCACTGGAGCAGTATGCAGCCATGGTCCTCAGTGGAAAAGGGTAGAGCGCCCACTCCGTGTCAGGGACGTGTTCCTGCACAAAGTGGAGGAGTTTAACTATCTCAGGATCTTGTTTAAGAGTGAGGAGAGTGGGAGATCAACAGACAGATTGGTGCTGTGGCTGCAGTGCTGTGGACTCTGTATCGGTCCATCATGGTGAAGAGACAGCTGAGTGAAAAAGTAAAGCTCTTTCCTATCCAACACGTTGCAACACGTTCTCACTCCCAAAGCGTAACATTTTACGCTAGGTGACAAATCGTCAACATATTACGTTTTCGGCTACCCACAACGTTCCTAAATGACGACCTCGGAAAAAAGAGGAAATATGAGAACCGTCTGGACTCCATCTACACGTTTTCACTCTTTTTCTTCAAATCGCTTAGAAACACGTTATTTAACATCATTATAGTCCTGGATGAGGTCAGGAATAAGGTTATGGTCAGGGCTAGGGATAAGGTCAGGTTTACGGCTGGAATACAGGGCTGGAACGTCTGTTACCACGGGAGCGTCATTGCACTGGATTCCAGCCATAACCCGCCGCGCACCATAAGAACGCCGAAGGTCTCCTTTCGCGTTCCTCAGGAACGCCGCGGGACGTGACAAAACGTCGACATGTTACGCCTCGGGAGTGAGAACGGGCTGTCCTATCAGTTTGTCCCCACCTTCACCTACGGTCACGAGCTTTGGGTAATAACCAAAAGAATCAGATTCTGGATAAAAACAGTGGAAAAGAGCTTTCTCAAGCCTGGGAATGCCTTGGTGTTCCCCCGGATGAGCTGCAGGTGGGGGCCGGGGAGGGGAATGTCTAGGCTTCTGTGCTTAAGCTGCCGCCCCTGCGACCCAGCCTTGGATAAGTGGAAGATGTATGGTTGGGTTGAAACTACCCTTAGATAAATTATACTTTGCACATATTAGTACATATTACATTTTCCCCACTGAACCCCTAAAAAGCACAAATTTTGATGATTTCATATACTTTAACCTATAATTATTAATCTCACACATTGGAATAAATGAACTCTAACAAATAATAATGAATCACTAATATTCTGTTATACAATGAAACATGTGTACATACAGTACCTTGTTGTTGCTGTTTAAGCTTGTCAATTTCAGACCTCTGTCTCTGAAGTTCAACGTTCTGCATTTCCAGGTCTTTCAGTTTTGCGACATGGTCTGACAGAAAAGAACATAAATAAGTCAATATGAATTTTATTTATCTGCATCATTTGAATCTTTTCATTTTTAGTAGGTTAGATTATTGAATAAATAATGAATAAATAATAAAAATAAAAAAATTAATGAGAAACGTTAGTGATAGATTCATGAAGTGACATTGATATCTCTGTAACAGAGGCTCATATGAAGGTTTCCTCATGCTGTCATTTTTCTCACTACCTGACATCATACTCTACCTTTATTCTCTTGTTTTAAGGTCCTGATTTCCACTTTCTGTTCAGCCACTGAGGCAGTCAGCTCTCTGAGCACAGCATGGATTTCCTGTGGACAGGGTTGTTGGTTTGAAATCTGCTGGTCAAGAATTTCATTATCTGCCTCTGTCTGATTTGTGGAAACAGAGCAGACCAGAAGCAACAGCGAGAAAAACAGCGTGATCTCCATTCTGTCAGTGAAAACTCAACAGTATCTGTGTGTCATCTGCAAACCTGACTGACTTTTATATTACACAGTACAGAGGGGAGGTCACTGTAGCATTAGATTCAACCTTATTCTAGTGAATCAGTGCTTTCAGTGACTTTCAGATGCAGTACAAGGAGAAGAACAAGTGAGTATCAATGATTGTCAACTGATAGTAAAACATGAGCATGTGTGTTTCCACCAACTGACCAGAGCTTAGAGGACAAATATCAAAATGTGTGCTCAGATACAGATGTTTAAGCAGCTGTGAAAGAACATATCTGGAAGTTTTTGGCACTGAGGAAGTAATTGCCTTTGATTATGGAATTCCTCTAATAACTCAGAGCAAAAATACTCTAAGCGACAAAATGCATAAAGTAATCTTTACAACTTTTACAAGGTACAAGACTACAAAGAGATAAACAAGTGAATGTCAATGATTATCAGCCGTTCATAAAATTAATCAGCACGTGTTGTTTTAGAAAATCCAATGTGAATGTAGGAACCATGAAGGTCACTGACATGGTATAACTTGAAGATGAACTTCTACTCTTCATGTGTAACATGACACTTGGTTGACCACCCTTCCCACTCCAGTTCAATAAAACCACAGCTGTCCTTTTTTGTTTCTTTCTTCTCTGACCACTTAGGTGAGAAAGCTAGTGTTCAATGCTTTTCAGAGAATGAATTAATCTCTGACCCTTCCACTCCAAGCACTCCTCCAGATGCAGTGAACAATCTTATAAGCAATACAAGAGCATGCCGAAGAGTCTTGGTTGCTAAATACAGCAAAAGTATTCGGCCCCCTTGAACTTTTCCACATTTTGTCACATTACAGCCACAAACATGAATCAATTTTATTGGAATTCCACGTGAAAGACCAACACAAAGTGGTGACCACGTGAGAAGTGGAACGAAAATCATATATGATTCCAAACATTTTTTACAAATAACTGCAAAGTGGGGTGTGCGTAATTATTCAGCCCCCTTTGGTCTGAGTGCAGTCAGTTGCCCATAGACGTTGCCTGATGAGTGCTAATGACTAAATAGAGTGCACCTGTGTATAATCTAATGTCAGTACAAATACAGCTGCTCTGTGACGGCCTCAGAGGTTGTCTAAGAGAATATCAGGAACAACAACACCATGAAGTCCAAAGAACACACCAGACAGGTCAGGGATAAAGTTATTGAGAAATTTAAAGCAGGCTTAAGCTACAAAAAGATTTCCCAAGCCTTGAACATCCCACGGAGCACTGTTCAAGCCATCATTCAGAAATGGAAGGAGTACGGCACAACTGTAAACCTACCAAGACAAGGCCGTCCACCTAAACTCACAGGCCGAACAAGGAGAGCACTGATCAGAAATGCAGCCAAGAGGCCCATGGTGACTCTGGACGAGCTGCAGAGATCTACAGCTCAGGTGGGGGAATCTGTCCATAGGACAACTATCAGTCGTGCACTGCACAAAGTTGGCCTTTATGGAAGAGTGGCAAGAAGAAAGCCATTGTTAACAAAAAACCACAAGAAGTCCCGTTTGCAGTTTGCTACAAGCCATGTGGGGGACACAGCAAACATGTGGGGGACACAGCAAACATGTGGGGGACACAGCAAACATGTAGGGGACACAGCAAACATGTGGGGGACACAGCAAACATGTAGGGGACACAGCAAATATGTGGGGGACACAGCAAACATGTAGGGGACACAGCAAACATGTGGGGGACACAGCAAACATGTGGAAGAAAGTGCTCTGGTCAGATGAGACCAAAATGGAACTTTTTGGCCAAAATGCAAAACGCTATGTGTGGCAGAAAACTAACACTGCACCTCACTCTGAACACACCATCCCCACTGTCAGATATGGTGGTGGCAGCATCATGCTCTGGGGGTGCTTCTCTTCAGCAGGGACAGGAAGCTGGTCAGAGTTGATGGGAAGATGGATGGAGCCAAATACAGGGCAATCTTGGAAGAAAACCTCTTGGAGTCTGCAAAAGACTTGAGACTGGGGCGGAGGTTCACCTTCCAGCAGGACAACGACCCTAAACATAAAGCCAGGGCAACAATGGAATGGTTTAAAACAAAACATATCCATGTGTTAGAATGGCCCAGTCAAAGTCCAGATCTAAATCCAATCGAGAATCTGTGGCAAGATCTGAAAACTGCTGATCACAAACGCTGTCCATCTAATCTGACTGAGCTGGAGCTGTTTTGCAAAGAAGAATGGGCAAAGATTTCAGTCTGTAGATGTGCAAAGCTGGTAGAGACAGACCCTAAAAGACTGGCAGCGGTAATTGCAGCAAAAGGTGGTTCTACAAAGTATTGACTCAGGGGGCTGAATAATTATACACACCCCACTTTGCAGTTATTTGTAAAAAATGTTTGGAATCATGTATGATTTTCGTTCCACTTCTCACGTGTGCACCACTTTGTGTTGGTCTTTCACGTGGAATTCCAATAAAATTCTGTCTGGACAATGTCATATCATGAGTAATAATTAAAAATAATCCATATACATAAAACAAACACATGCACACACACAGTGACATTTTAGACCTTCAGAATACTGTATATACTTTGGGCATCTCGGTGCTGATCCAGAATCCTTACATTATTATTTATTACTAGAGCTACAATAATAAAGCAAAGAGGAGGGGGAAGTAATAAATATGAAATAATGTATTTATGATGATTCCATTTGTTTCACTATCCACTCTGTGCAGGGCAAAGCTTATTACATGTTTAAACTGTAGAGATACAATAATTTTACTGCTGTAAAATCCAAATTTTGTCTTATTTAAGATATAAATCTAATATAATCTGCTTCTTAATGTATGTTCTTTAAAATACAGTGTGGCGTGGGTGTGGTCTCTGGCCAGCTGCAGAGGAGGGGTGACGCAGTGAGCTCCCAGGGCGGTGCAGGGGCGGGGTGAACAGGTGTGCTGGGATCTGACAGTGATTGTGTCTCTTTATATGTTGGCAGTGACAGTCGGAGGAGGAGGGCGGACATGACAGCAGAGAGAGAGCGGGAGTGTCTGTGTCCCTGTACAAACGCACAGTATTAAATAAAAGTTCGGCTGTCGTCAAATTCGCTCCAGCTTATATTTCTTGGGTCCAACGTTACATACAGCTTGTGTTTTTTAATATATCATAATTATAATAATGCATAATTATGTGGACATGCATATTAGATCGGTTTTTAGTGGAATATAATCCCTCCAGAAAGGCAGGAAAAGCTATGTAACTTGCTTTAAAACTTAATATGTTCCCTAAAACGGTGACAGAGCTACAGACACATGACAGCCTTACACAGGTAGCCAGCAGCTATGACCAGCACTACTTGTGCAGTTAATAAAAGGACAGGTAATGTTTGTCGCCCTGTTGCACACACAGCACGCTCATTTGTTTCAGTTCGTCAGTTGCAACAAGACAACTTACCAACGTGTACGTAATAAGCTGATACTCCTGGGTGCTACACACTACAGTGTACGCTGTACACCTACTTACTGGTTGTGTCGCATCAGTCTGTGTCTCTGAGTTAACTTGTGTTTCTCCTACAGCTCCGGACCGCTAAAAATGCGCGTGCTCTTTGTGAGCTCGTTCCCGGCTCGTAACCAGCGCGTTCTGCCGTCAAGGGCGATCATTGGTTAAATGTGATCATGTGACTGATGCAAGCCAGATCCTTTTATTTAGCAAAACTGTGATTAATAGTTAAATATTATTGTTGAGGAGCACAGACAAGACTCCGCAAAAAAATTTTAAAAGTTGCCTCAACAAAAGGGCACTCTGGGCACCCATCAGGAAAGGGGCGGGTGCTCAAGCCCCTCCAGCCCCCCCCCCCCCCCCCCCCCTGCACATGCCTGCTGTTACACCATCGTAGGTTATACAGGCACTGATCCAATAGGTGTTTTGGCAGCCATCTGCTGTGACTGGTTGGGGGTGACAGAAAAGAGACGAGGGCAGATGGCGACAGGATAAAAGACACACATCAGGAAGAGACAAAGTTTATTACTCCTACTGATTAAATATCACAAACAACAGCCAATACAAACTAAACAACAAGCTAACAGGGGTGCTGCAGTCTTGGAATAAAACTGCAGAGATGATCAGTCTATGAAACCAAAGGTGCGTTTTATATTGGGAGAAGTACCAAAAAATGTAAATAATGGGATATAAACTTGGCACTAGGACAAGCAAATGATTTTAAACTGGGCAGGAAAAATAAGATGCTTTTGAGTGGAGTCTCATGGGTCCCCCAAATATTTGTATCTTTACAAGAAATAATAATAACCAAAGCGCAAAAAAAGAGTAATATTTGGCATAATTAAAACTTGCCTACTAAGAATGACATAAAAATTACATAAAGTAGCACAAACACTTTAATATGCCACGGGTAAATTGAGCTGTGGCATTTTTCCTTTTTAAATCCGCCTTTTTTCTGAGCTAATTGAAAGCTGTTTAGAGATCCGTGGTTCTTTCACAGAAAATGATGCATTACTGTAAACTGAACACAATATAAAGTATTTAAAATGAGTTAAGCTTTACACATGTGCCGCAGTGACATTACTGCAGGTGTGATTCACTGACAATCACTTCCTCACTGAATGTTTCAGTGGTGCAGTTGCTCGGGCCTCTGAATCTCTGTTTTTTTGTATTTACCTGCTGCTGATGCTCCTCATGCTTACCTCTGGTCTTACCTTTGCTTCTTCCCCTCTGCTTGGATCTTCACCCATGTGCCTGTTGGACTGTCCTCTCCTCTGTAAACTCAGAGACCTCCTTTCCCTCCCCATTACACATTCTGGCTAAACTTGATAAAAAAAAATACTGTAAACCAATGTGTCCTGCATTTGAGTCCAATTATCATGAACATAATTTCTCTCTTTTTAGTTAATAGATCAGATTGTGTGCTTTATAACATGTTTCCTTTATTTGCCTTTTCTTTCTGTGGTCATGTTAAAAAGCAGAGTGTAGTATATTGTTAGAGAATTGAGCCTGTCCACAGTAAAATAGTCACTTCTTTAAACTTAGTCCAAAATGGTGAGAAGAACCTTAACCTCACCTCAGAGTCTGACCTTAAACAACATTCAGTGTTCTGTTCTTCTTTCTGCTTTGTCCTCTCTTGTTTTCATCCATGTTTCTAGAGTTACATTTATTTATACTTTGTGTCGGCTCAGTGATTTATTTTTCTGTCTGCAGGTAGAAAAATCATTGACGTTTGCAGATGACACAGATGCTGTTATGTTTTCAGTGACTGAATGGAGATCATTGCAGTTTTCTTTGTTCTTTTTCCACAGATCAGACCACGAGCAGACTGCACTCCAACAACCCCGTCCACACTACATTTGACTGGTACTCACACTGCCCTTGAACATAAACTAAACAACATGTTGATTCCACCATGTTAGAAGATTTATAGAACTATCATATCATCCCCTTTATGCCTCCGTACTTAAGTAAGTACTTAAGTAAGTAAGTACTCATTCACCCCTCTTTCTGTCATGGTATAAAAAGCTCAGGTTTGCACAGACACACATACTACGTCTGAAAAGAAGATCCAAGGTAAAGTGTTGGGTCGGGTAGTGAGACTATGCTTAATGGTAATTTGTGACATGACAATATTGCTGTAATTTCCAGAGAAATTGATGGCGGAAGGAAGAAGATCTTGCACAGTTCATTTTGCACTTGCATTAGAGCATGAAGCAAAGGTGGAGAGTCAGAAGACTGAAACTGACCAGTTGAAACAACAGCAGTTTTTTTTAATCATACGCACTGGACTCTAAACTAAAAAGTGATTATTAAATGTGAAAAAATGTAAAATTGCTGTACTGCATGGTAATTGGTTTGTTTCAGTGTCATGGAGCTGCAGATGTTTTAGAACATAAATCCTGAAAAATGCAACCAAAACCACCCCAAAAAAATTATATATATATATATATATATATATATATATATATATATATATATATATGTATATATATATAATTTTTTAGGGGTGCAACGATACACAAAATTCACGGTTCGGTTCGGTTCGATACTTTGGTGTCACGGTTCGATATTTTTTCGATACAAAAAAATGTTCATGCATTTTTAATTTGTCATTTATTAAAATTATAAATATATATTTTAACTCAAAAGTACAGTTTTTAAATTTAACCCTAACCCTTGTGCGTGTTTTTTATTTTGACAGCGAATGCGCACCTGCGGACCACTTATGTGCAGCCCTGGTTATTTAGCTCGTCATATTGCAGCCACAGAAATTCTTTTGTCCATGAAACCATAAAGCTGCACTTTCTTTTTGCCTTATAGTCTGATTTGTCATAACTTCTCCGTTTTGTGGTAAGCTTTTCTTTGGCTGTCACTTCTTCACCCTGACCTGTCTTATTTGGCTCAGCAGAACTGAAATATAAATCCTGCTGCTTTTACACACGCACTCACATAAGCTCAGCGATTCTCTGCGCGATCAACCTCTCACATGTTTAAGCTTGCTGCGGGAGATTTCACTTGTCATGTTTGCATAGTAAGCTAACGATTAATAAGACGATGTCAGAGGAATTGGTGCACAAATTATCATCACTCACAGATCAGTGCTGTCGCTCTCTATACACAGTTCGCACGATTGCAAAGTGAAAGCAAAAAAACAAGCGCAAATTCAAACGTGATTTCAATATGTCACATATTGACAGTGGCTCACCGATGCCAATGACATAATTACCCAGCTACATTTCTGAAAGAATGCAAAAGCATTGACATATATTTTTCCTACAATAGCCCGACGGGCAGGGAAGAGATAGATTTTGGTAGCCCGACTGAAAAAATCGCTAGCTCCGGGACGTCAGGCTAGCGATATTGCAAGCCCTGTATCTGATTGAGGAATCACTCATCTTTGGAAAAGAGAGTTTATTACAGAGAAATGGCTCTTTCCAAAATAAAAGCTATACTATCCGCTTCTTCTGGGCTATATTCTCAGCAGCATAAGGAGAATCATGTGCTAACAGCTGTCTAAATGACTCGGCTAAAGTTAGTAGCATGCTTGCTTATTTTTGTCTGCTTCCACTTGTCTTTGCACTAGGATGATGTCGGCGTAAATGTGCAGTCATATTCGTTGTGTTCCCACTAGTGCTTTCAGGTTAATCTCGTTGAAATGACCTTAACGCCACAACACGGCAAATCTCCGTTAACGAGCTACCGCCGATCGCCCCGTGCATGGGGCTAGACGGCCAACACGTTAACGAGCTAACTGCGCTAACACACTAGTTCCCATCCATGTAATTGAGCATTGCATGGCACATCCAACATACTGTTTTACTTTAGTCCATGACTCGCTTACCTTCAGGGTCATACGTCACATGAAAACCAAAATAATTCCAAACGCCAGATCTGAATGAGGTTCAATTTGCCTGTTGCAAGTAGAGCTTAACTTCTGTCTTGCTAGCTTGCCCTGCGCTCTTCCTTCTGACGATGCTGTCTGTGTTGAGCGCTCAGTGGATCTGCGCTCGACAGTGCAGCCTAGGCGGAGTAGTCGAACACAGATTCACTGAGCGCTCAACACAGACAGCATCGTCAGAAGGAAAATTGATAAAATAAATTACAAATGTTGTATTGTTCGATACATATGCGTACCGAACCGAAAGCACTGTATTGAACGGTTCAATATCGATACGAATATCGTTGCACCCCTAATATATATATATATATTAGGGGTGCAACGATACACAAAATTCACGGTTCGGTTCGATACTTTGGTGTCACGGTTCGATATTTTTTCGATACAAAAAAATGTTCATGCCTTTTTAATTTGTCATTTATTAAAATTATAAATATATATTTTAACTCAAACGTGCAGTTTTTATATTTAATGTTGCTGAAACAACAAAGGGATAAAATAAATCTATCTGATCAAGAAATCACTCATCTTTGGAAAAGAGAGTTTATTACAGAGAAATGGCTCTTTCCAAAATAAAAGCTATACTATACGCTTCTTCTGGGCTATATTCTCAGCAGCATATTAAACATATCAGGTCCCCATAAGGAGAATCATGTGCTAACGGCTGTCTAAATGACTCGGGTAAAGTTTGTACCATGCGTGCTTGTTGTTTTTGTCTGCTTCCACTTGTCTTTGCACTAGGATGATGTCGGCGTCAATGTGCAGTCATATTCGTTGTGTTCTCACTAGTGCTGTCAGCGTTAATCTCGTTGAAATGACGTTAACGCCACAACACGGCAAATCTCCGTTAACGAGCTACAGCGGATCGCCCCGTGCGTGGGGCTGGACGGCGTCAACACTTTAACAAGCAAACTGCGCTTCACCTCTTCAGTTCTGAAAGCTGATGGAGAGTCTCGGGTGTTTAACTCCCAGTGAGGTTGTGATGCTGGCGGAGGTCCTGAGAGTGGATGACCCACCCTGCTGTCAACTGAGTTACTGAGGTCACATGGGTCAATGTGTGAGGGGGGGGGTGAATGGCCCGGAAGTGATCCCAGGACTAATTTATAGGTAGCCAACACTTTTTCCATGTTTGAACTTAATGTGACCACTAGAGGGAGGTATGTGCCTCTTAGTGCCATAAGCCAGCTGTGCAGCAGGCAGGTTGTTTGGCTTCATTTTTGCACAATGGGAGGAGGCGCTGTCGCGTCGTCCATGTTTTCTACAGTCATTGATTTGGACACAGCCAATGTGTTTAGTTTTACTCTTCCCCATGTGATGTCATTATGTCCATTTGTGTCAGCTTTTTTCCCCAGGTGCCTCCACTTCCCCATCACCTCATATGTGTATGTAAGTCTTCTGTCTCCCTTTGTTCATTGTTGCTTCGTCTGTGTTCCCACCCCCATGTCCTCATAGTCACAGAGTCATAGTGTGTGTCATAGTGCCCTCATATTATCACAGTATGTCATAGTTGTTCATAGGTTTCTTAGTTCTCCTGTCACCAGCCAAATAAAGGCTCGCTTTTGGTTTCAAGTTCCATCTCTCTGCCTATGTCTGTTCGTGGGTCGTCTACATACACTCCACAACCGAGACAGGAGAGGAACCTGATAACAGCTGAACGTTCTTTTGTTCACACGGAAAATAGGTGTGAAAGGCAAAATTATAAATTGTTTCCAAAAAAAATTAAATAAAGCTGTTTTATTAAATGAATATATACATAATGCAAATGTGCTCATAAATGAGTTGACTCTGTGTTTTCAGAGTTAACAGATTCATTCAGCGATATTGTCTGGATCTGAAATATTGCAGGTACACGCAGAGTGCAGAGGATTTTTACACATACACTGATAATTGTTTTCTATAAGTCTCTGGGTCAGGAAGTCCAAACATGATGTCCTGAACTGGGCCTTAGAATAAGCTGAAGGATAACATTAGATAATCAAGGCAGGATGTGTTTTTGTGTCCATGTGTTTCTGATTCCAGGAGGAGCAGATACCAGGGGAGGTCGGATGTGGACGGGGAGGATTCGCAGCAGACTGCCACGTTGGATTTGGGAGAAGATAATAATATTTTGTCATTGTCAAAGTATAAAAGCTGTACAGCCCATTTCAGGGTTAGGGTTGGGGTCAAAGTGAAACTAGAAATATTTAGAATCACAATGAGTTCAAAGCGTGAGGAGGTCTGATGTTCCAACAGTGTTCAGGATGAGAATTATTACCTGCAACGCTCCAGTTTGACCTCATGGTGGCAGTGCCGTCTCACTGTTATAATGGCTACACTCAGACTACAGGAGAGAACAAGAGGCTGTACTAAAACTCTGATGTTTTATCATGTGTTTATGACATCATGCTGACGTCAGCCTGATAATACCTGTTGATTCAACTAAACAGCCAAGGTTTCCAAGGTTCTTAAATGAACCACAAACTACAGGGTAAGAGTGAGCTGCTGAAAGTCAGATCTGTTCTTCAAAGCAGACTTTCAGCTTTATTACAAACTAAGAGTCGGATCAGCACAAATACTGACACAGAGATGGCTACTGGCACTGCGCTGCTCTGCTGCACTTTGCTGTTTGTCCTTGTCTTCGTCTCTGCAGGTGAGATTGAACTAAACTGAGGTTCTCTCTGAGATAACAAGAAGTACAGGAGGATTATTTTCATCTGGATTCAGTTTGTCTGTGTGTGAAGGAGACACCAGGCTGGGTGGACACTTAACATCTGTAATCCAGCTGTGACAGAGACAAAGAAGTGTAATGTGTGTGTCAGTGTGATGTGTTGTAGTGTCAGGAGTCAGTATGCAGCTACAAAGCTTCTTGTTCAGTGTATACAAACAGCTGTAGCTCCATAAAGGCAGCATGCAGAGACTCACAGTGTCTTATAATGAGAGGCTGCTTTCTCTCACACATTATGTTCACTTATTATCAGCACATGTTGTTGTTCTGTGGAAGCTAACATCTTGTAGTTTCTGACACTTTGCATGTTTAGCATGAGGCTAAAATTCCCCCTCAGTGGGTCACTGGTGACCTGCTGGATGTTCAGAGGTTCATTAAATCCAACATGACTAAAAACTCAAATGTCAAAGTGTTGTTTCCTCTTTCAGAGCAGAAAACCATCACAGCTGAGTCTGGACAGGACGTCACTCTGACATGTCGAGCTCCAAACAACAACATTAGATTAATAACGTGGGAGAGATCTGACCTGAAGCCAGATTATGTGCTTTTGTACCAGGATGGTCTCTCTGATTCAACACACCAGCATCCATCTTTTAAGAACCGGGTGGATCTGCAGGACAGACAGATGAAGGATGGAGACGTGTCTTTGATTCTGAAGGATGTGACAGTTCATGACGCTGGAGCATACGAGTGTCGTTTCTTCATGGAAGAAACTCGCTCATGGAAGTTAATCAGCAGCCTCAACCTGATTGTTACAGGTGAGTAGAGTTGAGTGTGTGTGTGATCAGAGGTGAAGCTGCTTCCTGGTTGTTGATGTGTGTTTGTTGTATGGATGAGCTGGTGGATGTCAGAGGTAGACAGATGTTTCTCCAGCTGTTGTCTTTGTGGCTGGTAGTCTAGAGTTGTAGAGCAGCATTGTTTGGTTAGAGCAGAAACAAAGACATTTATGTCTCTTCTTCTCTTGCTCTCTAACTCGTCTGTAAACATGTGTGGGGAAACTCAATGTTAAAGCCTACAGCTGGAGGGGGAGGGGAGGGGTGTAGCTGGTGGTTGTGAGTCTGTGAAAGTGAATCCTGCCGGTGCCATAGCTGCTGAAAACGTACTTAGTGCAGACACAAAACGTCCATCAGCTTCAAAGTGTGTCAGAAAAATGTCCACATGGTGACTGATGGATGAGAGAGGTCCCATTGTTGTTGTTGTGCACAAATCATTGAACAACACAAACACTTAGAGCTGCTTTCAGTGCTGCCTGTTTTGTTACTGCACACATTTCTGATGGTCCTACAGTCCAACGTAGCAAACGTCTCCCTGAAGCCTCTTCTTAGAGACCAAAGGTTGGATCAGAGCGAGCAGCTGAAAGGACACATCTATGAATGCAGTCAGAGACTTTCTCACAACCTCACACTTCATCTGGTCACATTTACACTCAGGTTCTCTGTTAGTCACTGAGATTACAGACTCGCACATTTAAAATAATCTGAATGTTGGATCAGATGAAGTTAATATTTTTTATTTCTTGAACATATGTTTAATTAGCATGTTGCTAAAGCTTTAAGTAATGCACTGGTGACCTGGTGTATGTTAACAGGTCAATTAATCAAATCCAGAATAACTCAAATGTAAGCTAAACAGCATAAATATTAAACATAAACAACATCATATTTCCCCCATGGCACAGTCCACTCAGCACTTCCTGGAGTTTCTCATTTGATCGTTCATTGACACTCATGACTTACAGAGACTCTGATCATCAAACACAGGAATAAAACAAGCAGTGAGCACAACAAAGGATTATTAAAGAAGGAATATTAACTCTATTCTAACTCTAGTAACTCTACACCAGGAAACCACCAAATCTTCTGCAAACGTGATTTTAACCAGTCAAAATGTTTTTGGATATTTATTCAGTGTAGAAACCTAAAAAGTCAGTTTTATTTTTAGATGTTTGGTTGTTTTGAACAATTATATCAAACTGTAAGTATGATGTTTGGTATATAGTATTATATATTGCATGGTATTGATATATTGCACTGTTTGAAGTGCTTCGTATATAAAAGTAGTAAACTGTGTACACAGTGTTTGGTGTGACAGAGCTGTTGTCACTGAATCACAGGTTCAGATGTTTCAGCCTCATAATAAACAAACACGTTTTCAGAGACTCGAGGATTTGACCTTCCAAAAGTCTCAGACATGTTTTAATGAGCTCTCACAGTCTGCAGCCAAACAGGTCAAATTATAAAGAACAGCTGGATCAACCCAACATGACCTCTGACCCCGAAGCAGCTGTTAGACCTGTGTATTTGAAAAAAAATATGATTTTTTTATGGTGAAAGCAAGATTCCAGACTGCAGTTTTGGTCAGATCATGTTTTTAAATAAAAAGCAGAAAAATCAACATTAACATTTTCTCACTTTATAAATGTTATGAATGATTTTTTCATCTAATCTCCTGAACTAGAAGAGGACACCTCACAGCTGTTTCTCACCTGCAGGTCAGCCAGGAGGAGACAGAGATGAACTGTGAGTCGGACGATCTGAGGACAGACAGAAACTCTCCTGAACATCCAGCAGTCGACTCTGATGATCATCATGTTCAGACTCGGACCAACAGTGTGTGTCTGTGCTGTCAGTGACTCTGAACTACAGTTTATTCATCTTGTTCATGAGATTTACTGACACAAAGTCAAACTGTGTTACAAACACACATGAATTTCTGATCTCAGAGTCAGTGAGTGTTGGAGCTTCAGGTTAGACAAATTAACTATTTTATGTTGGTGTGATTGTTTATTAGCTTCATGTGACTTTTTCTTCTTTAAGTACAGTCCACTGGAAAACACTTTGTATAAAAATCATCTCTTTGGCTGACATTGTTTTTAGTTTGTAAACCAATCTTACCCAGTTTAACAGATTGTACAAACTGTTAACGTCTCTCTCTGATCCTGCACTGAGAAGTTTGACAACCTCTTCAACTTTTCTTTAACATGACACACTGTTCAGGTCAGATTTAAACTGCTTTGACCTTTGACACCAGCAAAACATCCTGAACAACTTTGCTGGGTTGAGACCTGATTACTTTTCATAAACAGACCCATAAGACTCAAACATATGAAACATATTTTCACATTTATACTGTTGTATAGATGATGCAAACTTTTGTACACTGGTGCTCTTTTGGGTGAAGTTTGACTCATTTGTTTAGATGGATTTTCAGATCCACCAGTTTGGCTCAAGTTAGAAACATTGTGATTTTAGGGAAAATTGCCACTCATAATGTATAAATATACACATCATGTTTGTGTGGATTTGTAATGAGACAGCAGTGTCGGAGGTCACAGTCATCCTGTTGCCCACAGAAACAGACTCCTCCTGTGAATTAGTAAAGTAACACATGGAGCGCATGAGGAACAAAGGTCATACATGTATCTCCTGAAGTGGATTCTGGGTCTCTGACTTCCTCCCACAGTCCAAAGACATCAACGGGTGTTTTTTATTTATCCGTGTATGCTGTGTGTGAATGTGTGGTTCCTACAGAACTTAATGGTCAGTAACACTAACATGTAAACATGAGTACATCACATCAGCACATGAAAGAACAACAGTGTGGCATTAATATTACAGCAGTGAGGACAGTGTGATGAACTGATGCTCTGATCTCTGGTCTGACCAAAGCTTTAACTCCAAACATCTCTCCACTGTTAGAGCTTCTGCACTGTTTCAGGTTCAAATCATGGTTCATACTTTCATGGCCTGATGGTGTGACGCCTCCACCTACATCACTGAACTGCTCCACTTCTGTACTCTTCTCTCTGTGGCCTTCTTGAAACATCCTCTTGGTGTTTGTGGGGTTTTTCTCAGTTCATGTGTGCCTTATAAGAGTTTGTTTTTTAAAGACAATGACAATCAGTGAATTCCTTCTGTGATTGAATGAAATATGAGCACTATGTAAGTGTGTAAGTGTTAATAAAGATTTACATGTACCTGTTGAATTCTCTTTTCATTGTTTTTGTCCCTCCAATAACAGACAAACCTCTGTTTCTGAAGTGCCTTAGAGCAACGTCTTCCTCTGTAACTGAATGCTGTGGGTAAACATGTCTTTACTTCTGTGCCTGAAAACAACATCTCCCTGTAGAAAGTGAAGGCTGAGCTCACTCAGATCACTCAGTCAGATCAACTGAGCTTAGAAATAAACTGATTTGTTGATTTTACAATGCTGTGATTGCAGCTATTCCACAACTCTCTCTGTTAATGGTACACATGGACACTGATTAAATGGTCATTGATCAATCATCATTATTCTTTCGGATAGCGATTGAGATTGCGGATAGAAGTGGCAGAAATGGGCTTCCTCCAAAGAGTGGTTGGCCTCTGCCTTAGAGATAGGGTGAGCAGTTTGGCTATTGGAGGGGCTCAGGGTAGAGCTGCTGCTCCTTCACATCGAAAGAAACCAGTTGAGGTGGTTTGGGCATCTGACGAGGATGCCTCCTGGGTGAATTGTTCCATGCATGTCCCACAAGAAGGAATCGAATGGAACTGAAGAAATCACTTGGAAGAGTGACAAAGCATTTCTCCAATTGAATGCGTCCAGATAAACAGAATCAACCTTTTGTGACACTTTTATAAAGTTCAACACGATTACTAACAGATAACACACCCAGTGCACTAAACTCACTGTGTGCAGGACTTTGTTTGGTGTTTACATAAACGGTAAATGGTCTGAATTTCTATAGCGCTTTACTAGTCCCTATGGACCCCAAAGCACTTTACACTATATTCAGTCATCCACACATTCACACACTGGTGATGGCAAGGCAGACATACATTGTAGCCACAGCGGCCCTGGGGCGCACTGACAGAGGCAAAATGAAAACAAACTACAAACTGCTGAGCTGTTGAACAGCTGATCCAGCCTCTTATCTGAGCTGCAGTCAGTCACACAAACAGACTGAACAGGGTGTGTTCTGTGCAGCACCTGCATGTAAAACAGAAGCAAAGCTGTTCCTGTGAAATGAAAGTGAAAGCCTCTCTGAGCGTCTCCCTGTAGAAAATGGAGGCTGAGCTCAGTCAGATCACTCAGCCTGCAGACAAATGGAGGCGTGTTTGAGACGTGCAGATAAACACTCAGCTTTGTGTCGTCCTCTAAGGGCTCAGGGCCGTCCTGTTGTCATATTATCACATGCATGACAACATGCGTCTCAGTCCTCAGAGTCCTCTGCACAGTGCTCAGGGATTTTCCTCATCTTTCATATTATGTGCCTGTTTGAATTCAAGCATCATCGTCTACAACTGGACACCCAGCTCTATCTGTCCATGAAGCCAGATAACACACACCATTTAGTTAAACTGCAGGAATGTCTTAAAGACATAAAGACCTGGATGATAACTTTCTGCTTCTTAATTCAGATCAAACTGAGGTTATTGTACTCGGCCCTGAAAATCTTAGAAATATGGTATCTAAGCAGATTCTTACTCTGGATGGCATTACCTTGGCCTCCAGTAACTCTGTGAGGAACCTTGGAGTCATTTTTGACCAGGACATGTCCTTCAATGCACATATTAAACAAATATGTAAGACTGCTTTCTTCCATTTGCGCAACATCTCTAAAATTAGAAATATCCTGTCTCAGAGTGACGCTGAAAAACTAGTTCATGCATTTATTACTTCCAGGCTGGACGACTGTAATTCATTATTATCAGGATGTCCAAAAAACTCACTGAAAAGCCTTCAGCTGATCCAAAATGCTGCAGCAAGAGTCCTGACAGGGACTAGAAAGAGAGAGCATATTTCTCCTGTTTTGGCTTCCCTTCATTGGCTTCCTGTTAAGTCCAGAATTGAATTCAAAATGCTGCTCCTCACATACAAGGTCTTAAATAATCAGGCCCCATCTTATCTTAATGACCTTGTGGTACCATATCACCCTATTAGAGCACTTCGCTCTCGCTCTGCAGGCCTACTTGTTGTTCCTAGAGTATTTAAAAGTAGAATGGGAGGCAGAGCCTTCAGTGTTCAGGCCCCTCTTCTGTGGAACCAGCTTCCAGTTTGGATTCAGGAGACAGACACTATCTCTACTTTTAAGATTAGGCTTAAAACTTTCCTTTTTGCTAAAGCATATAGTTAGGGCTGGACCAGGTGACCCTGAATCCTCCCTTAGTTATGCTGCAATAGACGTAGGCTGCCGGGCAATGTTCCCTCTAATTTTTCATGTGTCTGAGCGAGTCGCAATATGGCGCCCCCCAGTGGCTGCAGCCAGACTCTTGGGGCCCCTTTTGGTCTCTGCAGGCATAATTAATCAATCACATGGATCATTTCTCAGAAAGGCTCAACAAGTACACGTAATTTTTAATGGAACTATTTTATTTGTAAATTCTATTTATTTTTTTAATGAATACATTCTCTTCTGACCATAGTTGTTTTATTGCCTAATGAGATTTGACTAATCAATATAATAGTCCACTCTTGTGCGCTCTATCCTCGATGAGGACATGACCCTCACTGTCCAATCAAATTCTTTCCTCCCATTAAAGGTTTGTGATTGGACAGTAAATTTATAAAAGGTCATGTCAGCACATAGTGTCCATAGTAGTAATGGTAAATTTGATTCTTTTTACTGAATCGAGTTTTAATGAGTCACTCACCAAAGTGAATCGGGTTTGTTGACTCATTTGATTCACTGAGTCAGTTGACCAGAGAGTGCAAAAAATGTACATTTTCACTCAAACTTAATTTGTTTCTCTTTTCATGTAAATCCTACTGCTAAGATGAATGATTCTAAAAGAAAACAACTATTTTACAGAGCAAAAAAGAGCAAAACATTTCTAAAATTAAGCAATTTTCTATCAAAATTGCTTAATAAACATTTATTTTATTTTATTTGAATATATTTTTATTTTTTATTTTATTAGTATTTTCCTTAAATGTGTTAAATATATATTTTCTCATCTAAATGTCCACTGAGCTGTGAGCCAGTAATGCACCTTAACATTGGTTGCCAACCAAGAAGAAGAAGAAGCTGTGAGCCAGGAGGGAGGGGGTGAGTGAGTCCTGAGTGATTAGCTTATGCTTACAAATCAGCACAGGAGGGAGGGGGTGAGTAGCTCAAATGTGCTGTTAGCATGTTAGCAGAGCGATGCTACTGTGAACCGAGGAGCTATTTTCTTGATGTGAGCTTCTACTCAGGGTTTTTTCTTCCAGTTCAGAGCAGAAATTTTTTGTTACGATACTGGATGTTGTGCTTTTCTCCACAATTTTAATTATAAGCTAGATACATTGCTGCTAACAGCAACAGGGATGAGTCAGTGAGTCAGTTGGGCTTGTGAATCATGATTCATGAGTCAGTAAAGTGATTCTCGAGTATTGAACGATTCGTTCATGATTTGCGCATCACTAGTCCATAGTTATAAATCCCACCACTCAGTATTATTAACACATTCTCTCCATGACCCCAGTAAGCTACTGAAGGCTAACCCAGGCAAATATCCCAGAATGCATTTCGTGAAACGTAAGAGGCAGTTTCGGAGGGATGCACAGTTTAAAATATTCTTTCTGAATGTAGCTGTGTAAACTTCAAATATCTACTCGATTTATCAAGACATCACAGATTTGCAAAAGTGCTCTAACGTTTTCCGAGATGTAGGACAGTCCACAGTGGGTTGAGAGTGTGGATCTGTGACCTGCGTGAGAATCAGCTTCCTAACATTTGTCTGGAAGAAACACACAGACAGGAAGCAGCAACAAGTGTGAACATTTCACAGATCATGTGTAATCGGTTATTATCAGGATGTCTTAAAAACTCCCATAAAACCTTCAGCTGATGCAAAATGCTGCAGTCGAGTCCTGACAGGGACTAGAAGGACAGAGCAGCTTCCTCCTATTCTGGCCTCTCCTCATTGGCTTCCTGTTAAATCCACAATTTAAAATCCTGCTCCTCACATAGAAGAACTTTAATCAGGCCTATCTTATTTCATTGACCTTAGAGTACCATATGTCCAAATCATGGTTCAACAGCAGCTAGGTGGATGTCAGCAGCTTACATGGTGGAGATAAATCCAGGGTTTGAGATTGTTTACAACTTAAACTCAGAGCCTTTTAACACAATTACTGACAAATAACGCACTCAGAGTACTAAACACACTGTGTACAGGACTTTGATTGGTGTTTGCAGAGATGAAAATGATGCAGCCTGCTGACCAGTTGAATCAGCTGATCCAGCCTCTTATCTGAGCTGCAGTCAGTCACACAAACAGACTGAACAGGATGTGTTCTGTGCAGCACCTGCATGTAAAACAGAAGCAAAGCTGTTCCTGTGAAATGAAACTGAAAGCCTGTCTGAGCGTCTCCCTGTAGAAAATGGAGGCTGAGCTCAGTCAGATCACTCAGCCTGCAGACAAATGGAGGCGTGTTTGAGACGTGCAGATAAACAGTCACAGCTTAGTGTCGGCCTCTGAGGGCTCAGGGCCGTCCTGTTGTCATGTTATCAAGTGCATGACGGCTCTCTGCACACACTTTGAGTCCTTATGCACATTTTCACGAGTCCTCATCTCTGTGGACCTGAGGGATTACCCACAGTTCATAGTGTTGTGATTAGGGATGGGTATCGTTTAGGTTTTATCCGATACCGGTGCCAAATCGGTACTTTTGAAACGGTGCCGGTGCTCAAACGGTGCTCAAACCGGTGCTTAAAGAATGGAGAAGACAAAATTGGTCCAAAAACCTCTCATGTTCAGCTGGTTTTATGTAAAAAGATAACAATGTTAGCCTTTTCTGCAGCTATGGGGCATATATGGTATCACTCTTGGCTGGAAGCAGTGCTTAAACAATGGAAAAAATACAAACTTTGTCCAAAAACCTCTCATGTTCAGCTGTTTCCCTCTTTTTCTTTGGTCATTTTAGCCTTTTTGGCCAGGGTGAAGGGAGTATCTGCCATCAAACAAGAAGACAGCCGCATGTAGCTATGATGATGTTTGCTAGTTCACCTTACATGCATTAATGTAATAACGTGGTTAGCCTACTCAGCGTAAATTACACGCGAACAACATTAAGCTACTCACGCAGAGAAGAACGGCTGCTGCTGCCATCAAATACGGTGCATTTCTCAGCTTTAAAAAAAAAAAAACGCTATGCGTCGCCAGGTGTTTCATCGGATTTGAGGTGTTACCTCCTTTGCACAGTATCAGCTTAAAGCACTTGTTGCTGCTGAGTTTGCATATTTTGCTGTGAAGTACAGCCAGACTTTTGACCGCTTCGCCTTGGACATTTTTAATCTGTAGCTCTGCTCTAACAGAACGTACGTACCTGGACCTGCCTACTATCCTCGGAAACGTAAAATGATTGGCTAGGAGTGTATCACAGCTCAGGAAAAAAAAGCACCGAAATAAAGCACCGAAATGTGCGCTGCTTTTCGGTCTGGTTACTACCGTTTATGTCAGAACCGGTGCCATGATGGCACCGGACACCGGTACCCATCCCTAGTTGTGATGGTGAAAGCATTAAGAACAAGGATGGAAAATAAATAAATAAATAACCAAACTGAAGGTTCAGAGGAATGTAGCTCATCACAAATGCTTCATGATGAAGTTTTCACAATGATGAATAATTTGATTATTTTACAGTTTCTTCCTGTAAAGTTAGAGCCTGAAAACAGACAAAATCAATCAGTAAATGTCAGATCACACGACGAGGTCTGAGGCACCACGACAGTTAACATCACAGCAGAGGTGACAAAGTGCTTTCTGTGGCCTGTTTATCTTCAGTTATTTGAATTTAATTAGACATTAATTTCATTAATTAGAATTAATTTCAGTACATTAAACATTAGCAGAAGGATGGAGAGCGTGCTATATGTATTTCTTGCACTTGCACAAACACAAACAGCAGCTCTTCTTGTTTTTGCCACTCAATCTAGAAGAGAATTTAGATCAAGAAATTTCCACGATCATTATGATTTGATTTGATTTTATAGGAAATGCAGTTTGACGTGTTTCCAATACTGAGGATGAGGATACACTATAAAAAATTTAAAGCTACTGTTAGTTTTCCTGTCTTGTAAAAAGTAAAGTTTTTGTTCATGCACAGAAAATGAATATTTTTCAGATTTCAATGGACTTTCTGTCATTTTTGTTTTGTTTTGTTGGGGTTAAAACGATGCCACCTTAAAATGAAACTGAAAAATAAATATTGACATTAAGACAAGAAAAAAGTTTTCACACTTACATCTTTTTTTTTTCTTTTTTGCTTACAGTTTTTTTTTTTCAGTTTCAGTTTGCTGGCACTGTTTTGGCGTCTGGGGGCACGATTGTTAATAACAAACACACAAATATTACATCTTTTGAATCTGTGATGACATGTGACAATATGATGAAGTTCACATGATGTAGCTTCTCTGCCAACAACACAAATGAAAGAATAAATAATTTAAACCAAAGTAAGAGTTTATTGTTCAAATACAGAGACACTCTCACACTGACCTTTGTTGTTTGTTCTCTGTCCTTCATACAAACATTTGGTGCTTACAGACTCTGTGAACACTGAGTTTTCAGGCTTTTCTAATGCTGTGTGAGCAGCAGGAAAATACAATCAGAGCATAAACACACATACATACAAGGTCAAAGACGAGTAGCTACACTTTTTAAACGCAATAACTGATCACTTATGTGAAGTCAGCGAGTACCGAGGTGAACTTTTCTTATCTTTGAGATCTATTGAAACAACTACATTAAATCATACTGCTGAGTGACAACAATAGCGTTATCTAAGGGTTACCTAGGCAACCAGGGATGTGCATAACCATCTGTCAGCTACAAATAGATGCATGAACGATGGGATGAGTTCATACTTGGATGTAATTTTAGTGAAACAGCTGATCGAGGATTAGTGTTGTTGAGGTTTTGTGGTCCACAGCTCACACTCACATAATGAGGTCATATTTGATCTTATAAACAAAAACACTGATCCCAGGTCTGTAACACTGTTCATGGATACTGAGGGTAAACAACACACACAGCTCACAAAGATAAAGAGAAAACTGAAACCAGATCTTGATGATTGAAAGATTCAGGTGTGAAAAACGTCATAAATATGTAATCTGAGCTCAAAATGATGTAACTACAGTCAGTGGAAACAAAACCATCAAAGTGAAAAATGTTCAAGTGTTGATTTCATTTGTTTGAAGAGTTAAAAGTAGGCGTGCACAACAAAATGTCTCAGTGAGCTGTGTCACACTCAAAGTCAGAGCTTTCTTTGTCAGAAAGAGGCTAAATCACCATGGTAACTGATGGTGAAAGATCACCTGGTCAGGAGCATTTCATGTTCAGAGTTTTGTTTTTAAATCAGCTGTTAGAGCCACGTTTTCACTGTGATGTCGATTCTCTGCTGGAGGAAATGTTTCATATGTGCAGCTTGTTAAACTGTAACTTGCTGAAGCCACTGAGTGAAGCTAAACTGCACATCACACTGTTACAATGTACCTGTATTCATGTAGTGGAGACATTAGTGAAGTTATCAGTGAGTAACGTCTCTGATTGGACTGGGTGGCGCTCACAGGGACCATTTTGTGTAGAAGAAAAGTCACATGGTACATGAAACGCTCCTTTTCATCTGAGCGTGCTCAGAGCCTGAAGCAGAGAAAGGTGATAATCACCACGGTGATACCTGCTGTCTCTGACTGCAGTTTCAGGTTTAGTTGAGCCAGCTAACACAAAGAAAGCCTGACTGTGTTGAAGTTGATTTGTAGTCACAGCCCTCTGGATGTTCCAGTTACTATGAAATGTAAAGACTGTTTTTAAAGATGAAACTCGTCCACTGAGATGAGCTGTCAGCAAAAACAGAAGCAGCCATTAAAGATAAAACTGAAATAAACCTACAGTGCTGTGGGCCTGCTGTCTGTGCTCAGTTCATCTGTTTCTGCAGGAGTTTAAACACTGACAACACCCAGAACTCTGAACAGCAGCAGCAGACTCAAAGCTGGAAAAACCTCTGAGACATTTTAAACCTGCTGCACTTAAACAGGAGGCTGGTTTGTTTCCACTCTCTGCTGTTGTTTATGTTTTCTGTAGATCAAAAAACCAACAACAGCAACAAGAAGCAGAGCAGAAACTGACAGACCAACAATCAGTCCAACAGATCCATCCTCCTTCTCTTTGTCTTCATCCTTCTCTTGTCCTCCTGTCTGACCTGCAGGTGAGAAACAGGTGTGAGGTGTCAGCTGTCAGGTAGGTGATGAGTGAAGAACAGAACAGAATCCATTTCCTCTTCAAACTGCTGTCAGACATTATCTACTGCACTCTGATCACATCACTCAGACCAGCTGCTTTCTACAAAGTCTCATCAGCAACATCTTTAGAAACAAACATCAACAACCAGGAAGCAGCTTCACCTCTGATCACACACACACTCAACTCTACTCACTCACCTGGAGGAACAACATGAAGGTGGATGCTGCTGATGAACTTCCATGAGCGTGTTTCTTCCATGAAGACACGACACTCATATGTTCCACTATCAGCAGTGTTCACATCCTTCAGAATCAAAGACACGTCTCCATCCTTCATCTGTCTGTCCTGCAGATCCACCCGGTTCTTAAAAGATGGATGCTGGTTGGCTGGAACAAAGTGACCGTCCCGGAACACAAACACATATTCATCTCTCAGGTCAGCTCTGCTCCACTCTAAAATAATGATGTTGTTGTTTGCAGCTCGACATGTCAGAGTGACGTCCTGTCCAGACTCAGCTGTGATGGTTTTCTGGTCTGAAAGAGGAAACAACACAGAGCAGAGAGGTTAAAGGTCAAAGTACAACTGTTCACTTCTACAGCAGCCAATCAGAAACACACAATAAAAGATTGTCTTCTATTATTAGATGATGATCTTTGATTGTGTTTCTTCTTGTGTCCCTTCAGGCGTCACCACAGCGAGTCTTCTCCTCCTCCTCACCTGATCCCGAGCATCTTCATCAGGGCTGATTTGTGACAGAAGGACAGCAGCAAGAGTGAAAGGGAAGGTTTGAAGATGGCAGTGAGCTGCTGTCATGTTTGCTTTGGAGACTCTGACACAAAGACAGGAGGCCGAGCTGAACATGTTCAGATTTTCATTGAGAGCAGAATGGACGAGATTATGAACGAGTTCATCAGAGGGAAGCTCAGGCTGAGACGTTTGGAGACAAAGTTCATGAGCAAAGACTGAGACGGATGAAAAACATCATCTGAAAAACAAATCTTTGGTTTTAGAATCTGTTAGTTTGATAAAATGTTGTTGATGGACGAGTTCATTGAGACTCTGGACGTCTGTCAGACTGAGTCACTGCTTTTTATTGTAACAGCTGTACTGATGCTCCTGAATCTGGCCTCTGACACAAACCTCCAAACAGTAAGAATGAAAAAAGAATAAAACTATTAAAACTCTTCAAGCAATAAATAATCAAACCTGAAAAAGAAGAAAATCATCTGGAAACTAAACTGAACTAAACACAAAAAGTCCAAATGGAATAAAAACTCAAACTAATGAGAAAAAACTACAATAACTCTGTTCCACAAACAACAACATGTGCTGATAATAAGTGAACATAATGTGTGAGAGAAAGCAGCCTCTCATTATAAGACACTGTGAGTCTCTGCATGCTGCCTTTATGGAGCTACAGCTGTTTGTATACACTGAACAAGAAGCTTTGTAGCTGCATCCTGACTCCTGACACTACAACACATCACACTGACACACACATTACACTTCTTTGTGTCTGTGCTGCAAACTGCACCAACACACAGACTCCACCCAGCTTTGTGTCGATCGCAACACTGAATGAGTAACAAACTACTTCTTAGAGAAATCTAATCAGCATGTAAACCAGACTGAGACTCTTTATCTCAGAAATAAACTCAGTTTAGTTTCTATCAGTTAAATCTCACCTGCAGAGACGAACAGGACAAACATCAGCGTGGAGCAGAGCGACGCAGTTACAGCAGACATGTCCGTGTTCTCTGTTTCTGCTCATCTGACTCTTAGTTTGTTCTAAATGTTTGAGTCTGTTGGTGTTTTCACTCAATAACTGAACCTGAGTTTAAACCTGAACACATCAGATTACATTTAAGGTTTAAATAAAGCTGAAGCTGCGGCTCAAACTTTTCCGTGTCTCGTGAGGACGTGGCGTTAGAGTGACGTTTGGTAGGTTGGACTGAGGATGCGCAGAAATGAGTGCATCACAACAAACGAGGCGAAGTAGAAAAGTTTTAGTGTTCAGCTGTTGAACGATCTCCACAGAACAAAATCAGAACCTCTCATGTGTCGTCATGTAGGAACAGTTTGTGTTTCAGTCGCTGAAGCAGAAGAACGTTTTGTTTCTGACGGCAGTTTGATTCTTGTTTCATCGTCACAAACAGAAAAACTGAAATAATATGAAAATAAGTCTCAGGGAAATATTTTTACTGTGCAGCCAAAACTTCCTGTTTTATCTCAGAGTTAAATCTCACCTGCAGAGACGAACAGGACAAACATCAGCGTGGAGCAGAGTGACGCAGTTACAGCAGACATGTCCGTGTTCTCTGTTTCTGCTCATCTGACTCTTAGTTTGTTCTAAATGTCTGAGTCTGTTGGTGTTTTCACTCAATAACTGAACCTGAGTTTAAACCTGAACACATCAGATTAAAGGTTTAAATAAATCTGAATGTCCCTGAGGGTTAGAGCTGATCTGTTGTTCAGCTGCTCGTTTAAACTCAACACTTTGAAGATGCTTTGAAAGTCTGATATGTTCGACCAATATAATTTGAATTTTCTACCAATGATCTTTCAGGCTTTTCATGGTTAACATCCACTGAAAATGAAATTATATTTTAAATTTAGTTTCACTCGCTTTTGTAGTTTCTGTTCAAATATTTTTGTGGGTTGATGTTAACCAAACGTTAACCAAGAAAACTGAAACGTTTTACCTAAAGAACTGAAAATGATTTTAGAAAAAGGCAACAAACACTTACTGTTGTTCTTAACAGATCTGTTAAATCCTCAAACACTCTTCTGATCATCAGGATGGAAAAAAAATCCACATGAAGATAAAAACTGTGAGGCTGGTTTAATCGATCTGCTTTCTCTGTAGGTTCAAAAGAAACTACTTTAGGTGAGCTTTTTTTTTTAAAGTGAGCAATTAAAAAAGAAAAAAAATGCTAAAAATGTAAATCTGTGGCTGAACTGACCTCTGTGCCAAACAGCTGAACCAACTGACTCTTGTTTCACTTTGCTGTCCTGTTTAACAGGTAAAACAAGGTGTCACAGTTATAGGAAATGAACCCGTTTCCAATGCAACAGGTAGACGTGTAGAGACAAGCTCCACTCTGTCTGGCAGTGAATTGAAATGAACTTGTCCTAATGAATAAAAAGTCAAAAGTCAGTTGTGTTGGAGCCACAGAGAGCAAATCTCTGTTCTTTATGGAGAACCAGTGAGTCCTACTTCCTGTGTCTAGTTTTACTTCGTCTGTCTCGTCCTCTGTGATTGGCCCAGCTGTGCTCCCACATGTTATACTGTGTGTACATGTTGTCTTTGTCTTCTCTTACTCTTTGTTATTCTCCCTCACAGCTGCGTCCCATGAAGGTTATAGTTTCAGATGGTGATGAGTAGATGACACATGGAGTGTGTGGCACATTCACTTTGCTGTGTTGACACTGTGTTGGTGTGACACTGAAGGGCGATTGATTAATAATTGCCAACAACCTGGATAAAGAGTGTGAGACTAACTTGGGTGATTCATTCTGACAGCTCTGTACTGTACTGTGTTACACGAGCGCTGATGGCTCACGTCTGCTTGTAGATCAGCTGATCACAGCCTGGAAACAGCTGGAGCTCACAAAACAAATGATTCTGACTTATTTCTTTATCCCTGCTGCACTCAGTCGTAGAGTTCCTCTACCTGCCACATCCACTTTAACCCCAGACTACCTTTTACTGAGTACTACGGTAGGACCTGAGTACTTTTCAGAGCCTATAGTTTTCACTTTTACTTCTGTAAAGAAGTTTAATGAGTACTTCAGCTATTACCGGAGTATTTGTACAGCTTGAGTATCTGTACTTCTTAACTACAGATTTTTTTTTTTACTTTTCTCCCTTTGAAAGTGTCTAATTATCAGTAATTATCTATTATTTACTGAATAATATGTAGAATATAAAGCAGAAGCTGTGGATGACTTACTGTAGTCAGGAGTTCAGGAGAATCCTCAGAGTTTCTGCTCCTCATCATGATGGAAACATGAAAACATGTTGATGCTCTTTGAGCTGGAATCAGTCCAAAGCAGCCGTGAGTGTGAACCAACAGACATCATTATAATAACTCTGACACGAATCCTGATAGAAATCCTGCTCACTGACCTCTCTAACTGTAACTCTGTCACTGACACATCTGCCAACATCTGTTCCTGTAACAGCTCAGAGGAGTTCAGCACTTTCTGATTATTATCAGAAAAATCAGAACAGGAGGAGCGTTTTTGTAAATGTGGCTGAAAGCGGCGAGGCAAGTTTATTTATATAAGTTTATTTATATAGCACAATTCAACAACAAGGTGATTCAAAGTGCTTTACAGAGACATTAAAAAACAAAAACAATAAAAAGCATGATTTAAAAAAACTGTAGATAAAATGAGAACAGTAGATAAAATCAGTAGTTAAAATATAAGTTTTGAAATTTAAGCTTAAAAGTGTGGATTTGGTGCTTTATTTGTTTCAGCTGATCTGAGGCTTTCTGGGAGTTTGTTCCAGATATAAGGAGCATAAAAGCTGAATGCAGCTTCTCCGTGTCTGGTTCTGACTCTGGGAACTGATAAAAACTGGATCCAGATGACTTGAGGGATCTGGAAGGTTCATACTGGGTCAGGAGGTCACTGATGTATTTTGGTCCTAAACCATTCATTCAGAGCTTTATAGACCAGCATCAGGACTTTAAAGTCTATCCTCTGACGGACAGGCAGCCAGTGTAAAGACCTCAGAGCTGGACTGATGTGGTCCACTTTTTTGGTCTTAGTGAGGACTCGAGCAGCAGAGTTCTGAATGAGCTGTAGTTGTCTGACTGATTTTTTAGGTAGACCTGTAAAGATGCTGTTACAGTAATCAAGCCTACTAAAGATGAATGCATGGACTAGTTTTTCCAGGTCCTGTTGAGACATCAGATCTTTTATCCTTGAAATATTCTTGAGGTGATAGTAAGCTGATTTTGTTATTGTCTTAATGTGTTTTTCTAAGTTTAAGTCTGCATCCATCACTACACCCAAATTTCTCGCCTGGTTTGTGGTTTTTAGATGTATAGATTGAAGTTCTCTGGTGACCTGTAATCGTTTTTCTTTGGCGCCAAAGACTATTACCTCAGTTTTCTTTTTGTTTAGCTGGAGAAAATTTTGGCACAACCAGTCATTAATTTCCTCAATGCATTTACCAAGAGCCTGTACAGGGCCTCGGTCTCCTGGTGACATTGTGATATATATTTGTGTGTCATCTGCATAGCTGTGGTAGTTTATTTTGTTGTTCTTTATAATCTGTGCCAGTGGGAGCATGTAAATGTTAAACAGAAGGGGTCCCAAGATGGAACCTTGGGGAACTCCACATGTGATACTTGTCTGCTCAGATGTGAAGTTACCTATTGATACAAAGTATTTCCTGTTTTCTACGTATGTTTTGAACCAGTTTAGTACAGTTCCTGAAAGACCTGTCCAGTTCTCCAGTCGTTTGAGTAATATGTTGTGGTCAACTGTATCAAATGCTGCACTGAGATCCAGTAAAACTAAGACTGACATTGTTCCACTGTCTGTATTCAGACATATGTCATTAAACACTTTGGTCAGAGCGGTTTCAGTGCTGTGGTTCTGTCTAAAACCTGACTGGAAGGCATCATAGCAGTTATTCTGTTTTAAGAAGTAATTGAGCTGTTGAGAAACTGCTTTTTCAATGATCTTACTTAAAAATGGGAGATTTGAGATCGGCCTGTAGTTGTTCATTTGTGTCTTGTCAAGATTGTCCTTTTTCAGTATAGGTTTGATTACAGCAGTTTTTAGTGGTTCCGGAAACACACCTGACATTAAGGAAAAGTTGACGATCTGTAACAGGTCTGACTCCAAAGTCTTTGAGACATTTTTGAAAAAACTTGTTGGCAGGACATCTAAACAGCAGGAGGAGGAGTTCAGTTTACCTAAGATGTCCTCCAGGTCTTTGCTGTTAATAGGTTGAAACTGTTTCATGGTGTTTAAACAGTTTTTCGGTGGACACAGTACATATCCTGGATCTGCTGTTGATGTACCAATTGCTTGTCTAATCTTTTGGATTTTTTCTGTGAAGAATTTGGCAAAGTCATTGCAGGCCATGGTTGAATGAAGTTCAAGCTCAGCTTTCCTACACTCTCTTTTTTCATTTTTCACCAGTGTGGAGTTTCTCCATGGAGACTTTTTCCTTCCAGAGATAACCTTCACCTTAATGGGAGCAATAGTGTCCATTACATTTAACATGTTAGCATTGAAGCTATTGACGAGCTCATTGACTGAACCTTTGGACAGGTCAGGTGTTAATGGGAAGACCTGGTTAAAGATCTCACTACTGTGTTCAGTTATACACCGTTTTGTGATCACTGCTGTTGATATATTTGTGTGGGCTGAGATTTTACTTTCAAAGAAAACACAGTAATGATCAGACACGCCCACATCAGACACAGTAATGTTTGAAATGCTCAGGCCCTTGGAGATCAGTAGGTCAAGAGTGTGTCCTCTATTATGTGTGGCCTCTGGGCAACTTTGGGCTGACTCAGCATGTAACAGAGTGTTACTCAGGTCTTTAGTCCCTTTGTCCTGAGGGTTGTCCACATGGATGTTAAAATCCCCAACAATAACTACACAGTCAAAATCAACACAGATCACAGACAGCAGTTCACTGAGGTCATTAAAAAAGTCTGTGCAGTATTTGGGAGGCCTGTAAACATTAAGAAACACAACTTTGGATGGGGCCTTCAGCTGTAAAGCCACATATTCAAAAGATAGCTGCTTACATCGAAATGATTCATAAAATAAGACAGCAAAATAATTATTCTGTCCTGATTTTAGTTTTTATAAAAAAACCCAAAATCCTCAGGAATAAAAACTGAATATAAATAAATAATAAGTAAAATATATTACATATAATCAACACACCGTACTAAATGAAAGTTTATATAAATCACATTTATAACAAATAAATTCTAATCAGAAGCCTCTTTATGATTATGATTTCCCCACCATCAAATAAAACAGAAGAGATAAATGCTGATTATAGATCTTCTTTTGTTGTTGTTCCTTAAATTATTTATTTATTTAAAATATTCTGGAAACATCCAGAGGATGTGTTTTAGTTACATTTTTGGTCATGTGTTTTTTAAAACTTTATTTAAATTTAATGTTTTTCTCAATAATTACTCCAAGTTTTTTTTTGTCCAAATGTCAGCTTGTTGTTGTCATAGTAACAATGTCAGTCAGTGTACTTACTGCTTTCCTTGGGTTACTGTGTCTATAACATAGCTAGCATTGTTTTATCCTATTAAACAGAAATGAGGCATCTTTGGCACAATTTTGGTTTTAGATGCTGTGATTTGAAGCATTGGGTTTTGCATTATGTCCACTGACATTTTTACATGGTGTTCAAAATTACTGCCCAAATATCTGCCCAGAGATGTATGCAACACAAAAAATGACTTCCCCATTCAAGCACCAATGCCACAGCAAGTTTTACAGTTTCACCAAAACAAAATGTTTTATTTGTCTTTAGAGGAACATCAGAGGGACACATCTAACACAACAAACAAAGCCTTGTAGAAAGGAAACAAAAATGACGTAAAAGGCTTCCCACTCCTACAGCTACAAAAATGTATAATTAATTACAATAATAATAATTTCTACAAAAAACTAATTTAGCTCTTCTAGATGCAGAAACTTCATCACACAAGTAAGCACAGCCTGATTGGAAATGGGGCATAGGTAGGGACAACCAGTCTTGTAGTCGTCCCCATTCAATCTCCAACCGATGATCACCTTCCAGCTGGAACTTACATAACCATAAAGGAAAGGAAAGGAAAATCTCAATGCATCATGGGAATCCCCCAGCAGCCTACGTCTATTGCAGCATAATTAAGGGAGGATTCAGGGTCACCTGGTCCAGCCCTAACTATATGCTTTAGCAAAAAGGAAAGTTTGAAGCTTAATCTTGAAAGTAGAGATACTGTCTGTCTCCTGAATCCAAACTGGAAGCTGGTTCCACAGAAGAGGGGCCTGAAAACTGAAGGCTCTCCCTCCCATTCTACTTTTAAATACTCTAAGAACAACAAGTAGGCCTGCAGAGCGAGAGCGAAGTGCTCTAATAGGGTGATATGGTACTACAAGGTCATTAAGATAAGATGGGGCCTGATTATTTAAGACCTTGTATGTGAGGAGCAGGATTTTGAATTCAATTCTGGGGTGATCGTGGCTCAAGAGTTGGGAGTTCGCCTTGTAATCGGAAGGTTGCCGGTTCGAGCCCCAGCTTGGACAGTCTCGGTCGTTGTGTCCTTGGGCAAGACACTTCACCCGTTGCCTACTGGTGGTGGTCAGAGGGCCCGGTGGCGCCAGTGTCCGGCAGCCTCGCCTCTGTCAGTGCGCCCCAGGGTGGCTGTGGCTACATTGTAGCTTGCCATCACCAGTGTGTGAATGTGTGTGTGAATGGGTGGATGACAGGTTGTGTAAAGCGCTTTGGGGTCCTTAGGGACTAGAAAAGTGCTATACAAATACAGGCCATTTACCATTTAACAGGAAGCCAATGAAGGGAAGCCAGTCTCAGACCAACAGAATAGACCCAGCAGAAGAAGCTACTTCCATTTAGGAGTTTTCAAGGCCTCTGAGGATTTCCTCCAGTTTTTATCCATCTATTGGTATCAAGACTGCATCTGTGAGATTTTCTGCCACAGAGGGAATTTTCCACGACTGCTACAGCTGCCAAACGTCTTGATGCATGCTCAATCATCCAGGTAAGTAAATCTCCAAAAGTTGATTCTGTTCATCTGGACGCAGCGTTTTGTGGGAGAAACGTTTCGTCACTCATCCAGGTGACTTCTTCAGTCTCAGCTGACTGCAGGTTTCCTCAATCTTATAAACAGAACATTTGCATAATGACTGAAAGCAGCCCACTGAAGGAAGAATGGGCTGGGAGGTCAGAGATCAGTGTTTTTTAAGCCATGTTTCTGAAGTAAGAGCCGACGGATGGTCTGGATATACCAAATATAACGTCTCAGAACTCTCCAGCTCACATGTTAGTCTGCTCCAAGCATTCCCACAAAGGTCAGAGTTTTGTAGTAGTTAATACGTCATTTTTCTTAACATAATTGGTGATATAGGTTACAAGCAAGTCTGGCGCTGAACAGAAATTGTGGCGCTATGCTCCTTTGTCTATTGTGCATAAATAGTGAATTGTCCTGACACAATATTGTGTTTCGCTTCTGTTATTATGGTACATTGACAGAAACATATACTTTTATTCACAGGATAAAACAGGTTTTTTGTATCACTAATTGTCCAGTGCGATTACAGCATACAATATTATTGTCACTGCTACATTTCTGTGATGCTACCAGAAATTATTTCCACTACTAATTAATTACCGCTGAGCTCAAAGGTTATATTAATAAACGGTTAACGAATGTGTATTTATGACGACGATTTGTGAGACTGGTAAACTTACCTTTGTTCGTACGATGGTCTTTCGTTCTACACGGTACGTTTCAAGGTCCTGTACCCATCCGTCGGTAAACTGTACCTGGGCTTGTTGCAGCAACATTTTCTCTGTCACTCAAATGTGACAAACCAGGAAACAGGAAGTTCTTCGTCCTCAGTAAAGAGAGACGCACAGACGATCAGACTGTGCTCAGACCAAACTAGCAGCTTCCTCTGAGTGAGTCCAGCTACAGGAGAGAAACGTGGAAAACTCCAACACTGCTGCTTCAAGCTGCTGACGCTCCACACACTGAATGTGAGTTTGAGCAAAAACACGACTCAAAGGAAGTTTCAGTGAAGGTGGTAGAGGAGGGAGTGGAGCCAGGACTGACTGTACTTCCTGTCTGCTGTTTTCAGCTTCACTCACAGACTCAATGGCTTCCAGATCAGAGGAGGATCTCTGCTGTCCAGTCTGTCAGGAGGTCTTCAGAGATCCTGTTCTTCTGTCATGTAGCCACAGCTTCTGTAAAGACTGTCTGAAGATCTGACCAGTGTGAGACGAGGAGGAGAGAGGCAGCAGCTTCCTGATAATCCAGAGAGGATTGATCGTTTCTATTCTGTCCTGGGCTCTGAGGGCTTTAACTCAGGGACTCACAGCTGGGATGTTGAAGTTGGAGACAGTACAGGGTGGGCACTGGGTGTGTTGGCAGAGTCTGTGCAGAGGAAGGGACGCATCCAGTCTGGATTATGGAGAATACGGTTTAATGGAATTAAAAGTAAATACTCAGCATGTTCACCATCAGCTCCTCTCACTGATCTCTCAGTACAGAAGAAGCTCCAGAGGATCAGAGTGAATCTGGACTGGAACAGAGGAAAGCTGTTGTTCTCTGATCCTGATACTAACACACACATACACACCTTCACACACACTTTCACTCACAGGATGTTTCCATACATTTACACTGTTGATGGTGGTAAAGTGAAGGTGTGTCCGTTGAAGGTGTCAGTGTCAGTGCAGCAGATGAGTTGAGGATGATGATGTTTCTAATGTTGTTTCCTGTCAGTGAGTTGAAGCTGTTAAACTGCAGCTGTCCTCCTGCTGCCTCGTTGTTCCAAAGCTCTTTGTTTCTCTTTTAGTTCTCACTGTTTCTTTCTGTTTCTGCTGTCCACCTTTTCACATGGAAAATCATTTCACTGTTTCTCACTGAATGACTCCCCAAACTAGATTTGAAATTCTATCAAGTTTCTAATCATTACAAGTGATTCATGTTTCTATTTGATGTGTAAATGGAGATGATTTAGTTTGCTGGGATATGGACTGACATGTGTTGAATGGGAGGAGCAGTTTGTTGTTGTCTTCTTGTCTGTTTATGACAACAATAAATATGTTGTTGAAACAATGATTCATGTTTAACTCCATATATGAAATGTTTCTGATCTTTGAATTCTGTTTGATTAAAGACTTTCTTCATGACACAAATGAGATTTCAGTGTATTAATAGAACTAAATAAGCTCAGAGTTGAAAAGCTGGTGTTGCGACTTTCATCCGTAGATAAAGCCGCGGCCGGCTGAGTTGGTTGTGTCCCTGTGACGCGCCTCCAATAATCCATAATGAGTTGTACTGGTACTTTGCGCATTTATTTTAAGAACAAAACAAAAACAAACATTTGCGCTTTCAATCAATTTCCAACTAGCGCATGGATTAACTGGTGTGCCAAAAAATGACGGTCAACAGAATAGTTTGCCCACAAACCACTCACCCAACACACCTGCTGCGAACACCGACATCAGGTAAATAGACTGTGACCACACCCATATACCATCACCTGAGACACAGGTAAAGCTATACACCTGTGCCACCAGAACAAAAAGGAAAAACATAAACATTGACTTTGGCTCTTACAATACCGGCCCCTAATTATTATCTTTTAAATAATAATTACAAAATAATCAAGTCTTACATCATTTTCTTGTTCATAAAACATGTCAATCGCCCTTTAGTGCAACATGCATCAGTACTACTACTTGTGGTTCACCATCTGTGAAGTTAATAACCCATAAATAAAAGGAGTAGGTCACTTAAAGTTATCCAGTCAGTCCAATATGTTAAATATTCTCTGTTTCCTGCAAAAGACAGACTTTATTTATAGGTCTGTTTAGGAATCCAGTCTTTGTCTTGATCCGAAGATGACGAACAAATCCCCTTTTGTCCTGGATTGTCTCTTCTATTTTTCCAGTTATCCAGGAATTCCGTGGTGTGGAATCATCAACAATGATCACAATGTCTCCTGGCATGAAGTTTCGTTTTGGGTTGCACCATTTCTGTCTTTGTTGCAGTTGTGGAAGATATTCTTTAATCCACCTTTTGCAGAATAAATCTGACATATATTGTACTTGTTTCCATCTGCGATGAGCATATATGTCATCTTTTTGAAAACATCCTGGTGGTAGAGATGGTGCAGTCTTAAGAAGCAACAGGTGGTTTGGAGTAAGTGCTTCAAGGTCATTTGGATCTGTAGAAGCCTTTGTAATAGGACGGCCATTCAAAATAGCTTCAGCTTCACATAAAACAGTCCTGAGGCTCTCTTCATCAAGACTTTGTACATTTAAGGTGGAATTAAGAAGCTTTCTCACAGATCTTATAAGTCTTTCCCATACACCTCCATGATGTGAGCCAGCTGGGGGATGGAAAGTCCATTGAATGCCCTTTTGAAGAAGGGTATTGTGTATACGACATTGATTCCAATCTGCTATCATTTCCTTCAGCTCACGATGGGATCCCACAAAGTTGGTGCCGTTGTCAGATCGCAGTTCTTTTACTTGACCACGTCTGGCAATAAAGCGACGAAGGGCATTGATAAAAGAGTCTGTGTCCAGTGATGATGCCATTTCAATATGAATGGCTCTTGACGCTAAACATGTGAATATCACACCATAGCATTTTACAGTAGTCCTTCCACGTTTCACTAGAAACGGTCCGAAATAGTCCACTCCAACATATGTGAATGGTGGTTCATCCGGAGTTACTCTGTGTAGGGGCAGGTCTGCCATTTGCTGTTGTCCTGGTGGGGCATTTACACGCCGACACACAATGCATTTAGCCACAATTTTTCTTATAGGTACTGTGACACCAGAAATCCAGTATTTTTGACGCAGTTTAGATAACATGTGGTTACGACCTCCATGACCCACCGCTTCATGGACATGTTGAAGGATTAGGTTAGAAATGTGGAAGTCTTTGGCCAGAATAACAGGATGTTTTCTCTCTTCTGGCATTGCAGTTCTACTGAGTCGTCCACCAACTCTCAACACACCTTCTTCCAGGATGGGAGTAAGTTTATAAATGTGACTGGTTCTCTTAACATTCGATCCTTTTGTTAAACAGGAGATTTCATCAGCAAACCGCTTCCTTTGACAAAAGGAGATTATAGCCATTTCAGCGCTAATCAGCTCCTCAACTTTGAGACTGCTGGTGTCCAGACAGTGTTTCTTCATTTGAAGTTCAAGACTTTGTTCAGGATCATGTTTAATCTGTAGTTTTCTTTTACTGTAATGTAGAAGCAGTTTTTTAACTCTCAGAATCCATGCTACTGCACGCTTCAGCCGAGTCCAGGATGAAAAATACTGAATGAAGTGAGAAACCGGATCCATTTCTTGTGACGTCTGAACAGCATTCACTGTTGTTTTAATTTCTGCATCGCTTGATGAGATTTGTTTCACTTCATCAGGATTCTGAGGCCACTCCTCTTGTGGTAGTAGAAGAAATGGAGGTCCAGAGAGCCAAGTTTGTTTATTTTTCTTTTTTTTTTTTTTTGCCTGTCCCATTTGGTTCTTTAGCCATCAGAATTGTTGTCTGAAGACCAACAAGGATACCCAATGGATTTACTTTGCCAAATGGATCATCGTGGCATTGCCGTATTGGTACATTTGGTCGATCTTTGTTTTTATTATTTATTATATTTTATTTTCAGATGTTACAGACGGGACAGACATGAGTGAGGGATAGGAAAGGGAGAAAGAAAGAGGAAGGAAAAGAAAAACAGAAGGGGAGAGGGATAGTGAGAAAGGGGGGGAGAAAAAAAAATCTCCTGGATCACCTGTTGAGAGAAGAATAGAAAACAAGCAAAAAAACAAAAAAAACAAAGCAACATACTAAACACAACACCATCGCATTAATCTAGCTAAGTGTAAACAGCAGTAAATACTAAATATTCAATGTTGTTGTGCAGCACGCAGGACAGATGTGCTTCGAAGTAGTAGCCAAGAAAGGTGTAATTTAAGTCTACGAGCAGTGAACACCCGTGTGCATACCTGTGTGGATCAGCGTGCTTGTATTCCAAAGGTTTCTCCATGTAACGATCTGCTAGGGAGTGTGGGGGGGCCACAGCCCTGTCCTCCAGGGTATGAAGCAGGTATGGAGGAGATCAAAACTCCAGACATCCAGAGGCCCCCAGAACACAAGAGACCAAGGAAGACCAACAGAGGGGCAGCCGCGCCACTGTCCCAGTAAGAGCTGAGGAGAGTCCCAGATGAGGGCTCATTCAGCAGCCGCGGAGCAGAAGCCAGGGGGAGTTGCAGTGACGCGCCCGTGAGCTCCGCCGGCAGCCAGCTGTGCCTGAGTGACCGAGCCCCAGGCCGAGAGGCCGGGGGCACCCCACCTCCGAAGTGGACCGAGCGAGCCCCAGGTTCCAGGCCCCGATAAGCAGCCGCCAAGGAGTGAGCCGGTGTGTTGTTTATTTTTCAAAAAGGATTGTACTGTTAAACCTCGAGAAGCCAAATCTGCTGGATTGTTATCCGTGTCCACATATCTCCATTGTTGAGGATTTGAAACTTTGACAATCTCAGAAACTCTGTTGGCGACGAAAGTGCGGAACCTTGTTGTTTTATTGTTGATATATTTTAGTACAGAGGTGCTGTCAGTCCAAAATAAATCAAATCAAATCAAATCACTTTTATTGTCACATCACATGTGCAGGTACATTGGTACAGCACATGTGAGTGAAATTCTTGTGTGCGAGCTTCACAAGCAACAGAGTTGTGCAAATACAGTAATGTAAACAAGCAAAATACAAGAATGGCTACATCTGAAACTAATAAATATATGTACAGTATATGATAGTATATGCATTTCTGGATGTGTATACTAAATATTTTCCTACGTGTGTGTGTGTGTGTGTGTACACATATTTTACAAATTAAATAGAGTAAACAATAAATAAAATATATAAAAAATATAAAGAGTTGAGACAAATACTGAGTCCTTCAGTTCCATCTGCAGCTCCTTTTTCCACATTACATCCATTCTGCTTGCAAGGGTGGCAGCAGTTAACTCCATTCGAGGGATTGTAACTGGTTTTAAAGGAGCAACGCGTGCCTTTCCCATAATGAATGCACAGCGTGCCTGGTCTCGTTCGTTCTTTAGTAACAAATAAGTCAATGTTCCATAGCTGTCCTCAGATGCATCTGCGAAATGATGCAACTGAGCAGTTTTTACAGTTCCAAAACTGTTGGTTTTAAAACAACGATCAACCTTGAACTCCTCCAGCTTGTAGAGCTCTTGCATCGAAATAGTCCATTCCGGTATAACTGCATCAGGTAATGCATCATCCCATCCAATCTTTTTTCGACACAGATTTTGCAGAATCTTTTTAGCACACTCAGAAAAATTATGGTTCTTAAATGGTTCTTCAGATGTCTTCATGGTTCTTTAAAGAACCATCATACGTCAAAGAACCTTTTTATTTTGTGGATGGTTCTTCAGCTATTACAAATGGTTCTTTAAAGAACAAAAGGTTCTTCATCCTTAGCAATCTAAGTTTGATGGTGTAAATGGCATAAATATTTATTCACTATAATGAGGCTGTGAATTATACTGTGTGTTTTCTTTGTGTGCATGTGTGTACGAAGGGGAAGGGCGGGATACCTGGCAGTTACCCTTTAAGAGAAGATGGTAGGAAACTGAATATTCAAATAAAAGTTAGAAATATTTGCAAACAGTAGACACAATACACACATTCAAATACTGTACTTTAGTTTTAAATTTTAATAAAGCATTACTATTTTCTACTCCAAGGCATTACTTTTGAGATTATTATATATTTTTGAAAATATAGCATAATGATAATACTAGTTATTGTAAACTTTACAAACCACCCAGCAGTATGTAAAGTCAAATTATAAAATACAAGTAAATAACAATTGCAGAACAGAATGTCAGTGTAATGAACACACACTTCGTTTTGACAAAGCACACTGCTTAGGTAAATGATCTGAGTAGTTGTTCATCACTGAGCAATTTGTTAATATGTGTTTCGAGCCAAATAAATGACAGGGAGAGAGAGAGTGACGTCAGAACACGTCATACTATAACCTCCCGGGAGCGGATGGAGGGGGTCAGTCGTTGGGATGCGCATGCGCAGACAGAGTGTGCGAGCGGCGGGCCTTGACCTTTCGGGAAAAAAAACTCACGGACGGTGACAGCGAAACGGATAACAGTCTTCAGTACCTGCTGGACTTTGAAGCTGTGGATTCTGGGACTGTTAGAAAAGGTAAAACATTTTCATTAAAACCTTATTACTGTTTTGTTTTTGTTACTCGTCATTGTAGCTTGCTGTTAATGTTGTGCTAACAGTAGCGATTAGCTAGATACGTTAGCCGTTGATGTCAGCGCAATTTAGTATCTGGTATACAGAAACTGTTTTCCTAACAAAACCACTGTTATAATGAAGTGAAGGTGCTCCCAGCTAATTTGAACCTTTGGCTTCTAAAATATGTGGTTCAATTGCGTGCTGCGTACATAACCTAATGTCAGCTAGACCGAAATTAAAATTTAATATATTGTTAAAGTCACTAAAATGGCGCCTGAAGCCTGTTGTGGCGTGAGCTCTGTGTCTGCTCTAGAAACTCTGAAATTCTGTAGATCTGAGCCGTACATTAAATACTCACATGAACCTGTACTTTGAATTCTGTATGAGCTGTATAAAATGCAGCTATGCATAAGAGTTTTGAATGAATAATTAGATTAGATGACTCTTTATTGTCTAATCGAATTATATAGAAATGAATAGAAATGTGACATGAGAAGGTGTCTTTGACTGTTCCTGCATAACTTAGTTTCGGACTAGTTGACAAGTTATGCTCCGGTCATTTGATGTTTCCAAGATAGATGTTCTTTTGTAATATAGTTAAATTTTTTTGTATATTTAATTTATCCACCATCATACATCATACATACAAGCTAAGAAGAGGTCGTTATACTAACAAGAGGTATCAACGCTGGGCCAAAGTTCAGCACATGGTTAAAGTTTGTAATCCAGCCAGGGTGTAAATATCACTCAGCAGCCAGAGCTGAAGCAGGTAGCATCAACACATAAATCTACTCTACCCGGCTTAAATCACAAGAGCACCTCTGACCAAAAAGCTGTAGATTTTTCTTGTTTGCACAAATTAATCCAGATTCACATTAATTGTGTTCACAGCTCCAACAAAATGAGGAAGAGGAGGGGGAGAAACACAATTAGGTTGAATTACAATTGGATGGAAGGCGAGGACAAGGAGAAGGAAGCTTAGGATGAGGAGGAAGAGAAGCAGCAGGAGCATCTTTAGGGCTCCCTATGATGTCATTGAGGTTTGTTTCATTAATATGGTCCTCTCACAAAGAAAGATGACTTGTTTTAGTTCACCTACTTCCTGTATTAAATAGTGATGTGCAAAATGTTGTGAAAAACCATGGAGCAGGTACGTATAGTGCATCTGCAGGTAAATGAACATCAAATCTCTAAGACTGTATATTTATCACCCTTATGATAAAACCCATGTCAGCCATTGGTTTATGGACTTTGTATTTTGAAGCCTCAACATTTGCATTATTGCTGTTGCTATGTTGGGACCATATTAGGATGAGGGATCAGAATCTGGAGTCATGCACACTATTGTTTCATTTAGTGTGTATCCATAAGATTCGTACAGCAGATCCAAGTTGTGCCTTGAAAACAGGAAAGTCGTCTGCATAGAGGAGAACTGTAATAGCAGGCTTGTAAAAAGTGAGGCTTTGTGCACTCGTTTTACTTCTGTCACCCTGTTTTGATGCAGATTTCACTTGAAATCAGGCAAGAACTGGACTTATTTTTATAATGTGTTCTTGTGAATTGATTGTGTATCACATATGTTTGATTTGACTTTCTGCAGGACAACAGTCGTCCGCTGGCCAAAAAAGTTTTCCAAATACCTCCACTTGATCTAGCCTGCATTTAGAAATGAATAGCAATAAAAATCTGCACCTCCTGCTTCAGATGCAATTTGTGTTTCTGTGTTCAGAGGCAGCGGTGAGAGGGGAGACCTCAACTCATCCAGCTGTAGAGCCTGACCAGGAGGAGTCGAACATTAACTCAGCTCTTCCAGGGCACCCTGCAGACTCGGCTGTTGGCATCGACGAGGGATGACGTGAACGCCAAACTGGAGTCCATCACAGGTCAACTGCAGGTATGCGAGTCAGACCTTCTGAGGAGGGTTTCACTTTTCTCTCTTCTTTATAATTGACTCTTTTCTCTCTCTTTCAGCTCCTTGTCTCAGAGTGGGAGGGATTTGAAGCACAAAGGGAGGAACTTGTCGTTTGGTTGGCTGATATGGATGTCCGCCTGAGTGAGGTTGACCAGCTGACAGGAAACACCAGTGAAAAACTGAAACAACTGCAGGTGTGGGCTTGTTTTGATATGACATATACAGGGAGTGCAGAATTATTAGGAGAGTTGTATTTTTGAGGAATAATTTTATTATTGAACAACAACCATGTTCTCAATGAACCCAAAAAACTCATCAATATCAAAGCTGAATGTTTTTGGAAGTAGTTTTAGTTTGTTTTTAGTTTTAGCTATTTTAGGGGGATATCTGTGTGTGCAGGTGACTATTACTGTGCAGAATTATTAGGCAACTTAACAAAAAACAAATATATACCCATTTCAATCATTTATTTTTACCAGTGAAACCAATATAACATCTCCACATTCACAAATATACATTTCAGACATTCAAAAACAAAACAAAAACAAATCAGCGACCAATATAGCCACCTTTCTTTGCAAGGACACTCAAAAGCCTGCCATCCATGGATTCTGTCAGTGTTTTGATCTGTTCACCATCAACATTGCGTGCAGCAGCAACCACAGCCTCCCAGACACTGTTCAGAGAGGTGTACTGTTTTCCCTCCTTGTAAATCTCACATTTGATGATGGACCACAGGTTCTCAATGGGGTTCAGATCAGGTGAACAAGGTGGCCATGTCATTAGTTTTTCTTCTTTTATACCCTTTCTTGCCAGCCACGCTGTGGAGTACTTGGACGCGTGTGATGGAGCATTGTCCTGCATGAAAATCATGTTTTTCTTGAAGGATGCAGACTTCTTCCTGTGCCACTGCTTGAAGAAGGTGTCTTCCAGAAACTGGCAGTAGGACTGGGAGTTGAGCTTGACTCCATCCTCAACCCGAAAAGGCCCCACAAGCTCATCTTTGATGATACCAGCCCAAACCAGTACTCCACCTCCACCTTGCTGGCGTCTGAGTTGGACTGGAGCTCTCTGCCCTTTACCAATCCAGCCACGGGCCCATCCATCTGGCCTATCAAGACTCACTCTCATTTCATCAGTCCATAAAACCTTAGAAAAATCAGTCTTGAGATATTTCTTGGCCCAGTCTTGACGTTTCAGCTTGTGTGTCTTGTTCAGTGGTGGTCGTCTTTCAGCCTTTCTTACCTTGGCCATGTCTCTGAGTATTGCACACCTTGTGCTTTTGGGCACTCCAGTGATGTTGCAGCTCTGAAATATGGCCAAACTGGTGGCAAGTGGCATCTTGGCAGCTGCACGCTTGACTTTTCTCAGTTCATGGGCAGTTATTTTGCGCCTTGGTTTTTCCACACGCTTCTTGCGACCCTGTTGACTATTTTGAATGAAACGCTTGATTGTTCGATGATCACGCTTCAGAAGCTTTGCAATTTTGAGACTGCTGCATCCCTCTGCAAGATATCTCACTATTTTTGACTTTTCTGAGCCTGTCAAGTCCTTCTTTTGACCCATTTTGCCAAAGGAAAGGACGTTGCCTAATAATTATGCACACCTGATATAGAGTGTTGATGTCATTAGACCACACCCCTTCTCATTACAGAGATGCACTTCACCTAATATGCTTAACTCATTCACTGCCATTGACGTCTATAGACGTCAATTACATTACCTGATTTGGAAATGGCTGGCAGTGAATGAGTTAATTGGTAGTAGGCTTTCGAGCCTATACAGCTTGGAGTAAGACAACATGCATGAAGAGGATGATGTGGACAAAATAATCATTTGCCTAATAATTCTGCACTCCCTGTATTTGATATGAAACATACGTCAGAGACATTATCCTAAACTGGACTAACAAAGGACCATGAGTACAACATGAAAAGTACATTACATAGCGTAAGGCTAAAGTTCATTGATCATTTTAATCATAAACTTGTTGTTGAAATATTTTTACTGAACATGCAAACATCTGCTGATGAAAATGTGTTGATTTATTGGTCTGTTATGAAGCTATTGCTATTTCTAATGTGTTTTATCACTTTCTGATGTTTTATTAATTAAACAATACATGTATTGTTGTGTTATCTGTAGCTATAGTATTTATATATATTTATTTATAGTATAGCAAATATATTTAATTATTACTGTTTAAAACACTAATATGTGTCATGTATTAGTAGTGATGTTGTGCTGAGGGTTAAAATGCCTTTTTGTAACTACAAAATGACAATAAACCATTAATATATGTCTATGCTGTGCTCGTATGTATTTTACCCTACTCAAATTCAATTTATGATGCATTTTATTTTGAAAGATTTAAAATGGTTTTTTAAAGAACCATTTTTAAAAAGGTTCTTTGGAAAACCATTAAAGGTGCCCCAAAGAACCATTTCTTGATGGTTCTTTGGGGCACCTTTAAAGGTTCTTCAATGAACCACTGAAAGAAATGGTTCTTCAAAGAACCATTGTTTGAAAGGTTCTTTGTGGCACCAAAAAAGGTTCTTCTATGGCATCAGTCTAAAGAACCACTTTTGGTTCCAGTTGGCACCTTTATTTTTCTGAGTGTAGATAACACGGTGAGGAAGTCCTGCAGTTAAAGCACTGAGACTAGAACAGACGTAGCTATGTTAATCCTACCATAAAACAATAAGACAAGGTACGACCTCTCTCGTGCTCCCAGAGTGCTCTCTAATACACACAAAGTTTGCAGACTATCAAGGATCAAAACCTCTACCAATCTACAACTAATTACAAAACTCTAAGCATATATAAGTAGATATTTCTAAGCATAAATGACAATCAACAATACAAAACCTAACATTCCCCCCCCCCCCTTTTTTTTTTGACCTTTATGCTAGAAAAGTTCCCAGTTATGATCACCTCATGTCTGACAGTGTTAATGCAAACATTGTTATACTCAGCATATGTCAAATCACCCTAAATTACTGTAAAAGTACACAGTTTAACAAATGTATTAGCAGTTATCCCATTCCTCATTGATCTCATCTAATGGCAAACTGCATCCTACGAGCAAACAAATGAATTGTTAATTTAACAGTTAAAATAAGAAAGTAACATTTTCAAAAACATCTCAGCTTGGTGGTGCTTCCTCCGGGTGTGCAAATCACATGTCTATCTGCAGAGTGGTTTAAGCCCAGCCCACTGGGAGACAGCTTGTACTTTGTTCTCCGTGGTTTGTAAATCCATCGTATCAAATTTGACAGAGTTTACAAACTGTTATAGACTCAGTTTGGGCTGAAACTTGGTGACTTTTCCTAAAATGACCCAAAATACACGACAATGAATGGATTGAAATATTTTCTACTGTTGTACAGATGATGCAGACGTTCGTACACTGACAGTGTTTCGGGACAAGTTTGACTCGTGTCTGTTCAGATGGATTTTCAGATCCACCAGTTTGGCTAAAATTAAGGAACATTGTGATTTTAGGGAAAGTTGACACTGTGAAAACATTTTCATACAAACTCACAAACATGATGTACACACGCATGTTTGTGTATCTGTAATGAGACAGAACTGGGTCTCATATGGCTCACACGAGACCCAGTTCATGGCTGAAGCCTTTATGGGTGACATGATGTCATACATGTCCTGAAGTGGATTCTGGATTTCTGACGTCCTTAATCACTACAGCAGTGAGGTCAGTGTGACGAACTGATGCTCTGTTCTCTGGCCTGACAAAGCTTTAACTCCAAACATCTCTCCACTGTTAGAGGATCAGTTTTTTATGGCCTGACAGTGTGAAGCCTCCACCTACATCACCGAACTGCTCCGCCTTGCTCCACTTCTGCACTCTTGAGTCTGTGACCTTCTTTAAACAGCTTGTTTTTGTGTTTGTGGTGTTTTGCTCGGCTGTGCCCTTTTTAACACTGTTGTGTTTAACTTTGTTTTTTTTATATCTCTGGAAATAAAAGTTTGGTTTGTAAAGACAAAGAAAATGAGTGAAATCTCTCTCTGAGGATCCTCAGCGTCACTGTGACACGTGCCTGTATGTGCACATCTTTACTTTTAATAAGATGTTTCAACATGCAGACGTGAATCTAACACAGTAACAGCTGCCTTTGTTTCAGATCCAGCTCATTCCAGTTCACTGACAAAGTTTTGGTGCTGCGATAACGACTCTGAGCCGATGAAGCTCTGATGACTCTGATAACATCTCCCTCCCAGTAATAACCTCCCAGCAGCAACTATGACAGACACGTCTCCTGACAGTGACACTCTTACAGATACACATTCAAGATTCAAGAGCTTTATTGTCAATACAGCAGTAGACACAGTATACAGCTTACCACATGGTGCATTTATAAGTATACAAAAGATATCTCTCTCCAAGAGATGTAAAACTCAAAATTACAAATACATAACATACTAAACTTTGTGATGCGGCTGCTGCTGCTCCACATGTTAGTAAATCTGACCCTAAATCTTCCTGCTTCTCTTAGAGCACACAGGTAACGGCTGCCCTGAGCATGAAGGTGTGTCTGCAACACGATGAAGCTCGTCTAGAGCAATGATTACAATCTGCTCCGGGGCAGCTGGAGAGTCCTGTTTGCTGTTTGCCTCCTTTAGAAAATAGAATAAGAGCCAGAAACTTCTTCTCAACACAAAATAGTCTTTGAATGTGTTTTATCTTATTTTCTAGGGTCCATTAGAGTGACCGTGGATACAAAGTGATGTTAGTGGAGAATTAAAGGTTTTAGTAAAACGTGTGAAGGTTGACAGTTTGATTACAGCTGCTCAAACTGGTTTCCTGTTCTTTGTATGTTTGTCACACTTATTAAATGTTTCAGATCAGGATGATGTAGCTTTGGATTTGTTCCCTTAATAACAAACATCTTCATTTACAAACTTCAGTTTGTGTTTCCTTTGTTTAATATTTTAATGTGTTTGATCTGAAACATTTAAGTGTGACAAACATACGAAAACCAGGAAACCAGGAAGGAAACAAACTCTGTTTCACTCTGTGTTTGTTTCCATCTTATGTTCTTATATGTTGTTTGACTGCAGGTTTCCTCAATCTTATAAACAGAACATTTGCATAATGACTGAAAGCAGCCCACTGAAGGAAGAATGGGCTGGGAGGTCAGAGATCAGTGGGCTTTGGTCAGTGGTTGTTGATCATGACCTGACAGATCTGTATCCTGTGTGTGCACCCACTGTGGGCCTTTTCTGTGCTTAGTGTCAGCCTGAGCTCCATGCAGGCCTCAAAGGCCAAGCAATTCAAAAGCTTCACCAAAACAAGGCACCACTCAAATAGCTGGACCCAGGCTCGCCGCCCTTATGGAGGAAAACATAGAAGATGATCTCTGTGAGTTATTTTTACTGTCATATTATAAAATGTGATGTTCTAGCATCATGTTATTCTTCTTAAGCCTTTGAAAAGCTTCCTCTGTGTCCATTAAACTGATGACTTTAGTGCTGCTGTCTACTTGTTACATTTAGTACTGTTTAATTTTCAACCTAGGAAGATCTGTAAGAAGGACTCACAATATAACATAATACTGTAAGATTACTTACAGGTAAAATACTCAGATTGTACTTAGATAAAAGTATGTAATCACAGACTCGCCCAGCCCGACTGCCTTGAAGCTCAGGTGTCTTCACTGCCTCCTCTGATAAGAGCTGGAGACCTGAGTAGGTTCGTCACCCATCAGCAGCAGATCACCTCTCGATCGGGCACGTTTTCATCTGGGAGGCTTTTAGAGCTCACTGCCCTCGGCGTCGCTGCTGGAACAACCAAGTTTTGCTATTGAATCTTTGACCTGCTGATCTCACAGAGGCAGGAGACCCAGAACATCCATGCGAGCTTCAGTTTATGCTCTGTCCTGTCATCCAATCAGATTTGCATGTAATACACTGATATTCAGCCCCAGCCTGGTGTTCTCTCCATCTCTGACCTTTCACACAATTTAAACTAACAAACTTTCTCTTTAAAACTGTTTGTCAATCACAATTTACTCGATTTATTATTCTTCTATCACATATTTATATCAGTCATAATGAACTCAGTATGATCTGAGCTGTAAACCTGTATTGATCATCACAAACCTTTATAGCGCTTCAGAGCAGCTCCTTCAGTGGCTGCAGCACCCACGATGTGGGACGGAGAGATTTCCTCCCCTCTGCTGTCAGACTCCACCACAAAGACTTTGCAGCTGATCAAACACACACATGTGCAATAGGACTAAGTGTAACACTCTTTTTCTGACAACGTTGTATTTGTACTCAGTTGTATGTAGCATGTGTATTCTATTTTTATCCTATCATTCTATTCTATTCTATTGGGTACAGTTGTGTACAGTTTCTTATTCTATTCCAGTGTTCTCTCATGTTTGCTATGTAACTGCACTGTCCACTTCCTGCTGTAACAAAACAAATTTCCCACATGTGGGACTAATAAAGATGCTCTTATCGTTACTGTATAACCACAGGTTCACTTCACATTTGGTAGAATATAAAAGGACAAAGCTGGACAATTGTCATCACATTTCTCATTAGTTGCTGTTAGCACAAGCACACAAAGAAAGCAGAGCTTTAGCTTTAGCTCCCTACATCACTTTTAAGCCTGGATGTTGAGGCTTTTGCTTCCTCTCAGCTGTGATGACATCTCTGTCTGCTCCATCTCACCCAACATCATCCATCTGACCTGATGCTACCTGACAAACTAAAGATAAAATATTAAATTCATTTTGCATCACTTACATTTAAAATACATTTAAGGTGGATTTCTTAAAAGGGAAGGGACTGACCTGACTGTTGTGTCGAGACAGGTGTGAAGGGAGTTAAATCCAGTCTTATACTACGGACGTGTTTGGTTTTGGTCTGTAATACGTTGAGTTTATTATCTATAAGTTAACATAGCAAATCCTCCATCCAGAGGCTAAAGTGATATCAGAGCTAGACTACTTTAAGTGGAAACAGATGATCGTCTGAGCCTTAAATGAAATAAGGTTAAAAAGAAATGCTGCTATCGACAGTGTGAGGCAGTGAGCTCTGTTATACCATATTTTTAAATTTTCTTTATTATTATTATATTATAGTGTTATTACCTTCCTGTTACTTCATAATAGACAGTTAATGGTAAAAGTCTTGAATAGTTTTGAATTTATTTTTCCATGATCACATTTCATTCAATCACTCGTGGACTTGTGTGAATGTTACATGTATTATTTTCACCCGTGGATTTACAGACACTGTGTGAACAGTTTTCATTTTATCCAAAGTTTTACTTGATGTCCAACTGATAAAATCACTGACAGACAACAGAAGCAGGAGCTCAGAGAGAAATTCAATTCAACTTTATTTATAAAGAGACAAATCACAACGTTTGGTTTTATTTTACAGAAACTTCAAACTAAACCAAATTCAGGACGTGTATTAAACCTGCAGCTGATCCCTGTCTGCTGTTCACTACCTTTGATTTCTGTTACCAGCATCATCTCATGTTCCCCAGGTTCACTGACAACGCTGAAACCACCAGCGGGAGACTAAGAGTGCTGATTTAAAAAGATTCAGACATTTTATTTTGCTGCAGCTCAACATGAGGCTGGATCCTGATTCTTTTGTTGTTTTTGTTTTCTCTACATCAAGAAAACAGCAGCAACAAGAAGCACAGCAGGAACTGACAGGCTGACCTTCAGTCCAACAGATCCTCCTGTGTGACCTGCAGGTGAGAAACAGCTGTGAGGTGTCAGGTAGGTGATGATGAAGAACAGAACAGAATCCATTTGCTCTTCAAACTGCTGTCAGACATTATCTGCTGCACTCTGATCACATCACTCAGACCAGCTGCTTTCTACAAAGTCTCATCAGCAACATCTTTACAAACCAACATCAGATTGTGTGTTTTGTGGTCTAAAGTTTTGTGCCTCTGGTTTCTCATTGGCTCACACTCTTGCAGAGCCGTAACACGCACATGAATGAGAGGTGGTGAGTGTAGTTCCTGTTAACAGGGTATCGCAGACCATCCCGCTAATTGCTGAATTTACTTTTGTCTGTCATATTTATGATGAAAAACAAATGTAATCAAATTACATATTGATATTTTCATATGGGAATCGATCCTGCAACATGAAACGCTGGGATTGGAAGTTCAGCATCGCTCCGCACATCATACCTGTGAGATGACAGACAGCAGTGTGGAGGAGAGTGCGACACAAAAACACAGAAATATGACTGACAGCTGCAAACGAAGCAGCATCTGCTGCAGGTGAAAGATATTGGGACTAGCAGAGCAGAGTGGCTTCACTGTAAAACAAAATTAGCAGTGAGTGTGAAAAGTTTCTGTGTGTGGAGTTCAACACCGTCCACTCAGAAGCTGCATCACTGGATGGTAGATTTAAAAAGCTTTCAGCATTCAGTGACAACAGAGCTGTTGATGAGGCACTTCAGAGAATAACTGCAGCAGCAAAGTGCACTCCCACCCAGCTCCACCATTACAGGGCCAAGTGAAGGAGGAGCCACAGACGTCTGCTGTGTGGAGCCTCTTTGATGAAAGAGCTGCAGGAGATGCTGCAAAGAGAAATACTACAGCTGATGTTATGATGGAGATGAAATGTTATCTTGAGGAGCCCCTCATCCAACAAGGAGAAGGCCCACAGAGCTGGTGGGAGGCCAAGGCCACAGTCTTTCCCTACCTGTTGAAGGTGATGGAGGGGAGACTGTGCATTGTGGCAACATCTGTTCCTTTGGAGGGTCTTCTCAAAAACTGGGCAGATACTAAGGAGAAACCACATCAGCCCATCCAAGCTGAGGCAGCTGGTTTTTCTGAATGTCGACCTGCACTGAGGACAAACTGTTTGGCTGCTGAGTTTGGTTCTGTTCTGTGGATTTGTTCACAGTGGGGCTTTTTGTGCTGAATTAAACTTAAAGGTTTGAGTAAAATATTAAACAACAGTAAGAATGCCTGCTTTTGTAACAGAACAAAAACACAAAATTAGGCAATTATAAGGCTTTTCATAAAAACACTACATGCAAAAGGGTTTGTCAGCACACAAAGCATTCACATTTGCCAAGTAAAGCTAAAGTATGAGGCTACAGAGGATAATAACTTAAGAGACATTTGGGAGCCACGAGACGTGCAAGATAATCCAGAGCTTAGATCTAAATAAGGAAGTCTTAACTCAGTAATGGAGAATATCCTCACACATTAAGAAGCACCGAGGGAGGGAAGTCCTTCATTACTCTGTCAGTCAGGCAGGTGATCAGTGAAGAACAGCACAGAATCTATGTACCTGCATGTTCAGCTCAATTTGTGGATGCAATAAGAAGTAAAGTGAGAGTGATCAGCTTACCAGTGACTGTGATATTAACCAGGTTACTGATGGCACCATTACTGGACTCACACCAGTAAACTCCGGTGTCGTGAGGCACCAGCGTACTGATTGAACATGATTGATCACGTTGCTGTTGTCCCCGCCCATCTCCACACTCAGCCCTCTGCAGTTTGCTTGTGTTTCTCCTCACAGTCCAATCAGAAACGCTTTGGTCCTCCTCACAGATTACAGTCACAACATCTCCCTCAGAGAAATCAGAGCTGTTGGGACTCACGATCAGACGAGCTGCGAGGAAGAAGAGAGGTTAGATATCACTCACGACTGAACTTCAGGGACCGCTCCGCCCCCTGGTGGCCTGATTTGATAGTGAAAAATTATTTTCTACCAGGCTGATGTAATAAAGCTGTGGAATCAGGACTGAGGTTTCGGGCATTTCCCCTCGGCTATTTGCAAGTAAGAAGAGCAAACATCTGAAGAGGCACAAGCTCCAACATTTTAGTAATATGAAGAACAACTTTGTTGCCTGACCAGCACGTTGTGGCCTGCAGCCTTCATAGGTTTAAGGTTTAAAAACATTTTTAGGATTATTTGGTTCAGTGGAAACTACTGCTACTGACAGTGAAAACATTTGCAGACCTTTTCAGAGGATGAGCATTTGTTCGAGGGTCCACTTTCTGCCCTGAGCCTGGTTCTGCCGGAGGTTTCTTCCTGTTAAAAGGGAGTTTTTCCTTCCCACTGTCGCCAAAGTGCTTGCTCATAGGGGGTCATATGATTGTTGGGTTTTTCTCTGTATCTATGAAGCGCCTTGAGGCAACTTTTGTTATGATTTGGCGCTATATAAATAAAATTGAATTGAATTGAATTCTGCCAGCTGTTCATTTCTGTGTATGCACAGGATTCTCTCCCTTTCCTCTCCTTTCACTGGTGGGTGAGAGGAAGTGGGCAAATTCTACAAATGTCATTTAAAGATTAAACGACTCACTACATGTTAGCTAGATAACACACATGTCTTAAAGACATAAAGACCTGGATGGCCGCTAACTTTCTGCTTCTTAATTCAGATCAAACTGAGGTTATTGTACTCGGCCCTGAAAATCTTATTAATATGGTATCTAAGCAGATTCTTACTCTGACATTGTTGGGGATCACTCCTGAATTTACTTAAGCCTTAGAAAAGTAAAGTAGCCTAACAAAGTAGCTAAAATCGTGGACGTACAGCATTTGGACAGAGAGAGTGATATTAATTTTCTTTGCAAACAAACAAGAATCTTCAGGGTGCAATGTGTGCTGGGCAGCAGCCAGGAGCGAGGTCTCTGGTGAACCAATCCCTCGCTACAGATTCTAGCGAAGGGATGAGGCGTGTCACATCTCTGGTGGGGATGGAGCCTCAGTGCTTCTTTTAATATCTCTGAGCTTTCCCAATCACAACTATCTCTACTGAACTTTGGCTCCGTCTAAACAGTTCTTTGAATTACTTACTAAAACAATATATGACAGTAATGAGAAAGTGGCCACTTTCATGAGTAAATCATGTAAGCCTTATAAGATTTACTTATATGTAGTCTATGTTGTGATTCTACTGGTGTTACTGGTTCTGCTGGTGAGACGATGTGTTCACAGGAAACTTGAAGGTTTGTACATATTCATTCTTATTCATCGTGGTATTTTGTTTCCATTCTGTCATCATAATTTGGTCCATTTAGATTCTTAAATCATAAAAGTGTTTACTTTAACTCATTTCAGCATATGGAGAAGATGACATCACCAGTGACATCACATACAGTGTTGTGAAATCATCAAATCCTCAACAACCTCCAGTCAAAGAAACCAGAGATGGAGGTTTGTGTGTTCACCCAGGTGTCATCCACATACCTGAACCAATGACTTGGTGGTGTTTCAGGGTAGGATAGCAAAGCCCTCTTTCCCACGTCTTCCATATACAAGTTGTCCACAATGGGTGAAACTGGGGAGCCCACGGCACACCCACGTTCCTGCCTGTAGAACTGACCCTTGTATGTGAAACAGGTGGAATTAAGACACAGTTTCAAAAGCAAGCACACCTGGTCCAACAGCCTTGTCTTGTTCTAACTGCTTCAGACAGTCTGTCACCCTCGTCCTGTGACCACTTCCTGGGTCTCTTTCAGTCTTCAAATATAAAGTTTTTACAGCTTATAGATTTTAAGTTCTGCTCCAATCATTTGGGTAAAGATAATAAACACTTTGATGGTCAATAAGTGAAAGTGAAAATGTGATAAACGAATAATATAATTAATAAATAATAAATAATTATATTTTTTGATAAGTGAAGTTCACTGAACTGAAAGGAAATTTTGGTTTGATGATGGTTGACATGTTTTCCAAATAGAAGTTTTTCCTCTAGTGAGGAGATGCAGGTGCAGCAGAGCATTGCTGGAAGAAATGATCCCAAGGGTGGAATCTCCTGAGAAACCTTCAGAGACCCAGCGAGAAGTAGGGACCATAGCTGACAGCCCAGGCAGGGGTTGAGGTCAAAGGTCATGCTGTTTGGGGACCTACTGGTCATCATGAGAAGATTCTGGAACCACAGCAATGACCATAAAGCTGCACTGGATGGAGAGCTGTGCCAGGGGGCTTTCCAGAGGTAATCACGAGGAGATTGTGGACAACAGATGGAGATCTGAAGGATGAGGGGAGCGTTCCAAGCTCCAATCGACAGTGCAGAGAGGAAGTTCAAGGATGGCATCATGATTCTGTGAACAGAAAGCAGAAGCTATGGTGGTGACGGGGAATGACTGACAGCAGTTTCCTATGAACATCACCTAATGCTGTGTCACTGTGCTATGCATGCTTTGACACTCTGAAGAGGGTCTTCCTTTGTGTCATTGTTGTTGTCATTTGCATCATGAACAAGACTGCTGAAGTGACTCAACAGGTGGGGTTACAACAGCAGTAAAATCATTGAATCCAATACCCTTTCCAAAAAAGGTTTTCTGCAGAGACGAAAGGACAATAGAGGAGTCATAAGTATCCCCCACAGGAAGAATGCATGAAATGAGGTGATGAGGGTTGATAGAGGCCATAAAACAGGAGTGCTGACAAAGGCCTGCAGCCTTGAAGATAACTGAAAGCCACATTGACAAACAGCAAAACTAACTGGTGTGTTTGTTATACCCATGTCTGCATACATTTGGACTCTGGTCATATGGACAGTGATAGAAACAACTGGAAGAGACATTTATGAAGCTCTGAGGAACTCAAACCACTCTGCATGTGTGATTTACACACCTGGAGGAGATGCACCACAAAGCTGGAACGATTTTGCAAATGTTAATTTCTATGTTTGACTGTTAGCATTCATTTGCTTACTTGGAGGGTGTCAATGGAAAATTGTATTTAGTAGTCAGTATAATCTTTTAGTGATATAAGTTTGCATATGGTAGAATGCTGCATGTAATCATTTGTGTGTAGAAGTATATAGTTGGTGGCATATTGAAAGAATGTCTCATCCTAGGAGGTCTGTAACATTCTAGGGTGTTCACCCCACATCCTAGGAGCATGAGAGAGGTCGTACCTTGTCTTATTGTTTTATGGTAGGATTAACGTAGCTATGTCTGTTTTAGTCTAAGTGCCTTTTGGTTTGATGAACTGCTGGACTTTGAGACCAGCAGGTTTAGGGAAGATCTTATGGGGCCACACTCTGACCACCCCCCCCCCCCCCCCCCCCCCACACACACACACACACACACACACACACACAATGAAGTATAAAATAAAGACCGGGGCAGTTTCTCAGGCGCGAGTCTCTCAGTCCGGAGACTGCCCTTGCTTGCAAGAAATTCTGTGTGTTTCTCTTCTCTGAGTCTTTGCTGAAGAAGTATTTTAGAATATATTCCTTAACAGAGAGAACGATGCTCGTCACAGTTCTCTCCCTCATGCACGAGCAACACAAAGAGCTCTGGTGACTTGCGTCTTGTCTTTGCCATTGTAGTAGAATTGTCTTGGCGTTCCAGCAATAGGTCTGTGCTAGATGAACGTATCAGCAACCTTCAAACACGTGTGGAGAATTCATTATTTCTTTGACAGATTCTTTAGTAAATAACAGAAAAAAGAAAGTAAGAGAAAAATCACCTGCACAAGTGCCGAATGCCGAAATAGCCACATGCAATGGAGCAAATTATGGGTGTGTGTGGTTGGAGGATGTGTTCATGCGCACAAAGGGGGGGTGGAAATTTTTCTTGTAAAACAAAGGGGGGCCCAGCAAACAAAGTTTGGGAACCACTGGTTTAAACGATGTTAGCTCAGAAATATTAGCTTCTGTCATGACTGATGAAGTTACTGGTTAATAAAGTTTCCAGTAAAGTGTTTAATCGCAGCCACAGATTGACTCTAAATATCCAGTTTTTCTTTAGTGCATCTATAATAAATATGTGCAAGTTTCAGTGCTTCGTTTAAACTGTATGATACTTATACTGACCCAGGGTCAGTGTAAAATACAATCCTAGCTGTGTGAACAAAGCCTGGCTCCTTTAATCCTGCATGACAAACCTCAGGATGCAGGTTATTATTACTCTTTCCTGCTGGCACACCTGTCACACCTGAGAGTCAGCTAGAAACTTACAGTGACGTGGACATCATGCAAAGACTGCCAGACTCTGTAATACTGCAAATGATCAGTGACTCAGGTTAACAAAAAAGAAAGTAAGAGGAAATTTAATTCTATAAAACGTGAAAAATTCCACACACATGTAACTCACCACTGTGTGAAGATCACAGGGGAGAAATCGTTTCTCTGAGTCAGAGATGAGTGTCAGTAACACAGAAGTTGTCATGGTCCCCGCACCTCTCCAGCTGACAGCAGTCAGGCGCTTTGTTTTGTTTATTCTCCTCTCTCGCCTCTGCTCTCCCTTTCTCTCTCGTCCTCTCCCACTCTCTCTTTCTCCTGCCGGGGCGGAGCTCAGTGTGGGCTCCTGCTCCTGGCCCACGCACCTGGAGATGATCAGCACACCTGCCGCTGATTATGAGAATTGGAGTCCTACTTAAGATGGCGAGTCTGCTCTACTCGTCGCTGGATCGTTGAGCCGTCAGCGTCAGTCGTCCTGCACTCTGCAAAGTTTGTTCGTGAGTGCGTCTGAACCAGGAGACTAACTGTTTCTCTGTCTGTGTATAGATTTCCCCTGGACCTGTTTTCCTTGTGCACGGTGACTGAGCGTGAGCAAGAGTGATGGAGGAAAGAAGAGGAGCTGTGTGTGGTTGCGAGGGCTGTATGGAAATCTCCCCTCCCTGGACTCCTGCCCCTTTCACTCCCGGACCCTGGAACCCTTTTTCCCAGACACCTGTGTGTGTGTGTGTGTGTGTGTGTGTGTGTGTGTGTGTGTGTGTGTCACCGTGGAGAACACTGTAAATAAATTCACTTTTGATTTGAAGAAACTTGTGGTCTGCGCCTGAGTCCGCTCCACTAATCGTGACAGAAGTAAAACTCAGTGTCATGCAGTGACTTTTACACAACCAGATCAGATGAACCAGCTCACACTAAAACATTTTGCTGCACTCTTTACACTTATTTCTTTTCTTTCTGCTTTCTGAGATAAAAGCTCTTTATCAGTAACTTTTACAACTTCTGGCAGGTTAATGTCTGAACTTTGGAGTGAAACACACCCTTAGTTACAGGAAATAACACCACTGTCTGTAACTAAGTGAATCCACCTTAACACCACCTGTGTGTGTGTGACTGCATTACACTCCCACTGCTGGGAACCTGAACAAGAACCAGAACAAAGTCTAAAATAGAAGCTGACAAACAGCTGCACCACCGAGTGACACTTTATTTTATAAACTTCACAACAGGTTTCATGTTGTGACCTGTGGAGGTGAAAAGACACAAAACCTGTTTTACAGCTTTTGAGCTGCAGGCAGGATTGAAACACACCTTAGTTAAAAGTCAAACAGCAACATTTTCTCCTCCCCTCACGTCACTCAAATGTGACAAACCAGGAAACAGGAAGTTCTTCGTCCTCAGTAAAGAGAGACGCACAGACGATCAGACTGAGCTCAGACCAAACTAGCAGCTTCCTCTGAGTGAGTCCAGCTACAGGAGAGAAAAGTGGAAAACTCCAACACTGCTGCTTCAAGCTGCTGACGCTCCACACACTGAATGTGAGTTTGAGCAAAAACACGACTCAAAGGAAGTTTCAGTGAAGGTGGTAGAGGAGGGAGGGGAGCCAGGACTGACTGTACTTCCTGTCTGCTGTTTTCAGCTTCACTCACAGACTCAATGGCTTCCAGATCAGAGGAGGATCTCTGCTGTCCGGTCTGTCAGGAGGTCTTCAGAGATCCTGTTCTTCTGTCATGTAGCCACAGCTTCTGTAAAGACTGTCTGAATAGATGGTGGAGAGAGAGACCAACACACGAGTGTCCAGTTTGTAAGAGAAGATCTTCAAGGGAAGAACCACCTTTAAATCTGGCTTTAAGAAACCTGTGTGAGTCGTTCTTACAGGAGAGAGATCAGAGAGCTTCAGAGGCTCTCTGCAGTCTGCACTCTGAGAAACTCAAACTCTTCTGTCTGGACCATCAGCAGCCAGTGTGTGTCGTCTGCTGTGCCTCAGAAAAACACACCAATCACAGATTCAGACCCATCGATGAAGCTGCACAACAACACAAGAAGGAACTTCAGGAAACTCTGGAGACCTTAAAGAAGAAGTTAAAGGTTTGTGAAGAAGTTCAAGTGAAGTTTGATCAAACAGCAGAACACATTAAGGTCCAGGCCCGACACACAGAGAGGCAGATTAAGGAGCAGTTTAAGAAGCTTCACCAGTTTCTAGCAGAGGAAGAGGAGGCCAGGCTGGCTGCACTGAGGGAGGAAGAGGAGCAGAAGAGTGGGATGATGAAGGAGAAGATGGAGGCTCTGAGCAGAGAGATAGCAGCTCTTTCAGACACAGTCAGAGCCACAGAGGAGGAGCTGAGAGCTGAAGACGTCTCATTCCTGCACAACTACAAGGCTGCAGTGGAAAGAGTCCAGCGCTGCCCCCTGCTGGATGATCCACAGCTGCCCTCAGGAGCTCTGATAGACCAGGCCAAACACCTGGGCAACCTGACCTTCAACATCTGGAACAACATGAAGGACATGGTCTCCTACACTCCTCTCATTCTGGACCCAAACACTGCTCATCCAGAACTCATCCTGTCTGAAGATCTGACCAGTGTGAGAGAAGGAGGAGAGAAGCAGCAGCTTCCTGATAATCCAGAGAGGTTTGATTATTACGGCTCTGTCCTGGGCTCTGAGGGCTTTAACTCAGGGACTCACAGCTGGGATGTTGAAGTTGGAGACAGTACAGTGTGGGGACTGGGTGTGTTAGCAGAGTCTGTGCAGAGGAAGGGATACATAGAGTCTGGATTATGGAGAATACGGTTCTATAAAGGTAAATACTACACACTCTCACCATCAGCTCCTCTCACTATTCTCTCAGTACAGAAGAAGTTCCAGAGGATCAGAGTGAATCTGGACTGGAACAGAGGAAAGCTGTCGTTCTCTGATCCTGATACTAACACACACATACACACCTTCACACACACTTTCACTCACAGGATGTTTCCATACATATGGACTGTTGGTAAAGTGAAGGTGTGTCCGTTGAAGGTGTCAGTGTCAGTGCAGCAGATGAGTTGAGGATGATGATGTTTCTAATGTTGTTTCCTGTCAGTGAGTTGAAGCTGTTAAACTGCAGCTGTCCTCCTGCTGCCTCGTTGTTCCAAAGCTCTTTGTTTCTCTTTTAGTTTCACTCTTTCTTTCTGTTTCTGCTGTCCACCTTTTCACATGGAAAATCATTTCACTGTTTCTCACTGAATGACTCCCCAAACTAGATTTGAAATTCTATCAAGTTTCTAATCATTACAAGTGATTCATGTTTCTATTTGATGTGTAAATGGAGATGATTTAGTTTGCTGGGATATGGACTGACATGTGTTGAATGGGAGGAGCAGTTTGTTGTTGTCTTCTTGTCTGTTTATGACAACAATAAATATGTTGTTGAAACAATGATTCATGTTTAACTCCATATATGAAATGTTTCTGCTCTTTGAATTCTGTTTGATTAAAGACTTTCTTCATGACACAAATGAGATTTCAGTGTATTAATAGAACTAAATAAGCTCAGAGTTGAAAGGCTGGAGTATTATGTACGTGCTTCACTGTCAGGATCTTCAGGGGGATTCAAAGGGAAACATCAAACTGCTGTAATGAGATAAACTAGTTGGGCTGAACACACTTATCTGTAGTTTGTCTCCATCCAGGATCATCAGAATATAATGAACATGTGTGAAGAGCCACAAAATGCTGCTGCCCTCTCAGCATGATGAGCTCCAGCCTTTGTTAGCAGGACAACAGGAAACATGAGACAACTTTCAGAGACAGTAACCAACTGTGGCCACAAGATGGCAGCAGCTGATCTGAGATCCTTTATTGGACAGAAGGACTCTGCTCTGTGACGTCATCAGAGAGACGGCCTTCACTCTGATAGATCTGACGTCATGTCTGCACTGCGATGATGAAAGCTGATAAACACATTGTTATTGATCCATGAAATCACCTCTGTCCTCTCAAGTGTAGCTGTTTACAGAGCTGAAGAAGTCCTTCATCATCAAAACAGACAAACATGTATTTCCTGTATTAAGTGACGTCATCCTCACTCTGACCTCTTACATACATTCTGTTCAGTTTTCCTGCTGTAAGAAATAAACTGTGTGAAAATAGAAATGCAGGGAAACATCCATTAAGTGAACAAAGTCCAAAGAAATAAACTTGGACTGTTTTTTGAAGCCTAAATAAAATGTGAATAAACTTTATAGATACATTTGAAACCAGCTACTCTGTGACTTTACACACTCACACAGTAACAGAGCTGATTCCTGATTGGAGCAGCACAGAGTTAGACTTCTTTTCTGGCTGTGGATTGGTTCGTCAGGATTTCCTCCTTTACAGGTTTAAAAACAATCTCTGTTTTTACATTTTTTGACCTCCTTCTTGTGTCTAAAGGTGAAGCAGCACCAGCCTCCTCTGATCCTCATGTTGTAGCTCTGTGTGTCCAGCAGGGGGCAGAACACCTCCAAACTGTGCCAGCAGCTCTCACTGTGAGCTCAGACGTTTGTGGACACTCAGTTTGTTTGAACATAGTAAATAATCAGAGCTTCTCACACTGTTTATGAGGACACCACCTGCCCGAGGGTGTACTGTGTCAGAGAGGTGGTGTATGGTGCTGGGTGTAGTCTCTCTGCTGGTTCACAGTTTTTACTGAGGAGCTGTGTTCATGTCAGGAAGGTTTCATCTGATCACTGTGGTGCAGTTTGGTTTACTCTGTTTCTGAGTGTTTGTAGGATCAGTCTCTGCAGGTCACCTGATACCTGGCAGTGAAGTGTTTATGAATCAGCTCCGTCAGATTTAATCCAACAGAATAACATGTAAAACACTCCAGGGCTTTTACTCTGAAACTTTCTCCAGAGCTGTCTGGAGTTTTCTTACATTAAAATATTCTGGGATTACCAGACTGTCCACATCATGTGTCCTACCAAAACTTTCATCCACAAATATACCCTGACATTAAACCCAAATAGATCTGAGAGCGAGTCATTAGTATCAGTACTGTGTGTGTGTGTGTGTGTGTGTGTGTGTGTGTGTGTGTGTGTGTGTGAGAGAGAGAGAGAGATATTCAGGTAACTTACTGGGTTACTGCACATGCTCACACCTTTTCAGCACAACAGGTGCAGTTTGGTGTTTTACTGCCTCCTGCTGGAACAATGATGGCAGCTCTCAAGACTTTATTGGTTATTGTCATTTCGTGTTACACAGCCTGAAACGAAATACTGTTCCTCAGCAGCCTCTACAGTGCAATAACCAATATATTTTAAAAAGAATAAATACAGTTTAAAGGGAATAAGTTTAAAAAAGAGCAGCAAAAAAGGCATAAATAGCTTAAAATCTAAGTTCTAAAAAAACCTCCAGTTTTTATTAATATTTTATTATTTATCAAATTATTATAAACTAAAAATATTTTTTACGTGATAAACGACTTCAGTGCTTCGTCCATGACCTCCTGAAGGTAAAGGGCCCAAAGAGCCAATCAGCAGCTCTGAAACAGGAAATATGACTCATGGAGAAGTTCACAACAGTTTCAGCTGCCAGTTGTACTCATCACCATGGAGACGGTCTCCATGGTGGAGGCAGAGTGACAGTGTTGTAGATGCTGCATTTTGAAGCCTCAGTGTTTATGTTGTGCCCTTAAACAGGGGAAATAGTGAGGAGAGGTGAAAGAGCGGCACAGACACGCAGCTCTCACTCTCACTCGTCTGTATTGAGTGAAGGAGGAAGCGCGCGAACCCACCTACTGGAGCCCTGAGGCATTAACAATGGATCGACGCACAATCAACCCAGGCAAAACTTTCACTACTTATATCCCTCTATATTCCCACTGCATATTCTATTCGAAAACAGTCAAAGCAACAAATAAAACATTAATAAGGGCATGACATGAAATGTAAGGAACAGAGATGTACAACTTCAAAACTAATCAAATTTATGATCCACCACATTTATATTTTTGTTCACAGCCATGTACACATCAAACTCTCATCTTTCTGTCCAAAAACAAAACAAAAAGATTCCCTGTAAATTTGACCTTTTCCTTCAACTGTCCATTATAGCGTGGTCTTCCTACTTATCTTGACACAATACTCAGTCGCGTTGCCTGCTGCAAACTTAAAAGAAGTCTGACGAATGAAGTGACTGTGAGTGTGTCTGACGTCACGGTGTGTGTGAAAAGGTATCCAGCTGGGGCAGACATGATTCTGCAGGTCACCTGCCCAGTGGACAAAAAGAAATAAAATAGTTGTGTGGATGATATATGAATGATAATACGAAGAGCGTTTTGTGTCTCTCAGCCTGAAACAACTGTAATGCCACTTTCTGTTTTGGAGAAAGGACAGTTAAAAAAAGATGTGTGTTGTTTTAAGCAGTGATGAGAATAATGAAGATGTGATGAGAGAGCAACACAAAAGTATAAGTACAGGGTTGATGCTCTTTACAGGAAGGGTCAGAGCAGACTCTACCTGCTGAGGCGGCTGAGGTCATTTGGAGTCCAGGGAGCGCTTTTAAAGACCTTCTATGACTCTGTGGTGGCATCTGTCATTTTTCACAGTGTGGTATGTTGGAGCAGCAGTTTATCTCCCGCCCCATGCATGTAGATGTTGCTGAACTGCAGAGCTGCTTCAGTGACAGACTGCTGCATCCTCGATGCATGAAGGAGCGTTTCCGCAGGTCCTTCCTCCCTGCAGCTGTCAGACTGTACAATCTGAACTGCTCCCAACAAACACAGATGTTTACATCAGCGCTGTATCGTGCACTGTTTTATCAACCGATTCACACTACAACCAGGGTTGCCTCTTATCTGTATTTAATTTTATTTAATTTAACAACAGTATGGTACTCAGTTTTTGGTAACCATTGTCCTTCATGTAAATATGTAAGAATTGTGTATGTTTCTGTTCTGTGTCATGTGTACTGTTTGTTTGTATATGTGTTTTCTTGCTGCTGTTACACCCAAGTTTCCCCTTGTGGGACAATTAAATTGATATAACAACACTCGTGGTAAAGTTGTGGACTGGAAGAATACCTGACCAAGATTATCTTGCAATGTTTTGCAGCCGCCAGTCAAGCCGGTAGATAAATGTCTGTGATTGTCGCAGGTGGCTGTGTGGCTGGCAGGAGCTCTTTCCTATCAGTTTGTCCCCACCTTCACCTATGGTCACGAGCTTTGGGTAATAACCAAAAGAATCCGATTCTGGATATGAACTGCAACTCTCTTTACATTGGCCTTTCCTCCACCCTTCTCGTTAGATTGCAGACTGTCCAGAATGCGGCGGCACGCCTTTTGACAGGTAGCAGGAAGTTTTCTTCCATCACTCCTGTTCTTGCTGGCTTGCACTGGCTTCCAATTAAATACCGTATTCAATTTAAAATATTACTTTTCACCTACAAAACCATTAATAACTTTGCGCCGAGCTACCTCAATGAGCTTCTCAGGTTACACACTCCTGTCAGAGCACTTAGCTCTGCTACCCAAATTCTTCTGGAGCAACCTCGTTCTCGGCTGAAGTCTCGCAGTGACCGCGCGTTTGCTGTAGCTGCCCCGGTCTTATGGAACAACCTTCCTGTCGCTATCCGGGCGTCTGACTCTATGCCACTGTTTAAATCACGGCTTAAGACTTATTTCTTTAATCTTGCCTTTCCACCCAGTTAACACTTGTGTGCGCTGGTACATTTTTTATGCTTGTGAACTACTTTTATATCTTATGATGGTTTTTATAATTGATACGTGCCAGGTCCTTTCTCTTTTCCCTCCCATCTCCCTTTTCCTATTTTATTTTTGTCAAGCACCTTGGTATACCCTTGTTTTTTTAGTGTGCTTTATAAATAAAGTTTATTTATTTATTTATTATTTGTTGCTGTTTAAGTTTGTCAATTTCAGACCTCTGTCTCTGAAGTTCAACGTTCTGCATTTCCAGGTCTTTCAGTTTTGCGACATGGTCTGACAGAAAAGAACATAAATAAGTCAATATGAATTTTATTTATCTGCATCATTTGAATCTTTTCATTTTTAGTAGGTTAGATTATTGAATAAATAATGAATAAATAATAAAAATAAAAAGATTAATGAGAAACGTTAGTGATAGATTCATGAAGTGACATTGATATCTCTGTAACAGGGGCTCATATGAAGGTTTCCTCATGCTGTCATTTTTCTCACTACCTGACATCATACTCTACCTTTATTCTCTTGTTTTAAGGTCCTGATTTCCACTTTCTGTTCAGCCACTGAGGCAGTCAGCTCTCTGAGCACAGCATGGATTTCCTGTGGACAGGGTTGTTGGTTTGAAATCTGCTGGTCAAGAATTTCATTATCTGCCTCTGTCTGATTTGTGGAAACAGAGCAGACCAGAAGCAACAGCGAGAAAAACAGCGTGATCTCCATTCTGTCAGTGAAAACTCAACAGTATCTGTGTGTCATCTGCAAACCTGACTGACTTTTATATTACACAGTACAGAGGGGAGGTCACTGTAGCATTAGATTCAACCTTATTCTAGTGAATCAGTGACTAATGTAATCTTTATGACTTCAGATGCAGTACAAGGAGAAGAACAAGTGAGTATCAATGATTGTCAACTGATAGTAAAACATGAGCATGTGTGTTTCCACCAACTGACCAGAGCTTAGAGGACAAATATCAAAATGTGTGCTCAGATACAGATGTTTAAGCAGCTGTGAAAGAACATATCTGGAAGTTTTTGGCACTGAGGAAGTAATTGCCTTTGATTATGGAATTCCTCTAATAACTCAGAGCAAAAATACTCTAAGCGACAAAATGCATAAAGTAATCTTTACAACTTTTACAAGGTACAAGACTACAAAGAGATAAACAAGTGAATGTCAATGATTATCAGCCGTTCATAAAATTAATCAGCACGTGTTGTTTTAGAAAATCCAATGTGAATGTAGGAACCATGAAGGTCACTGACATGGTATAACTTGAAGATGAACTTCTACTCTTCATGTGTAACATGACACTTGGTTGACCATCCTTCCCACTCCAGTTCAATAAACCACAGCTGTCCTTTTTTGTTTCTTTCTTCTCTGACCACTTAGGTGAGAAAGCTAGTGTTCAATGCTTTTCAGAGAATGAATTAATCTCTGACCCTTCCACTCCAAGCACTCCTCCAGATGCAGTGAACAGTCTTATAAGCAATACAAGAGCATGCTGAAGAGTCTTGGTTGCTAAATACAGCAAAAGTATTCGGCCCCCTTGAACTTTTCCACATTTTGTCACATTACAGCCACAAACATGGATCAATTTTATTGGAATTCCACGTGAAAGACCAACACAAAGTGGTGACCACGTGAGAAGTGGAACGGAAATCATACATGATTCCAAACATTTTTTACAAATAACTGCAAAGTGGGGTGTGCGTAATTATTCAGCCCCCTTTGGTCTGAGTGCAGTCAGTTGCCCATAGACGTTGCCTGATGAGTGCTAATGACTAAATAGAGTGCACCTGTGTGTAATCTAATGTCAGTACAAATACAGCTGCTCTGTGACGGCCTCAGAGGTTGTCTAAGAGAATATTGGGAGCAACAACACCATGAAGTCCAAAGAACACACCAGACAGGTCAGGGATAAAGTTATTGAGAAATTTAAAGCAGGCGTAAGCTACAAAAAGATTTCCCAAGCCTTGAACATCCCACGGAGCACTGTTCAAGCCATCATTCAGAAATGGAAGGAGTACGGCACAACTGTAAACCTACCAAGACAAGGCCGTCCACCTAAACTCACAGGCCGAACAAGGAGAGCGCTGATCAGAAATGCAGCCAAGAGGCCCATGGTGACTCTGGACGAGCTGCAGAGATCTACAGCTCAGGTGGGGGAATCTGTCCATAGGACAACTATCAGTCGTGCACTGCACAAAGTTGGCCTTTATGGAAGAGTGGCAAGAAGAAAGCCCTTGTTAACAGCAAACCATAAGAAGTCCCGTTTGCAGTTTGCTACAAGCCATGTGGGGGACACAGCAAACATGTGGGGGACACAGCAAACATGTGGGGGACACAGCAAACATGTGGGGGACACAGCAAACATGTAGGGGACACAGCAAACATGTAGGGGACACAGCAAACATGTGGAAGAAGGTGCTCTGGTCAGATGAGACCAAAATGTAACTTTTTGGCCAAAATGCAAAACGCTATGTGTGGCGGAAAACTAACACTGCACCTCACTCTGAACACACCATCCCCACTGTCAGATATGGTGGTGGCAGCATCATGCTCTGGGGGTGCTTCTCTTCAGCAGGGACAGGAAGCTGGTCAGAGTTGATGGGAAGATGGACGGAGCCAAATAAAGGACAATCTTGGAAGAAAACCTCTTGGAGTCTGCAAAAGACTTGAGACTGGGGCGGAGGTTCACCTTCCAGCAGGACAACAATGGAATGGTTTAAAACAAAACATATCCATGTGTTAGAATGGCCCAGTCAAAGTCCAGATCTAAATCCAATCGAGAATCTGTGGCAAGATCTGAAAACTGCTGATCACAAACGCTGTCCATCTAATCTGACTGAGCTGGAGCTGTTTTGCAAAGAAGAATGGGCAAAGATTTCAGTCTGTAGATGTGCAAAGCTGGTAGAGACAGACCCTAAAAGACTGGCAGCGGTAATTGCAGCAAAAGGTGGTTCTACAAAGTATTGACTCAGGGGGCTGAATAATTATGCACACCCCACTTTGCAGTTATTTATTTGTAAAAAATGTTTGGAATCATGTATGATTTTCGTTCCACTTCTCACGTGTACACCACTTTGTGTTGGTCTTTCACGTGGAATTCCAATAAAATTCTGTCTGGACAATGTCATATCATGAGTAATAATTAAAAATAATCCATATACATAAAACAAACACATGCACACACACACAGTGACATTTTAGACCTTCAGAATACTGTATATACTTTGGGCATCTCGGTGCTGATCCAGAATCCTTACATTATTATTTATTACTAGAGCTACAATAATAAAGCAAAGAGGAGGGGGAAGTAATAAATATGAAATAATGTATTTATGATGATTCCATTTGTTTCACTATCCACTCTGTGCAGGGCAAAGCTTATTACATTTTTAAACTGTAGAGATACAATAATTTTACTGCTGTAAAATCCAAATTTTGTCTTATTTAAAATATAAATCTAATATAATCTGCTTCTTAATGTATGTTCTTTAAAATACAGTGTGGCGTGGGTGTGGTCTCTGGCCAGCTGCAGAGGAGGGGTGACGCAGTGAGCTCCCGGGGCGGTGCAGGGGCGGGGTGAACAGGTGTGCTGGGATCTGACAGTGATTGTGTCTCTTTATATGTTGGCAGTGACAGTCGGAGGAGGAGGGCGGACATGACAGCAGAGAGAGAGCGGGAGTGTCTGTGTCCCTGTACAAACGCACAGTATTAAATAAAAGTTCGGCTGTCGTCAAATTCGCTCCAGCTTATATTTCTTGGGTCCAACGTTACATACAGCTTGTGTTTTTTAATATATCATAATTATAATAATGCATAATTATGTGGACATGCATATTAGATCGTTTTTTAGTGGAATATAATCCCTCCAGAAAGGCAGGAAAAGCTATGTAACTTGCTTTAAAACTAAATATGTTCCCTAAAACGGTGACAGAGCTACAGACCCATGACAGCCTTACACAGGTAGCCAGCAGCTATGACCAGCACTACTTGTGCAGTTAATAAAAGGACAGGTAATGTTTGTCGCCCTGTTGCACACACAGCACGCTCATTTGTTTCAGTTCGTCAGTTGCAACAAGACAACTTACCAACGTGTACGTAATAAGCTAACACTCCTGTGTGCTACACACTACAGTGTACGCTGTACACCTACTTACTGGTTGTGTCGCATCAGTCTGTGTCTCTGAGTTAACTTGTGTTTCTCCTACAGCTCCGGACCGCTAAAAATGCGCGTGCTCTTTGTGAGCTCGTTCCCGGCTCGTAACCAGCGCGTTCTGCCGTCGAGGGCGATCATTGGTTAAATGTGATCATGTGACTGATGCAAGCCAGATCCTTTTATTTAGCAAAACTATGATTAATAGTTAAATATTATTGTTGAGGGGCACAGACAAGACTCCGCAAAAAAATTTTAAAAGTTGCCTCAACAAAAGGGCACTCTGGGCACCCATCAGGAAAGGGGCGGGTGCTCAAGCCCCTCCAGCCCCCCCCCCCCCTGCACGTGCCTGCTGTTACACCATCGTAGGTTATACAGGCACTGATCCAATAGGTGTTTTGGCAGCCATCTGCTGTGACTGGTTGGGGGTGACGGAAAAGAGACGAGGGCAGATGGCGACAGGATAAAAGACACACATCAGGAAGAGACAAAGTTTATTACTCCTACTGATTAAATATCACAAACAACAGCCAATACAAACTAAACAACAAGCTAACAGGGGTGCTGCAGTCTTGGAATAAAACTGCAGAGATGATCAGTCTATGAAACCAAAGGTGCGTTTTATATTGGGAGAAGTACCAAAAAATGTAAATAATGGGATATAAACTTGGCACTAGGACAAGCAAATGATTTTAAACTGGGCAGGAAAAATAAGATGCTTTTGAGTGGAGTCTCATGGGTCCCCCAAATATTTGTATCTTTACAAAAAATAATAATAACCAAAGCGCAAAAAAAGAGTAATATTTGGCATAATTAAAACTTGCCTACTAAGAATGACATAAAAATTACATAAAGTAGCACAAACACTTTAATATGCCACGGGTAAATTGAGCTGTGGCATTTTTCCTTTTTAAATCCGCCTTTTTTCTGAGCTAATTGAAAGCTGTTTAGAGATCCGTGGTTCTTTCACAGAAAATGATGCATTACTGTAAACTGAACACAATATAAAGTATTTAAAATGAGTTAAGCTTTACACATGTGCCGCAGTGACATTACTGCAGGTGTGATTCACTGACAATCACTTCCTCACTGAATGTTTCAGTGGTGCAGTTGCTCGGGCCTCTGAATCTCTGTTTTTTTGTATTTACCTGCTGCTGATGCTCCTCATGCTTACCTCTGGTCTTACCTTTGCTTCTTCCCCTCTGCTTGGATCTTCACCCATGTGCCTGTTGGACTGTCCTCTCCTCTGTAAACTCAGAGACCTCCTTGCCCTCCCCATTACACATTCTGGCTAAACTTGATAAAAAAAATACTGTAAACCAATGTGTCCTGCATTTGAGTCCAATTATCATGAACATAATTTCTCTCTTTTTAGTTAATAGATCAGATTGTGTGCTTTAACATGTTTCCTTTATTTGCCTTTTCTTTCTGTGGTCATGTTAAAAAGCAGAGTGTAGTATATTGTTAGAGAATTGAGCCTGTCCACAGTAAAATAGTCACTTCTTTAAACTTAGTCCAAAATGGTGAGAAGAACCTTAACCTCACCTCAGAGTCTGACCTTAAACAACATTCAGTGTTCTGTTCTTCTTTCTGCTTTGTCCTCTCTTGTTTTCATCCATGTTTCTAGAGTTACATTTATTTATACTTTGTGTCGGCTCAGTGATTTATTTTTCTGTCTGCAGGTAGAAAAATCATTGACGTTTGCAGATGACACAGATGCTGTTATGTTTTCAGTGACTGAATGGAGATCATTGCAGTTTTCTTTGTTCTTTTTCCACAGATCAGACCACGAGCAGACTGCACTCCAACAACCCCGTCCACACTACATTTGACTGGTACTCACACTGCCCTTGAACATAAACTAAACAACATGTTGATTCCACCATGTTAGAAGATTTATAGAACTATCATATCATCCCCTTTATGCCTCCGTACTTAAGTAAGTACTTAAGTAAGTAAGTACTCATTCACCCCTCTTTCTGTCATGGTATAAAAAGCTCAGGTTTGCACAGACACACATACTACGTCTGAAAAGAAGATCCAAGGTAAAGTGTTGGGTCGGGTAGTGAGACTATGCTTAATGGTAATTTGTGACATGACAATATTGCTGTAATTTCCAGAGAAATTGATGGCGGAAGGAAGAAGATCTTGCACAGTTCATTTTGCACTTGCATTAGAGCATGAAGCAAAGGTGGAGAGTCAGAAGACTGAAACTGACCAGTTGAAACAACAGCAGTTTTTTTTAATCATACGCACTGGACTCTAAACTAAAAAGTGATTATTAAATGTGAAAAAATGTAAAATTGCTGTACTGCATGGTAATTGGTTTGTTTCAGTGTCATGGATATATATATATATATATATATATATATATATATATATATATATATATATATATATATATATATTAGGGGTGCAACGATACACAAAATTCACGGTTCGGTTCGGTTTGATACTTTGGTGTCACGGTTCGATATTTTTTCGATACAAAAAAATGTTCATGCATTTTTAATTTGTCATTTATTAAAATTATAAATATATATTTTAACTTAAAAGTACAGTTTTTAAATTTAACCCTAACCCTTGTGCGTGTTTTTTATTTTGACAGCGAATGCGCACCTGCGGACCACTTATGTGCAGCCCTGGTTATTTAGCTCGTCATATTGCAGCCACAGAAATTATTTTGTCCATGAAACCATAAAGCCGCACTTTCTTTTTGCCTTATAGTCTGATTTGTCATAACTTCTCCGTTTTGCGGTAAGCTTTTCTTTGGCTGTCACTTCTTCACCCTGACCTGTCTTATTTGGCTCAGCAGAACTGAAATATAAATCCTGCTGCTTTTACACACGCACTCACATAAGCTCAGCGATTCTCTGCGCGATCAACCTCTCACATGTTTAAGCTGCGGGAGATTTCACTTGTCATGTTTGCATAGTAAGCTAACGATTAATAAGACGATGTCAGAGGAATTGGTGCACAAATTATCATCACTCACAGATCAGTGCTGTCGCTCTCTATACACAGTTCGCACGATTGCAAAGTGAAAGCAAAAAAACAAGCGCAAATTCAAACGCGACTTCAATATGTCACATATTGACAGTGGCTCACCGATGCCAATGACATAATTACCCAGCTACATTTCTGAAAGAATGCAAAAGCATTGACATATATTTTTCCTACAATAGCCCGACGGGCAGGGAAGAGATAGATTTTGGTAGCCCGACTGAAAAAATCGCTAGCTCCGGGACGTCGGGCTAGCGATATTGCAAGCCCTGTATCTGATTGAGGAATCACTCATCTTTGGAAAAGAGAGTTTATTACAGAGAAATGGCTCTTTCCAAAATAAAAGCTATACTATCCGCTTCTTCTGGGCTATATTCTCAGCAGCATAAGGAGAATCATGTGCTAACAGCTGTCTAAATGACTCGGCTAAAGTTAGTAGCATGCTTGCTTTTTTTTGTCTGCTTCCACTTGTCTTTGCACTAGGATGATGTCGGCGTAAATGTGCAGTCATATTCGTTGTGTTCCCACTAGTGCTTTCAGGTTAATCTCGTTGAAATGACCTTAACGCCACAACACGGCAAATCTCCGTTAACGAGCTACCGCCGATCGCCCCGTGCATGGGGCTAGACGGCCAACACGTTAACGAGCTAACTGCGCTAACACACTAGTTCCCATCCATGTAATTGAGCATTGCATGGCACATCCAACATACTGTTTTACTTTAGTCCATGACTCGCTTACCTTCAGGGTCATACGTCACATGAAAACCAAAATAATTCCAAACGCCAGATCTGAATGAGGTTCAATTTGCCTGTTGCAAGTAGAGCTTAACTTCTGTCTCGCTAGCTTGCCCTGCGCTCTTCCTTCTGACGATGCTGTCTGTGTTGAGCGCTCAGTGGATCTGCGCTCGACAGTGCAGCCTAGGCGGAGTAGTCGAACACAGATTCACTGAGCGCTCAACACAGACAGCATCGTCAGAAGGAAAATTGATAAAATAAATTACAAATGTTGTATTGTTCGATACATATGCGTACCGAACCGAAAGCACTGTATCGAACGGTTCAATATCGATACGAATATCGTTGCACCCCTAATATATATATATATTAGGGGTGCAACGATACACAAAATTCACGGTTCGGTTCGATACTTTGGTGTCACGGTTCGATATTTTTTCGATACAAAAAAATGTTCATGCCTTTTTAATTTGTCATTTATTAAAATTATAAATATATATTTTAACTCAAACGTGCAGTTTTTAGATTTAATGTTGCTGAAACAACAAAGGAATAAAATAAATCTATCTGATCAAGAAATCACTCATCTTTGGAAAAGAGAGTTTATTACAGAGAAATGGCTCTTTCCAAAATAAAAGCTATACTATACGCTTCTTCTGGGCTATATTCTCAGCAGCATATTAAACATATCAGGTCCCCATAAGGAGAATCATGTGCTAACGGCTGTCTAAATGACTCGGGTAAAGTTTGTAGCATGCGTGCTTGTTGTTTTTGTCTGCTTCCACTTGTCTTTGCACTAGGATGATGTCGGCGTCAATGTGCAGTCATATTCGTTGTGTTCTCACTAGTGCTGTCAGCGTTAATCTCGTTGAAATGACGTTAACGCCACAACACGGCAAATCTCCGTTAACGAGCTACAGCGGATCGCCCCGTGCGTGGGGCTGGACGGCGTCAACACGTTAACAAGCAAACTGCGCTTCACCTCTTCAGTTCTGAAAGCTGATGGAGAGTCTCGGGTGTTTAACTCCCAGTGAGGTTGTGATGCTGGCGGAGGTCCTGAGAGTGGATGACCCACCCTGCTGTCAACTGAGTTACTGAGGTCACATGGGTCAATGTGTGAGGGGGGGGAATGGCCCGGAAGTGATCCCAGGACTATGTTATAGGTAGCCAACACTTTTTCCATGTTTGAACTTAATGTGACCACTAGAGGGAGGTATGTGCCTCTTAGTGCCATAAGCCAGCTGTGCAGCAGGCAGGTTGTTTGGCTTCATTTTTGCACAATGGGAGGAGGCGCTGTCGCGTCGTCCATGTTTTCTACAGTCATTGATTTGGACACAGCCAATGTGTTTAGTTTTACTCTTCCCCATGTGATGTCATTATGTCCATTTGTGTCAGCTTTTTTCCCAGGTGCCTCCACTTCCCCATCACCTCATATGTGTATGTAAGTCTTCTGTCTCCCTTTGTTCATTGTTGCTTCGTCTGTGTTCCCACCCCCATGTCCTCATAGTCACAGAGTCATAGTGTGTGTCATAGTGCCCTCATATTATCACAGTATGTCATAGTTGTTCATAGGTTTCTTAGTTCTCCTGTCACCAGCCAAATAAAGGCTCGCTTTTGGTTTCAAGTTCCATCTCTCTGCCTATGTCTGTTCGTGGGTCGTCTACATACACTCCACAACCGAGACAGGAGAGGAACCTGATAACAGCTGAACGTTCTTTTGTTCACACGGAAAATAGGTGTGAAAGGCAAAATTATAAATTGTTTCTAAAAATAATTAAATAAAGCTGTTTTATTAAATGAATATATACATAATGCAAATGTGCTCATAAATGAGTTGACTCTGTGTTTTCAGAGTTAACAGATTCATTCAGCGATATTGTCTGGATCTGAAATATTGCAGGTACACGCAGAGTGCAGAGGATTTTTACACATACACTGATAATTGTTTTCTATAAGTCTCTGGGTCAGGAAGTCCAAACATGACGTCCTGAACTGGGCCTTAGAATAAGCTGAAGGATAACATTAGATAATCAAGGCAGGATGTGTTTTTGTGTCCATGTGTTTCTGATTCCAGGAGGAGCAGATACCAGGTGAGGTCGGATGTGGACGGGGAGGATTCGCAGCAGACTGCCACGTTGGATTTGGGAGAAGATAATAATATTTTGTCATTGTCAAAGTATAAAAGCTGTACAGCCCATTTCAGGGTTAGGGTTGGGGTCAAAGTGAAACTAGAAATATTTAGAATCACAATGAGTTCAAAGCGTGAGGAGGTCTGATGTTCCAACAGTGTTCAGGATGAGAATTATTACCTGCAATGCTCCAGTTTGACCTCATGGTGGCAGTGCCGTCTCACTGTTATAATGGCTACACTCAGACTACAGGAGAGAACAAGAGGCTGTACTAAAACTCTGATGTTTTATCGTGTGTTTATGACATCATGCTGACGTCAGCCTGATAATACCTGTTGATTCAACTAAACAGCCAAGGTTTCCAAGGTTCTTAAATGAACCACAAACTACAGGGTAAGAGTGAGCTGCTGAAAGTCAGATCTGTTCTTCAAAGCAGACTTTCAGCTTTATTACAAACTAAGAGTCGGATCAGCACAAATACTGACACAGAGATGGCTGCTGGCACTGCGCTGCTCTGCTGCACTTTGCTGTTTGTCCTTGTCTTCGTCTCTGCAGGTGAGATTGAACTAAACTGAGGTTCTCTCTGAGATAACAAGAAGTACAGGAGGATTATTTTCATCTGGATTCAGTTTGTCTGTGTGTGAAGGAGACACCAGGCTGGGTGGACACGTAACATCTGTAATCCAGCTGTGACAGACAAAGAAGTGTAATGTGTGTGTCAGTGTGGTGTGTTGTAGTGTCAGGAGTCAGGATGCAGCTACAAAGCTTCTTGTTCAGTGTATACAAACAGCTGTAGCTCCATAAAGGCAGCATGCAGAGACTCACAGTGTCTTATAATGAGAGGCTGCTTTCTCTCACACATTATGTTCACTTATTATCAGCACATGTTGTTGTTCTGTGGAAGCTAACATCTTGTAGTTTCTGACACTTTGCATGTTTAGCATGAGGCTAAAATTCCCCCTCAGTGGGTCACTGGTGACCTGCTGGATGTTCAGAGGTTCATTAAATCCAACATGACTAAAAACTCAAATGTCAAAGTGTTGTTTCCTCTTTCAGAGCAGAAAACCATCACAGCTGAGTCTGGACAGGACGTCACTCTGACATGTCGAGCTCCAAACAACAACATTAGAGTAATAAAGTGGGAGAGATTTGACCTGGGAGATGATTATGTGCTTTTGTACCAGGATGGTCTCCCTGATTCAACACACCAGCATCCATCTTTTAAGAACCGGGTGGATCTGCAGGACAGACAGATGAAGGATGGAGACGTGTCTTTGATTCTGAAGGATGTGACAGTTCATGACGCTGGAGCATACGAGTGTCGTTTCTTCATGGAAGAAACTCGCTCATGGAAGTCCATCAGCAGCCTCAACCTGATTGTTACAGGTGAGTGAGTAGAGTTGAGTGTGTGTGTGATCAGAGGTGAAGCTGCTTCCTGGTTGTTGATGTTTGTTTGTTGTATGGATGAGCTGGTGGATGTCAGAGGTAGACAGATGTTTCTCCAGCTGTTGTCTTTGTGGCTGGTAGTCTAGAGTTGTAGAGCAGCATTGTTTGGTTAGAGCAGAAACAAAGACATTTATGAATCCGTCTCTTCTTCTCTTGCTCTCTAACTCGTCTGTAAACATGTGTGGGGAAACTCAATGATAAAGCCTACAGCTGGAGGGGGAGGGGAGGGGTGAAGCTGGTGGTGAGTCTGTGAAAGTGAATCACAGTCAACTACAGCCCCTTAAATTGCCTTATTACACAATGCTGAGAAAGCATTCGAACGGGTGGAGTGGGATTATCTGTTTTATACTCTAAATAAATTTGGATTTGGCCCTAATTTCATTTCATGGATTCAGTTACTTGACTCCTCACCTATGGCACGTGTTAGAACAAATTTGTTATTCTCTTCTTATTTCCCACTTGTCCGTGGTACGAGACAAGGATGTCCCTTATCCCCTCTCCTTTTGCGTTATCAATTGAACCATTGGCGATTAAAGCCAAGCTGACAGCTGACAGTTGCATTAAGGGCATCTTCAGAGCTGACCAGGAGCACAAAATATCCGTATATGCTGACGATCTCCTGCTGTATATGTCAGAGCCTTTATAACACTGAATAAGCATATCCCTGCATTTATTTGGAACGGCAAAAGTCCATGAATTCGTAAAGATTTCATGCAGAGGACTAGGCCAATGGGTGGATTAGCCTTGCCAATTTTTCAGTCTTATTATTGGGCAGCAAATATTCGAAATATGCTGGATCAGTAATTTTACCACAGAGACTCCAGCTTGGCTCCAAATTGACTCATCCAATTGTGGCAAAATGTGCCTATCAGCTTTGTTGAGTTCAGCTCTCCCATTAGAACTGTACACCTATAAATGTAACCCTTTGTTGTATGACTCGCTCAGAATCTGGGTGCAATGTAAGGTTTGGGTTACACTATCAGCTCAAATCATATGTTCCCACCCTCAATGATGGATTCTGCCTTTAAAATATGGGAAGGTAATGGACTTAGAAATATCAAAGACCTTTTTGCAGATGGAATTTTTCTCATTCACGCAGCTCCTGAAGCAGTTTAATGTTCCTCGCAAACATTTTTTCCGCTATTTACAAGTTCACCACTTTGTAAAGAGTCGATTTCCTTCATTTCCAGAAGTACCTGAGGAAACTTCTTTGGATAAAATTATTAATATAAACACTCATAAGAGAGGGGCGATTAAAGAAATGTATGCTATATTATTAGATCTTCAATCTCCTTCTCTCTCCATCCTTAAAGCTCAGTGGGAGAAAGACCTTGGGATGACTTTAACAGATGAGCTCTATGTTTTCTCCATAGGGTACACTCTTCTTCTATATGTGCCAGACATGGGCTGACCCCCTGTGTAACAGATGTAAAGCAGAAACAGGTTCACTCCTTCATAGTTTTTGGACATGGCCCAATCTTCATAACTATTGGGTGTCTACCCATATGGAAAAGATGCATATAAATCTTATAAAGTTTGTATCGGTCTTGTGTGAAGCTTTTATGAAAAGCATACAAGAGTGAAAACAGATTAAGATCCCTTGAAAATCATATAAATGAAACTTGTATGTTTTGGATATTTACTAAAACAATATAAGAAAGTAATGAGAAAGTGGCCACTTTCATGAGTAAATCATATAAGCCTTATATGATTGACTGTATGAAGTAGGCCACATCTTATGCAAGTCTTATAAGTTTTTTCTATTTCTTTTCCATATGGGTATATTTAACACCTTTTCAGACATATATAACGTTAATTATGATCCCTCTGCTCTAATCTTTGGGGTGATACCTCAAAACATCACTTTGCCAAAATACTATTCAAATTCTTTGCTTCACTCATTGCAAGGCGCCTTATACTTTTAAGATGGAAGCAGGAAGCTCCTCCCACACATGAACAGAGGCTTGCAGAGCTCATGAAGTTTTTGCATTTAGAAAAGATGAGATATACACTGGTAGGTTCAACCACCAAATTTCTTGAGGCATGGCAGCCTTTTCTAATGTACATGGAAACATTTAAAATGACCACATTGTCATGACCAGATACCATCCATCCATTTTATTTTTGTTGTTGTTGTTTGTTTGTTTTTTGTTTTGTAGGGGTTTCTTTAGTTTGTTTGTTTGTTTTCTTTCTGTTATCTTTTGGGGTATTGTAAAAACTGAACAGCAAACTACTGTATGTTCAAAGTTTTGCTATTAACATGCTGCTGTAACTGAAAATAAAATGAAAAAATAAATAAAACTCAAATGTCAAAGGAAATAAACAAAACATTTAAAGTCAACCATTCTGATCATAATTGCACTTTGACCTTTAACCTCTCTGCTCTGTGTTGTTTCCTCTTTCAGATCAGAAAACCATCACAGCTGAGTCTGGACAGGATGTAATTCTGCCATGTCGAGCTCCAAACAACAACATCTTCACTCTAGAGTGGGAGAGAGCTGACCTGAAGTCAGGAAATGTTCTTTTCCGAGTTGGTTGTGATATTATTCTAGACGACCAGCATCCATCTTTTAAGAACCGGGTGGATCTGCAGGACAAAGAGATGAAGGATGGAGACGTGTCTTTGATTCTGAAGGATGTGACGATTAATGATGCTGGAACATACGAGTGTCGTTTCCTCATGGTAGAAGCACGCTCATTCAAACACAGCTTCATCAAACTGGTTGTTGATCCTCCAGGTGAGTGAGTAGAGTTGAGTGTGTGTGTGATCAGAGGTGAAGCTGCTTCCTGGTTGCTGATGTTTGTTTGTTGTATGGATGAGCTGGTGGATGTCAGAGGTAAACAGATGTTTCTCCAGCTGTTGTCTTTGTGGCTGGTAGTCTAGAGTTGTAGAGCAGCATTGTTTGGTTAGAGCAGAAACAAAGACATTTATGTCTCTTCTTCTCTTGCTCTCTAACTCGTCTGTAAACATGTGTGGGGAAACTCAATGTTAAAGCCTACATCTGGAGGGGGAGGGGAGGGGTGAAGCTGGTGGTTGTGAGTCTGTGAAAGTGAATCCTGCCGGTGCCATAGCTGGTGAAAACGTACTTAGTGCAGACACAAAACGTCCATCAGCTTCAAAGTGTGTCAGAAAAATGTCCACATGGTGACTGATGGATGAAAGAGGTCCCATTGTTGTTGTTGTGCACAAATCATTGAACAACACAAACACTTAGAGCTGCTTTCAGTGCTGCCTGTTTTGTTACTGCACACATTTCTGATGGTCCTACAGTCCAACGTAGCAAACGTCTCCCTGAAGCCTCTTCTTAGAGACCAAAGGTTGGATCAGAGCGAGCAGCTGAAAGGACACATCTATGAATGCAGTCAGAGACTTTCTCACAACCTCACACTTCATCTGGTCACATTTACACTCAGGTTCTCTGTTAGTCACTGAGATTACAGACTCGCACATTTAAAATAATCTGAATGTTGGATCAGATGAAGTTAATATTTTTTATTTCTTGAACATATGTTTAATTAGCATGTTGCTAAAGCTTTAAGTAATGCACTGGTGACCTGGTGTATGTTAACAGGTCAATTAATCAAATCCAGAATAACTCAAATGTAAGCTAAACAGCATAAATATTAAACATAAACAACATCATATTTCCCCCATGGCACAGTCCACTCAGCACTTCCTGGAGTTTCTCATTTGATCGTTCATTGACACTCATGACTTACAGAGACTCTGATCATCAAACACAGGAATAAAACAAGCAGTGAGCACAACAAAGGATTATTAAAGAAGGAATATTAACTCTATTCTAACTCTAGTAACTCTACACCAGGAAACCACCAAATCTTCTGCAAATGTGATTTTAACCAGTCAAAATGTTTTTGGATATTTATTTAGTGTAGAAACCTAAAAAGTCAGTTTTTTTTTTAGATGTTTGGTTGTTTTGAACAATTATATCAAACTGTAAGTATGATGTTTGGTATATAGTATTATATATTGCATGGTATTGATATATTGCACTGTTTGAAGTGCTTCGTATATAAAAGTAGTAAACTGTGTACACAGTGTTTGGTGTGACAGAGCTGTTGTCACTGAATCACAGGTTCAGATGTTTCAGCCTCATAATAAACAAACACGTTTTCAGAGACTCGAGGATTTGACCTTCCAAAAGTCTCAGACATGTTTTAATGAGCTCTCACAGTCTGCAGCCAAACAGGTCAAATTATAAAGAACAGCTGGATCAACCCAACATGACCTCTGACCCCGAAGCAGCTGTTAGACCTGTGTATTTGAAAAAAAATATGATTTTTTTATGGTGAAAGCAAGATTCCAGACTGCAGTTTTGGTCAGATCATGTTTTTAAATAAAAAGCAGAAAAATCAACATTAACATTTTCTCACTTTATAAATGTTATGAATGATTTTTTCATCTAATCTCCTGAACTAGAAGAGGACACCTCACAGCTGTTTCTCACCTGCAGGTCAGCCAGGAGGACACAGAGATGAACTGTGAGTCGGACGATCTGAGGACAGACAGAAACTCTCCTGAACATCCAGCAGTCGACTCTGATGATCATCATGTTCAGACTCGGACCAACAGTGTGTGTCTGTGCTGTCAGTGACTCTGAACTACAGTTTATTCATCTTGTTCATGAGATTTACTGACACAAAGTCAAACTGTGTTACAAACACACATGAATTTCTGATCTCAGAGTCAGTGAGTGTTGGAGCTTCAGGTTAGACAAATTAACTATTTTATGTTGGTGTGATTGTTTATTAGCTTCATGTGACTTTTTCTTCCTTAAGTACAGTCCACTGGAAAACACTTTGTATAAAAATCATCTCTTTGGCTGACATTGTTTTTAGTTTGTAAACCAATCTTACCCAGTTTAACAGATTGTACAAACTGTTAACGTCTCTCTCTGATCCTGCACTGAGAAGTTTGACAACCTCTTCAACTTTTCTTTAACATGACACACTGTTCAGGTCAGATTTAAACTGCTTTGACCTTTGACACCAGCAAAACATCCTGAACAACTTTGCTGGGTTGAGACCTGATTACTTTTCATAAACAGACCCATAAGACTCAAAAATATGAAACATATTTTCACATTTATACTGTTGTATAGATGATGCAAACTTTTGTACACTGATGCTCTTTTGGGTGAAGTTTGACTCATTTGTTTAGATGGATTTTCAGATCCACCAGTTTGGCTCAAGTTAGAAACATTGTGACTTTAGGGAAAATTGCCACTCATAATGTATAAATATACACATCATGTTTGTGTGGATTTGTAATGAGACAGCAGTGAAGCAGTGAAGTCATCCTGTTGCCCACAGAAACAGACTGTGAATTAGTAAAGTAACACATGGAGCGCATGAGGAACAAAGGTCATACATGTATCTCCTGAAGTGGATTCTGGGTCTCTGACTTCCTCCCACAGTCCAAAGACATCAACGGGTGTTTTTTATTTATCCGTGTATGCTGTGTGTGAATGTGTGGTTCCTACAGAACTTAATGGTCAGTAACACTAACATGTAAACATGAGTACATCACATCAGCGCATGAAAGAACAACAGTGTGGCATTAATATTACAGCAGTGAGGACAGTGTGATGAACTGATGCTCTGATCTCTGGTCTGACCAAAGCTTTAACTCCAAACATCTCTCCACTGTTAGAGCTTCTGCACTGTTTCAGGTTCAAATCATGGTTCATACTTTCATGGCCTGATGGTGTGACGCCTCCACCTACATCACTGAACTGCTCCACTTCTGTACTCTTCTCTCTGTGGCCTTCTTGAAACGTCCTCTTGGTGTTTGTGGGGTTTTTCTCAGTTCATGTGTGCCTTATAAGAGTTTGTTTTTTAAAGACAATGACAATCAGTGAATTGTGCCGCACTTGGTGGTGTTTGTAATTCAACTTGACTGAGGTTAAATTTCTTTTTTATAATGGATTTAATTTGTTGATATTCTAAAAAATTTTTCTTGTTGATCCCATATTGTGCAACTAGTCTGTCAAATGGGATCAATTCTGTTCCCTCCAATATATGTTCTAAGTATTTAATTCCTTTACAACTCCATTCTGGGAAGTTAATCATATTATTGTTTTGTAATATGTCAGGGTTATTCCAGATAGGAGTACGTTTGCATGGGATTAGTGAAGACTCCGTTATTTTTAGAAACTCCCACCATGCTGTCAGAGAGGAGCTGATGTTGATACTTTTAAAACATTCATGTCTTTTGATGTTTGAGCTAATAAATGGTAGGTCTGAAATCTCTAGATCCTTGCATAGTGCCTGTTCAACATCTAGCCAGGGCTCATCTAGGAAGGTATGTTTTGACCATTCTGAGATGAACTGAAGCCTGTTGGCTAAGAAGTATTGGTGAAAATTAGGCAGATCTAATCCTCCTCTATCCTTGGTTCTTTGTAGCGTTTTTAAGCTGATACGCGGGGGTTTATCTTTCCAAAGGAATTTGGAAATATATGAATCTAGAGATCTGAACCAATCTTGTGATGGTTTGTTAGGGATCATCAAAAATAAGTAATTTATTTTTGGCAAGATCATCATTTTTATAGTGGCGACCCTTCCCATGAGTGATATGGGTAAAGATTTCCATCTAGTCAGATCGCCTTCTACTTTCTTTAGAAGTGGGATGTGATTTAATTTAGTTAAGTCTGAAAGCTTAGGAGAAACATTAATACCTAAATATTTAATATTTCCTGATTGCTGTGGGGCAGAGGAAGAATTATGGAAGAAGCAGTTAATGGGGAGAACTGTAGATTTTGGCCAGTTAATTGAATAATCTGAAACTCTTGAAAACCAGTTTATTAGAGTAATTACCTCAGAGAGGTTGGTTTGTGTGTTTTGCAGAAAAAGCAACACATCATCCGCATAGAAACTGATTTTATGTTCTATGTTCTTACATTTTATGCCCTTAATTGTTGTAGCCTGTCTAAATGCTGCTGCTAGAGGTTCGATAAAAATTGCAAAAAGTGAAGGGGAGAGTGGGCATCCCTGCCTGGTGCCCACTCTATCTATCAGAGTCTATCAGATTGTCAATTGTGGCCTGTGGAATGTTGGTCCACTCCACTTCAATAGCTGTGCGAGGTTGTTGGATATTCGTGGGAACTGGTACACGCTGTCGTATACGCCGGTCAAGCACATCCCGAACATGCTCAATGGGTGACATGTCCGGTGAGTATGCTGGCCATGCAAGAACTGGGACATTCTCGGCTGCCATCTGCCCTGAACAATGTGAACCATGATTCATCCGTGAAGCGCACACCTCTCCAACGTGCCAGACGCCATCGAATGTGAGCATTTGCCCACACAAGTCTGTTACGGCGACGAGCTGGAGTCAGGTCAAGACCCCGATGAGGACGACGGGCATGCAGTTGAGCGTCCCTGAGACGGTTTCTGACAGTTTGTGCAGAAATTGTTTGGTTGTGTAAACCAATTGTTCCAGCAGCTGTCTGGGTGGCTGGTCTCAGACGATCTTGGAGGTGAACCTGCTGGATGTGGAGGTCCTGGGCTGGTGTGGTTACACGAGGTCTGCGGTTGTGAGGCCGGTTGGATGTGCTGCCATATTCTCTGAAACGCCTGTGGAGACGGCTTATGGTTGAGAAATGAACATTCAATGCACGGGCGACAGATCTGGTTGACATTCCTGCTGTCAGCATGCCAATTGCACGCTCCCTCATTGCTTGTGGCATCTGTGGCATTTTGCTGTGAGACAAAACTGCACATTCCAGGGTGGCCTTTTGTTGTGGGCAGTCTGAGGTACACCTGTGCACTACTCATGATGTCAGATCAGTATCCTGATGTGGCACACCTGTGAGGTGGGATGGATTATCTCAATATGGCAGATGTGCCCACTACCACACATTTGGACTGATTTGTGACCACTGTTTGGGAGGGATGGTTATATTGTGTATCTGGGATGAATTTTAGGTCTCTACGTCCATCCCATGGGGAATGGGAGCAAAAACAAAAGTGTTGCGTTTATATTTTTGTTGAGTGTATTAGGCAAATGAGTATTTTGTCCACATCATCCTCTTCATGCATGTTGTCTTACTCCAAGCTGTATAGGCTCCAAAGCCTACTACCAATTAAGCATATTAGGTGATGTGCATCTCTGTAATGAGAAGGGGTGTGGTCTAATGACATCAACACCCTATATCAGGTGTGCATAATTATTAGGCAACGTCCTTTCCTTTGGCAAAATGGGTCAAAAGAAGGACTTGACAGGCTCAGAAAAGTCAAAAATAGTGAGATATCTTGCAGAGGGATGCAGCAGTCTCAAAATTGCAAAGCTTCTGAAGCGTGATCATCGAACAATCAAGCGTTTCATTCAAAATAGTCAACTGGGTCGCAAGAAGCGACCACTTCCTGCCCTAGTAGATACAAGCACCGCAGCAGGTAATGCTGTTAGGGCTGCTGTGATGAAAGACGCTGTATGAATACAGAGGAGTTCTGGGTGGCAGCAGATGTTTGGCTTTTTTTAAAGCTTTTTACTGGTTTTTGTTATTCTGACTGCCCACTTTTACAATTATATGCTGATCTAAAGTGTACATTTGAGCCCTGAAATTGATGGGGGGTTATGGTCCAAGAGCACCCGTGAATTTTGAAAAACCTTGAATTTTGGATGTGGTAAAACAAAATGATTTTATAGTTTAAACCCTGAATATATAAATCTGGGGATGCAGGACTTTAAGAACAAAATGAAAAACACTCGAGATAGCTACATGTATGATGTGGGAACGCTGGACTGCATCTGCTGGAGATGCAATTAAGAGAGATGAACAACGCTCTCGGATTGGCTACTTTCAAAACCCCGCCTCTGAGTACACTGGCATTTCAACACTCAAAGGTGCGTTTTCCTTTAAAACAACTGCGGAGTCCTTCAGTAACTTAGGTCTTGATGCCCAAACAAATAACGATTTAGTAGAACTGTTGATCACCAGACTACATGTTTGCTGTAAGTGACATGATGATCTAAGAACCACATGTTTTAGCACAAAAAGTTATAAAAAGAAGAAAAAAAAAATCCACAACACTTTTTCCAGTTTAAAAAAATGAAATATAAAGTTCACAGATTAAAAAACAAAAAAACAAACTGTATCTGTAAGTATATTATGATAAAAAAAAAAAAGTTGTTGTTTTCAGTGTCGTTTAGGTTGTGGATGGACTGGGGACAGAGTTTTCCTCCACCTGGTGGCTCTTCATGTGCGTTTTCAGACAGTGGCTCTGGGTGAAGGCTTTTTCGCAGATGGTGCACTGGTACGGTCTCTCTCCGTTGTGGGTCCTCATGTGGACCCTCAGGTGTTCCTGGCGAGAGCACGCCTTCCCACAGATCGCGCACACAAACCGTTTGATGCCCAAGTGGCTCCTGATGTGGTTGGTCAGGTAAGTCTTGCGTTTGAAGAAACGGCCGCACTCAGAACAGCCGTACGGTGCCTCACCAGTGTGCACTCGCATGTGACCCTTGAGTTCGCCGTTGGACACGAAGCCTTTGCTGCACACGCCGCAGACGTGCGGCCTCTCGCTGCTGTGCGTCTTCATGTGAGTCATCAGGCTGCAGTTTGACAGGAAGGATTTGCAGCAGACATGGCAGAGAAAAGGTCGCTCCCTGGCCATGTGGATCTTCTCGTGGGACTTCAGGATGCTGGAAAGTTTGAAACGCTTCCCGCAGATTTGGCAGCCATACGGCCGCTCTCCAGAGTGAGTGAACTTGTGGCGGGTCAAAGATCGAAGGTCACAGACAGACTTTCCACAGATATTGCAGACGTATCTGTCTTTGCTGGTGTGTGTCTTGCTGTGAGCTTGGAGCTGCGCCTTCAAACCAAAGGATTTTGGGCAAATGTCACATTTGTGTGGTTTCTCTTCCACATGGACCCAATGGTGAACATTCAGACCAGACATGTAAGCAAAGGTTTTGCTGCAAATCTTACATTTGAATGGCCTGTCTCCTGTGTGCAGAGAAATGTGGCTGTTAAGACCAACGATGGAGAAGAAAGATTTCCCACAATATGAGCAGTCGTGAGTTTTCTGGTGAATTCTGATATGTCTCTTTAACTCATCCACAGATTCAAACTGCTCTCCACAAACTCCACAACCACCCTGTGGCTCCTCCAGGTGACTCCAGGTGTGTTTGATCAAGCTGCCCAGGTTCAAGTACCACACTCCACACACTTTACAGGCTATTTTACTCTTCTCTATCTCCTTCATGTCACTTTTGCGCACTTGTTTCTTCATCTTTTTTGTCACCTGGAGCTCAGAAACAGGTTTAAAGCATTTGTCTACAGCCAAGGCTTTGTGTTCATCTTTGCTGTCCACTTCCCTCTCACAGGCCTCTTCATCTGTTGGCAGGTCTTGCTTTTGTGATGTTGTGCTGCTGGCCAGCATGTCCACACTGGGACTGTCTGTATGCTGATCAGAGCTGCTGTGGAACAAAACGGTTAAAGTTAAGTTTTTAAGTACTGAGCGTCTGTAAATAAAAGCCATAGGTTTCGTCTACTTGCAATAACTAAAAACAACAAACTTATCCATTAGAGAACTTGAACCACAGAATTTTGGGTTTGGTATTCGTTAGATCAGAATTTGTTCCCTCAGTAATTTTTTAAATTTCATGTTTTTCATTGAATTATCACAATCCAGCGTCTAGATTTACATCAACATTCTAGAGTCTTGTTTTTGACATCGTTGGTCAATCAAGAGCACACAAATCCTTATACCCGTTTTTATTTTTACCTTGACTGGAGTTCAGCTTCATTGTTTTTTGTTATGTCAGCATCGCTGGATGGACAGTCATCGTTTGTTGGTGAAGCGGGAAACTCTTTCTCCCCCTCCTCACTAGTCTGTAAGAGTTCATTTCCAAATTATTATCAGCACTTATGTTAACTGAGAGTAAAATAGCTAAAATTTCTTTAACATTTTTGTAAAATCTTAAAGTGTACATTTAAATCACATCATGATTGTTACATTTTAAATCTGTTATTGTGGTATAAAGAAGCAAAATTATCAAAATCCTACCAATGTCAGAGGCAAAAGCAGCACAAACAGGTACAGCGTCTACCTTCAGGCGGATGTAGAGGGCAGAGTTTCCAGTAAACATGTGGATCTCCTCTGGAGTCACAATCTTCACTTTCAGGGGCTGGAGCCTCCGGCTTCTGTCAGTTGTGAACAAGTCAAAAGGTTCATCATCTGCCAGCTGAGGAAAGGTGGACTTCAACAGGTCCAGGAAGTCAGCTTCCTGTAGACCAAGAGGGCACTTCAGGTCGTGTGCTGGGAACTTCTTGAATACTGGAACAGAAGAAATTCATCTTAAGATCAATAGTCCTTAGGCAGTCAGTAAAACCAAACCTTGCCCTAGTATTCATTAGTTCAAGTGATTAGTTGGCCAGTCTTTGACTATTTCTGATGATAAATAATGTAATTAAATATTTTTGTAAGCACTGGAAAATGCTTTGAATTAGGAACAAAGAAAAAATGGTATTAATAGCACGGCTAACACTGTACCACATAACAGACAAATACAAAACCTTAATGACTAACATTTCATTTCATACCCGTCTTAGAGAGCACATTGGTGTGAGAGTCCTCCAGGATGCGGACTCTGAGATCTATATGGTTCTTTATGTCACTGATGCGAGGTCTGCCGGGCTTCTTCCTGATAGTCGGAACTCTGGCGAAAATGCAGGAACTAAGTCAGTGTCATAAAAGACTATAAAGCAAATGCAAATAAACTTGGGGACCATCCACATATTGTTGGCCATATCACAAACCTCTACAGTTTGTTGTTCCTTAAAGTGGTGTTTTTTCTAACCTTGACGGCATTTTATAATCTGGGTCCTTTAGATCTTCTCGTTTTTGTCGGGAACTTGTTGGTTGCACCAACTCCTGCTCCTCTTCATCGTCATCAATGTCGTCGTACCAAAGCAGGGCCAGGCTCTCAGTGTCCTTCACACCTGGATACATCAGAATTCACTTTTTGTTATGGTTTTTAATTTGAATCATATGAACGACAAAGACACAATACATGTGGTTTAGTCAGTTTGCTTTAGTAATAATTTGATTAATTGAACTCGCCTGGCGCACAGTATATAAGCACTGCACTCACTTTCATGCCCTCTTTTCACTCCCACACAAGCGGCAGCTTAGGTGAGTTTGATTTGTAGTTCTCAGTTTAAATCTTTATTTAAGTTAATGACTTAAAGTCATTAACTTAAATGACTTGTTTTTTCTTTCAGAGTTTAGCAGTCCATGCGTGTCTTCCTTTAAGTTACTACTGATTACACTAAAGTAAACCGACATATACGGCAACTAATTGATAGCAGTTTTCTTTGCATTCTGACCAGATGAGGCCATGGTGATAAAAAATAAAAACTTTGAACCTCCTTATTAACACACAGTAGGAGGCAAATTGTTTCTAAACAGTCAGGCTGACTTTTGACCAACTGCTGGTGACAAATTGGTGATGTTTGCAAATAACTCGAGGCCAATTTACAAACATGGACAGACTGCCAACATGTTGCAATTAATCTTAATCAGTCTGTGCCAATAAGCGGAACTCATCTGGTTGCCAACTGGTTGTATTCTGGATATATACCTATATATGGGGTTACCCATGTTATGGGGTGCCTGTGTCATTTTGCAATATTCTTTATAAAAGCCTTGAACTACCCCCCCCCCAAAAAAAAGAAAAACAATTAATGGTAAGACTGTTCAGACGTACCTGTCTGTTGCTTGGGCTGTTGCTCCTCTCTGTCCTCAGGCACGACTTCCACCTCATGCCTCTCCACATCAGGCTGTAGGACTTTGTGTTTTTTGGTCAAAAAGAACATTTGATCAATATATCAGCTTTGTGTGACTGTGGTGTTTGACTGCAGCTCCGAAGACCCTCCTTCCTGTTGATCATTGTTTTTATTATGTAAACCAATAAGAAAACATTAACTCTAGATTCCAAAAAGACAAAACAAAACAAAGAATGACAATCTGGGATAAGAATTAGACCAGATTCTTATGCTCTCAAGGATAACTACATTACGCCCAGTGGCATATCTTGTGAGAAGAAGGGCGTGGTTACGGGTTATATGGCCTGTTGCTACATGCTTTTAAGAGTCTGTACAACAGCCATGAGAGCGTGGATAATAAAAAGCAGTAAATCAGATTGCACGCTCAAGAAGAGTTTAGTTGGGTGGTCTCAGATGTTTTCTGTTGGCGACCTCCATCTCACTGGAACAGCCTGAAGCAGCAGAAATTCTAATTAGTCCCTCAAAGTCTGAGGTCATGGCACTAAAAAATGTATGGAATAACCACTCCAGGCTGAAGGTTCTACCTCAAGTAGAGGCTTCATACACCTCAAGGTCTAGTTCAGGGAAAAAAAACAAAAACAAAAAAAATGAATCATCAGCTCTTCTCTACATTTAAACTGAGAGAGATTTATGCCGAATTGCAAATAACGCTAATATTATTTTCCCTGCATTCACATTTTATTGTAATTACACATCTGTATGTTTAACAGCTTGTAAACGTAAAATCAGCGATTTTTAAACGAAGTTCGGCAAATTCTAAATTTACAAATCAGCTTTTTGTGGCTGCGAGCAGCTTTATTTGTCCACTCACCTCTTTTCTCCAGAGAGACGTTAGGCTGCAGAAGCTCCAGCAGTCTCCTCTGACGGCCGATCTCTCGCCTGAAGCCCGCAGCCTCCTCCTCGTAGTCGGCTACAGTCCTCTCCACCACCGCTAAGATCTCGCGGGCGGCTGTGCTCATTTTCTCGGTGACGATTCCTCTCAGTATGTCGCTCTTAGACATGTTACCGACGCTGTCGACCGGCTCGGGGCCGCCGCTGCTGCCGCTCTTCATCCAGTAAAACATGTTTGTTTGTTTTCTCAGCTGTGTTTTGATGAAGACACACTACAGCGCAGGGTGCGTTTCCGGCGGATTCTGGTGCAGCTACAAATTGTGTCCGGAAAAGAAAATCAGGCGTTATTTAGTTCCCCTGCTGGTCTGACTTTTATCAGTAAGACTGATGTCTGCTGTACATTTAAGATGCTGGTGAAAATCATGGCATTATAGTAAAGTAAGTGAAAAGCATTTTTAATGTAGCACCTTTGAGGACAAACATCATAACAAAAATGGTTAAATGTTAGAACAAAAAGTTACCCAAAAGCAAGCTTAAAAAGATTATATTTTTAGCTGCTTTTAAAACAAATCACCAAATTCATAGATCTCAAGCTTCAAAAGCTCTGTCTCCTCTTTTAGCCCTCAGCATTGGATGATGCACAGTCTGCAGTGACCTCGGAGACCTTTACATTAGGGACTTCTGTCCAATAGCACAGCACCGACAGAAGCACAGCATGTTATACAGTGGGGCAAAAAAGTATTTAGTCAGCCACCGATTGTGCAAGTTCCCCCACTTAAAATGATGACAGAGGTCAGTAATTTGCACCAGAGATACACTTCAACTGTGAGAGACAGAATGTGAAAAAAAAATCCATGAATTCACATGGTAGGATTTGTAAAGAATTTATTCGTAAATCAGGGTGGAAAATAAGTATTTGGTCACCTCAAACAAGGAAAATCTCTGCTCTCACAGACCTGTAACGTCTTCTGTAAGAAGCTTTTCTGTCCCCCACTCGTTACCTGTATGAATGGCACCTGTTTGAACTCATCATCTGTATAAAAGACACCTGTCCACAGCCTCAAACAGTCAGACTCCAAACTCCGCCATGGCCAAGACCAAAGAGCTTTCGAAGGACACCAGGAAAAGTATTGTAGACCTGCACCAGACTGGGAAGAGTGAATCTACAATAGGCAAGCAGCTTGGTGTGAAAAAAATCAACTGTGGGAGCAATCATCAGAAAATGGAAGACATACAAGACCACTGATAATCTCCCTCGATCTGGGGCTCCACGCAAGATCTCATCCCGTGGGGTCAAAATGATCATGAGAACGGTGAGCAAAGATCCCAGAACCACACGGGGGGACCTGGTGAATGACCTGCAGAGAGCTGGGACCAAAGTAACAAAGGTCACCATCAGTAACACACTACAACGGCAGGGAATCAAATCCCGCAGTGCCAGACGTGTTCCGCTGCTGAAGCCAGTGCATGTCCAGGCCCGTCTGAAGTTTGCCAGAGAGCACATGGATGATACAGCAGAGGATTGGGAGAATGTCATGTGGTCAGATGAAACCAAAGTAGAACTTTTTGGTATAAACTCAACTCGTCGCGTTTGGAGGAAGAAGAATACTGAGTTGCATCCCAAGAACACCATACCTACTGTGAAGCATGGGGGTGGAAACATCATGCTATGGGGCTGTTTTTCTGCCAAGGGGACAGGACGACTGATCCGTGTTAAGGACAGAATGAATGGGGCCATGTATCGTGAGATTTTGAGCCAAAACCTCCTTCCATCAGTGAGAACTTTGAAGATGAAACGAGGCTGGGTCTTCCAACATGACAATGATCCAAAACACACCGCCCGGGCAACAAAGGAGTGGCTCCGTAAGAAGCATTTGAAAGTCCTGGAGTGGCCTAGCCAGTCTCCAGACCTCAACCCCATAGAAAATCTGTGGCGGGAGTTGAAAGTCCGTGTTGCTCGGCGACAGCCCCAAAACATCACTGCTCTCGAGAAGATCTGCATGGAGGAATGGGCCAAAATACCAGCTACTGTGTGTGCAAACCTGGTAAAGACCTATAGTAAACGTTTGACCTCTGTTATTGCCAACAAAGGTTATGTTACAAAGTATTGAGTTGTATTTTTGTTATTGACCAAATACTTATTTTCCACCCTGATTTACGAATAAATTCTTTACAAATCCTACCATGTGAATTCATGGATTTTTCTTTCACATTCTGTCTCTCACAGTTGAAGTGTACCTCTGGTGCAAATTACTGACCTCTGTCATCATTTTAGGTGGGGGAACTTGCACAATCGGTGGCTGACTAAATACTTTTTTGCCCCACTGTACATACATTGTAACCACAGCGGCCCTGGGGCGCACTGACAGAGGCGGGGCAAAATGAAAACAAACTACAAACTGCTGAGCTGTTGAACAGGCTGATCCAGCCTTTAGTCTGAGCTGCAGTCAGTCACACAAACGGGTTGAACAGGGTGTGTTCTGTGCAGCACCTGCATGTAAAACAGAAGCAAAGCTGTTCCTGTGAAATGAAACTGAAAGCCTGTCTGAGCGTCTCCCTGTAGAAAATGGAGGCTGAGCTCAGTCAGATCACTCAGCCTGCAGACAAATGGAGGCGTGTTTGAGACGTGCAGATAAACACTCAGCTTTGTGTCGTCCTCTGAGGGCTCAGGGCCGTCCTGATTTCATGTTATCAAGTGCATGACGGCTCTCTGCAGACACTTTGAGTCCTTATGCACATTTTCACGAGTCCTCATCTCTGTGGACCTGAAGGGATTACCCACAGTTCATAGTGCTGTGATGGTGAAAGCATTAAGAACAAGGATGGAAAATAAATAAATAAATAACCAAACTGAAGGTTCAGAGGAATGTAGCTCATCACAAATGCTTCATGATGAAGTTTTCACAATGATGAATAATTTGATTATTTTACAGTTTCTTCCTGTAAAGTTAGAGCCTGAAAACAGACAAAATCAATCAGTAAATGTCAGATCACACGACGAGGTCTGAGGGACCACGACAGTTAACATCACAGCAGAGGTGACAAAGTGCTTTCTGTGGCCTGTTTATCTTCAGTTCTTTGAATTTAATTAGACATTAATTTCATTAATTAGAATTAATTTCAGTACATTAAACATTAGCAGAAGGATGGAGAGCGTGCTATATGTATTTCTTGCACTTGCACAAACACAAACAGCAGCTCTTCTTGTTTTTGCCACTCAATCTAGAAGAGAATTTAGATCAAGAAATTTCCACGATCATTATGATTTGATTTGATTTTATAGGAAATGCAGTTTGACGTGTTTCCAATACTGAGGATGAGGATACACTATAAAAAATTTAAAGCTACTGTTAGTTTTCCTGTCTTGTAAAAAGTAAAGTTTTTGTTCATGCACAGAAAATGAATATTTTTCAGATTTCAATGGACTTTCTGTCATTTTTGTTTTGTTTTGTTGGGGTTAAAACGATGCCACCTTAAAATGAAACTGAAAAATAAATATTGACATTAAGACAAGAAAAAAGTTTTCACACTTACATCTTTTTTTTTCTTTTTTGCTTACAGTTTTTTTTTTCAGTTTCAGTTTGCTGGCACTGTTTTGGCGTCTGGGGGCACGATTGTTAATAACAAACACACAAATATTACATCTTTTGAATCTGTGATGACATGTGATAATATGATGAAGTTCACATGATGTAGCTTCTCTGCCAACAACACAAATGAAAGAATAAATAATTTAAACCAAAGTAAGAGTTTATTGTTCAAATACAGAGACACTCTCACACTGACCTTTGTTGTTTGTTCTCTGTCCTTCATACAAACATTTGGGGCTTACAGACTCTGTGAACACTGAGTTTTCAGGCTTTTCTAATGCTGTGTGAGCAGCAGGAAAATACAATCAGAGCATAAACACACATACATACAAGGTCAAAGACGAGTAGCTACACTTTTTAAACGCAATAACTGATCACTTATGTGAAGTCAGCGAGTACCGAGGTGAACTTTTCTTATCTTTGAGATCTATTGAAACAACTACATTAAATCATACTGCTGAGTGACAACAATAGCGTTATCTAAGGTTAGAGGGTTACCTAGGCAACCAGGGATGTGCATAACCATCTGTCAGCTACAAATTGATGCATGAACGATGGGATGAGTTCATACTTGGATGTAATTTTAGTGAAACAGCTGATCGAGGATTAGTGTTGTTGAGGTTTTGTGGTCCACAGCTCACACTCACATAATGAGGTCATATTTGATCTTATAAACAAAAACACTGATCCCAGGTCTGTAACACTGTTCATGGATACTGAGGGTAAACAACACACACAGCTCACAAAGATAAAGAGAAAACTGAAACCAGATCTTGATGATTGAAACATTCAGGTGTGAAAAACTTCATAAATATGTAATCTGAGCTCAAAATGATGTAACTACAGTCAGTGGAAACAAAACCATCAAAGTGAAAAATGTTCAAGTGTTGATTTCATTTGTTTGAAGAGTTAAAAGTAGGCGTGCACAACAAAATGTCTCAGTGAGCTGTGTCACACTCAAAGTCAGAGCTTTCTGTGTCAGAAAGAGGCTAAATCACCATGGTAACTGATGGTGAAAGATCACCTGGTCAGGAGCATTTCATGTTCAGAGTTTTGTTTTTAAATCAGCTGTTAGAGCCACGTTTTCACTGTGATGTCGATTCTCTGCTGGAGGAAATGTTTCATATGTGCAGCTTGTTAAACTGTAACTTGCTGAAGCCACTGAGTGAAGCTAAACTGCACATCACACTGTTACAATGTACCTGTATTCATGTAGTGGAGACATTAGTGAAGTTATCAGTGAGTAACGTCTCTGATTGGACTGGGTGGCGCTCACAGGGACCATTTTGTGTAGAAGAAAAGTCACATGGTACATGAAACGCTCCTTTTCATCTGAGCGTGCTCAGAGCCTGAAGCAGAGAAAGGTGATAATCACCACGGTGATACCTGCTGTCTCTGACTGCAGTTTCAGGTTTAGTTGAGCCAGCTAACACAAAGAAAGCCTGACTGTGTTGAAGTTGATTTGTAGTCACAGCCCTCTGGATGTTCCAGTTACTATGAAATGTAAAGACTGTTTTTAAAGATGAAACTCGTCCACTGAGATGAGCTGTCAGCAAAAACAGAAGCAGCCATTAAAGATAAAACTGAAATAAACCTACAGTGCTGTGGGCCTGCTGTCTGTGCTCAGTTCATCTGTTTCTGCAGGATTTTAAACACTGACAACACCCAGAACTCTGAACAGCAGCAGCAGACTCAAAGCTGGAAAAACCTCTGAGACATTTTAAACCTGCTGCACTTAAACAGGAGGCTGGTTTGTTTCCACTCTCTGCTGTTGTTTATGTTTTCTGTAGATCAAAAAACCAACAACAGCAACAAGAAGCAGAGCAGGAACTGACAGACCAACAATCAGTCCAACAGATCCATCCTCCTTCTCTTTGTCTTCATCCTTCTCTTGTCCTCCTGTCAGACCTGCAGGTGAGAAACAGGTGTGAGGTGTCAGCTGTCAGGTAGGTGATGAGTGAAGAACAGAACAGAATCCATTTCCTCTTCAAACTGCTGTCAGACATTATCTACTGCACTCTGATCACATCACTCAGACCAGCTGCTTTCTACAAAGTCTCATCAGCAACATCTTTAGAAACAAACATCAACAACCAGGAAGCAGCTTCACCTCTGATCACACACACACTCAACTCTACTCACTCACCTGGAGGAACAACATGAAGGTGGATGCTGCTGATGAACTTCCATGAGCGTGTTTCTTCCATGAAGACACGACACTCATATGTTCCACTATCAGCAGTGTTCACATCCTTCAGAATCAAAGACACGTCTCCATCCTTCATCTGTCTGTCCTGCAGATCCACCCGGTTCTTAAAAGATGGATGCTGGTTGGCTGGAACAAAGTGACCGTCCCGGAACACAAACACATATTCATCTCTCAGGTCAGCTCTGCTCCACTCTAAAATAATGATGTTGTTGTTTGCAGCTCGACATGTCAGAGTGACGTCCTGTCCAGACTCAGCTGTGATGGTTTTCTGGTCTGAAAGAGGAAACAACACAGAGCAGAGAGGTTAAAGGTCAAAGTACAACTGTTCACTTCTACAGCAGCCAATCAGAAACACACAATAAAAGATTGTCTTCTGTTATTAGATGATGATCTTTGATTGTGTTTCTTCTTGTGTCCCTTCAAGCGTCACCACAGCGAGTCTTCTCCTCCTCCTCACCTGATCCCGAGCATCTTCATCAGGGCTGATTTGTGACAGAAGGACAGCAGCAAGAGTGAAAGGGAAGGTTTGAAGATGGCAGTGAGCTGCTGTCATGTTTGCTTTGGAGACTCTGACACAAAGACAGGAGGCCGAGCTGAACATGTTCAGATTTTCATTGAGAGCAGAATGGACGAGATTATGAACGAGTTCATCAGAGGGAAGCTCAGGCTGAGACGTTTGGAGACAAAGTTCATGAGCAAAGACTGAGACGGATGAAAAACATCATCTGAAAAACAAATCTTTGGTTTTAGAATCTGTTAGTTTGATAAAATGTTGTTGATGGACGAGTTCATTGAGACTCTGGACGTCTGTCAGACTGAGTCACTGCTTTTTATTGTAACAGCTGTACTGATGCTCCTGAATCTGGCCTCTGACACAAACCTCCAAACAGTAAGAATGAAAAAAGAATAAAACTATTAAAACTCTTCAAGCAATAAATAATCAAACCTGAAAAAGAAGAAAATCATCTGGAAACTAAACTGAACTAAACACAAAAAGTCCAAATGGAATAAAAACTCAAACTAATGAGAAAAAACTACAATAACTCTGTTCCACAAACAACAACATGTGCTGATAATAAGTGAACATAATGTGTGAGAGAAAGCAGCCTCTCATTATAAGACACTGTGAGTCTCTGCATGCTGCCTTTATGGAGCTACAGCTGTTTGTATACACTGAACAAGAAGCTTTGTAGCTGCATCCTGACTCCTGACACTACAACACATCACACTGACACACACATTACACTTCTTTGTGTCTGTGCTGCAAACTGCACCAACACACAGACTCCACCCAGCTTTGTGTCGATCGCAACACTGAATGAGTAATAAACTACTTCTTAGAGAAATATAATCAGCATGTAAACCAGACTGAGACTCTTTATCTCAGAAATAAACTCAGTTTAGTTTCTATCAGTTAAATCTCACCTGCAGAGACGAACAGGACAAACATCAGCGTGGAGCAGAGTGACGCAGTTACAGCAGACATGTCCATGTTCTCTGTTTCTGCTGATCTCACTCTTAGTTTGTTCTAAATGTCTGAGTCTGTTGGTGTTTTCACTCAATAACTGAACCTGAGTTTAAACCTGAACACATCAGATCACATTTAAGGTTTAAATAAATCTGAATGTCCCTGAGGGTTAGAGCTGATCTGTTGTTCAGCTGCTCGTTTAAACTCAACACTTTGAAGATGCTTTGAAAGTCTGATATGTTCGACCAATATAATTTGAATTTTCTACCAATGATCTTTCAGGCTTTTCATGGTTAACATCCACTGAAAATGAAATTATATTTTAAATTTAGTTTCACTCGTTTTTGTAGTTTCTGTTCAAATATTTTTGTGGGGTGATGTTAACCAAACTTTAACCAAGAAAACTGAAACGTTTTACCTAAAGAACTGAAAATGATTTTAGAAAAAGGCAACAAACACTTACTGTTGTTCTTAACAGATCTGTTAAATCCTCAAACACTCTTCTGATCATCAGGATGGAAAAAAAATCCACATGAAGATAAAAACTGTGAGGCTGGTTTAATCGATCTGCTTTCTCTGTAGGTTCAAAAGAAACTACTTTAGGTGAGCTTTTTTTTTTTTTTAAAGTGAGCGATTAAAAAAGAAAAAAAATGCTAAAAATGTAAATCTGTGGCTGAACTGACCTCTGTGCCAAACAGCTGAACCAACTGACTCTTGTTTCACTTTGCTGTCCTGTTTAACAGGTAAAACAAGGTGTCACAGTTATAGGAAATGAACCCGTTTCCAATGCAACAGGTAGACGTGTAGAGACAAGCTCCACTCTGTCTGGCAGTGAATTGAAATGAACTTGTCCTAATGAATAAAAAGTCAAAAGTCAGTTGTGTTGGAGCCACAGAGAGCAAATCTCTGTTCTTTATGGAGAACCAGTGAGTCCTACTTCCTGTGTCTAGTTTTACTTTGTCTGTCTCGTCCTCTGTGATTGGCCCAGCTGTGCTCCCACATGTTATACTGTGTGTACATGTTGTCTTTGTCTTCTCTTACTCTTTGTTATTCTCCCTCACAGCTGCGTCCCATGAAGGTTATAGTTTCAGATGGTGATGAGTAGATGACACATGGAGTGTGTGGCACATTCACTTTGCTGTGGTGACACTGTGTTGGTGTGACACTGAAGGGCGATAAATTAATAACTGCCAACAACCTGGATAAAGAGTGTGAGACTAAACTTGGGTGATTCATTCTGACAGCTCTGTACTGTACTGTGTTACACGAGCGCTGATGGCTCACGTCTGCTTGTAGATCAGCTGATCACAGCCTGGAAACAGCTGGAGCTCACAAAACAAATGATTCCGACTTATTTCTTTATCCCTGCTGCACTCAGTCGTAGAGTTCCTCTACCTGCCACATCCACTTTAAACCCAGACTACCTTTTACTGAGTACTACGGTAGGACCTGAGTACTTTTCAGAGCCTGTAGTTTTCACTTTTACTTCTGTAAAGAAGTTTAATGAGTACTTCAGCTATTACCAGAGTATTTGTACAGCTTGAGTATCTGTACTTCTTAACTACAGATTTTTTTTTTTTACTTTTCTCCCTTTGAAAGTGTCTAATTATCAGTAAGTATCTATTATTTACTGAATAATATGTAGAATATAAAGCAGAAGCTGTGGATGACTTACTGTAGTCAGGAGTTCAGGAGAATCCTCAGAGTTTCTGCTCCTCATCATGATGGAAACATGAAAACATGTTGATGCTCTTTGAGCTGGAATCAGTCCAAAGCAGCCGTGAGTGTGAACCAACAGACATCATTATAATAAATCTGACATGAATCCTGATAGAAATCCTGCTCACTGACCTCTCTAACTGTAACTCTGTCACTGACACATCTGCCAACATCTGTTCCTGTAACAGCTCAGAGGAGGAGTTCAGCACTTTCTGATTATTATCAGAAAAATCAGAACAGGAGGAGCGTTTTTGTAAATGTGGCTGAAAGCGGCGAGGCAAGTTTATTTATATAAGTTCATTTATATAGCACAATTCAACAACAAGGTGATTCAAAGTGCTTTACAGAGACATTAAAAAACAAAAACAATAAAAAGCATGATTTAAAAAAACTGTAGATAAAATCAGAACAATAGATAAAATCAGTAGTTAAAATGTTAGTTTTGAAATTTAAGCTTAAAAGTGTGGATTTGGTGCTTTATTCAAATGCAGCTGAGAACAGGTGAGTCTTCAACCTGGATTTAAATAAACTGAGTGCTTCAGCTGATCTGAGGCTTTCTGGGAGTTTGTTCCAGATATAAGGAGCATAAAAGATGAATGCAGCTTCTCCGTGTCTGGTTCTGACTCTGGGAACTGATAAAAGACCGGATCCAGATGACCTGAGGGATCTGGAAGGTTCATACTGGGTCAGGAGGTCACTGATGTATTTTGGTCCTAAACCATTCAGAGCTTTATAGACCAGCATCAGAACTTTAAAGTCTATCCTCTGACGGACAGGCAGCCAGTGTAAAGACCTCAGAGCTGGACTGATGTGGTCCACTTTTTTGGTCTTAGTGAGGACTCGAGCAGCAGAGTTCTGAATGAGCTGTAGTTGTCTGACTGATTTTTTTAGGTAGACCTGTAAAGATGCTGTTACAGTAATCAAGCCTACTAAAGATGAATGCATGGACTAGTTTTTCCAGGTCCTGTTGAGACATCAGATCTTTTATCCTTGAAATATTCTTGAGGTGATAGTAAGCTGACTTTGTTATTGTCTTAATGTGTTTTTCTAAGTTTAGGTCTGCATCCATCACTACACCCAAATTTCTCGCCTGGTTTGTGGTTTTTAGGTGTATAGATTGAAGTTCTCTGGTGAGCTGTAATCGTTTTTCTTTGGCACCAAAGACTATTACTTCAGTTTTGTTTTTGTTTAGCTGGAGAAAATTGTGGCACAACCAGTCATTAATTTCCTCAATGCATTTACCAAGAGCCTGTACAGGGCCTCGGTCTCCTGGTGACATTGTGATATATATTTGTGTGTCATCTGCATAGCTGTGATAGTTTATTTTGTTGTTCTTTATAATCTGTGCCAGTGGGAGCATGTAGATGTTAAACAGAAGGGGTCCCAAGATGGAACCTTGGGGAACTCCACATGTGATACTAGTCTGCTCAGATGTGAAGTTACCTATTGATACAAAGTATTTTCTGTTTTCTAAGTATGTTTTGAACCAGTTTAGTACAGTTCCTGAAAGACCTGTCCAGTTCTCCAGTCGTTTGAGTAATATGCTGTGGTCAACTGTATCAAATGCTGCACTGAGATCCAGTAAAACTAAGACTGACATTGTTCCACTGTCTGTATTCAGACATATGTCATTAAACACTTTGGTCAGAGCGGTTTCAGTGCTGTGGTTCTGTCTAAAACCTGACTGGAAGGCATCATAGCAGTTATTCTGTTTTAAGAAGTAATTGAGCTGTTGAGAAACTGCTTTTTCAATGATCTCACTTACAAATGGGAGATTTGAGATCGGCCTGTAGTTTTTCATTTGTGTCTTGTCAAGATTGTCCTTTTTCAGTATAGGTTTTATTACAGCAGTTTTTAGTGATTCTGGAAACACACCTGACATTAAAGAAAAGTTGACGATCTGTAACAGGTCTGACTCCAAAGTCTTTGAGACCTTTTTGAAAAAACTTGTTGGCAGTACATCTAAACAGCAGGAGGAGGAGTTCAGTTTACCTAAGATGTCCTCCAGGTCTTTGCTGTTAATCGGGTGAAACTGTTTCATGGTGTTTAAACAGTTTTTCGGTGGACACAGTACATATCCTGGATCTGCTGTTGATGTACCAACTGCTTGTCTAATCTTTTGGATTTTTTCTGTGAAGAATTTGGCAAAGTCATTGCAGGCCATGGTTGAATGAAGTTCAAGCTCAGCTTTCCTACACTCTCTTTTTTCATTTTTCACCAGTGTGGAGTTTCTCCATGGAGACTTTTTCCTTCCAGAGATAACCTTCACCTTAATGGGAGCAATAGTGTCCATTACATTTAACATGTTAGCATTGAAGCTATTGACGAGCTCATTGACTGAACCTTTGGACAGGTCAGGTGTTAATGGGAAGACCTGGTTAAAGATCTCACTACTGTGTTCAGTTATACACCGTTTTGTGATCACAGCTGTTGATATATTTATGTGGGCTGAGATTTTACTTTCAAAGAAAACACAGTAATGATCAGACAGGCCCACATCAGACACAGTAACCTTTGAAATGCTCAGGCCTTTGGAGATCAGTAGGTCAAGAGTGTGTCCTCTATTATGTGTGGCCTCTGTTACATGCTGAGTCAGCCCAAAGTTGCCCAGAGTGTTACTCAGGTCTTTAGTCCCTTTGTCCTGAGGGTTGTCCACATGGATGTTAAAATCCCCAACAATAATTACACAGTCGAAATCAACACAGATCACAGACAGCAGTTCACTGAGGTCATTAAAAAAGTCTGTGCAGTATTTGGGAGGCCTGTAAACATTAAGAAACACAACTTTGGATGGGCCTTCAGCTGTAAAGCCACATATTCAAAAGATAGCTGCTTACATCGAAATGATTCATAAAATAAGACAGCAAAATAATTATTCTGTCCTGATTTTAGTTTTTATAAAAAAAACCCAAAATTCTCAGGAATAATGTAAATAAATAATAAGTAAAATATATTACATATAATCAACACACCGTACTAAATGAAAGTTTATATAAATCACATTTATAACAAATAAATTCTAATCAGAAGCCTCTTTATGATTATGTATTTAGTATTTAGTATTTATTTATTTATTGTCATTGTCAAGAACAATGAAATTGCGTTTGGGGCTTCCATACAACCCCAAAAAAAGAAGAAAATAATAAATACCCCTTAAAACCCAAGTGTACATATTTAACCCAGTGTGACTCCAATGCAATAAGACAATCCTTAGCAATAATGTTCGTAGAAATTCAGACAAAGACCTGAGAAACATGACAAAATACAACAATGCAACCCATTCAATATTATTGTACTGTGAGATATGATATCAGATATGATAGTTATCTATTTAAGAAAGAGGGGGGGGGGGGGGGGGGGGCAGGAGGGGGAAGAGAATAAAGATATGATGCACCAATGCAGACCAGTTCATTGCTATTAAGAAGTTGGATATGGTTATTGTCCGTGAGAGGGGGGCAGAGAGTTCAGGAGCCTCACAGCCTGTGGATACAGGCTGTTGGCCAGTCTGGATGTTCTGGCCTGTATAGACCTGTACCTTCTCCCTGAGGGCAGCAGATGGAAAAGGTGGCGCGCAGGGTGATGTTGGTCCCGCAGGATACTGTGCACCCTCCTCAGACAGCGAGTGGGGAAGATATTACTGATCTCTGGCAGACTTGTTCCAATAATTCTGCCAGCTTCTTTCACCACCCGCTGGAGTGCTTGCTGATCGGCCTTGGTGCAGCTGGGGAACCACACTAGAATTATGATTTCCCCACCATCAAATAAAACAGAAGAGATAAATGCTGATTATAGATCTTCTTTTGTTGTTGTTCCTTAAATTATTTATTTATTTAAAATATTCTGGAAACATCCAGAGGATGTGTTTTAGTTACATTTTTGGTCATGTGTTTTTTAAAACTTTATTTAAATTTAATGTTTTTCTCAATAATTACTCCAAGGTTTTTTTTGTCCAAATGTCAGCTTGTTGTTGTCATAGTAACAATGTCAGTCAGTGTACTTACTGCTTTCCTTGGGTTACTGTGTCTATAACATAGCTAGCATTGTTTTATCCTATTAAACAGAAATGAGGCATCTTTGGCACAATTTTGGTTTTAGATGCTGTGATTTGAAGCATTGGGTTTTGCATTATGTCCACTGACATTTTTACATGGTGTTCAAAATTACTGCCCAAATATCTGCCCAGAGATGTATGCAACACAAAAAATGACTTCCCCATTCAAGCACCAATGCCACAGCAAGTTTTACAGTTTCACCAAAACAAAATGTTTTATTTGTCTTTAGAGGAACATCAGAGGGACACATCTAACACAACAAACAAAGCCTTGTAGAAAGGAAACAAAAATGACGTAAAAGGCTTCCCACTCCTACAGCTACAAAAATGTATAATTAATTACAATAATAATAATTTCTACAAAAAACTAATTTAGCTCTTGTAGATGCAGAAACTTCATCACACAAGTAAGCACAGCCTGATTGGAAATGGGGCATAGGTAGGGACAACCAGTCTTGTAGTCGTCCCCATTCAATCTCCAACCGATGATCACCTTCCAGCTGGAACTTACATAACCATAAAGGAAAGGAAAGGAAAATCTCAATGCATCATGGGAATCCCCGGCAGCCTACGTCTATTGCAGCATAACTAAGGGAGGATTCAGGGTCTAACTATATGCTTTAGCAAAAAGGAAAGTTTTAAGCTTAATCTTAAAAGTAGAGATAGTGTCTGTCTCCCGAATCCAAACTGGAAGCTGTTTCCACAGAAGAGGGGCCTGAAAACTGAAGGCTCTGCCTCCCATTCTACTTTTAAATACTCTAGGAACAACAAGTAGGCCTGCAGAGCGAGAGCGAAGTGCTCTAATAGGGTGATATGGTACTACAAGGTCATTAAGATAAGATGGGGCCTGATTATTTAAGACCTTGTATGTGAGGAGCAGGATTTTGAATTCAATTCTGGATTTAACAGGAAGCCAATGAAGGGAAGCCAGTCTCAGACCAACAGAATAGACCCAGCAGAAGAAGCTACTTCCATTTAGGAGTTTTCAAGGCCTCTGAGGATTTCCTCCAGTTTTTATCCATCTATTGGTATCAAGACTGCATCTGTGAGATTTTCTGCCACAGAGGGAATTTTCCACGACTCCTACAGCTGCCAAACGTCTTGATGCATGCTCAATCATCCAGGTAAGTAAATCTCCAAAAGTTGATTCTGTTCATCTGGACGCAGCGTTTTGTGGGAGAAACGTTTCGTCACTCATCCAGGTGACTTCTTCAGTCTCAGCTGACTGCAGGTTTCCTCAATCTTATAAACAGAACATTTGCATAATGACTGAAAGCAGCCCACTGAAGGAAGAATGGGCTGGGAGGTCAGAGATCAGTGGGCTTTGGTCAGTGGTTGTTGATCATGACCTGACAGATCTGTATCCTGTGTGTGCACCCACTGTGGGCCTTTTCTGTGCTTAGTGTCAGCCTGAGCTCCATGCAGGCCTCAAAGGCCAAGCAATTTAAAAGCTTCACCAAAACAAGGCACCACTCAAATAGCTGGACCCAGGCTCGCCGCCCTTATGGAGGAAAACATAGAAGATGATCTCTGTGAGTTATTTTTACTGTCATATTATAAAATGTGATGTTCTAGCATCATGTTATTCTTCTTAAGCCTTTGAAAAGCTTCCTCTGTGTCCATTAAACTGATGACTTTAGTGCTGCTGTCTACTTGTTACATTTAGTACTGTTTAATTTTCAACCTAGGAAGATCTGTAAGAAGGACTCACAATATAACATACTGTAAGATTACTAACAGGTAAAATACTCAGATTGTACTTAGATAAAAGTCATCACAGACTCGCCCAGCCCGACTGCCTTGAAGTTCAGGTGTCTTCACTGCCTCCTCTGATAAGAGCTGGAGACCTGAGTAGGTTCGTCACCCATCAGCAGCAGATCACCTCTCGATCAGGCACGTTTTCATCTGGGAGGCTTTTAGAGCTCACTGCCCTCGGCGTCGCTGCTGGAACAACCAAGTTTTGCTATTGAATCTTTGACCTGCTGATCTCACAGAGGCAGGAGACCCAGAACATCCATGCCAGCTTCAGTTTATGCTCTGTCCTGTCATCCAATCAGATTTGCATGTAATACACTGATATTCAGCCCCAGCCTGGTGTTCTCTCCATCTCTGACCTTTCACACAATTTAAACTAACAAACTTTCTCTTTAAAACTGTTTGTCAATCACAATTTACTCGATTTATTATTCTTCTATCACATATTTATATCAGTCATAATGAACTCAGTATGATCTGAGCTGTAAACCTGTATTGATCATCACAAACCTTTATAGCGCTTCAGAGCAGCTCCTTCAGTGGCTGCAGCACCCACGATGTGGGACGGAGAGATTTCCTCCCCTCTGCTGTCAGACTCCACCACAAAGACTTTGCAGCTGATCAAACACACACATGTGCAATAGGACTAAGTGTAACACTCTTTTTCTGACAACGTTGTATTTGTACTCAGTTGTATATAGCATGTGTATTCTATTTTTATCCTATCATTCTATTCTATTCTATTGGGTACAGTTGTGTACAGTTTCTTATTCTATTCCAGGGTTCTCTCATGTTTGCTATGTAACTGCACTGTCCACTTCCTGCTGTAACAAAACAAATTTCCCACATGTGGGACTAATAAAGATGCTCTTATCAGAATCAGAATCAGAATCAGAATCAGAATCAGAATCAGAATACTTTATTGATCCCTGGGGGAAATTATTTTTTGTTACAGTGCTCCATTTTAAACCAACATTAAGACAAGACAGACAATACGCTAACTAAGAATAGTACAATATATACATATATATACATACATACATACATAAGTCACTTATAAATAAATAGTTGGAAAAGAAACATGTGTAGCTGTAGCAGCAAACAGTGTGTTAAGTGGATGCGTTGTACAGGGAGATGGCCACAGGCAGGAATGATTTCCTGTGTCGTTCAGTGGTGCTTTTCGGTAATCTCAGTCTCTCACTGAACGAGCTCCTGTGACTGACCAGCATGTCATGGAGTGGGTGGGAGGTGTTATCCAACATTGTCTTTATCTTGGACAGCATCCGCCTCTCCGACACCACCTTGAGGGAGTCCAGCTCCATCCCCACAACATTGCTGGCCTTACGGATCAGTTTATTAAGTCTGTTGGCATCTGCGACCCTCAGCCTGCTCCCCCAGCATGCAACAGCATAGGGGATCGCCCTGGCCACAACAGACTCATAGAAAATCCTCAGCATTTTCTGGCAGATGTTGAAGGACCTCAGTCACCTCAAAAAATAGAGACGACTCTGGCCTTATCTTATCGTATACTGTATAACCACAGGTTCACTTCACATTTGGTAGAATATAAAAGGACAAAGCTGGACAATTGTCATCACATTTCTCATTAGTTGCTGTTAGCACAAGCACACAAAGAAAGCAGAGCTTTAGCTTTAGCTCCCTACATCACTTTTAAGCCTGGATGTTGAGGCTTTTGTTTCCTCTCAGCTGTGATGACATCTCTGTCTGCTCCATCTCACCCAACATCATCCATCTGACCTGATGCTACCTGACAAACTAAAGATAAAATATTAAATTCATTTTGCATCACTTACATTTAAAATACATTTAAGGTGGATTTCTTAAAAGGGAAGGGACTGACCTGACTGTTGTGTCGAGACAGGTGTGAAGGGAGTTAAATCCAGTCTTATACTACGGACGTGTTTGGTTTTGGTCTGTAATACGTTGAGTTTATTATCTATAAGTTAACATAGCAAATCCTCCATCCAGAGGCTAAAGTGATATCAGAGCTAGACTACTTTAAGTGGAAACAGATGATCGTCTGAGCCTTAAATGAAATAAGGTTAAAAAGAAATGCTGCTATCGACAGTGTGAGGCAGTGAGCTCTGTTATACCATATTTTTTAATTTTCTTTATTATTATTATATTATAGTGTTATTACCTTCCTGTTACTTCATAATAGAATGACAGTTAATGGTAAAAGTCTTGAATAGTTTTGAATTTATTTTTCCATGATCACATTTCATTCAATCACTCGTGGACTTGTATGAATGTTACATGTATTATTTTCACCCGTGGATTTACACAGTTTTCATTTTATCCAAAGGCAAAGTTTTACTTGATGTCCAACTGATAAAATCACTGACAGACAACAGAAGCAGGAGCTCAGAGAGAAATTCAATTCAACTTTATTCATAAAGCGACAAATCACAACGTTTGGTTTTATTTTACAGAAACTTCAAACTAAACCAAATTCAGGACGTGTATTAAACCTGCAGCTGATCCCTGTCTGCTGTTCACTCCCTTTGATTTCTGTTACCAGCATCATCTCATGTTCCCCAGGTTCACTGACAACGCTGAAACCACCAGCGGGAGACTAAGAGTGCTGATTTAAAAAGATTCAGACATTTTATTTTGCTGCAGCTCAACATGAGGCTGGATCCTGATTCTTTGTTGTTTTTGTTTTCTCTACATGAAGAAAACAGCAGCAACAAGAAGCACAGCAGGAACTGACAGGCTGACCTTCAGTCCAACAGATCCTCCTGTGTGACCTGCAGGTGAGAAACAGCTGTGAGGTGTCAGGTAGGTGATGATGAAGAACAGAACAGAATCCATTTGCTCTTCAAACTGCTGTCAGACATTATCTGCTGCACTCTGATCACATCACTCAGACCAGCTGCTTTCTACAAAGTCTCATCAGCAACATCTTTACAAACCAACATCAGATTGTGTGTTTTGTGGTCTAAAGTTTTGTGCCTCTGGTTTCTCATTGGCTCACACTCTTGCAGAGCCGTAACACGCACATGAATGAGAGGTGGTGAGTGTAGTTCCTATTGACAGGGTATTGCAGACCATCCCGCTAATTGCTGAATTTACTTTTGTCTGTCATATTTATGATGAAAAACAAATGTAATCAAATTAGATATTGATATTTTCATATGGGAATTGATCCTGCAACATGAAACGCTGGGATTGGAAGTTCAGCATCGCTCCGCACATCATACCTGTGAGATGACAGACAGCAGTGTGGAGGAGAGTGCGACACAAAAACACAGAAATATGACTGACAGCTGCAAACGAAGCAGCATCTGCTGCAGGTGAAAGATATTGGGACTAGCAGAGCAGAGTGGCTTCACTGTAAAACAAAATTAGCAGTGAGTGCGAAAAATTTCTGTGTGTGGAGTTCAACACCGTCCACTCAGAAGCTGCATCACTGGATGGTAGATTTAAAAAGCTTGCATTCAGTGACAACAGAGCTGTTGATGAGGCACTTCAGAGAATAACTGCAGCAGCAAAGTGCACTCCCACCCAGCTCCACCATTACAGGGCCAAGTGAAGGAGGAGCCACAGACGTCTGCTGGGTGGAGCCTCTTTGATGAAAGAGCTGCAGGAGATGCTGCAAAGAGAAATACTACAGCTGATGTTATGATGGAGATGAAATGTTATCTTGAGGAGCCCCTCATCCAACAAGGAGAAGGCCCACAGAGCTGGTGGGAGGCCAAGGCCACAGTCTTTCCCTACCTGTTGAAGGTGATGGAGGGGAGACTGTGCATTGTGGCAACATCTGTTCCTTTGGAGGGTCTTCTCAAAAACTGGGCAGATACTAAGGAGAAACCACATCAGCCCATCCAAGCTGAGGCAGCTGGTTTTTCTGAATGTCGACCTGCACTGAGGACAAACTGTTTGGCTGCTGAGTTTGGTTCTGTTCTGTGGATTTGTTTACAGTGGGGCTTTTTGTGCTGAATTAAACTTAAAGGTTTGAGTAAAATATTAAACAACAGTAAGAATGCCTGCTTTTGTAACAGAACAAAAACACAAAGTTAGGCAATTATAAGGCTTTTCATAAAAACACTACATGCAAAAGGGTTTGTCAGCACACAAAGCATTCACATTTGCCAAGTAAAGCTAAAGTATGAGGCTACAGAGGATAATAACTTAAGAGACATTTGGGAGCCACGAGACGTGCAAGATAATCCAGAGCTTAGATCTAAATAAGGAAGTCTTAACTCAGTAATGGAGAATATCCTCACACATTAAGAAGCACCGAGGGAGGGAAGTCCTTCATTACTCTGTCAGTCAGGTAGGTGATCAGTGAAGAACAGCACAGAATCTATGTACCTGCATGTTCAGCTCAATTTGTGGATGCAATAAGAAGTAAAGTGATCAGCTTACCAGTGACTGTGATATTAACCAGGTTACTGATGGCACCATTACTGGACTCACACCAGTAAACTCCGGTGTCGTGAGGCACCAGCATACTGATTGAACATGATTGATCACGTTGCTGTTGTCCCCGCCCATCTCCACATTCAGCCCTTTGATTTTTTCCTCGTATCTTTTCTTTGTCTTTTCGTCGAGACTTTTTTGTGCGGCAAAGAAAAAACAAGAAGGTATTGGAACCGGAGAATGAACGTTTTGCGGTGCTGCAAATGCTTGCATTTGATGCGGTACTTGGATTGTTTTGCCACGAGTTCCCGGCATGCAATGCGCGAAAATCACGTGATTGCTAAACAAGGGGGAGGGTGCATCCGGCCTCCTCGGCTGTAATTGGTCCAGCCCAGAGTCGATCATGACCAATTGGCCAATCCAACACCTTTCATTATATATACCCTTCCTTAAAAAAAAAAAATCCATCGGCCCATAAAAACAAAAAATCGCCAGCTATGGATCAGGGGTGTCAAACTCAAATACACAGTGGGCCAAAATTCAAAACTGGAACAAAGTCGCAGGCTAACGTTAATATTTATTGAAATATATTTATTCCTCCAGATATAAGAATGAATCTTTTCTCAAACACGTTTTGCTGAAAAACTGAATATGGAACAAGTTCTGCTCCAATTATTTGGGTAAAGATAATAAACACTTTGATGGCCTATAAGTGAAAGTGAAAACGTGATAAACCAATAATATAATTCATAAATAATAAATAATTATATTTTTTGATAAGTGAAGTTCACTGAACTGAAAGGAAATTTTGGTTTGATGATGGTTGACATGTTTTCCAAATAGAAGTTTTTCCTCTAGTGAGGAGATGCAGGTGCAGCAGAGCATTGCTGGAAGAAATGATCCCAAGGGTGGAATCTCCTGAGAAACCTTCAGAGACACAGCGAGAAGTAGGGACCATAGCTGACAGCCCAGGCAGGGGTTGAGGTCAAAGGTCATGCTGTTTGGGGACCTACTGGTCATCATGAGAAGATTCTGGAACCACAGCAATGACCATAAAGCTGCACTGGATGGAGAGCTGTGCCACGGGGCTTTCCAGAGGTAATCACGAGGAGATTGTGGACAACATGTGAAATGAGAGAAAAGCTCTTTATCAGTAACTTTTACAACTTCTGGCAGGTTAATGTCTGAACTTTGGAGTGAAACACACCCTTAGTTACAGGAAATAACACCACTGTCTGTAACTAAGTGAATCCACCTTAACACCACCTGTGTGTGTGTGACTGCATTACACTCCCACTGCTGGGAACCTGAACAAGAACCAGAACAAAGTCTAAAATAGAAGCTGACAAACAGCTGCACCACCGAGTGACACTTTATTTTATAAACTTCACAACAGGTTTCATGTTGTGACCTGTGGAGGTGAAAAGACACAAAACCTGTTTTACAGCTTTTGAGCTGCAGGCAGGATTGAAACACACCTTAGTTAAAAGTCAAACAGCAACATTGTTCTCCTCCCCTCACGTCACTCAAATGTGACAAACCAGGAAACAGGAAGTTCTTCGTCCTCAGTAAAGAGAGACGCACAGACGATCAGACTGAGCTCAGACCAAACTAGCAGCTTCCTCTGAGTGAGTCCAGCTACAGGAGAGAAAAGTGGAAAACTCCAACACTGCTGCTTCAAGCTGCTGACGCTCCACACACTGAATGTGAGTTTGAGCAAAAACACGACTCAAAGCAAGTTTCAGTGAAGGTGGTAGAGGAGGGAGGGGAGCCAGGACTGACTGTACTTCCTGTCTGCTGTTTTCAGCTTCACTCACAGACTCAATGGCTTCCAGATCAGAGGAGGATCTCTGCTGTCCGGTCTGTCAGGAGGTCTTCAGAGATCCTGTTATTCTGTCATGTAGCCACAGCTTCTGTAAAGACTGTCTGAAGAGATGGTGGAGAGAGAGACCAACACACGAGTGTCCAGTTTGTAACAGAAGATCTTCAAAGGAGGATCCACCTTTATGTCTGGCTTTAAAGAACCTGTGTGAGTCGTTCTTACAGGAGAGAGATCAGAGAGCTTCAGAGGATCTCTGCAGTCTGCACTCTGAGAAACTCAAACTCTTCTGTCTGGACCATCAGCAGCCAGTGTGTGTCGTCTGCAGAGACTCAGAAAAACACACCAATCACAGATTCAGACCCATCGATGAAGCTGCACAACAACACAAGAAGGAACTTCAGGAAACTCTGGAGCCCTTAAAGAAGAAGTTAAAGGTTTGTGAAGAAGTTCAAGTGAAGTTTGATCAAACAGCAGAACACATTAAGGTCCAGGCCCGACACACAGAGAGGCAGATTAAGGAGCAGTTTAAGAAGCTTCACCAGTTTCTAGCAGAGGAAGAGGAGGCCAGGCTGGCTGCACTGAGGGAGGAAGAGGAGCAGAAGAGTGGGGTGATGAAGGAGAAGATGGAGGCTCTGAGCAGAGAGATAGCAGCTCTTTCAGACACAGTCAGAGCCACAGAGGAGGAGCTGAGAGCTGAAGACGTCTCATTCCTGCACAACTACAAGGCTGCAGTGGAAAGAGTCCAGCGCTGCCCCCTGCTGGATGATCCACAGCTGCCCTCAGGAGCTCTGATAGACCAGGCCAAACACCTGGGCAACCTGACCTTCAACATCTGGAACAAGATGAAGGACATGGTCTCCTACACTCCTCTCATTCTGGACCCAAACACTGCTCATCCAGAACTCATCCTGTCTGAAGATCTGACCAGTGTGAGACGAGGAGGAGAGAAGCAGCAGCTTCCTGATAATCCAGAGAGGTTTGATTATTACATCTCTGTCCTGGGCTCTGAGGGCTTTAACTCAGGGACTCACAGCTGGGATGTTGAAGTTGGAGACAGTACATGGTGGGCACTGGGTGTGTTGGAAGAGTCTGTGCAGAGGAAGGGAGACAAACAGTCTGGATTATGGATAATATGGTTCGTTTTAGGTAAATACTCAGCACTCTCACCATCAGCTTTCACTGCTCTCTCAGTCCAGAAGAAGCTCCAGAGGATCAGAGTGAATCTGGACTGGAACAGAGGAAAGCTGTCGTTCTCTGATCCTGATACTAACACACACATACACACCTTCACACACACTTTCACTCACAGGATGTTTCCATTTATTGAAACTGCTGGTAAAGTGAAGGTGTGTCCGTTGAAGGTGTCAGTGTCAGTGCAGCAGATGAGTTGAGGATGATGATGTTTCTAATGTTGTTTCCTGTCAGTGAGTTGAAGCTGTTAAACTGCAGCTGTCCTCCTGCTGCCTCGTTGTTCCAAAGCTCTTTGTTTCTCTTTTAGTTTCACTCTTTCTTTCTGTTTCTGCTGTCCACCTTTTCACATGGAAAATCATTTCACTGTTTCTCACTGAATGACTCCCCAAACTAGATTTGAAATTCTATCAAGTTTCTAATCATTACAAGTGATTCATGTTTCTATTTGATGTGTAAATGGAGATGATTTAGTTTGCTGGGATATGGACTGACATGTGTTGAATGGGAGGAGCAGTTTGTTGTTGTCTTCTTGTCTGTTTATGACAACAATAAATATGTTGTTGAAACAATGATTCATGTTTAACTCCATATATGAAATGTTTCTGATCTTTGAATTCTGTTTGATTAAAGACTTTCTTCATGACACAAATGAGATTTCAGTGTATTAATAGAACTAAATAAGCTCAGAGTTGAAAGGCTGGAGTATTATGTACGTGCTTCACTGTCAGGATCTTCAGGGGGATTCAAAGGGAAACATCAAACTGCTGTAATGAGATAAACTAGTTGGGCTGAACACACTTATCTGTAGTTTGTCTCCATCCAGGATCATCAGAATATAATGAACATGTGTGAAGAGCCACAAAATGCTGCTGCCCTCTCAGCATGATGAGCTCCAGCCTTTGTTAGCAGGACAACAGGAAACATGAGACAACTTTCAGAGACAGTAACCAACTGTGGCCACAAGATGGCAGCAGCTGATCTGAGATCCTTTATTGGACAGAAGGACTCTGCTCTGTGACGTCATCAGAGAGACGGCCTTCACTCTGATAGATCTGACGTCATGTCTGCACTGCGATGATGAAAGCTGATAAACACATTGTTATTGATCCATGAAATCACCTCTGTCCTCTCAAGTGTAGCTGTTTACAGAGCTGAAGAAGTCCTTCATCATCAAAACAGACAAACATGTATTTCCTGTATTAAGTGACGTCATCCTCACTCTGACCTCTTACATACATTCTGTTCAGTTTTCCTGCTGTAAGAAATAAACTGTGTGAAAATAGAAATGCAGGGAAACATCCATTAAGTGAACAAAGTCCAAAGAAATAAACTTGGACTGTTTTTTGAAGCCTAAATAAAATGTGAATAAACTTTATAGATACATTTGAAACCAGCTACTCTGTGACTTTACACACTCACACAGTAACAGAGCTGATTCCTGATTGGAGCAGCACAGAGTTAGACTTCTTTTCTGGCTGTGGATTGGTTCGTCAGGATTTCCCCCTTTACAGGTTTAAAAACAATCTCTGTTTCTACATTTTTTGACCTCCTTCTTGTGTCTAAAGGTGAAGCAGCACCAGCCTCCTCTGATCCTCATGTTGTAGCTCTGTGTGTCCAGCAGGGGGCAGAACACCTCCAAACTGTGCCAGCAGCTCTCACTGTGAGCTCAGACGTTTGTGGACACTCAGTTTGTTTGAACATAGTAAATAATCAGAGCTTCTCACACTGTTTATGGGGACACCACCTGCCCGAGGGTGTACTGTGTCAGAGAGGTGGTGTATGGTGCTGGGTGTAGTTTCTCTGCTGGTTCACAGTTTTTACTGAGGAGCTGTGTTCATGTCAGGAAGGTTTCGTCTGATCACTGTGGTGCAGTTTGGTTTACTCTGTTTCTGAGTGTTTGTAGGATCAGTCTCTGCAGGTCACCTGATACCTGGCAGTGAAGTGTTTATGAATCAGCTCCGTCAGATTTAATCCAACAGAATAACATGTAAAACACTCCAGGGCTTTTACTCTGAAACTTTCTCCAGAGCTGTCTGGAGTTTTCTTACATTAAAATATTCTGGGATTACCAGACTGTCCACATCATGTGTCCTACCAAAACTTTCATCCACAAATATACCCTGACATTAAACCCAAATAGATCTGAGAGCGAGTCATTAGTATCAGTACTGTGTGTGTGTGTGTGTGTGTGTGTGTGTGTGTGTGTGTGTGTGTGTGTGTGTGTGTGTGTGTGTGAGAGAGAGAGATATTCAGGTAACTTACTGGGTTACTGCACATGCTCACACCTTTTCAGCACAACAGGTGCAGTTTGGTGTTTTACTGCCTCCTGCTGGAACAATGATGGCAGCTCTCAAGACTTTATTGGTTATTGTCATTTCGTGTTACACAGCCTGAAACGAAATACTGTTCCTCAGCAGCCTCTACAGTGCAATAACCAATATATTTTAAAAAGAATAAATACAGTTTAAAGGGAATAAGTTTAAAAAAGAGCAGCAAAAAAGGCATAAATAGCTTAAAATCTAAGTTCTAAATAAAAACCTCCAGTTTTCATTAATATTTTATTATTTAACAACAGATGGAAATTAGCCTTTGGCTATAAATCTTTCTTTTTTTTTTTTTTTTACATTTATGTTCATTAACATGCACTGTCCTAAATAAATAAATAAAAATAAATCAAATTATTATAAGCTAAAAATATTTTTTACGTGATAAACGACTTCAGTGCTTCGTCCATGACCTCCTGAAGGTAAAGGGCCCAAAGAGCCAATCAGCAGCTCTGAAACAGGAAACATGACTCATGGAGAAGTTCACAACAGTTTCAGCTGCCAATTGTACTCATCACCATGGAGACGGTCTCCATGGTGGAGGCAGAGTGACAGTGTTGTAGATGCTGCATTTTGAAGCCTCAGTGTTTATATTTTTGTTCACAGCCATGTAGACAGAGAGGCAGAGAGAGACAGTGCTGTCACTGAGCTACATGTGTCAGAGCTCAGATGAGGCCCACACATGTGTGTTATCTGTTGTTGCTACACACAGTTAAGATATGGAACATGTGAACATGAGACATATGAAGAGACTGAACAGATAAAATGTCCTTTATATCCATCAGTGACTTTTTATTCTTTTAAACTTGTGCTGCTTCTTTTTGACTCGAGTTAGTGTGACACTGATGGAGCTTCTTGCTGCAGTGTGTTTGGGTTTGGCTGATAACACTGGTCATGCATGTTTCCTTCATGCTCTGTGGTAAAAGTGCATCAGTCTGCAGCTCTGTGGCCGCCCTTCTTCTTTTTCTCAGAAACATCCTGATTTCTTTGTTCTCACTGTTTTGCAGAGGTGTTAAGATTAAAAAATAAAAACTGTGAAAAGTTGCTGCTATTTATAAAAAGACACCATTTAATGCTTTTAATAAGCTTAAAAGAACAGAATGAAATGTCTCCATCGCTGTAGTGTAATAATATCACAGCACTGTTGCAGTAATTTTAATGTGTTTATTGTACAGAGACTGATTCAGCTGTGATCTACTCAGCAGTGACAACTGAAGACGTCCGTTATGGACAAACAACCATCAGAACAAGGAGGCCCAGGTACAGCTGCTCTTTATCTTTGACTGTGGACAGAGACAAGTGTTTCCCTTTTTACATGGTAAAAAGAAGATGACCACTGAAGGTGGAATGGTGAAAATGATGGTCATATATTTGAAATTAACCCAGAGACATAAAAACACCTGTTCTCCAGTCTCTAGACGCAGTGAGGCTCCATTAGAAGCTGTTCCGAAATGTGAGGCCTGACGCTCCCACGCTGAAAAAATGCGTTCTCCATTCTTAAACAACACAACAGCTGCACCATGCTTTAGTTATAGCAGCAAGTCAAAACTAATCACATGTTAGGGCTCTTGGTTTTGTGCTTGTGGGTGAAAATGTTATTTTCAAGCTTTTCTTCGTCACATTTTAATATTTGCATTCCTGTTGCCATAGTGCCTGAAGGCTCTAACAATTTAAAAAGAAAAAGAAAAGATTTTACCGGAGGAATTCTCACCTTTTAGCTTTGGGCCAGTATTCGTAGAACATTCAGTGTTAACCTGTTCATAGGCCCTAGAATGTTGAATTCAGGATCCAGCAGATGTTTGTGAGGTACATTTTGGAAGAGCTGGATAAACATCGTCTAACTTTTCTTTGCTCTCCAGTATCATTGCAGGAAAATGCAGGTTTTATTAAAACTGACAATTTAACACTCAATCCCAAAAACAGACTTGACATGTTTCCATGAAGACTGCTTCATAAATCAACAGCTCTGAAAATCCATTAAAAAACAGTAATGTAGAACATGATCGCTCTCACTCTGTGTCTCTAAAAAACCCAGCAAACTGGTGATCACTTCAACAAAATGGGCATAGTTTATGGCTTTATCAGCTGCAACACCATGTGGCACCTGGATCCCCACCCTGCAGGCCCTACGTGTCTGACCTCCAAGCCTTGTTGCCATATGTCCCTCTGAGGTGCTTGTGCAGTAGCAGTAGCTGTACTAGTAGAACAAGAAGTAGTGGCAGTAAGAGTATTAGTATTGTGCAACAACCAGGCTTCAAGAGCAGTCACTCTTCTGGCTTACAAATGGTGAAAACATGTCATGTGCACATCCCACACTCTTAACTGTGAATCAGAAATTTTGAGAGGCGAATTTGAAAAGCAGTTTTAAATTCTGGTTTAGCATAGACCAGAGGCGGAGCCAGACATTTGAAACGCCCGGGGCTTAGCCCTAAAGGGTAGTATGCATGTGGGTTTTGTTTTTTTTGTTTGTTTTTTGTTTGTTTTTTTTGGGGGGGGGGGGGGGGGTTAGAAATGACTGAATGATTAATAGGCTCTGTTTTGAGTTTTGTTCAAAAAAGAATGACTTCATATCGGGAAAAATATATATCACATGTGCAGGACAACTTAAACTAGTTTTTTAATTAAGCAGCAAGGCAGAACAAGGTCGGGGCTGCATCAAGACACGAGGACTAAACCTCAATTCAACCAGACCCAGAACTGATCCAGAATTAAAACAGGACTACAACAGTTCAAAACCAGGACTACTGAGGACTTAACCAAGACAGAACCACAATCAGAACTAAATGATAGTAGCACTAAAAATCATCATAGACCTGCACTACACTTATTTTTTAATTCTACCAAAGTACAATATTTAGATTCAGAAAATTTTATATCCGAGGTTCGACTAGCTGCCCTTTTTCTCCGGTTCTGTTCATAATTTTTATGGACAGGATTTCTAGGCGCAGCCAAGTGGCGGAGGGCTTTCACTTTGGTGGCCTCAGAATCTCATCTCTGATTTTTGCGGATGATGTGGTTCTGTTGGCTTCATCGGGTGAGGGCCTCCAGCTCGCACTGGAACGGTTCGCAGCCGAGTGTGAAGCAGCGGGAATGAGGATCAGCACCTCCAAATCTGTGGCCATGGTTCTCAGCCGGAAAAGGGTGGAGTGCCCACTCCGGGTCGGGGATGAGTTCCTGCCCCAAGTGGAGGAGTTCAAGTATCTCGGGGTCTTGTTCGCGAGTGATGGGAGAAGGGAGCCGGAGATCGACAGACGGATTGGGGCTGCAGCTGCAGTAATGCGGACGCTGCACCAGTCCGTCGTGCTGAAGAGGGAGCTGAGTGTAAAAGCGAAGCTCTCAATTTACCGGTCGATCTACGTCCCTACCCTCACCTATGGCCACGAGCTGTGGGTAGTGACCGAAAGAACGAGATCGCGGATACAAGCGGCAGAAATGAGCTTCCTCCGAAGGGTGGCTGGCCTCTCCCTTAGAGATAGGGTGAGAAGTTCGGCCATCCGGGAGGGGCTCAGAGTAGAGCAGCTGCTGCTCCACATCGAAAGGAGCCAGCTGAGGTGGTTCGGGCATCTGACAAGGATGCCCCCTGGGCGCCTCCTGGGTGAGGTGTTCCAGGCATGTCCCACCGGGAGGAGGCCCCGGGGCAGACCCAGGACACGCTGGAGAGATTATATCTCTCGGCTGGCCTGGGAACGCCTTGGTGTTCCCCCGGATAAGCTGGAGGAGGTGGCTGGGGAGAGGGAGGTCTGGGCCTCTTTGCTTAGGCTGCTGCCCCCGCGACCCGGCCCCGGACAAAGCGGATGAAGATGGATGGATGGAAAATTTTATATAATTATTTAGCCTTGTTGTGCAAACAAGCCTGCATAACTTAATAAATACAGAATTTGAAAAATAGCAAACCTAAAAAGAAACATGAGTACCTGTGATACAGTGATACTTTTGGTAAACAACCATTTGACTAACATGTGTGTCTCACCTGCTCTTGTTCATCTCTGTTCTGTCCTCATTCTGCATCTCCCTCTCTGTTCCTCTCTCTCCCTCTCTGTTCCTCTCTCTCCCTCTCTGTTCCTCTCTCTCCCTCTTTGTCCTGACAATCATCAAATAAACAGTTGAAACCAGATATTTATGTACTCTTCAGATAAAAACATTATTTATTTATTTTTTCTCAAATCTCTTTATTTGGTTTTCCAGTGTTCTTTATCATAAAGGCTACTAAGATTCAAATATAAATGATTGCATATATACAATAGGAAAAAACAAAGTAAAAACAAAACAACAACAACAACAACAAAAAAGGCAACAACAAACAACGTTGGACAGAGGATGCTATTTATCGAACTACCAATAAGGCTCAGTGACCATTTATATCTGTACAGTATTGAAGAAATCTATAAAAGGTTGCCAGGTTGAATGGAATTCCTCCAACCTCCCCTTTAGTAGGAGTTTAATTCTTTCCAGCTGCAAGTGTCTCAATACATCTTGTATTAACGCTGATATGGTAGGAAGCACCTTTTGTTTCCAGTTTAATAGAATCAAACGGCGTGCCAGCAGCGTCACAAAACGTATCACATTATTTTGGGTGGCTGATAGGTCTACAACAACCGGCTTCACTCCAAATAAAGCACAGATTGGGTCTGGATTAAGTGTTTTTTTTAGAATTTTAGACAAGATATGAAAGACATTATTCCAATATGTTGTTATACAGGGACAAGTCCAAAACATATGTGCCAGTGAAGCAGGTTGCTGTTTACATCTTTTGCAGGACGAGTTTACGTTGGGGAACATTTTTGACAGTTTCAACTTTGATAAATGGAGTCTATGTAGCACTTTAAACTGTAAGAGTCCATGACGAATGCAAACAGAGGAAGAGTGTACATTTTCCTGGGCTTTTTTCCATTGATTGTCTGTAATTCTCGTACCAAGGTCACGCTGCCAGGCCTCTTTCAGATAGTCAAGTGTGACAGTTCCATCCAGTTGTGACAAAGCGTTGTGAATTTTTGTTATTAGTCCTTTCTTGAGTGGATCAAACTGAAATAAGTTATCTAAGGCAGAGTCTGGGGGCCGACCTGGAAAAGATGGAAAAAGCTTCCCTACAAAGCTTCTGATCTGTAAGTATTTGAAAAAGTCATTACTGTGCAAGTCAAATTTTCTTGCAGTTGCCGGAATGTGGGAAAAACCTTGTTGATGAATAAATCCTTTATTGAGTGCAGCCCCTTGTGGTTCCATTGGAGAATGAAATGTTTGAGAGTGATGGTGCGAATGATGCGTTATTCATGAGTGGAGTTAGTATGGAAGCTTCCTTCCACCCGAAATGTTTCCTTATCTGTGTCCAGATTTTAATTGTATGAGAGACCACAGGATTTTTAAAGTCATGTTTAGGGATAGGGAGAGCTGAATAGATCATAGCTTCTAATGAGGAGGGGTAGCAGCTTTCATTCTCCATCGTTGTCCAGTCGGCCCCCTTAGTCCGCAACCAAAACGACATGGAACGAACATTACATGACCAATAATACAGACGGAAGCATGGTAACCCCATCCCTCCCTGACATGTCGGTCTCTGCAGGTAGCTTTTCTTGATTCTTGGATTCTTTCTGTTCCATATGAAATAGGATATTAAGGAGTCTAATTTATTAAAAAAGGCTTTATTAATCACAATAGGGATACACTGAAATAAAAATAAGAATTTGGGAAGAATATTCATTCTAACAATGTTTATCCTCCCTGCTGGTGAAATTGGTAGATTAATCCATTTCAAATTCAAATTCAAATTCAAATTCAAATTCAAATTCAAATTTTATTTGAATTTGAATTTGTCATAAATACAATTTGTCATAAATACAATTTTGCAACCACCCAGACTTTTCAGGCATGACTTAATTCTGTTTACACCTCTGGATCCACAGTCAGCCCTGAACAATATGGTCGCTGCGCTCACACATTATTCTAACAGCAGCAGCCACCACTGTGACTACACTGAAGAGGACATAAGCTGTGGCCTCTACATGTCAGCCTCCACCAACCAGATTCAAATTCAAATTCAAATTCAAATTTTATTTGTCACGTACACAGTCATACACAGTACGATATGTAGTGAAATGCTTGGACAACTGCTCGTGACCTAAAGAGAACAAAAAAGGAAAAGGCTATGAATAAGAAAGGAAATAAATATGAAAAATTAAAAAGGGTAAATTTAACTAGGAAGGAATAAAATATAAATTAAGGTTAAAAATGAAATAACTGTACAACACAAATTAGAATGAAGGGTAAATTTAACTGGGAAGAATAAGATAAAATATATAAATTAAAGTTGAAAATAAAATAACTGTACAACAAAATACACAATATAGAACTATATAAGAATGTATGAAGAAATCTAAATCTAAATAAATATATACACAATAACAGCAGCTGTACAAGTATTAACCGGAAATGAAGAATATAGTGACCAGTGTTGTGCAAAACCAAAGTCCAGAAAGTCCAGTGTGTGTGTAAGAACTGTATGTGTGGGTCAGTACTGTGTGGTGGTGTGATTGAGAGACCGTATCGCCTGCGGGAAGAAGCTCCTCCTCAGTCTCTCTGTGTTGGTCTTCAGGGAGCGGAATCGCTTTCCTGACCTCAACAGAGAGAACAGTCTGTTGTTGGGATGGCTGAGGTCCTTCACGATCTTCCTGGCCTTGGTCCAGCACCGCCTGCTGTAGATTGAGTGCAGGTCAGGGAGCTCGGAGCGGATGGTGCGCTCAGCTGACCGCACAACCCTCTGTAGAGCTCGTCTGTCCTGCATGGTGCTGTTCCCGAACCAGGTTAAGATGTTTCCCGCCAGGATGCTCTCTATGGTGCACGAGTAAAAGTTCCTGAGCACCTTGGAGGGCAGTTGGAAGTCTCTCAAGCGTCTGAGGTGGTAGAGACGCTGTCGGGCCTTTTTCACCACGGTGTTGATGTGACAGGACCATGACAGGTCCTGCGTGATGTGAACTCCGAGGTATTTGAAGCTGTCCACTCTCTCCACTGGGCACTCGTTGATGACGGGGGTCTGGTAGTTCCTCTCCTGCTTAGTGCTGAAGTCCACTATCAGCTCCTTTGTCTTACTGACGTTTAGAAGGAGGTTGTTCCTCTGGCACCAGTTCTCCAGATTCCTAATCTCCTTCAGGTAGGCCGTCTCGTTGTTATCAGAGATCAGGCCCACCACGACGGTGTCGTCAGCAAACTTGATGATGGTGGTGGAGCTGGTAGTGGTCACACAGTCATATGTGTACAAAGAGTACAGCAGGGGGCTCAGAACACACCCCTGGGGGGCTCCATTTGTCTGTTATTTTTGGTTTCATCATATAGTTTAGAGAGATTGTGTTTAAATAAACCACAATAATCCTGAGTGACATTTATTCCAAGATATTGGAACTGTTTAGAAACCCGGAATGGCAAGGTACTGAAACAACTTGGGTTACCTATTGCTTTAGAGTTGTCATGGTCCTGAGTCTGAGGACTCAGTGTTTTGTGTTTCCTTATGCTTTTGTTCATTCCGAGTGTGTATTCTGTTGTGATTTTGCCATTTGTTAGGTTTTCTGTTCTCTGCCTGCCTGCTCCCACTTCTCTGTGTTCCCTCTGTCTGTCCATGGTGTTATTGTGTCTGCTCATGAGTCTGCCTGTCAAGTTCAGTGTCCTGTCTGGTTCTCTGTGTCTGTTAGTTTCCTGTTTTATTCTGAAAGTTCATATCACATGTCAGTGTGTTCAGTTTTACCTCTCCCCTGTCTCGTTATGCCCATTAGTTCCAGCTGTGTCCCCTCCTGTGTGCCATTTCCTGATTACCTGGTGTGTGTATTTATAGTTGGTGTCTGCTTCTCGTGGCGTCGTCTGTATTTCTCTGTGAACCTCCCGTGTAGTCTGCACTGTTCCATGTTTCTTCGTGTCTCTCTGCTCCTCGCTTCATGTCCTCCATTTTTGCATTAGGTTTCCCAGTTTAGGTTTATGTTCGGTTCTGCCCACACCTTGGTTTTGTGCACTGTAAATAAAACCCACTTGCACCTCCGCCATTGTCTGCTATTGGATCCTCCTTTCTCACCCTCCACACGACTGCCGCCCCAGCCGTGACAGAACGACAAATTAAGAGTGTAATATCTTTATTAAGCTGTTATTTATTAATGCATACATAATAATGTGCTCAGTGACATAAAGGTCCCCTTTCCAGAGTTTGTGTGCTGCGTAGTTTTTTTCTCTTTGTTTTAGTTGTTTTGTTTTTCCATCTTCTATTCACAACCCAGTGTTTAAAATGTTTAAAAGGTTAAATAATATGCTTATTTAATAATGTTCTACAAAGAGGTCAATGTGTTTGGGATCTTATTAGATCTCTCAGAAAAGCTGTCAGAGCAAAACTTTTTTTCTTTCATAATAACAGCTTAATGTTAAACCGCTGAGTCCATCTAAAACATGTTTGTGCATCAGGACCAACCTGATACTGAGTTCTGCTGGAGGATGTTGCTTAGTGGCAAAACATTGGTCTGATTGAGCTTTTTGGTTGTTCAGAACTCACTCAGCCTTTGGAGTTAGTTTTTAGGACATCCTGATAATAATGAACTACATTAGTCCAGCCTAGAAGCAATAATAATATTACTTTAAGATAATAATAACAATAATATTTCAGGTTGTTAGAGATTTACAGTTATCAAACAGTTAGGTGAATAAACAACACTGAGACACTTGGAGACAGTTAACGTGCTGCACGGGTGAGAGCTCAGAGAGAGACTCACTCACACCGAGCTGCAGTTCGTCTTTATTTATAGTAAGCAGGGTGAAACAAGCATAGCAGTTTCCTTTAATTTTGCATACGTGTGTGTGTGTGTGTGTGTGTGTGTGTGTGTGTGTGTGTGTGTGTGTGTGTGTGTGTGTGTGTGTGTGTGTGTTAATCTCTCGCGGTAAATGTCACAGGGTGAACTTCCTGTTTCTAGAGACAGAGCGAGTAGTACATTTTGTTCTTTTCCTATTAAGAGTAAAATATGAACATATACTTTAATGTATATAAAGTATGTTTGCTTGGTATGTAAACCAAGCAAACAAATCAGGAAGAGGAATCATTGATCAATGACTGCTGAACATAAACCTTATAAAAGCGTTTCTTCCTTAACACAGCTGAATACCTCATGAAGTTCCTCAACAGAGTGCCAAGAGTGTGCAAAGCAGTGATCAAAGCAAAGGTTGACTATTTAAAAAAATATAACATAAACATAACCAAACATATTTATTTATAGTTATTTCATTCTTTTTTCTTTACTACAAAATTACACATGTGTTCATTTAGAGTTTTGGTGCCTTCAGTAACAATCTACAAAATAAAGAAGTAAAAATAAAGTAAAAAGAAGTAAAAATGAAAAGCTGTGTCCAAACTGTGTGTATTATGTAGAAACGTCTCCACTAGTTTCACATAAGCATGATCTCACAAAATAATTTTTTAATCCAGCAGACCTGACGTTATTTTGTCCCTCCAAAGCGTAAAACACAACAAAATCATCCTGATTCCTCACAGGATTGTGGCATAATATTACACAGAATCTGACACCTCAGCTCTATAGAAGATGGATGGACTAAGCAAATTTAGTCCATCCATCTTCCTCTGCTTATCCAGGGACTGTCACTAACCAAATTTTTAAGCAGGAGAAAAAATAGCACTTTTAAGGACATGAAAAGCTTTATTGACAAAAACAAGGCACCCTGCCCCTGTAATCTTTTATTTACAATATTGTATTTGGTTAAAATGTTCTGATGGTTCAAATATTTTATATTATTTAGTTGTTGCAAAATAATGTGTGTGCCAGTCTCCAATGAGACATTTACAAGTGTGTAACAATATACTATGTCTATATACACTCAACAAAAATATAAACGCAACACCTTTGTTACTGCTCCCATTCCCCATGGGATGGACGTAGAGACCTAAAATTCATTCCAGATACACAATATAACCATCCCTCCCAAACAGTGGTCACAAATCAGTCCAAATGTGTGGTAGTGGGCACATCTGCCATATTGAGATAATCCATCCCACCTCACAGGTGTGCCACATCAGGATGCTGATCTGACATCATGAGTAGTGCACAGGTGTACCTCAGACTGCCCACAACAAAAGGCCACCCTGTAGTTTCTGACACTTTGCATGTTTAGCATGAGGCTAAAATTCCCCCTCAGTGGGTCACTGGTGACCTGCTGGATGTTCAGAGGTTCATTAAATCCAACATGACTAAAAACTCAAATATCAAAGGAAATAAACAAAATATTTAAAGTCAATCATTCTGATCATAATTGTACTTTGACCTTTAACCTCTCTGCTCTGTGTTGTTTCCTCTTTCAGACCCAAAGATCATCAGAGCTGAGTCTGGACAGAACGCCACTCTGACATGTCGAGCTCCAAACAACACAGTTACAGTTTTAAACTGGACAAGATCTGACCTGAAGCCAGAATATGTGCTTTTGTACCAGGATGGTCTCTCTGATTCAACACACCAGCATCCATCTTTTAAGAACCGTGTGGATCTGCAGGACAGACAGATGAAGGATGGAGACGTGTCTTTGATTCTGAAGAACGTGACGATTAATGACACTGGAACATACGAGTGTCGTGTGTTCATGAATGAAACAGACTCATTGAAGATTCCCAGCATCATCCACCTGGCTGTTGTTCCTCCAGGTGAGTGAGTAGAGTTGAGTGTGTGTGTGATCAGAGGTGAAGCTGCTTCCTGGTTGCTGATGTTTGTTTGTTGTATGGATGAGCTGGTGGATGTCAGAGGTAGACAGATGTTTCTCCAGCTGTTGTCTTTGTGGCTGGTAGTCTAGAGTTGACTTGTTCTTACTTATTATCAGCACATGTTGTTGTTCTGTGGAAGCTAACATCTTGTAGTTTCTGACACTTTGCATGTTTAGCACGAGGCTAAAATTCCCCCTCAGTGGGTCACTGGTAGGGATGGGTATCGTTTAGGTTTTATCTGATACCAGGACCAAACTGGTACTTTTGAAACGGTGCCGGTGCTTAAACGGTGCTTAAAAAAAGGAGAACACAAAATTGGTCCAAAAACCTCTCATAAAAAGATAACAATGTTAGCCTTTTCTGCATCTACGGGGCATATATGGTATCACTCTTGGCTGGAAGCAGTGCTTAAACAATGGAAAAAACACAAACTTTGTCCAAAAACCTCTCATGTTTAACTGTTTTCCACCTTTTTTGGTCATTTTAGCCTTTATACCGGTACCCATCCCTAGTCACTGGTGACCTGGTGGATGTTCAGAGGTTCATTAAATCCAACATGACTAAAAACTCAAATGTCAAAGGAAATAAACAAAATATTTAAAGTCAGTCATTCTGATCATAATTGTACTTTGACCTTTAACCTCTCTGCTCTGTGTTGTTTCCTCTTTCAGACCCAAAGATCATCACAGCTGAGTCTGGACAGGACGTCACTCTGACATGTCGAACTCCAACCAAGAAGATCAGAAGTGTAGTATGGAGCAGAACTGACAAGCCAGGATTTGTGCTTTTGTACCAGGCTGGTCGCTTTGTTACAGATCACCAGCATCCATCTTTTAAGAACCGGGTGGATCTGCAGGAAAGACAGATGAAGTATGGAGACGTGTCTTTGAATCTGAAGGATGTGAGGATCAATGACACTGGAACATACATGTGTCGTGTCCTCAATGAAAGAACCGGCTCATTGAAGATCATCAGTATCGTCTACTTGAGTGTTCCTCCAGGTGAGTGAGTAGAGTTGAGTGTGTGATCAGAGGTAAATGGTCTGTATTTATATAGCGCTTTACTAGTCTCTAAGGACCCCAAAACGCTTTTCACATCCAGTCATCCACCCATTCACACACACATTCACACACTGGTGATGGCAGCTACATTGTAGCCACAGCCACCCTGGGGCGCACTGACAGAGGCGAGGCTGTTGGACACTGGCGCCACCGGGCCCTCTGACCACCACCAGTAGGCAACGGGTGAAGTGTCTTGCCCAAGGACACAACGACCGAGACTGTCGGAGCCGGGGCTCGAACCGGCAACCTTCCGATTACAAGGCGAACTCCCAACTCTTGAGCCACGATCGCCCCAGAGGTGAAGCTGCTTCCTGGTTGTTGATGTGTGTTTGTTGTATGGATGAGCTGGTGGATGTCAGAGGTAGACAGATGTTTCCAGCTGTTGTCTTTGTGGCTGGTAGTCTAGAGTTGTAGAGCAGCATTGTTTGGTTAGAGCAGAAACAAAGACATTTATGAATCCGTCTCTTCTTCGCTTGCTCTCTAACTCGTCTGTAAACATGAAACTTAGATTACACAGGAAACACGTGATCTCACCCAAAGAACAGTCACCGTCCTGCTTTGAAACAACCAGAACAAAACAAAAGCACGTTTGCACTATTCCAGCACGGCTGGAGCACACACTGGCTGATGTGACAATTCATGGATATAATTTCCAATCTTTCTTTAGCTCCCACCACATCTTTAACAACCATGTGGGGTCAGGGGTCATGTTTGGCTTGAGACTTTTGAAAAGTAAATCATCAGTATCTCTGTGACCAGCTGTGATAAACTGCTGATAAATTAACACATTAATCTTTGTGCTTTAAACGTACCTGCCAGAGCAAATACATAACAGCCATAATACACAGTTTGTCTGTGTAACAACTGTAAAAAACTATTGTAAGGAGCTGGACTTCTTCAAGTTTGTTTAAAACGTTTAATCCGAGAAGCTTCTTCAGTTCTAAGAGCAACTGGTGGATCTCCCAGATTTTTAAGCCCTATGGGAGTGTCCCCCAGGAGGGTCATGTAGCACCTGTTGATCCCACCATTCTGATGGACATAGAAGAGCCACCTCCACAGGATAGGACTCAGCAGTCCATCTGCATCTAAAGGTCAAAGGTCACTCTTTCGAGGATGCCAATGTTCACATTTTGGACAGAGAGGACAGATGGTTTGAAAGAGGAGTGAAAGAAGCATCTATGTCCACTGTGAGCGACCATCTTTGAACAGAGGCGGTGGTTTACGACACCAACTCTCTGCCATCTATAATCCAGTTTTGAGATCCCTTCTATTGCACCCGATCCTTTTATTCCCTTTACTGAACAGAGACAACACGACTCAGTTGGTCAAAACTCTTAAATCATTCTTTTATTCATTTCTGGAAATGGAGATATGCTCAGGGCTAAAGCCTCCGCAAATCTGAAGCTTTACAAGCCAAAACATGTATGTAGTTTCGATAAAAACAACTCCTTCTGGGCTGACTAGTGTGTGTGTGTTACTTAGTTCCACTATTTCTGTCTGGTTTCCTGTTCTTATTATATTACCTCTGCAGCTCTGCACTTCCTGTATTTTTAAACTTCCACTAACTTAAGCCTCTGTTGCTAAGGCCTGTCACGCTCTGACCTAGTTCTCGTTCACATCTGGCCTTGCTTTATAGAGGCTTTTATTATTAAAATACATAAAATAAGCACTAAGAATATATGTTTATTCCGTAACACTTCCCAGACGCCTTAACACCCACTCACAACCTGGGCCACCTGACCTCAGGAAATCACATGATAGGGTGGGCCAGGTTTCACAATGAGCTCACCAGAAACCCTGGCTGATTGTGACCTGATGAAAGATTTTTAATTTTGCTTAGTTGTAGCTTCATTTAAAGGAAGAAGAGGTTGTGAATTGGAGCCAACACAGGAAGAGAGATTGAAGCCATATGTGTAAAGGAATGTGGTGACATCCGGTTTTAAACAGACAGGCTGGCGCTCCCCCTCTCTTTCTCTCCTTTTATGGAATGTCTGCATTTCTATACATACCAAGTTATCTCCTGTTTCAGCTGACAAGCGAACAGTTTCTCCTTTTAAGGAAAATTATCAGTTCCATACATGCCACTCCTACTGCTGTGGAAACTTGCTTTAAGTACAAAGAAAGGACATTTTGGATGCCCTGGGCGGTCTTTCCTCTCTGTCTCATTTCTGTCCTGCACACGTTGCTGCAGGATGGATCGAGTGATGAGGGGGGGGATCGTCCATGTGTGCACATGTAAAAGATATCTTGAGTCTGAGTTCCTTTGCCTTCCACAATTTCTCCTCACATGACCCACACCTGTTTTCACACCTTGGCTCATGTGATTAGGTAGAGGATCATCAGAGGGTCCATGTCCCTCTTGGGGGGGAAACTCCCACAGAGCTTGAATCTGAATCACAGGTTCAGATGTTTCAGCCTCATAATAAACAAACACAGGTTCAGAGAGTCGAGGATTTGACCTTCCAAAAATCTCAGACATGTTTTAACGAACTCTCAGTCTGCAAATTATAAAGATCAGCTGGATCAGTTTTAGTCATATTTAGTCAGATCATCCGTTTCCTTTGTTAAATTAAGAAAAATCCACCAGTATTTTCTCACTTTATACATATTGTGAATAGTTTGTATTAATCTGTTGTCCTGAACTAGAAGTGTCACGGAGCGCTGTGCGGCAGGCAGGAGTAGGACCCAAAATGCAGGACTCACAGGCACGAGGGAATGAACTCAAAACTCAGCTTTATTCGCTGGCAGAACAGACATATAAACTAAACCAAACTGGGAAACCATAAACTAAGAACTCACAGAGAGACACACAGGGAGATCCACACAACATGAGGGACGACGTCACGCTGAACAGAGGGAGACGCAGACAGAAATACACAGAGGGTTAACGAGGGGAGTGGGAACACACGGGGAACACAGGTGACACTGATAATCATAACGAGACAGGCGGGGTGAACTGAACACTGACGGGAGAGGTGAAACAGGAAGTACAGAGGAGAGAGAGCACGAGTAGAACACCAACGTAACGGGCAGGGGAGACACGGAATAAACACGAAAGGGGACGAGGGCTCATAAATACATAGAGGGGCACACAGGGAGACATGAAGGGCAAGGGATCAAAACTAGAAGCCATAAAATAAAATCACACACAAGTACAATAATACGAAAATCACAAAGAACTAAAAACGCTGGGTCAGGAGACCCAGGACCGTGACAAGAAGAGGAAACAGATTCTGTTCTGTTCTTCACTCATCACCTACCTGACAGCTGACACCTCACACCTGTTTCTCACCTGCAGGTCAGACAGGAGGAGACACAGAGGATGGAGGGAAGGAGGCTGGAGGGAAGGAGGCTGGAGGGAAGGAGGATGGAGGGAAGGAGGACGGAGGGAAGGAGGATGGATCTGCTCGACTGATAGTTGGTCTGTCAGTTTCTGCTGTGCTTCTTGTTGTTGTTGCTCTTCTTATTAATCTGATCTGCAGAAAATATGAGAGGGGTTTTAGCACAACAAAACAAAACCAGAGAAAAAAACGTAAAAAAACAATTGAAAGGTCAGAAAATTATTCAAAGCTGAACTCTGAGCCTGGTGTTGCATGAAGTCACTGTTACCCAGTGTGATGAAAAACAGATGATCAAGGACAGAAAGAAACTGATGATGCCTCATGTGACTTTTCCTCCTTAAGCCCAGCCCACTGGGAGACAGCTTGTACTTTGTTCTCCGTAGTTTGTAAATCCATCGTATCAAATTTGACAGAGTGTTGCCAATTTAGAGACTTTGTTGCAATATGTAGCGAGTTTTCAGTCACCCTTAGTGGTTTTTTCCCCCCTAGCGACAAATCTGGCAACTTTTCTGGTGTTATTGGAGACGTATGACCACTGTTTCGCTCTTACAAGCAGCGGATGCTGCCGTCTGCACGTCTGCCAAAGCGCTCACAGGCGGTCGCACACAGCAGTCGCCCCCAGCTGCTGTCAGCGCAGAAGATGTTCACGAGTCCAAACTACAAACGAATCGCACACAAAGCCGCTGCTTCCGCACTGACTGTGACGCAGGCCTGCAGCAGCGGTAGATTGGTTTGTGTCTAAACCAAATCGATGCTCTAAAATGCATCATTCCAATCATAAAGAATGAGGGTTGGAATTGTGACATAAAAACAAACAATAATTGCTAAAAGAAATGTAATTTAAATATGTAGTAAGTTCTTTTAGGGTGTCTTTTTTAAAAGACTTTATGTCTCTTCCACGATGTCATTTCTCTCTCCTACAGCGTCCGTTACAGTTACATACATTTGCTGATGTGATGACGTCATTTAACAACAGCCAATAGAAATTTCCCCAACTGAGGAGTCGGCAACACTGAGTAGTAGTTAAATCGGAAGTGTGGAGTCAGTTGCTTAAATCTTTCAGCTTTTTTAAACCTTAAATTTAATTAAATCTCATCAGGTTTTAAACTCAGGTTCAGTTATTCTCTGAAATTAGCGACAGATTTAGACTTCAGAACAAATCAAAGATCACGCTGCTCCGCTTTGCTGTTTGCTGTCGTCGTCGTGTTCGCCTCTGCAGGTGAGGTTTACAGTTAGAAACTAAACTGAGTTTATCTGACAACAATAGACCAGCATCGACTAGTTTACATGTTGTTAAGAATAATAATAACAATGATAATAATATGGATTTAGTTTGTCTGTGTGGACACGTGGAAACATCTGTAATCCAGCTGTGACAGAGACAAAGAAGTGTAATGTGTGTGTCAGTGTGATGTGTTGTAGTGTCAGGAGTCAGGATGCAGCTACAAAGCTTCTTGTTCAGTGTATACAAACAGCTGTAGCTCCATAAAGGCAGCATGCAGAGACTCACAGTGTCTTATAATGAGAGGCTGCTTTCTCTCACACATTATGTTCACTTATTATCATCACATGTTGTTGTTCTGTGGAAGCTAACATCTTGTAGTTTCTGACACTTTGCATGTTTAGCATGAGGCTAAAATTCAGTGGGTCACTGGTGACCTGCTGGATGTTCAGAGGTTCATTAAATCCAACATGACTAAAAACTCAAATGTCAAAGGAAATAAACAAAATATTTAAAGTCAATCATTCTGATCATAGTTGTACTTTGACCTTTAACCTCTCTGCTCTGTGTTGTTTCCTCTTTCAGACCCAAAGATCATCAGAGCTGAGTCTGGACAGAACGCCACTCTGACATGTCGAGCTCCAAACAACACAGTTACAGTTTTAAACTGGACAAGATCTGACCTGAAGCCAGAATATGTGCTTTTGTACCAGGATGGTCTCTCTGATTCAACACACCAGCATCCATCTTTTAAGAACCGGGTGGATCTGCAGGACAGACAGATGAAGGATGGAGACTTGTCTTTGATTCTGAAGGATGTGACGGTTAATGACACTGGAACATACATGTGTCGTGTGTTCATGAATGAAACAAGGTCATGGATGAACATCAGCTTCGTATACCTGGTTGTTCCTCCAGGTGAGTGAGTAGAGCTGAGTGTGTGTGATCAGAGGTGAAGCTGCTTCCTGGTTGTTGATGTTTGTTTGTTGTATGGATGAGCTGGTGGATGTCAGAGGTAGTCAGATGTTTTTCCAGCTGTTGTCTTTGTGGCTGGTAGTCCAGCATCCACCCACACTCAGTTGGCCTCCATCAGTTTTCTTTAGCACAGATGTGTCCTGCTCACTCTGGAGTCAGTGTTATCATCCTCATCTGTGACAATGTGAGACTCCAGCTGAGCTAGTTTGTTATTTATTAATTCACTGACTTCTATTATGTCCTGATAGTTTAACCTCAGAGTTTAATCCATGTGTAGCTGAGCAGACTCCCTGCATGTTGTTGCTGTTACAGAGAGAGGACGGCTGCTGTCACTCTGTCAGGTTTAGATCAAATCAAACTAAGCTGGCAGTTTATCTGAACACAGGCAGTGCTTATTGTAAAGTATCTTTACTGCAGCTGTGTTAAAAACATGGCTGCCCTCTCGCTGTAATGAGACCAGCTGAGCTGAGTTACTGATCTGGAAGCGTTTATTTACAGTGTGGTAAATATCGATGCACAATTAATCCCCGTGCTCCCCAAGGCTCCCGTGTGTGTCCATTGGCGTCCGTGTTCGTGCTCCCCGCTGTCGTGACTCTGCACACCCTGTGCGTGCTGTTCTTCCTCTCCACGTTCCTCCTGTAGGGAAACAATAGAGGCAGCCGTTAAACACTGACCCCGCGGGGACACTCACTCACTCACTCACTCACTCACTCACTCACTCACTCACTCACTCACTCACTCTGACTTGGGAGTCTCACGCAGTAATCCCACATCTGTGGGAGCTCCAAGACTCTCCTAAGTAGCTCCCCCGGCGAGCCCTGATCAGCAGCAGGTGTGTGGCTTCGGGTGTGGCCAGTCCCCTAGCAGGGCCACACCCACCAGGCCTGAAGGTGCCTGTAAACAAGAGTTCAGACACACACACACACACACACACACACACACACACACACACTCATATCTACAAACATGGAGAAGAGGGGCAGCAACACCAAAAATACATGTAATATAACAGGTCCATAACTGCTCAGGGATCCTGGGTCGCTCAGACATAGGACCCTGACAATAATACAGTTTGTCTGTGTAACAACTGTAAAAAACTATTGTAAGGAGCTGGACTTCTTCAAGTTTGTTTAAAACGTTTAATCCAGTCAAATAATAAAGAACAGCTGGATCAGTTTTAGTCATGTTTAGTCAGAACATCTGTTTCCTTTAAAGAAGCTCGAAAAATCCACCAGTATTTTCTCACTTTATACATATTGTGAATAGTTTGTATTACTCTGTTGTCCTGAACTAGAAGAGGAAACGGATTCTGTTCTGTTCTTCACTCATCACCTACCTGACAGCTGACACCTCACACCTGTTTCTCACCTGCAGGTCACACAGGAGGAGACACAGAGGCTGGAGGGAAGGAGGCTGGAGGGAAGGAGGCTGGAGGGAAGAAGGATGAAGGGAAGGAGGATGGAGGGAAGGAGGCTGGAGGGAAGGAGGACGGATCTGCTCGAGTGATAGTTGGTCTGTCAGTTTCTGCTGTGCTTCTTGTTGTTGTTGCTCTTCTTATTAATCTGATCTGCAGAAAATATGAGAGGGGTTTTAGCACAAGAAAACAAAACCTGAGAAAAAAACATAAAAAAATAATTGAAAGGGCTGCAAAGTATTCAAAGCTGAATAAAGCTGAGCCTGATGTTGCATAAAGTCACTGTTACCCAGCATGATGAAAAACAGATGATCAAGGACAGAAAGAAACTGATGATGCCTCATGTGACTTTTCCTGCCTCATGTGACTTTTCCTGCCTCGTGTGACTTTTCCTGCCTCATGTGACTTTTCCTCCTTAAGTCCAGCCCACTGGGAGACAGCTTGTACTTTGTTCTCCGTGGTTTGTAAATCCATCGTATCAAATTTGACAGAGTTTACAAACTGTTATAGACTCAGTTTGGGCTGAAACTTGGTGACTTTTCCTAAAATGACCCAAAATACACGACAATGAATGGATTGAAATATTTTCTGCTGTTGTACAGATGATGCAGACGTTCGTACACTGACAGTGTTTCGGGACAAGTTTGACTCGTGTCTGTTCAGATGGATTTTCAGATCCACCAGTTTGGCTAAAATTAAGGAACATTGTGATTTTAGGGAAAGTTGACACTGTGAAAACATTTTCATACAAACTCACAAACATGATGTACACACTCATGTTTGTGTATCTGTAATGAGACAGAACTGGGTCTCATATGGCTCACACGAGACCCAGTTCATGGCTGAAGCCTTTATGGGTGACATGATGTCATACATGTCCTGAAGTGGATTCTGGATTTCTGACGTCCTTAATCACTACAGCAGTGAGGTCAGTGTGACGAACTGATGCTCTGTTCTCTGGCCTGACAAAGCTTTAACTCCAAACATCTCTCCACTGTTAGAGGATCAGTTTTTTATGGCCTGACAGTGTGAAGCCTCCACCTACATCACCGAACTGCTCCGCCTTGCTCCACTTCTGCACTCTTGAGTCTGTGACCTTCTTTAAACAGCTTGTTTTTGTGTTTGTGGTGTTTTGCTCGGCTGTGCCCTTTTTAACACTGTTGTGTTTAACTTTGTTTTTTTTATATCTCTGGAAATAAAAGTTTGGTTTGTAAAGACAAAGAAAATGAGTGAAATCTCTCTCTGAGGATCCTCAGCGTCACTGTGACACGTGCCTGTATGTGCACATCTTTACTTTTAATAAGACGTTTCAACATGCAGACGTGAATCTAACACAGTAACAGCTGCCTTTGTTTCAGATCCAGCTCATTCCAGTTCACTGACAAAGTTTTGGTGCTGCGATAACGACTCTGAGCCGATGAAGCTCTGATGACTCTGATAACATCTCCCTCCCAGTAATAACCTCCCAGCAGCAACTATGACAGACACGTCTCCTGACAGTGACACTCTTACAGATACACATTCAAGACTCAAGAGCTTTATTGTCAATACAGCAGTATACACAGTATACAGCTTACCACATGGTGCATTTATAAGTATGCAAAAGATATCTCTCTCCAAGAGATGTAAAACTCAAAATTACAAATACATAACATACTAAACTTTGTGATGCGGCTGCTGCTGCTCCACATGTTAGTAAATCTGACCCTAAATCTTCCTGCTTCTCTTAGAGCACAGGTAACGGCTGCCCTGAGCATGAAGGTGTGTCTGCAACATGATGAAGCTCGTCTAGAGCAATGATTACAATCTGCTCCGGGGCAGCTGGAGAGTCCTGTTTGCTGTTTGCCTCCTTTAGAAAATAGAATAAGAGCCAGAAACTTCTTTGCAACACAAAATAGTCTTTGAATGTGTTTTATCTTATTTTCTAGGGTCCATTAGAGTGACCGTGGATACAAAGTGATGTTAGTGGAGAATTAAAGGTTTTAGTAAAACGTGTGAAGGTTGACAGTTTGATTACAGCTGCTCAAACTGATTTCCTGTTCTTTGTATGTTTGTCACACTTATTAAATGTTTCAGATCAGGATGATGTAGCTTTGGATTTGTTCCCTTAATAACAAACATCTTCATTTACAAACTTCAGTTTGTGTTTTCTTTGTTTAATATTTTAATGTGTTTGATCTGAAACATTTAAGTGTGACAAACATACGAAAACCAGGAAACCAGGAAGGAAACAAACTCTGTTTCACTCTGTTTGTTTCCATCTTATGTTCTTATATGTTGTTTGACTGCAGGTTTCCTCAATCTTATAAACAGAACATTTGCATAATGACTGAAAGCAGCCCACTGAAGGAAGAATGGGCTGGGAGGTCAGAGATCAGTGGGCTTTGGTCAGTGGTTGTTGATCATGACCTGACAGATCTGTATCCTGTGTGTGCACCCACTGTGGGCCTTTTCTGTGCTTAGTGTCAGCCTGAGCTCCATGCAGGCCTCAAAGGCCAAGCAATTCAAAAGCTTCACCAAAACAAGGCACCACTCAAATAGCTGGACCCAGGCTCGCCGCCCTTATGGAGGAAAACATAGAAGATGATCTCTGTGAGTTATTTTTACTGTCATATTATAAAATGTGATGTTCTAGCATCATGTTATTCTTCTTAAGCCTTTGAAAAGCTTCCTCTGTGTCCATTAAACTGATGACTTTAGTGCTGCTGTCTACTTGTTACATTTAGTACTGTTTAATTTTCAACCTAGGAAGATCTGTAAGAAGGACTCACAATATAACATAATACTGTAAGATTACTTACAGGTAAAATACTCAGATTGTACTTAGATAAAAGTATGTAATCACAGACTCGCCCAGCCCGACTGCCTTGAAGCTCAGGTGTCTTCACTGCCTCCTCTGATAAGAGCTGGAGACCTGAGTAGGTTCGTCACCCATCAGCAGCAGATCACCTCTCGATCGGGCACGTTTTCATCTGGGAGGCTTTTAGAGCTCACTGCCCTCGGCGTCGCTGCTGGAACAACCAAGTTTTGCTATTGAATCTTTGACCTGCTGATCTCACAGAGGCAGGAGACCCAGAACATCCATGCCAGCTTCAGTTTATGCTCTGTCCTGTCATCCAATCAGATTTGCATGTAATACACTGATATTCAGCCCCAGCCTGGTGTTCTCTCCATCTCTGACCTTTCACACAATTTAAACTAACAAACTTTCTCTTTAAAACTGTTTGTCAATCACAATTTACTCGATTTATTATTCTTCTATCACATATTTATATCAGTCATAATGAACTCAGTATGATCTGAGCTGTAAACCTGTATTGATCATCACAAACCTTTATAGCGCTTCAGAGCAGCTCCTTCAGTGGCTGCAGCACCCACGATGTGGGACGGAGAGATTTCCTCCCCTCTGCTGTCAGACTCCACCACAAAGACTTTGCAGCTGATCAAACACACACATGTGCAATAGGACTAAGTGTAACACTCTTTTTCTGACAACGTTGTATTTGTACTCAGTTGTATATAGCATGTGTATTCTATTTTTATCCTATCATTCTATTCTATTCTATTGGGTACAGTTGTGTACAGTTTCTTATTCTATTCCAGGGTTCTCTCATGTTTGCTGTGTAACTGCACTGTCCACTTCCTGCTGTAACAAAACAAATTTCCCACATGTGGGACTAATAAAGATGCTCTTATCGTTACTGTATAACCACAGGTTCACTTCACATTTGGTAGAATATAAAAGGACAAAGCTGGACAATTGTCATCACATTTCTCATTAGTTGCTGTTAGCACAAGCACACAAAGAAAGCAGAGCTTTAGCTTTAGCTCCCTACATCACTTTTAAGCCTGGATGTTGAGGCTTTTGCTTCCTCTCAGCTGTGATGACATCTCTGTCTGCTCCATCTCACCCAACATCATCCATCTGACCTGATGCTACCTGACAAACTAAAGATAAAATATTAAATTCATTTTGCATCACTTACATTTAAAATACATTTAAGGTGGATTTCTTAAAAGGGAAGGGACTGACCTGACTGTTGTGTCGAGACAGGTGTGAAGGGAGTTAAATCCAGTCTTATACTACGGACGTGTTTGGTTTTGGTCTGTAATACGTTGAGTTTATTATCTATAAGTTAACATAGCAAATCCTCCATCCAGAGGCTAAAGTGATATCAGAGCTAGACTACTTTAAGTGAAAACAGATGATCGTCTGAGCCTTAAATGAAATAAGGTTAAAAAGAAATGCTGCTATCGACAGTGTGAGGCAGTGAGCTCTGTTACACCATATTTTTTAATTTTCTTTATTATTATTATATTATAGTATTATTACCTTCCTGTTACTTCATAATAGAATGATAGTTAATGGTAAAAGTCTTGAATAGTTTTGAATTTATTTTTCCATGATCACATTTCATTCAATCACTCGTGGACTTGTGTGAATGTTACATGTGTTATTTTCACCCGTGGATTTACAGACACTGTGTGAACAGTTTTCATTTTATCCAAAGTTTTACTTGATGTCCAACTGATAAAATCACTGACAGACAACAGAAGCAGGAGCTCAGAGAGAAATTCAATTCAACTTTATTCATAAAGAGACAAATCACAACGTTTGGTTTTATTTTACAGAAACTTCAAACTAAACGAAATTCAGGACGTGTATTAAACCTGCAGCTGATCCCTGTCTGCTGTTCACTCCCTTTGATTTCTGTTACCAGCATCGTCTCATGTTCCCCAGGTTCACTGACAACGCTGAAACCACCAGCGGGAGACTAAGAGTGCTGATTTAAAAAGATTCAGACATTTTATTTTGCTGCAGCTCAACATGAGGCTGGATCCTGATTCTTTGTTGTTTTTTTTTCTCTACATGAAGAAAACAGCAGCAACAAGAAGCACAGCAGGAACTGACAGGCTGACCTTCAGTCCAACAGATCCTCCTGTGTGACCTGCAGGTGAGAAACAGCTGTGAGGTGTCAGGTAGGTGATGATGAAGAACAGAACAGAATCCATTTGCTCTTCAAACTGCTGTCAGACATTATCTGCTGCACTCTGATCACATCACTCAGACCAGCTGCTTTCTACAAAGTCTCATCAGCAACATCTTTACAAACCAACATCAGATTGTGTGTTTTGTGGTCTAAAGTTTTGTGCCTCTGGTTTCTCATTGGCTCACACTCTTGCAGAGCCGTAACACGCACATGAATGAGAGGTGGTGAGTGTAGTTCCTGTTAACAGGGTATTGCAGACCATCCTGCTAATTGCTGAATTTACTTTTGTCTGTCATATTTATGATGAAAAACAAATGTAATCAAATTAGATATTGATATTTTCATATGGGAATTGATCCTGCAACATGAAACTCTGGGATTGGAAGTTCAGGATCGCTCCGCACATCATACCTGTGAGATGACAGACAGCAGTGTGGAGGAGAGTGCGACACAAAAACACAGAAATATGACTGACAGCTGCAAACGAAGCAGCATCTGCTGCAGGTGAAAGATATTGGGACTAGCAGAGCAGAGTGGCTTCACTGTAAAACAAAATTAGCAGTGAGTGTGAAAAGTTTCTGTGTGTGGAGTTCAACACCGTCCACTCAGAAGCTGCATCACTGGATGGTAGATTTAAAAAGCTTGCATTCAGTGACAACAGAGCTGTTGATGAGGCACTTCAGAGAATAACTGCAGCAGCAAAGTGCACTCCCACCCAGCTCCACCATTACAGGGCCAAGTGAAGGAGGAGCCACAGACGTCTGCTGTGTGGAGCCTCTTTGATGAAAGAGCTGCAGGAGATGCTGCAAAGAGAAATACTACAGCTGATGTTATGATGGAGATGAAATGTTATCTTGAGGAGCCCCTCATCCAACAAGGAGAAGGCCCACAGAGCTGGTGGGAGGCCAAGGCCACAGTCTTTCCCTACCTGTTGAAGGTGATGGAGGGGAGACTGTGCATTGTGGCAACATCTGTTCCTTTGGAGGGTCTTCTCAAAAACTGGGCAGATACTAAGGAGAAACCACATCAGCCCATCCAAGCTGAGGCAGCTGATTTTTCTGAATGTCGACCTGCACTGAGGACAAACTGTTTGGCTGCTGAGTTTGGTTCTGTTCTGTGGATTTGTTCACAGTGGGGCTTTTTGTGCTGAATTAAACTTAAAGGTTTGATTAAAATATTAAACAACAGTAAGAATGTCTGCTTTTGTAACAGAACAAAAACACAGAATTAGGCAATTATAAGGCTTTTCATAAAAACACTACATGCAAAAGGGTTTGTCAGCACACAAAGCATTCACATTTGCCAAGTAAAGCTAAAGTATGAGGCTACAGAGGATAATAACTTAAGAGACATTTGGGAGCCACGAGACGTGCAAGATAATCCAGAGCTTAGATCTAAATAAGGAAGTCTTAACTCAGTAATGGAGAATATCCTGACACATTAAGAAGCACCGAGGGAGGGAAGTCCTTCATCACTCTGTCAGTCAGGTAGGTGATCAGTGAAGAACAGCACAGAATCTATGTACCTGCATGTTCAGCTCAATTTGTGGATGCAATAAGAAGTAAAGTGAGAGTGATCAGCTTACCAGTGACTGTGATATTAACCAGGTTACTGATGGCACCATTACTGGACTCACACCAGTAAACTCCGGTGTCGTGAGGCACCAGCGTACTGATTGAACATGATTGATCACGTTGCTGTTGTCCCCGCCCATCTCCACACTCAGCCCTCTGCAGTTTGCTTGTGTTTCTCCTCACAGTCCAATCAGAAAAGCTTTGGTCCTCCTCACAGATTACAGTCACAACATCTCCCTCAGAGACATCAGAGCTGTGAGGAAGAAGAGAGGTTAGATCAGGGCAAGGCTGGACTGGGACAAAAAGTCGGGATGAAGATTGAAAATGTGACGTCATTCAGGGGTAAAACCGCAAAGGATTCTGGGAACTTGTGGCAAGAGGTACTAGCGCACGCAGGCTTTCAATTGAACTCAGTTACACAGCGATAAAAAGAAACACAAAAAATGGCAAGAAGCTGTTGTATTATTAACTGCAATAGCCGGTCGCATGACAGCCACGGGAAGCCGACGGGTAAAGAGATCTTTTTTTTTATCGGATTACGTCGTTGAAGAGAAATTTTTTAAGCCATGTTTCCGAAGTAAGAGCCGACGGATGGTCTGGATATACCAAATATAACGTCCCAGAACTCTCCAGCTCACAGGTTAGTCTGCTCCAAGCATTCCCACAAAGGTCAGAGTTTTGTTGTAGTTAATGCGTCATTTTTCTTAACATAATTGGTGATATAGGTTACAAGCAAGTCTGGCGCTGAACAGAAATTGCTCCTTTGTCTATTGTGCATAAATAGTGAATTGTCCTGACACAATATTGCGTTTCGCTTCTGTTATTATGGTACATTGACAGAAACATATACTTTTATTCACAGGGTAAAACAGCTGTTTTGTATCACTAATTGCCCAGTATGATGACAGCATACAATATTATTGTCACTGCTACATTTCTGTGATGAACCAGAAATTATTTCCACTACTAATTAATTACCGTTGAGCTCAAAGGTTATATTAATAAACGGTTAACGAATGTGTATTTATGACGACGATTTGTGAGACTGGTAAACTTACCTTTGTTCGTACGATGGTCTTTCGTTCTACACGGTGCATTTCAAGGTCCTGCACACATCCGTCGGTAAACTGTACCTGGGCTTGTTGCAGTGACCTGAAGTTACTAAACTTCATGAGTGTATGCACTCACTCCAAGAACCGTATGATTATAAATATGAGCGTGGTGAAAGTTGGGCAGCACGCTGACGTCTTTGGTCCCTCTGTGTGCTCGTAAGGGTCTGACCCTTTCACTCCTTTGATTTTTTCCTCGTATCTTTTCTTTGTCTTTTCGTCGAGACTTTTTTGTGCGGCAAAGAAAAAACAAGAAGGTATTGGAACCGGAGAATGAACGTTTTGCGGTGCTGCAAATGCTTGCATTTGATGCGGTACTTGGATTGTTTTGCCACGAGTTCCCGGCATGCAATGCGCGAAAATCACGTGATTGCTAAACAAGGGGGAGGGTGCATCCGGCCTCCTCGGCTGTAATTGGTCCAGCCCAGAGTCGATCATGACCAATTGGCCAATCCAACACCTTTCATTATATATACCCTTCCTAAAAAAACAAAAATCCATCGGCCCATAAAAACAAAAAATCGCCAGCTATGGATCAGGGGTGTCAAACTCAAATACACAGTGGGCCAAAATTCAAAACTGGAACAAAGTCGCAGGCTAACGTTAATATTTATTGAAATATATTTATTTCTCCAGATATAAGAATGAATCTTTTCTCAAACACGTTTTGCTGAAAAACTGAATATGGAACAAGTTCTGCTCCAATTATTTGGGTAAACATAATAAACACTTTGATGGCCTATAAGTGAAAGTGAAAACGTGATAAACCAATAATATAATTAATAATTAATAAATAATTATATTTTTTGATAAGTGAAGTTCACTGAACTGAAAGGAAATTTTGGTTTGATGATGGTTGACATGTTTTCCAAATAGAAGTTTTTCCTCTAGTGAGGAGATGCAGGTGCAGCAGAGCATTGCTGGAAGAAATGATCCCAAGGGTGGAATCTCCTGAGAAACCTTCAGAGACCCAGCGAGAAGTAGGGACCATAGCTGACAGCCCAGGCAGGGGTTGAGGTCAAAGGTCATGCTGTTTGGGGACCTACTGGTCATCATGAGAAGATTCTGGAACCACAGCAATGACCATAAAGCTGCACTGGATGGAGAGCTGTGCCACGGGGCTTTCCAGAGGTAATCACGAGGAGATTGTGGACAACATGTGAAATGAGAGAAAAGCTCTTTATTAGTAACTTTTACAACTTCTGGCAGGTTAATGTCTGAACTTTGGAGTGAAACACACCCTTAGTTAAAAGTCCAACAGCAACATTTGTCTCCTCCCCTCACGTCACTCAAATGTGACAAACCAGGAAATAGAAAGTTCTTCGTCCTCAGTAAAGAGAGACGCACAGACGATCAGACTGAGCTCAGACCAAACTAGCAGCTTCCTCTGAGTGAGTCCAGCTACAGGAGAGAAAAGTGGAAAACTCCAACACTGCTGCTTCAAGCTGCTGACGCTCCACACACTGAATGTGAGTTTGAGCAAAAACACGACTCAAAGGAAGTTTCAGTGAAGGTGGTAGAGGAGGGAGGGGAGCCAGGACTGACTGTACTTCCTGTCTGCTGTTTTCAGTTTCACTCACAGACTCAATGGCTTCCAGATCAGAGGAGGATCTCTGCTGTCCGGTCTGTCAGGAGGTCTTCAGAGATCCTGTTCTTCTGTCATGTAGCCACAGCTTCTGTAAAGACTGTCTGAAGAGATGGTGGAGAGAGAGACCAACACACGAGTGTCCAGTTTGTAAGAGAAGATCTTCAAAGGATCCACCTTTAAATCTGGCTTTAAAGAACCTGTGTGAGTCGTTCTTACAGGAGAGAGATCAGAGAGCTTCAGAGGCTCTCTGCAGTCTGCACTCTGAGAAACTCAAACTCTTCTGTCTGGACCATCAGCAGCCAGTGTGTCTCGTCTGCTGTGCCTCAGAAAAACACACCAATCACAGATTCAGACCCATCGATGAAGCTGCACAACAACACAAGAAGGAACTTCAGGAAACTCTGGAGCCCTTAAAGAAGAAGTTAAAGGTTTGTGAAGAAGTTCAAGTGAAGTTTGATCAAACAGCAGAACACATTAAGGTCCAGGCCCGACACACAGAGAGGCAGATTAAGGAGCAGTTTAAGAAGCTTCACCAGTTTCTAGCAGAGGAAGAGGAGGCCAGGCTGGCTGTACTGAGGGAGGAAGAGGAGCAGAAGAGTGGGATGATGGAGGAGAAGATGGAGGCTCTGAGCAGAGAGATAGCAGCTCTTTCAGACACAGTCAGAGCCACAGAGGAGGAGCTGAGAGCTGAAGACGTCTCATTCCTGCACAACTACAAGGCTGCAGTGGAAAGAGTCCAGCGCTGCCCCCTGCTGGATGATCCACAGCTGCCCTCAGGAGCTCTGATAGACCAGGCCAAACACCTGGGCAACCTGACCTTCAACATCTGGAACAACATGAAGGACATGGTCTCCTACACTCCTCTCATTCTGGACCCAAACACTGCAAATCCAAACCTCATCCTGTCTGAAGATCTGACCAGTGTGAGACGAGAAGGAGAGAAGCAGCAGCTTCCTGATAATCCAGAGAGGTTTGATAATTACGGCTCTGTCCTGGGCTCTGAGGGCTTTAACTCAGGGACTCACAGCTGGGATGTTGAAGTTGGAGACAGTACAGGGTGGTTACTGGGTGTGTTAGCAGAGTCTGTGCAGAGGAAGGGATACATACAGTCTGGATTATGGACAATATGGTTCTATGAAGGTAAATACTCAGCATGGTCACCACCAGCTCCTTTCACTGCTCTCTCAGTCCAGCAGAAGCTCCAGAGGATCAGAGTGAATCTGGACTGGAACAGAGGAAAGCTGTCGTTCTCTGATCCTGATACTAACACACACATACACACCTTCACACACACTTTCACTCACAGGATGTTCCCATTCATCAGCACTGTTGATAAATTGAAGGTGTCAGTGTCAGTGCAGCAGATGAGTTGAGGATGATGATGTTTCTAATGTTGTTTCCTGTCAGTGAGTTGAAGCTGTTAAACTGCAGCTGTCCTCCTGCTGCCTCGTTGTTCCAAAGCTCTTTGTTTCTCTTTTAGTTTCACTCTTTCTTTCTGTTTCTGCTGTCCACCTTTTCACATGGAAAATCATTTCACTGTTTCTCACTGAATGACTCCCCAAACTAGATTTGAAATTCTATCAAGTTTCTAATCATTACAAGTGATTCATGTTTCTATTTGATGTGTAAATGGAGATGATTTAGTTTGCTGGGATATGGACTGACATGTGTTGAATGGGAGGAGCAGTTTGTTGTTGTCTTCTTGTCTGTTTATGACAACAATAAATATGTTGTTGAAACAATGATTCATGTTTAACTCCATATATGAAATGTTTCTGATCTTTGAATTCTGTTTGATTAAAGACTTTCTTCATGACACAAATGAGATTTCAGTGTATTAATAGAACTAAATAAGCTCAGAGTTGAAAGGCTGGAGTATTATGTACGTGCTTCACTGTCAGGATCTTCAGGGGGATTCAAAGGGAAACATCAAACTGCTGTAATGAGATAAACTAGTTGGGCTGAACACACTTATCTGTAGTTTGTCTCCATCCAGGATCATCAGAATATAATGAACATGTGTGAAGAGCCACAAAATGCTGCTGCCCTCTCAGCATGATGAGCTCCAGCCTTTGTTAGCAGGACAACAGGAAACATGAGACAACTTTCAGAGACAGTAACCAACTGTGGCCACAAGATGGCAGCAGCTGATCTGAGATCCTTTATTGGACAGAAGGACTCTGCTCTGTGACGTCATCAGAGAGACGGCCTTCACTCTGATAGATCTGACGTCATGTCTGCACTGCGATGATGAAAGCTGATAAACACATTGTTATTGATCCATGAAATCACCTCTGTCCTCTCAAGTGTAGCTGTTTACAGAGCTGAAGAAGTCCTTCATCATCAAAACAGACAAACATGTATTTCCTGTATTAAGTGACGTCATCCTCACTCTGACCTCTTACATACATTCTGTTCAGTTTTCCTGCTGTAAGAAATAAACTGTGTGAAAATAGAAATGCAGGGAAACATCCATTAATCACAGCTGAGCCGTTTGTTTCTGACTCACATTCAATGAGGCTTCAGGTGTAAATACCTCAGAAGTGTTTGTGAGTTCAGTAGAAGCAGACCCAGTCGACCATCATGGCCTCCACAGCACTACACAATGCAACAGAAAGGCCTTCATCATCTGCTGAACCACCTCTGAACCACGACGCTCTCCCTGCATCTAAAAGCTGTTAGTCAGGATGAGATGCTGCTGTGATCGCTCACAATTTACCTGTGAGACCTTTGTAAATATTGTCTTTGTTTCTGGAGGAAACACCTTTAGTCTGTTTGTATTTGGAGTGCAGATCTGGGCGTCCATCACTTTAACCTGCACACGTTTAGTTATTGAGTGTAGTTGATGTTTGGCAGCATTTTATAAGTGACAGTTCATGAACGGTGAAGGAACAGAGGACGCCTGACCATCCTACCTGTGTCAGTAAGAAGACTTTCATCACAACTTCACAACTTAACACAACTGAAACCTGAATTCAGTGTTGCATAGTTTACTAACAGTGTGTGCTGACACTGAAGTTAGCAGTTTGTTTCCTAAGAGCTGCTGGGACAAACCACAGTGACCGGCTACAGAGTTTAGTTAAGGTGGTTCTAACATGTGACCTGTTGAATTATTTACAGGGATTTATTTTTCATTTAAAGCATCATTTGTGAAGTTTTTATGAAGTTTACTTCTTTTATGTTCTTTGTGTAACGTTTAGATTTTCTTCTCTGGTGTTTTAACTCTTCAGGTTTCCTGTAACAGAGATGTAAACCACCGTTTTCTGATGCTGCTGCACTGGGACATAAACACGGTCACTTTATTAGGCACACCTTGCTGGCTGCAGGTTATAACCCCTGCTGGAAACATCCCCACAGATTTGGATCCTTATTGCCATGACAGCACCACACAGCTGCTCCAGATGCTGCAGGATGCTGGTCAGGGCTCTAACAGTGAAACTTTACTGAAAGTAAGAAACCTGAGAGGAAATAAACTTTGACTTTAGTAAGCTGAGCTCTGAAGCTGTGATGGAGCTCAGTCGGTGTGAAGGCGGCTGCTGTGTAACAAACGTTTGTCTGAGGTGCTGCGACTGATCGTGGTCATGTTTATTTAAAGAAGTCGGTGATGAAGCAGGCTGTGCAGTCCGAGCTCTTCATCAGTTAACAGTCCTCCAGAGCTGCTGCAGGGAGCTGACTGTCCTCCAGGTGGCGCTAAGTGAACAAAGTCCAAAGAAATAAACTTGGACTGTTTTTTGAAGCCTAAATAAAATGTGAATAAACTTTATAGATACATTTGAAACCAGCTACTCTGTGACTTTACACACTCACACAGTAACAGAGCTGATTCCTGATTGGAGCAGCACAGAGTTAGACTTCTTTTCTGGCTGTGGATTGGTTCGTCAGGATTTCCCCCTTTACAGGTTTAAAAACAATCTCTGTTTTTACATTTTTTGACCTCCTTCTTGTGTCTAAAGGTGAAGCAGCACCAGCCTCCTCTGATCCTCATGTTGTAGCTCTGTGTGTCCAGCAGGGGGCAGAACACCTCCAAACTGTGCCAGCAGCTCTCACTGTGAGCTCAGACGTTTGTGGACACTCAGTTTGTTTGAACATAGTAAATAATCAGAGCTTCTCACACTGTTTATGGGGACACCACCTGCCCGAGGGTGTACTGTGTCAGAGAGGTGGTGTATGGTGCTGGGTGTAGTCTCTCTGCTGGTTCACAGTTTTTACTGAGGAGCTGTGTTCATGTCAGGAAGGTTTCGTCTGATCACTGTGGTGCAGTTTGGTTTACTCTGTTTCTGAGTGTTTGTAGGATCAGTCTCTGCAGGTCACCTGATACCTGGCAGTGAAGTGTTTATGAATCAGCTCCGTCAGATTTAATCCAACAGAATAACATGTAAAACACTCCAGGGCTTTTACTCTGAAACTTTCTCCAGAGCTGTCTGGAGTTTTCTTACATTAAAATATTCTGGGATTACCAGACTGTCCACATCATGTGTCCTACCAAAACTTTCATCCACAAATATACCCTGACATTAAACCCAAATAGATGTGAGAGCGAGTCATTAGTATCAGTACTGTGTGTGTGTGTGTGTGTGTGTGTGTGTGTGTGTGTGTGTGTGTGTGTGTGTGTGTGTGTGTGTGAGAGAGATATTCAGGTAACTTACTGGGTTACTGCACATGCTCACACCTTTTCAGCACAACAGGTGCAGTTTGGTGTTTTACTGCCTCCTGCTGGAACAATGATGGCAGCTCTCAAGACTTTATTGGTTATTGTCATTTCGTGTTACACAGCCTGAAACGAAATACTGTTCCTCAGCAGCCTCTACAGTGCAATAACCAATATATTTTAAAAAGAATAAATACAGTTTAAAAGGAATAAGTTTAAAAAAGAGCAGCAAAAAAGGCATAAATAGCTTAAAATCCAAGTTCTAAAAAAACCTCCAGTTTTTATTAATATTTTATTATTTATCAAATTATTATAAACTAAAAATATTTTTTACGTGATAAACGACTTCAGTGCTTCGTCCATGACCTCCTGAAGGTAAAGGGCCCAAAGAGCCAATCAGCAGCTCTGAAACAGGAAATATGACTCATGGAGAAGTTCACAACAGTTTCAGCTGCCAGTTGTACTCATCACCATGGAGACTGTCTCCATGGTGGAGGCAGAGTGACAGTGTTGTAGATGCTGCATTTTGAAGCCTCAGTGTTTATGTTGTGCCCTTAAACAGGGGAAATAGTGAGGAGAGGTGAAAGAGCGGCACAGACACGCAGCTCTCACTCTCACTCGTCTGTATTGAGTGAAGGAGGAAGCGCGCGAACCCACCTACTGGAGCCCTGAGGCATTAACAATGGATCGACGCACAATCAACCCAGGCAAAACTTTCACTATCTCCCTCTATATTCCCACTGCATATTCTATTCGAAAACAGTCAAAGCAACAAATAAAACATTAATAAGGGCATGACATGAAATGTAAGGAACAGAGATGTACAACTTCAAAACTAATCAAATTTATGATCCACCACATTTATATTTTTGTTCACAGCCATGTACACATCAAACTCTCATCTTTCTGTCCAAAAACAAAACAAAAAGATTCCCTGTAAATTTGACCTTTTCCTTCAACTGTCCATTATAGCGTGGTCTTCCTACTTATCTTGACACAATACTCAGTCGCGTTGCCTGCTGCAAACTTAAAAGAAGTCTGACGAATGAAGTGACTGTGAGTGTGTCTGACGTCACGGTGTGTGTGAAAAGGTATCCAGCTGGGGCAGACATGATTCTGCAGGTCACCTGCCCAGTGGACAAAAAGAAATAAAATAGTTGTGTGGATGATATATGAATGATAATACGAAGAGTGTTTTGTGTCTCTCAGCCTGAAACAACTGTAATGCCACTTTCTGTTTTGGAGAAAGGACAGTTAAAAAAAGATGTGTGTTGTTTTAAGCAGTGATGAGAATAATGAAGATGTGATGAGAGAGCAACACAAAAGTATAAGTACAGGGATGATGCTCTTTACAGGAAGGGTCAGAGCAGACTCTACCTGCTGAGGCGGCTGAGGTCATTTGGAGTCCAGGGAGCGCTTTTAAAGACCTTCTATGACTCTGTGGTGGCATCTGTCATTTTTTACAGTGTGGTATGTTGGAGCAGCAGTTTATCTCCCGCCCCATGCATGTAGATGTTGCTGAACTGCAGAGCTGCTTCAGTGACAGACTGCTGCATCCTCGATGCATGAAGGAGCGTTTCCGCAGGTCCTTCCTCCCTGCAGCTGTCAGACTGTACAATCTGAACTGCTCCCAACAAACACAGATGTTTACATCAGCGCTGTATCGTGCACTGTTTTATCAACCGATTCACACTACAACCAGGGTTGCCTCTTATCTGTATTTAATTTTATTTAATTTAACAACAGTATGGTACTCAGTTTTTGGTAACCATTGTCCTTCATGTAAATATGTAAGAATTGTGTATGTTTCTGTTCTGTGTCATGTGTACTGTTTGTTTGTATATGTGTTTTCTTGCTGCTGTTACACCCAAGTTTCCCCTTGTGGGACAATTAAATTGATATAACAACACTCGTGGTAAAGTTGTGGACTGGAAGAATACCTGACCAAGATTATCTTGCAATGTTTTGCAGCCGCCAGTCAAGCCGGTAGATAAATGTCTGTGATTGTCGCAGGTGGCTGTGTGGCTGGCAGGAGCTCTTTCCTATCAGTTTGTCCCCACCTTCACCTATGGTCACGAGCTTTGGGTAATAACCAAAAGAATCCGATTCTGGATATGAACTGCAACTCTCTTTACACTGGCCTTTCCTCCACCCTTCTCGTTAGATTGCAGACTGTCCAGAATGCGGCGGCACGCCTTTTGACAGGTAGCAGGAAGTTTTCTTCCATCACTCCTGTTCTTGCTGGCTTGCACTGGCTTCCAATTAAATACCGTATTCAATTTAAAATATTACTTTTCACCTACAAACACATTAATAACTTTGCGCCGAGCTACCTCAATGAGCTTCTCAGGTTACACACTCCTGTCAGAGCACTTAGCTCTGCTACCCAAATTCTTCTGGAGCAACCTCGTTCTCGGCTGAAGTCTCGCAGTGACCGCGCGTTTGCTGTAGCTGCCCCGGTCTTATGGAACAACCTTCCTGTCGCTATCCGGGCGTCTGACTCTATGCCACTGTTTAAATCACAGCTTAAGACTTATTTGTTTAATCTTGCCTTTCCACCCAGTTAACACTTGTGTGCGCTGGTACATTTTTTATGCTTGTGAACTACTTTTATATCTTATGATGGTTTTTATAATTGATACGTGCCAGGTCCTTTCTCTTTTCCCTCCCATCTCCCTTTTCCTATTTTATTTTTGTCAAGCACCTTGGTATACCCTTGTTTTTTTAGTGTGCTTTATAAATAAAGTTTATTTATTTATTTATTATTTGTTGCTGTTTAAGTTTGTCAATTTCAGACCTCTGTCTCTGAAGTTCAACGTTCTGCATTTCCAGGTCTTTCAGTTTTGCGACATGGTCTGACAGAAAAGAACATAAATAAGTCAATATGAATTTTATTTATCTGCATTATTTGAATCTTTTCATTTTTAGTAGGTTAGATTATTGAATAAATAATGAATAAATAATAAAAATAAAAAAATTAATGAGAAACGTTAGTGATAGATTCATGAAGTGACATTGATATCTCTGTAACAGGGGCTCATATGAAGGTTTCCTCATGCTGTCATTTTTCTCACTACCTGACATCATACTCTACCTTTATTCTCTTGTTTTAAGGTCCTGATTTCCACTTTCTGTTCAGCCACTGAGGCAGTCAGCTCTCTGAGCACAGCATGGACTTCCTGTGGACAGGGTTGTTGGTTTGAAATCTGCTGGTCAAGAATTTCATTATCTGCCTCTGTCTGATTTGTGGAAACAGAGCAGACCAGAAGCAACAGCGAGAAAAACAGCGTGATCTCCATTCTGTCAGTGAAAACTCAACAGTATCTGTGTGTCATCTGCAAACCTGACTGACTTTTATATTACACAGTACAGAGGGGAGGTCACTGTAGCATTAGATTCAACCTTATTCTAGTGAATCAGTGACTAATGTAATCTTTATGACTTTCAGATGCAGTACAAGGAGAAGAACAAGTGAGTATCAATGGTTGTCAACTGATAGTAAAACATGAGCATGTGTGTTTCCACCAACTGACCAGAGCTTAGAGGACAAATATCAAAATGTGTGCTCAGATACAGATGTTTAAGCAGCTGTGAAAGAACATATCTGGAAGTTTTTGGCACTGAGGAAGTAATTGCCTTTGATTATGGAATTCCTCTAATAACTCAGAGCAAAAATACTCTAAGCGACAAAATGTATAAAGTAATCTTTACAACTTTTACAAGGTACAAGACTACAAAGAGATAAACAAGTGAATGTCAATGATTATCAGCCGTTCATAAAATTAATCAGCACATGTTGTTTTAGAAAATCCAATGTGAATGTAGGAACCATGAAGGTCACTGACATGGTATAACTTGAAGATGAACTTCTACTCTTCATGTGTAACATGACACTTGGTTGACCACCCTTCCCACTCCAGTTCAATAAAACCACAGCTGTCCTTTTTTGTTTCTTTCTTCTCTGACCACTTAGGTGAGAAAGCTAGTGTTCAATGCTTTTCAGAGAATGAATTAATCTCTGACCCTTCCACTCCAAGCACTCCTCCAGATGCAGTGAACAATCTTATAAGCAATACAAGAGCATGCTGAAGAGTCTTGGTTGCTAAATACAGCAAAAGTATTCGGCCCCCTTGAATTTTTCCACATTTTGTCACATTACAGCCACAAACATGAATCAATTTTATTGGAATTCCACGTGAAAGACCAACACAAAGTGGTGTGCACGTGAGAAGTGGAACGGAAATCATACATGATTCCAAACATTTTTTACAAATAACTGCAAAGTGGGATGTGCGTAATTATTCAGCCCCCTTTGGTCTGAGTGCAGTCAGTTGCCCATAGACGTTGCCTGATGAGTGCTAATGACTAAATAGAGTGCACCTGTGTATAATCTAATGTCAGTACAAATACAGCTGCTCTGTGACGGCCTCAGAGGTTGTCTAAGAGAATATTGGGAGCAACAACACCATGAAGTCCAAAGAACACACCAGACAGGTCAGGGATAAAGTTATTGAGAAATTTAAAGCAGGCGTAAGCTACAAAAAGATTTCCCAAGCCTTGAACATCCCACGGAGCACTGTTCAAGCCATCATTCAGAAATGGAAGGAGTACGGCACAACTGTAAACCTACCAAGACAAGGCCGTCCACCTAAACTCACAGGCCGAACAAGGAGAGCGCTGATCAGAAATGCAGCCAAGAGGCCCATGGTGACTCTGGACGAGCTGCAGAGATCTACAGCTCAGGTGGGGGAATCTGTCCATAGGACAACTATTAGTCGTGCACTGCACAAAGTTGGCCTTTATGGAAGAGTGGCAAGAAGAAAGCCGTTGTTAACAGCAAACCATAAGAAGTCCCGTTTGCAGTTTGCTACAAGCCATGTGGGGGACACAGCAAACATGTGGGGGACACAGCAAACATGTGGGGGACACAGCAAACATGTAGGGGACACAGCAAACATGTGGAAGAAGGTGCTCTGGTCAGATGAGACCAAAATGTAACTTTTTGGCCAAAATGCAAAACGCTATGTGTGGCGGAAAACTAACACTGCACATCAGTCTGAACACACCATCCCCACTGTCAGATATGGTGGTGGCAGCATCATGCTCTGGGGGTGCTTCTCTTCAGCAGGGACAGGAAGCTGGTCAGAGTTGATGGGAAGATGGATGGAGCCAAATACAGGGCAATCTTGGAAGAAAACCTCTTGGAGTCTGCAAAAGACTTGAGACTAGGGCGGAGGTTCACCTTCCAGCAGGACAACGACCCTAAACATAAAGCCAGGGCAACAATGGAGTGGTTTAAAACAAAACATATCCATGTGTTAGAATGGCCCAGTCAAAGTCCAGATCTAAATCCAATCGAGAATCTGTGGCAAGATCTGAAAACTGCTGATCACAAACGCTGTCCATCTAATCTGACTGAGCTGGAGCTGTTTTGCAAAGTAGAATGGGCAAAGATTTCAGTCTGTAGATGTGCAAAGCTGGTAGAGACAGACCCTAAAAGACTGGCAGCTGTAACTGCAGCAAAAGGTGGTTCTACAAAGTATTGACTCAGGGGGCTGAATAATTATGCACACCCCACTTTGCAGTTATTTATTTGTAAAAAATGTTTGGAATCATGTATGATTTTCGTTCCACTTCTCACGTGTACACCACTTTGTGTTGGTCTTTCACGTGGAATTCCAATAAAATTCTGTCTGGACAATGTCATATCATGAGTAATAATTAAAAATAATCCATATACATAAAACAAACACATGCACACACAGTGACATTTTAGACCTTCAGAATACTGTATATACTTTGGGCATCTCGGTGCTGATCCAGAATCCTTACATTATTATTTATTACTAGAGCTACAATAATAAAGCAAAGAGGAGGGGGAAGTAATAAATATGAAATAATGTATTTATGATGATTCCATTTGTTTCACTATCCACTCTGTGCAGGGCAAAGCTTATTACATGTTTAAACTGTAGAGATACAATAATTTTACTGCTGTAAAATCCAAATTTTGTCTTATTTAAAATATAAATCTAATATAATCTGCTTCTTAATGTATGTTCTTTAAAATACAGTGTGGCGTGGGTGTGGTCTCTGGCCAGCTGCAGAGGAGGGGTGACGCAGTGAGCTCCCGGGGCGGTGCAGGGGCGGGGTGAACAGGTGTGCTGGGATCTGACAGTGATTGTGTCTCTTTATATGTTGGCAGTGACAGTCGGAGGAGGAGGGCGGACATGACAGCAGAGAGAGAGCGGGAGTGTCTGTGTCCCTGTACAAACGCACAGTATTAAATAAAAGTTCGGCTGTCGTCAAATTCGCTCCAGCTTATATTTCTTGGGTCCAACGTTACATACAGCTTGTGTTTTTTAATATATCATAATTATAATAATGCATAATTATGTGGACATGCATATTAGATCGTTTTTTAGTGGAATATAATCCCTCCAGAAAGGCAGGAAAAGCTATGTAACTTGCTTTAAAACTAAATATGTTCCCTAAAACGGTGACAGAGCTACAGACACATGACAGCCTTACACAGGTAGCCAGCAGCTATGACCAGCACTACTTGTGCAGTTAATAAAAGGACAGGTAATGTTTGTCGCCCTGTTGCACACACAGCACGCTCATTTGTTTCAGTTCGTCAGCTGCAACAAGACAGCTTACCAACGTGTACGTAATAAGCTGATACTCCTGGGTGCTACACACTACAGTGTACGCTGTACACCTACTTACTGGTTGTGTCGCATCAGTCTGTGTCTCTGAGTTAACTTGTGTTTCTCCTGCAGCTCCGGACCGCTAAAAATGCGCGTGCTCTTTGTGAGCTCGTTCCCGGCTCGTAACCAGCGCGTTCTGCCGTCAAGGGCGATCATTGGTTAAATGTGATCATGTGACTGATGCAAGCCAGATCCTTTTATTTAGCAAAACTATGATTAATAGTTAAATATTATTGTTGAGGGGCACAGACAAGACTCCGCAAAAAAATTTTAAAAGTTGCCTCAACAAAAGGGCACTCTGGGCACCCATCAGGAAAGGGGCGGGTGCTCAAGCCCCTCCAGCCCCCCCCCCCCCCCCCCCCTGCACGTGCCTGCTGTTACACCATCGTAGGTTATACAGGCACTGATCCAATAGGTGTTTTGGCAGCCATCTGCTGTGACTGGTTGGGGGTGACGGAAAAGAGACGAGGGCAGATGGCGACAGGATAAAAGACACACATCAGGAAGAGACAAAGTTTATTACTCCTACTGATTAAATATCACAAACAACAGCCAATACAAACTAAACAACAAGCTAACAGGGGTGCTGCAGTCTTGGAATAAAACTGCAGAGATGATCAGTCTATGAAACCAAAGGTGCGTTTTATATTGGGAGACGTACCAAAAAATGTAAATAATGGGATATAAACTTGGCACTAGGACAAGCAAATGATTTTAAACTGGGCAGGAAAAATAAGATGCTTTTGAGTGGAGTCTCATGGGTCCCCCAAATATTTGTATCTTTACAAAAAATAATAATAACCAAAGCGCAAAAAAAGAGTAATATTTGGCATAATTAAAACTTGCCTACTAAGAATGACATAAAAATTACATAAAGTAGCACAAACACTTTAATATGCCACGGGTAAATTGAGCTGTGGCATTTTTCCTTTTTAAATCCGCCTTTTTTCTGAGCTAATTGAAAGCTGTTTAGAGATCCGTGGTTCTTTCACAGAAAATGATGCATTACTGTAAACTGAACACAATATAAAGTATTTAAAATGAGTTAAGCTTTACACATGTGCCGCAGTGACATTACTGCAGGTGTGATTCACTGACAATCACTTCCTCACTGAATGTTTCAGTGGTGCAGTTGCTCGGGCCTCTGAATCTCTGTTTTTTTGTATTTACCTGCTGCTGATGCTCCTCATGCTTACCTCTGGTCTTACCTTTGCTTCTTCCCCTCTGCTTGGATCTTCACCCATGTGCCTGTTGGACTGTCCTCTCCTCTGTAAACTCAGAGACCTCCTTGCCCTCCCCATTACACATTCTGGCTAAACTTGATAAAAAAAAATACTGTAAAACCAATGTGTCCTGCATTTGAGTCCAATTATCATGAACATAATTTCTCTCTTTTTAGTTAATAGATCAGATTGTGTGCTTTATAACATGTTTCCTTTATTTGCCTTTTCTTTCTGTGGTCATGTTAAAAAGCAGAGTGTAGTATATTGTTAGAGAATTGAGCCTGTCCACAGTAAAATAGTCACTTCTTTAAACTTAGTCCAAAATGGTGAGAAGAACCTTAACCTCACCTCAGAGTCTGACCTTAAACAACATTCAGTGTTCTGTTCTTCTTTCTGCTTTGTCCTCTCTTGTTTTCATCCATGTTTCTAGAGTTACATTTATTTATACTTTGTGTCGGCTCAGTGATTTATTTTTCTGTCTGCAGGTAGAAAAATCATTGACGTTTGCAGATGACACAGATGCTGTTATGTTTTCAGTGACTGAATGGAGATCATTGCAGTTTTCTTTGTTCTTTTTCCACAGATCAGACCACGAGCAGACTGCACTCCAACAACCCCGTCCACACTACATTTGACTGGTACTCACACTGCCCTTGAACATAAACTAAACAACATGTTGATTCCACCATGTTTGAAGATTTATAGAACTATCATATCATCCCCTTTATGCCTCCGTACTTAAGTAAGTACTTAAGTAAGTAAGTACTCATTCACCCCTCTTTCTGTCATGGTATAAAAAGCTCAGGTTTGCACAGACACACATACTACGTCTGAAAAGAAGATCCAAGGTAAAGTGTTGGGTCGGGTAGTGAGACTATGCTTAATGGTAATTTGTGACATGACAATATTGCTGTAATTTCCAGAGAAATTGATGGCGGAAGGAAGAAGATCTTGCACAGTTCATTTTGCACTTGCATTAGAGCATGAAGCAAAGGTGGAGAGTCAGAAGACTGAAACTGATCAGTTGAAACAACAGCAGTTTTTTTTAATCATACGCACTGGACTCTAAACTAAATATATATATATATATATATACATATATATATATATATATATATATATATATATATATACATATACATATATATATAGTTAAATAATATTTAACTATATATATATATATATATATATATATATATATATATAATTTTTTAGGGGTGCAACGATACACAAAATTCACGGTTCGGTTCGATACTTTGGTGTCACGGTTCGATATTTTTTCGATACAAAAAAATGTTCATGCATTTTTAATTTGTCATTTATTAAAATTATAAATATATATTTTAACTCAAAAGTACAGTTTTTAAATTTAACCCTAACCCTTGTGCGTGTTTTTTATTTTGACAGCGAATGCGCACCTGCGGACCACTTATGTGCAGCCCTGGTTATTTAGCTCGTCATATTGCAGCCACAGAAATTCTTTTGTCCATGAAACCATAAAGCTGCACTTTCTTTTTGCCTTATAGTCTGATTTGTCATAACTTCTCCGTTTTGTGGTAAGCTTTTATTTGGCTGTCACTTCTTCACCCTGACCTGTCTTATTTGGCTCAGCAGAACTGAAATGCTTTTACACACGCACTCACATAAGCTCAGCGATTCTCTGCGCGATCAACCTCTCACATGTTTAAGCTGCGGGAGATTTCACTTGTCATGTTTGCATAGTAAGCTAACGATTAATAAGACGATGTCAGAGGAATTGGTGCACAAATTATCATCACTCACAGATCAGTGCTGTCGCTCTCTATACACAGTTCGCACGATTGCAAAGTGAAAGCAAAAAAACAAGCGCAAATTCAAACGCGACTTCAATATGTCACATATTGACAGTGGCTCACCGATGCCAATGACATAATTACCCAGCTACATTTCTGAAAGAATGCAAAAGCATTGACATAGATTTTTCCTACAATAGCCCGACGGGCAGGGAAGAGATAGATTTTGGTAGCCCGACTGAAAAAATCGCTAGCTCCGGGACGTCGGGCTAGCGATATTGCAAGCCCTGTATCTGATTGAGGAATCACTCATCTTTGGAAAAGAGAGTTTATTACAGAGAAATGTCTCTTTCCAAAATAAAAGCTATACTATCCGCTTCTTCTGGGCTATATTCTCAGCAGCATAAGGAGAATCATGTGCTAACAGCTGTCTAAATGACTCGGCTAAAGTTAGTAGCATGCTTGCTTTTTTTTGTCTGCTTCCACTTGTCTTTGCACTAGGATGATGTCGGTGTAAATGTGCAGTCATATTCGTTGTGTTCCCACTAGTGCTTTCAGGTTAATCTCGTTGAAATTACCTTAACGCCACAACACGGCAAATCTCCGTTAACGAGCTACCGCCGATCGCCCCGTGCATGGGGCTAGACGGCCAACACGTTAACGAGCTAACTGCGCTAACACACTAGTTCCCACCCATGTAATTGAGCATTGCATGGAACATCCAACATACTGTTTTACTTTAGTCCATGACTCGCTTACCTTCAGGGTCATACGTCACATTAAAACCAAAATAATTCCAAACGCCAGATCTGAATGAGGTTCAATTTGCCTGTTGCAAGTAGAGCTTAACTTCTGTCTCGCTAGCTTGCCCTGCGCTCTTCCTTCTGACGATGCTGTCTGTGTTGAGCGCTCAGTGGATCTGCGCTCGACAGTGCAGCCTAGGCGGAGTAGTCGAACACAGATTCACTGAGCGCTCAACACAGACAGCATCGTCAGAAGGAAAATTGATAAAATAAATTACAAATGTTGTATTGTTCGATACATATGCGTACCGAACCGAAAGCACTGTATCGAACGGTTCAATATCGATACGAATATCGTTGCACCCCTAATATATATATATATTAGGGGTGCAACGATACACAAAATTCACGGTTCGGTTCGATACTTTGGTGTCACGGTTCGATATTTTTTCGATACAAAAAAATGTTCATGCCTTTTTAATTTGTCATTTATTAAAATTATAAATATATATTTTAACTCAAATGTGCAGTTTTTAGATTTAATGTTGCTGAAACAACAAAGGGATAAAATAAATCTATCTGATCAAGAAATCACTCATCTTTGGAAAAGAGAGTTTATTACAGAGAAATGGCTCTTTCCAAAATAAAAGCTATACTATACGCTTCTTCTGGGCTATATTCTCAGCAGCATATTAAACATATCAGGTCCCCATAAGGAGAATCATGTGCTAACGGCTGTCTAAATGACTCGGGTAAAGTTTGTAGCATGCGTGCTTGTTGTTTTTGTCTGCTTCCACTTGTCTTTGCACTAGGATGATGTCGGCGTCAATGTGCAGTCATATTCGTTGTGTTCTCACTAGTGCTGTCAGCGTTAATCTCGTTGAAATGACGTTAACGCCACAACACGGCAAATCTCCGTTAACGAGCTACAGCGGATCGCCCCGTGCGTGGGGCTGGACGGCGTCAACACGTTAACAAGCAAACTGCGCTTCACCTCTTCAGTTCTGAAAGCTGATGGAGAGTCTCGGGTGTTTAACTCCCAGTGAGGTTGTGATGCTGGCGGAGGTCCTGAGAGTGGATGACCCACCCTGCTGTCAACTGAGTTACTGAGGTCACATGGGTCAATGTGTGAGGGGGGGGGGGGGGGGGGGGGAATGGCCCGGAAGTGATCCCAGGACTATGTTATAGGTAGCCAACACTTTTTCCATGTTTGAACTTAATGTGACCACTAGAGGGAGGTATGTGCCTCTTAGTGCCATAAGCCAGCTGTGCAGCAGGCAGGTTGTTTGGCTTCATTTTTGCACAATGGGAGGAGGCGCTGTCGCGTCGTCCATGTTTTCTACAGTCATTGATTTGGACACAGCCAATGTGTTTAGTTTTACTCTTCCCCATGTGATGTCATTATGTCCATTTGTGTCAGCTTTTTTCCCAGGTGCCTCCACTTCCCCATCACCTCATATGTGTATGTAAGTCTTCTGTCTCCCTTTGTTCATTGTTGCTTCGTCTGTGTTCCCACCCCCATGTCCTCATAGTCACAGAGTCATAGTGTGTGTCATAGTGCCCTCATATTATCACAGTATGTCATAGTTGTTCATAGGTTTCTTAGTTCTCCTGTCACCAGCCAAATAAAGGCTCGCTTTTGGTTTCAAGTTCCATCTCTCTGCCTATGTCTGTTCGTGGGTCGTCTACATACACTCCACAACCGAGACAGGAGAGGAACCTGATAACAGCTGAACGTTCTTTTGTTCACACGGAAAATAGGTGTGAAAGGCAAAATTATAAATTGTTTCTAAAAAAAATTAAATAAAGCTGTTTTATTAAATGAATATATACATAATGCAAATGTGCTCATAAATGAGTTGACTCTGTGTTTTCAGAGTTAACAGATTCATTCAGCGATATTGTCTGGATCTGAAATATTGCAGGTACACGCAGAGTGCAGAGGATTTTTACACATACACTGATAATTGTTTTCTATAAGTCTCTGGGTCAGGAAGTCCAAACATGACGTCCTGAACTGGGCCTTAGAATAAGCTGAAGGATAACATTAGATAATCAAGGCAGGATGTGTTTTTGTGTCCATGTGTTTCTGATTCCAGGAGGACCAGATACCAGGTGAGGTCGGATGTGGACGGGGAGGATTCGCAGCAGACTGCCACGTTGGATTTGGGAGAAGATAATAATATTTTGTCATTGTCAAAGTATAAAAGCTGTACAGCCCATTTCAGGGTTAGGGTTGGGGTCAAAGTGAAACTAGAAATATTTAGACTCACAATGAGTTCAAAGCGTGAGGAGGTCTGATGTTCCAACAGTGTTCAGGATGAGAATTATTACCTGCAATGCTCCAGTTTGACCTCATGGTGGCAGTGCCGTCTCACTGTTATAATGGCTACACTCAGACTACAGGAGAGAACAAGAGGCTGTACTAAAACTCTGATGTTTTATCGTGTGTTTATGACATCATGCTGACGTCAGCCTGATAATACCTGTTGATTCAACTAAACAGCCAAGGTTTCCAAGGTTCTTAAATGAACCACAAACTACAGGGTAAGAGTGAGCTGCTGAAAGTCAGATCTGTTCTTCAAAGCAGACTTTCAGCTTTATTACAAACTAAGAGTCGGATCAGCACAAATACTGACACAGAGATGGCTGCTGGCACTGCGCTGCTCTGCTGCACTTTGCTGTTTGTCCTTGTCTTCGTCTCTGCAGGTGAGATTGAACTAAACTGAGGTTCTCTCTGAGATAACAAGAAGTACAGGAGGATTATTTTCATCTGGATTCAGTTTGTCTGTGTGTGAAGGAGACACCAGGCTGGGTGGACACTTAACATCTGTAATCCAGCTGTGACAGAGACAAAGAAGTGTAATGTGTGTGTCAGTGTGATGTGTTGTAGTGTCAGGAGTCAGTATGCAGCTACAAAGCTTCTTGTTCAGTGTATACAAACAGCTGTAGCTCCATAAAGGCAGCATGCAGAGACTCACAGTGTCTTATAATGAGAGGCTGCTTTCTCTCACACATTATGTTCACTTATTATCAGCACATGTTGTTGTTCTGTGGAAGCTAACATCTTGTAGTTTCTGACACTTTGCATGTTTAGCATGAGGCTAAAATTCCCCCTCAGTGGTCACTGGTGACCTGCTGGATGTTCAGAGGTTCATTAAATCCAACATGACTAAAAACTCAAATGTCAAAGTGTTGTTTCCTCTTTCAGAGCAGAAAACCATCACAGCTGAGTCTGGACAGGACGTCACTCTGACATGTCGAGCTCCAAACAACAACATTAGAGTAATAAAGTGGGAGAGATTTGACCTGGGAGATGATTATGTGCTTTTGTACCAGGATGGTCTCCCTGATTCAACACACCAGCATCCATCTTTTAAGAACCGGGTGGATCTGCAGGACAGACAGATGAAGGATGGAGACGTGTCTTTGATTCTGAAGGATGTGACAGTTCATGACGCTGGAGCATACGAGTGTCGTTTCTTCATGGAAGAAACTCGCTCATGGAAGTCCATCAGCAGCCTCAACCTGATTGTTACAGGTGAGTGAGTAGAGTTGAGTGTGTGTGTGATCAGAGGTGAAGCTGCTTCCTGGTTGTTGATGTGTGTTTGTTGTATGGATGAGCTGGTGGATGTCAGAGGTAGACAGATGTTTCTCCAGCTGTTGTCTTTGTGGCTGGTAGTCTAGAGTTGTAGAGCAGCATTGTTTGGTTAGAGCAGAAACAAAGACATTTATGTCTCTTCTTCTCTTGCTCTCTAACTCGTCTGTAAACATGTGTGGGGAAACTCAATGTTAAAGCCTACAGCTGGAGGGGGAGGGGAGGGGTGAAGCTGGTGGTGAGTCTGTGAAAGTGAATCACAGTCAACTACAGCCCCTTAAATTGCCTTATTACACAATGCTGAGAAAGCATTCGAACGGGTGGAGTGGGATTATCTGTTTTATACTCTAAATAAATTTGGATTTGGCCCTAATTTCATTTCATGGATTCAGTTACTTGACTCCTCACCTATGGCACGTGTTAGAACAAATTTGTTATTCTCTTCTTATTTCCCACTTGTCCGTGGTACGAGACAAGGATGTCCCTTATCCCCTCTCCTTTTGCGTTATCAATTGAACCATTGGCGATTAAAGCCAAGCTGACAGCTGACAGTTGCATTAAGGGCATCTTCAGAGCTGACCAGGAGCACAAAATATCCGTATATGCTGACGATCTCCTGCTGTATATGTCAGAGCCTTTATAACACTGAATAAGCATATCCCTGCATTTATTTGGAACGGCAAAAGTCCATGAATTCGTAAAGATTTCATGCAGAGGACTAGGCCAATGGGTGGATTAGCCTTGCCAATTTTTCAGTCTTATTATTGGGCAGCAAATATTCGAAATATGCTGGATCAGTAATTTTACCACAGAGACTCCAGCTTGGCTCCAAATTGACTCATCCAATTGTGGCAAAATGTGCCTATCAGCTTTGTTGAGTTCAGCTCTCCCATTAGAACTGTACACCTATAAATGTAACCCTTTGTTGTATGACTCGCTCAGAATCTGGGTGCAATGTAAGGTTTGGGTTACACTATCAGCTCAAATCATATGTTCCCACCCTCAATGATGGATTCTGCCTTTAAAATATGGGAAGGTAATGGACTTAGAAATATCAAAGACCTTTTTGCAGATGGAATTTTTCTCATTCACGCAGCTCCTGAAGCAGTTTAATGTTCCTCGCAAACATTTTTTCCGCTATTTACAAGTTCACCACTTTGTAAAGAGTCGATTTCCTTCATTTCCAGAAGTACCTGAGGAAACCTCTTTGGATAAAATTATTAATATAAACACTCATAAGAGAGGGGTGATTAAAGAAATGTATGCTATATTATTAGATCTTCAATCTCCTTCTCTCTCCATCCTTAAAGCTCAGTGGGAGAAAGACCTTGGGATGAATTCAACAGATGAGCTCTATGTTTTCTCCATAGGGTACACTCTTCTTCTATATGTGCCAGACATGGGCTGACCCCCTGTGTAACAGATGTAAAGCAGAAACAGGTTCACTCCTTCATAGTTTTTGGCCCCAATCTTCATAACTATTGGGTGTCTACCCATATGGAAAAGATGCATATAAATCTTATAAAGTTTGTATCTGTCTTGTGTGAAGCTTTTATGAAAAGCATACAAGAGTGAAAACAGATTAAGATCCCTTGAAAATCATATAAATGAAACTTGTATGTTTTGGATATTTACTAAAACAATATAAGAAAGTAATGAGAAAGTGGCCACTTTCATGAGTAAATCATATAAGCCTTATATGATTGACTGTATGAAGTAGGCCACATCTTATGCAAGTCTTATAAGTTTTTTCTATTTCTTTTCCATATGGGTATATTTAACACCTTTTCAGAGATATATAACGTTAATTATGATCCCTCTGCTCTAATCTTTGGGGTGATACCTCAAAACATCACTTTGCCAAAATACTATTCAAATTCTTTGCTTCACTCATTGCAAGGCGCCTTATACTTTTAAGATGGAAGCAGGAAGCTCCTCCCACACATGAACAGAGGCTTGCAGAGCTCATGAAGTTTTTGCATTTAGAAAAGATGAGATATACACTGGTAGGTTCAACCACCAAATTTCTTGAGGCATGGCAGCCTTTTCTAATGTACATGGAAACATTTAAAATGACCACATTGTCATGACCAGATACCATCCATCCATTTTATTTTTGTGTTTGTTGTTGTTTTTTGTTTTGTAGGGGTTTCTTTAGTTTGTTTGTTTGTTTTCTTTCTGTTATCTTTTGGGGTATTGTAAAAACTGAACAGCAAACTACTGTATGTTCAAAGTTTTGCTATTAACATGCTGCTCTAACTGAAAATAAAATGAAAAAATAAATAAAACTCAAATGTCAAAGGAAATAAACAAAATATTTAAAGTCAACCATTCTGATCATAATTGCACTTTGACCTTTAACCTCTCTGCTCTGTGTTGTTTCATCTTTCAGATCAGAAAACCATCACAGCTGAGTCTGGACAGGATGTAATTCTGCCATGTCGAGCTCCAAACAACAACATCTTCGCTCTAGAGTGGGAGAGAGCTGACCTGAAGTCAGGAAATGTTCTTTTCCGAGTTGGTTGTGATATTATTCTAGACGACCAGCATCCATCTTTTAAGAACCGGGTGGATCTGCAGGACAAAGAGATGAAGGATGGAGACGTGTCTTTGATTCTGAAGGATGTGACGATTAATGATGCTGGAACATATGAGTGTTGTTTCCTCATGGTAGAAGCACGCTCATTCAAACACAGCTTCATCAAACTGGTTGTTGATCCTCCAGGTGAGTGAGTAGAGTTGAGTGTGTGTGATCAGAGGTGAAGCTGCTTCCTGGTTGTTGATGTGTGTTTGTTGTATGGATGAGCTGGTGGATGTCAGAGGTAGACAGATGTTTCTCCAGCTGTTGTCTTTGTGGCTGGTAGTCTAGAGTTGTAGAGCAGCATTGTTTGGTTAGAGCAGAAACAAAGACATTTATGAATCCGTCTCTTCTTCTCTTGCTCTCTAACTCGTCTGTAAACATGTGTGGGGAAACTCAATGATAAAGCCTACAGCTGGAGGGGGAGGGGAGGGGTGAAGCTGGTGGTGAGTCTGTGAAAGTGAATCACAGTCAACTACAGCCCCTTAAATTGCCTTATTACACAATGCTGAGAAAGCATTCGAACGGGTGGAGTGGGATTATCTGTTTTATACTCTAAATAAATTTGGATTTGGCCCTAATTTCATTTCATGGATTCAGTTACTTGACTCCTCACCTATGGCACGTGTTAGAACAAATTTGTTATTCTCTTCTTATTTCCCACTTCTCCGTGGTACGAGACAAGGATGTCCCTTATCCCCTCTCCTTTTGCGTTATCAATTGAACCATTGGCGATTAAAGCCAAGCTGACAGCTGACAGTTGCATTAAGGGCATCTTCAGAGCTGACCAGGAGCACAAAATATCCGTATATGCTGACGATCTCCTGCTGTATATGTCAGAGCCTTTATAACACTGAATAAGCATATCCCTGCATTTATTTGGAACGGCAAAAGTCCATGAATTCGTAAAGATTTCATGCAGAGGACTAGGCCAATGGGTGGATTAGCCTTGCCAATTTTTCAGTCTTATTATTGGGCAGCAAATATTCGAAATATGCTGGATCAGTAATTTTACCACAGAGACTCCAGCTTGGCTCCAAATTGACTCATCCAATTGTGGCAAAATGTGCCTATCAGCTTTGTTGAGTTCAGCTCTCCCATTAGAACTGTACACCTATAAATGTAACCCTTTGTTGTATGACTCGCTCAGAATCTGGGTGCAATGTAAGGTTTGGGTTACACTATCAGCTCAAATCATATGTTCCCACCCTCAATGATGGATTCTGCCTTTAAAATATGGGAAGGTAATGGACTTAGAAATATCAAAGACCTTTTTGCAGATGGAATTTTTCTCATTCACGCAGCTCCTGAAGCAGTTTAATGTTCCTCGCAAACATTTTTTCCGCTATTTACAAGTTCACCACTTTGTAAAGAGTCGATTTCCTTCATTTCCAGAAGTACCTGAGGAAACCTCTTTGGATAAAATTATTAATATAAACACTCATAAGAGAGGGGTGATTAAAGAAATGTATGCTATATTATTAGATCTTCAATCTCCTTCTCTCTCCATCCTTAAAGCTCAGTGGGAGAAAGACCTTGGGATGAATTCAACAGATGAGCTCTATGTTTTCTCCATAGGGTACACTCTTCTTCTATATGTGCCAGACATGGGCTGACCCCCTGTGTAACAGATGTAAAGCAGAAACAGGTTCACTCCTTCATAGTTTTTGGCCCCAATCTTCATAACTATTGGGTGTCTACCCATATGGAAAAGATGCATATAAATCTTATAAAGTTTGTATCTGTCTTGTGTGAAGCTTTTATGAAAAGCATACAAGAGTGAAAACAGATTAAGATCCCTTGAAAATCATATAAATGAAACTTGTATGTTTTGGATATTTACTAAAACAATATAAGAAAGTAATGAGAAAGTGGCCACTTTCATGAGTAAATCATATAAGCCTTATATGATTGACTGTATGAAGTAGGCCACATCTTATGCAAGTCTTATAAGTGTTTTCTATTTCTTTTCCATATGGGTATATTTAACACCTTTTCAGAGATATATAACGTTAATTATGATCCCTCTGCTCTAATCTTTGGGGTGATACCTCAAAACATCACTTTGCCAAAATACTATTCAAATTCTTTGCTTCACTCATTGCAAGGCGCCTTATACTTTTAAGATGGAAGCAGGAAGCTCCTCCCACACATGAACAGAGGCTTGCAGAGCTCATGAAGTTTTTGCATTTAGAAAAGATGAGATATACACTGGTAGGTTCAACCACCAAATTTCTTGAGGCATGGCAGCCTTTTCTAATGTACATGGAAACATTTAAAATGACCACATTGTCATGACCAGATACCATCCATCCATTTTATTTTTGTGTTTGTTGTTGTTTTTTGTTTTGTAGGGGTTTCTTTAGTTTGTTTGTTTGTTTTCTTTCTGTTATCTTTTGGGGTATTGTAAAAACTGAACAGCAAACTACTGTATGTTCAAAGTTTTGCTATTAACATGCTGCTCTAACTGAAAATAAAATGAAAAAATAAATAAAACTCAAATGTCAAAGGAAATAAACAAAATATTTAAAGTCAACCATTCTGATCATAATTGCACTTTGACCTTTAACCTCTCTGCTCTGTGTTGTTTCATCTTTCAGATCAGAAAACCATCACAGCTGAGTCTGGACAGGATGTAATTCTGCCATGTCGAGCTCCAAACAACAACATCTTCGCTCTAGAGTGGGAGAGAGCTGACCTGAAGTCAGGAAATGTTCTTTTCCGAGTTGGTTGTGATATTATTCTAGACGACCAGCATCCATCTTTTAAGAACCGGGTGGATCTGCAGGACAAAGAGATGAAGGATGGAGACGTGTCTTTGATTCTGAAGGATGTGACGATTAATGATGCTGGAACATATGAGTGTTGTTTCCTCATGGTAGAAGCACGCTCATTCAAACACAGCTTCATCAAACTGGTTGTTGATCCTCCAGGTGAGTGAGTAGAGTTGAGTGTGTGTGATCAGAGGTGAAGCTGCTTCCTGGTTGTTGATGTGTGTTTGTTGTATGGATGAGCTGGTGGATGTCAGAGGTAGACAGATGTTTCTCCAGCTGTTGTCTTTGTGGCTGGTAGTCTAGAGTTGTAGAGCAGCATTGTTTGGTTAGAGCAGAAACAAAGACATTTATGTCTCTTCTTCTCTTGCTCTCTAACTCGTCTGTAAACATGTGTGGGGAAACTCAATGATAAAGCCTACAGCTGGAGGGGGGGGGGGGGGGGGGGGAGGGGTGGAGCTGGTGGTTGTGAGTCTGTGAAAGTGAATCCTGCCGGTGCCATAGCTGCTGAAAACGTACTTAGTGCAGACACAAAACGTCCATCAGCTTCAAAGTGTGTCAGAAAAATGTCCACATGGTGACTGATGGATGAGAGAGGTCCCATTGTTGTTGTTGTGCACAAATCATTGAACAACACAAACACTTAGAGCTGCTTTCAGTGCTGCCTGTTTTGTTACTGCACACATTTCTGATGGTCCTACAGTCCAACGTAGCAAACGTCTCCCTGAAGCCTCTTCTTAGAGACCAAAGGTTGGATCAGAGCGAGCAGCTGAAAGGACACATCTATGAATGCAGTCAGAGACTTTCTCACAACCTCACACTTCATCTGGTCACATTTACACTCAGGTTCTCTGTTAGTCACTGAGATTACAGACTCACACATTTAAAATAATCTGAATGTTGGATCAGATGAAGTTAATATTTTTTATTTCTTGAATATATGTTTAATTAGCATGTTGCTAAAGCTTTAAGTAATGCACTGGTGACCTGGTGTATGTTAACAGGTCAATTAATCAAATCCAGAATAACTCAAATGTAAGCTAAACAGCATAAATATTAAACATAAACAACATCATATTTCCCCCATGGCACAGTCCACTCAGCACTTCCTGGAGTTTCTCATTTGATCGTTCATTGACACTCATGACTTACAGAGACTCTGATCATCAAACACAGGAATAAAACAAGCAGTGAGCACAACAAAGGATTATTAAAGAAGGAATATTAACTCTATTCTAACTCTAGTAACTCTACACCAGGAAACCACCAAATCTTCTGCAAACGTGATTTTAACCAGTCAAAATGTTTTTGGATATTTATTCAGTGTAGAAACCTAAAAAGTCAGTTTTTTTTAGATGTTTGGTTGTTTTGAACAATTATATCAAACTGTAAGTATGATGTTTGGTATATAGTATTATATATTGCATGGTATTGATATATTGCACTGTTTGAAGTGCTTCGTATATAAAAGTAGTAAACTGTGTACACAGTGTTTGGTGTGACAGAGCTGTTGTCACTGAATCACAGGTTCAGATGTTTCAGCCTCATAATAAACAAACACGTTTTCAGAGACTCGAGGATTTGACCTTCCAAAAGTCTCAGACATGTTTTAATGAGCTCTCACAGTCTGCAGCCAAACAGGTCAAATTATAAAGAACAGCTGGATCAACCCAACATGACCTCTGACCCCGAAGCAGCTGTTAGACCTGTGTATTTGAAAAAAAATATGATTTTTTTATGGTGAAAGCAATATTCCAGACTGCAGTTTTGGTCAGATCATGTTTTTAAATAAAAAGCAGAAAAATCAACATTAACATTTTCTCACTTTATAAATGTTATGAATGATTTTTTCATCTAATCTCCTGAACTAGAAGAGGACACCTCACAGCTGTTTCTCACCTGCAGGTCAGCCAGGAGGAGACAGAGATGAACTGTGAGTCGGACGATCTGAGGACAGACAGAAACTCTCCTGAACATCCAGCAGTCGACTCTGATGATCATCATGTTCAGACTCGGACCAACAGTGTGTGTCTGTGCTGTCAGTGACTCTGAACTACAGCTTATTCATCTTGTTCATGAGATTTACTGACACAAAGTCAAACTGTGTTACAAACACACATGAATTTCTGATCTCAGAGTCAGTGAGTGTTGGAGCTTCAGGTTAGACAAATTAACTATTTTATGTTGGTGTGATTGTTTATTAGCTTCATGTGACTTTTTCTTCTTTAAGTACAGTCCACTGGAAAACACTTTGTATAAAAATCATCTCTTTGGCTGACATTGTTTTTAGTTTGTAAACCAATCTTACCCAGTTTAACAGATTGTACAAACTGTTAACGTCTCTCTCTGATCCTGCACTGAGAAGTTTGACAACCTCTTCAACTTTTCTTTAACATGACACACTGTTCAGGTCAGATTTAAACTGCTTTGACCTTTGACACCAGCAAAACATCCTGAACAACTTTGCTGGGTTGAGACCTGATTACTTTTCATAAACAGACCCATGAGACTCAAAAATATGAAACATATTTTCACATTTTATACTGTTGTATAGATGATGCAAACCTTTGTACACTGATGCTCTTTTGGGTGAAGTTTGACTCATTTGTTTAGATGGATTTTCAGATCCACCAGTTTGGCTCAAGTTAGAAACATTGTGATTTTAGGGAAAATTGCCACTCATAATGTATAAATATACACATCATGTTTGTGTGGATTTGTAATGAGACAGCAGTGAAGCAGTGAAGTCATCCTGTTGCCCACAGAAACAGACTGTGAATTAGTAAAGTAACACATGGAGCGCATGAGGAACAAAGGTCATACATGTATCTCCTGAAGTGGATTCTGGGTCTCTGACTTCCTCCCACAGTCCAAAGACATCAACGGGTGTTTTTTATTTATCCGTGTATGCTGTGTGTGAATGTGTGGTTCCTACAGAACTTAATGGTCAGTAACACTAACATGTAAACATGAGTGCATCACATCAGCACATGAAAGAACAACAGTGTGGCATTAATATTACAGCAGTGAGGACAGTGTGATGAACTGATGCTCTGATCTCTGGTCTGACCAAAGCTTTAACTCCAAACATCTCTCCACTGTTAGAGCTTCTGCACTGTTTCAGGTTCAAATCATGGTTCATATTTTCATGGCCTGATGGTGTGACGCCTCCACCTACATCACTGAACTGCTCCACTTCTGTACTCTTCTCTCTGTGGCCTTCTTGAAACATCCTCTTGGTGTTTGTGGGGTTTTTCTCAGTTCATGTGTGCCTTATAAGAGTTTGTTTTTTAAAGACAATGACAATCAGTGAATTCCTTCTGTGATTGAATGAAATATGAGCACTATGTAAGTGTGTAAGTGTTAATAAAGATTTACATGTACCTGTTGAATTCTCTTTTCATTGTTTTTGTCCCTCCAATAACAGACAAACCTCTGTTTCTGAAGTGCCTTAGAGCAACGTCTTCCTCTGTAACTGAATGCTGTGGGTAAACATGTCTTTACTTCTGTGCCTGAAAACAACATCTCCCTGTAGAAAGTGAAGGCTGAGCTCACTCAGATCACTCAGTCAGATCAACTGAGCTTAGAAATAAACTGATTTGTTGATTTTACAATGCTGTGATTGCAGCTATTCCACAACTCTCTCTGTTAATGGTGCACATGGACACTGATTAAATGGTCATTGATCAATCATCATTATTCTTTTGGATAGCGATTGAGATTGTGGATAGAAGTGGCAGAAATGGGCTTCCTCCAAAGAGTGGTTGGCCTCTGCCTTAGAGATAGGGTGAGCAGTTTGGCTATTGGAGGGGCTCAGGGTAGAGCTGCTGCTCCTTCACATCGAAAGAAACCAGTTGAGGTGGTTTGGGCATCTGACGAGGATGCCTCCTGGGTGAATTGTTCCATGCATGTCCCACAAGAAGGAATCGAATGGAACTGAAGAAATCACTTGGAAGAGTGACAAAGCATTTCTCCAATTGAATGCGTCCAGATAAACAGAATCAACCTTTTGTGACACTTTTATAATGTTCAACACGATTACTAACAGATAACACACCCAGTGCACTAAACTCACTGTGTGCAGGACTTTGTTTGGTGTTTACATAAACGGTAAATGGCCTGTATTTTCTATAGCGCTTTACTAGTCCCTATGGACCCCAAAGCGCTTTACACTATATTCAGTCATCCACCCATTCACACACTGGTGATGGCAAGGCAGACATACATTGTAGCCACAGCGGCCCTGGGGCGCACTGACAGAGGCAAAATGAAAACAAACTACAAACTGCTGAGCTGTTGAACAGCTGATCCAGCCTCTTATCTGAGCTGCAGTCAGTCACACAAACAGACTGAACAGGGTGTGTTCTGTGCAGCACCTGCATGTAAAACAGAAGCAAAGCTGTTCCTGTGAAATGAAACTGAAAGCCCCTCTGAGCGTCTCCCTGTAGAAAATGGAGGCTGAGCTCAGTCAGATCACTCAGCCTGCAGACAAATGGAGGCGTGTTTGAGACGTGCAGATAAACACTCAGCTTTGTGTCGTCCTCTAAGGGCTCAGGGCCGTCCTGTTGTCATATTATCACATGCATGACAACATGCGTCTCAGTCCTCAGAGTCCTCTGCACAGTGCTCAGGGATTTTCCTCATCTTTCATATTATGTGCCTGTTTGAATTCAAGCATCATCGTCTACAACTGGACACCCAGCTCTATCTGTCCATGAAGCCAGATAACACACACCATTTAGTTAAACTGCAGGAATGTCTTAAAGACATAAAGACCTGGATGATAACTTTCTGCTTCTTAATTCAGATCAAACTGAGGTTATTGTACTCGGCCCTGAAAATCTTAGAAATATGGTATCTAACCAGATTCTTACTCTGGATGGCATTACCTTGGCCTCCAGTAACACTGTGAGGAACCTTGGAGTCATTTTTGACCAGGACATGTCCTTCAATGCACATATTAAACAAATATGTAAGACTGCTTTCTTCCATTTGCGCAACATCTCTAAAATTAGAAATATCCTGTCTCAGAGTGACGCTGAAAAACTAGTTCATGCATTTATTACTTCCAGGCTGGACGACTGTAATTCATTATTATCAGGATGTCCAAAAAACTCACTGAAAAGCCTTCAGCTAATCCAAAATGCTGCAGCAAGAGTCCTGACAGGGACTAGAAAGAGAGAGCATATTTCTCCTGTTTTGGCTTCCCTTCATTGGCTTCCTGTTAAGTCCAGAATTGAATTCAAAATCCTGCTCCTCACATACAAGATCTTAAATAATCAGGCCCCATCTTATCTTAATGACCTTGTGGTACCATATCACCCTATTAGAGCACTTCGCTCTCGCTCTGCAGGCCTACTTGTTGTTCCTAGAGTATTTAAAAGTAGAATGGGAGGCAGAGCCTTCAGTTTTCAGGCCCCTCTTCTGTGGAACCAGCTTCCAGTTTGGATTCAGGAGACAGACACTATCTCTACTTTTAAGATTAGGCTTAAAACTTTCCTTTTTGCTAAAGCATATAGTTAGGGCTGGACCAGGTGACCCTGAATCCTCCCTTAGTTATGCTGCAATAGACGTAGGCTGCCGGGCAATGTTCCCTCTAATTTTTCATGTGTCTGAGCGAGTCGCAATATGGCGCCCCCCAGTGGCTGCAGCCAGACTCTTGGGGCCCCTTTTGGTCTCTGCAGGCATAATTAATCAATCACATGGATCATTTCTCAGAAAGGCTCAACAAGTACACGTAATTTTTAATGGAACTATTTTATTTGTAAATTCTATTTATTTTTTTAATGAATACATTCTCTTCTGACCATAGTTGTTTAATTGCCTAATGAGATTTGACTAATCAATATAATAGTCCACTCTTGTGCGCTCTATCCTCGATGAGGACATGACCCTCACTGTCCAATCAAATTCTTTCCTCCCATTAAAGGTTTGTGATTGGACAGTAAATTTATAAAAGGTCATGTCAGCACATAGTGTCCATAGTAGTAATGGTAAATTTGATTCTTTTTACTGAATCGAGTTTTAATGAGTCACTCACCAAAGTGAATCGGATTTGTTGACTCATTTGATTCACTGAGTCGGTCGACCAGAGAGTGCAAAAAATGTACATTTTCACTCAAACTTAATTTGTTTCTCTTTTCATGTAAATCCTACTGCTAAGATGAATGATTCTAAAAGAAAACAACTATTTTACAGAGCAAAAAAGAGCAAAACATTTCTAAAATTAAGCAATTTTCTATCAAAATTGCTTAATAAACATTTATTTTATTTTATTTTAATATATTTTAATTTTTTATTTTATTAGTATTTTCCTTAAATGTGTTAAATATATATTTTCTCATCTAAATGTCCACTGAGCTGTGAGCCAGTAATGCACCTTAACATTGGTTGCCAACCAAGAAGAAGAAGAAGCTGTGAGCCAGGAGGGAGGGGGTGAGTGAGTCCTGAGTGATTTGCTTATGCTTACAAATCAGCACAGGAGGGAGGGGGTGAGTAGCTCAAATGTGCTGTTAGCATGTTAGCAGAGCGATGCTACTGTGAACCGAGGAGCTATTTTCTTGATGTGAGCTTCTACTCAGGGTTTTTTCTTCCAGTTCAGAGCAGAAATTTTTTGTTACGATACTGGATGTTGTGTTTTTCTCCACAATTTTAATTATAATCTAGATACATTGCTGCTAACAGCAACAGGGATGAGTCAGTGAGTCAGTTGGGCTTGTGAATCATGATTCATGAGTCAGTAAAGTGATTCTCGAGTATTGAACGATTCGTTCATGATTTGCGCATCACTAGTCCATAGTTATAAATCCCACCACTCAGTATTATTAACACATTCTCTCCATGACCCCAGTAAGCTACTGAAGGCTAACCCAGGCAAATATCCCAGAATGCATTTCGTCGAAAACGTAAGAGGCAGTTTCGGAGGGATGCACAGTTTAAAATATTCTTTCTGAATGTAGCTGTGTAAACTTCAAATATCTACTCGATTTATCAAGACATCACAGATTTGCAAAAGTGCTCTAACGTTTTCCGAGATGTAGGACAGTCCACAGTGGGTTGAGAGTGTGGATCTGTGACCTGCGTGAGAATCAGCTTCCTAACATTTGTCTGGAAGAAACACACAGACAGGAAGCAGCAACAAGTGTGAACATTTCACAGATCATGTGTAATCGGTTATTATCAGGATGTCTTAAAAACTCCCATAAAACCTTCAGCTGATGCAAAATGCTGCAGTCGAGTCCTGACAGGGACTAGAAGGACAGAGCAGCTTCCTCCTATTCTGGCCTCTCCTCATTGGCTTCCTGTTAAATCCACAATTTAAAATCCTGCTCCTCACATAGAAGAACTTTAATCAGGCCTATCTTATTTCATTGACCTTAGAGTACCATATGTCCAAATCATGGTTCAACAGCAGCTAGGTGGATGTCAGCAGCTTACATGGTGGAGATAAATCCAGGGTTTGAGATTGTTTACAAATTAAACTCAGAGCCTTTTAACACAATTACTGACAAATAACGCACTCAGAGTACTAAACACACTGTGTACAGGACTTTGATTGGTGTTTGCAGAGATGAAAATGATGCAGCCTGCTGACCAGTTGAATCAGCTGATCCAGCCTCTTATCTGAGCTGCAGTCAGTCACACAAACAGACTGAACAGGATGTGTTCTGTGCAGCACCTGCATGTAAAACAGAAGCAAAGCTGTTCCTGTGAAATGAAACTGAAAGCCTGTCTGAGCGTCTCCCTGTAGAAAATGGAGGCTGAGCTCAGTCAGATCACTCAGCCTGCAGACAAATGGAGGCGTGTTTGAGACGTGCAGATAAACAGTCACAGCTTAGTGTCGGCCTCTGAGGGCTCAGGGCCGTCCTGTTGTCATGTTATCAAGTGCATGACGGCTCTCTGCACACACTTTGAGTCCTTATGCACATTTTCACGAGTCCTCATCTCTGTGGACCTGAGGGATTACCCACAGTTCATAGTGTTGTGATTAGGGATGGGTATCGTTTAGGTTTTATCCGATACCGGTGCCAAATCGGTACTTTTGAAACGGTGCCGGTGCTCAAACGGTGCTCAAACCGGTGCTTAAAGAATGGAGAAGACAAAATTGGTCCAAAAACCTCTCATGTTCAGCTGGTTTTATGTAAAAAGATAACAATGTTAGCCTTTTCTGCAGCTATGGGGCATATATGGTATCACTCTTGGCTGGAAGCAGTGCTTAACCAATGGAAAAAATACAAACTTTGTCCAAAAACCTCTCATGTTCAGCTGTTTCCCTCTTTTTCTTTGGTCATTTTAGCCTTTTTGGCCAGGGTGAAGGGAGTATCTGCCATCAAACAAGAAGACAGCCGCATGTAGCTATGATGATGTTTGCTAGTTCACCTTACATGCATTAATGTAATAACGTGGTTAGCCTACTCAGCGTAAATTACACACGAACAACATGAAGCTACTCACGCAGAGAAGAACGGCTGCTGCTGCCATCAAATACGGTGCATTTCTCGGCTTTAAAAAAAAAAAAAACGCTATGCGTCGCCAGGTGTTTCATCAGATTTGAGGTGTTACCTCCTTTGCACAGTGTCAGCTTAAAGCACTTGTTGCTGCTGAGTTTGCATATTTTGCTGTGAAGTACAGCCAGACTTTTGACCGCTTCGCCTTGGACATTTTTAATCTGTAGCTCTGCTCTAACAGAACGTACGTACCTGGACCTGCCTACTATCCTCGGAAACGTAAAATGATTGGCTAGGAGTGTATCACAGCTCAGGAAAAAAAAGCACCGAAATAAAGCACCGAAATGTGCGCTGCTTTTCGGTCTGGTTACTACCATTTATGTCAGAACCGGTGCCATCATGGCACCGGACACCAGTACCCATCCCTAGTTGTGATGGTGAAAGCATTAAGAACAAGGATGGAAAATAAATAAATAAATAACCAAACTGAAGGTTCAGAGGAATGTAGCTCATCACAAATGCTTCATGATGAAGTTTTCACAATGATGAATAATTTGATTATTTTACAGTTTCTTCCTGTAAAGTTAGAGCCTGAAAACAGACAAAATCAATCAGTAAATGTCAGATCACACGACGAGGTCTGAGGCACCACGACAGTTAGCATCACAGCAGAGGTGACAAAGTGCTTTCTGTGGCCTGTTTATCTTCAGTTCTTTGAATTTAATTAGACATTAATTTCATTAATTAGAATTAATTTCAGTACATTAAACATTAGCAGAAGGATGGAGAGCGTGCTATATGTATTTCTTGCACTTGCACAAACACAAACAGCAGCTCTTCTTGTTTTTGCCACTCAATCTAGAAGAGAATTTAGATCAAGAAATTTCCATGATCATTATGATTTGATTTGATTTTATAGGAAATGCAGTTTGACGTGTTTCCAATACTGAGGATGAGGATACACTATAAAAAATTTAAAGCTACTGTTAGTTTTCCTGTCTTGTAAAAAATAAAGTTTTTGTTCATGCACAGAAAATGAATATTTTTCAGATTTCAATGGACTTTCTGTCATTTTTGTTTTGTTTTGTTGGGGTTAAAACGATGCCACCTTAAAATGAAACTGAAAAATAAATATTGACATTAAGACAAGAAAAAAGTTTTCACACTTACATCTTTTTTTTCTTTTTTGCTTACAGTTTTTTTTTTTCAGTTTCAGTTTGCTGGCACTGTTTTGGCGTCTGGGGGCACGATTGTTAATAACAAACACACAAATATTACATCTTTTGAATCTGTGATGACATGTGACAATATGATGAAGTTCACATGATGTAGCTTCTCTGCCAACAACACAAATGAAAGAATAAATAATTTAAACCAAAGTAAGAGTTTATTGTTCAAATACAGAGACACTCTCACACTGACCTTTGTTGTTTGTTCTCTGTCCTTCATACAAACATTTGGTGCTTACAGACTCTGTGAACACTGAGTTTTCAGGCTTTTCTAATGCTGTGTGAGCAGCAGGAAAATACAATCAGAGCATAAACACACATACATACAAGGTCAAAGACGAGTAGCTACACTTTTTAAACGCAATAACTGATCACTGATGTGAAGTCAGCGAGTACCGAGGTGAACTTTTCTTATCTTTGAGATCTATTGAAACAACTACATTAAATCATACTGCTGAGTGACAACAATAGCGTTATCTAAGGTTAGAGGGTTACCTAGGCAACCAGGGATGTGCATAACCATCTGTCAGCTACAAATTGATGCATGAACGATGGGATGAGTTCATACTTGGATGTAATTTTAGTGAAACAGCTGATCGAGGATTAGTGTTGTTGAGGTTTTGTGGTCCAAAGCTCACACTCACATAATGAGGTCATATTTGATCTTATAAACAAAAACACTGATCCCAGGTCTGTAACACTGTTCATGGATACTGAGGGTAAACAACACACACAGCTCACAAAGATAAAGAGAAAACTGAAACCAGATCTTGATGATTGAAAGATTCAGGTGTGAAAAACTTCATAAATATGTAATCTGAGCTCAAAATGATGTAACTACAGTCAGTGGAAACAAAACCATCAAAGTGAAAAATGTTCAAGTGTTGATTTCATTTGTTTGAAGAGTTAAAAGTAGGCGTGCACAACAAAATGTCTCAGTGAGCTGTGTCACACTCAAAGTCAGAGCTTTCTGTGTCAGAAAGAGGCTAAATCACCATGGTAACTGATGGTGAAAGATCACCTGGTCAGGAGCATTTCATGTTCAGAGTTTTGTTTTTAAATCAGCTGTTAGAGCCACGTTTTCACTGTGATGTCGATTCTCTGCTGGAGGAAATGTTTCATATGTGCAGCTTGTTAAACTGTAACTTGCTGAAGCCACTGAGTGAAGCTAAACTGCACATCACACTGTTACAATGTACCTGTATTCATGTAGTGGAGACATTAGTGAAGTTATCAGTGAGTAACGTCTCTGATTGGACTGGGTGGCGCTCACAGGGACCATTTTGTGTAGAAGAAAAGTCACATGATACATGAAACGCTCCTTTTCATCTGAGCGTGCTCAGAGCCTGAAGCAGAGAAAGGTGATAATCACCACGGTGATACCTGCTGTCTCTGACTGCAGTTTCAGGTTTAGTTGAGCCAGCTAACACAAAGAAAGCCTGACTGTGTTGAAGTTGATTTGTAGTCACAGCCCTCTGGATGTTCCAGTTACTATGAAATGTAAAGACTGTTTTTAAAGATGAAACTCGTCCACTGAGATGAGCTGTCAGCAAAAACAGAAGCAGCCATTAAAGATAAAACTGAAATAAACCTACAGTGCTGTGGGCCTGCTGTCTGTGCTCAGTTCATCTGTTTCTGCAGGATTTTAAACACTGACAACACCCAGAACTCTGAACAGCAGCGGCAGACTCAAAGCTGGAAAAACCTCTGAGACATTTTAAACCTGCTGCACTTAAACAGGAGGCTGGTTTGTTTCCACTCTCTGCTGTTGTTTATGTTTTCTGTAGATCAAAAAACCAACAACAGCAACAAGAAGCAGAGCAGAAACTGACAGACCAACAATCAGTCCAACAGATCCATCCTCCTTCTCTTTGTCTTCATCCTTCTCTTGTCCTCCTGTCAGACCTGCAGGTGAGAAACAGGTGTGAGGTGTCAGGTAGGTGATGAGTGAAGAACAGAACAGAATCCATTTCCTCTTCAAACTGCTGTCAGACATTATCTACTGCACTCTGATCACATCACTCAGACCAGCTGCTTTCTACAAAGTCTCATCAGCAACATCTTTAGAAACAAACATCAACAACCAGGAAGCAGCTTCACCTCTGATCACACACACACTCAACTCTACTCACTCACCTGGAGGAACAACATGAAGGTGGATGCTGCTGATGAACTTCCATGAGCGTGTTTCTTCCATGAAGACACGACACTCATATGTTCCACTATCAGCAGTGTTCACATCCTTCAGAATCAAAGACACGTCTCCATCCTTCATCTGTCTGTCCTGCAGATCCACCCGGTTCTTAAAAGATGGATGCTGGTTGGCTGGAACAAAGTGACCGTCCCGGTAAACAAGCACATATTCATCTCTCAGGTCAGCTCTGCTCCACTCTAAAATAATGATGTTGTTGTTTGCAGCTCGACATGTCAGAGTGACGTCCTGTCCAGACTCAGCTGTGATGGTTTTCTGGTCTGAAAGAGGAAACAACACAGAGCAGAGAGGTTAAAGGTCAAAGTACAACTGTTCACTTCTACAGCAGCCAATCAGAAACACACAATAAAAGATTGTCTTCTGTTATTAGATGATGATCTTTGATTGTGTTTCTTCTTGTGTCCCTTCAGGCGTCACCACAGCGAGTCTTCTCCTCCTCCTCACCTGATCTCGAGCATCTTCATCAGGGCTGATTTGTGACAGAAGGACAGCAGCAAGAGTGAAAGGGAAGGTTTGAAGATGGCAGTGAGCTGCTGTCATGTTTGCTTTGGAGACTCTGACACAAAGACAGGAGGCCGAGCTGAACATGTTCAGATTTTCATTGAGAGCAGAATGGACGAGATTATGAACGAGTTCATCAGAGGGAAGCTCAGGCTGAGACGTTTGGAGACAAAGTTCATGAGCAAAGACTGAGACGGATGAAAAACATCATCTGAAAAACAAATCTTTGGTTTTAGAATCTGTTAGTTTGATAAAATGTTGTTGATGGACGAGTTCATTGAGACTCTGGACATCTGTCAGACTGAGTCACTGCTTTTTATTGTAACAGCTGTACTGATGCTCCTGAATCTGGCCTCTGACACAAACCTCCAAACAGTAAGAATGAAAAAAGAATAAAACTATTAAAACTCTTCAAGCAATAAATAATCAAACCTGAAAAAGAAGAAAATCATCTGGAAACTAAACTGAACTAAACACAAAAAGTCCAAATGGAATAAAAACTCAAACTAATGAGAAAAAACTACAATAACTCTGTTCCACAAACAACAACATGTGCTGATAATAAGTGAACAACATGTGTGAGAGAAAGCAGCCTCTCATTATAAGACACTGTGAGTCTCTGCATGCTGCCTTTATGGAGCTACAGCTGTTTGTATACACTGAACAAGAAGCTTTGTAGCTGCATCCTGACTCCTGACACTACAACACATCACACTGACACACACATTACACTTCTTTGTGTCTGTGCTGCAAACTGCACCAACACACAGACTCCACCCAGCTTTGTGTCGATCGCAACACTGAATGAGTAACAAACTACTTCTTAGAGAAATATAATCAGCATGTAAACCAGACTGAGACTCTTTATCTCAGAAATAAACTCAGTTTAGTTTCTATCAGTTAAATCTCACCTGCAGAGACGAACAGGACAAACAGCAAAGTGGAGCAGAGCGACGCAGTTACAGCAGACATGTCCGTGTTCTCTGTTTCTGCTGATCTGACTCTTAGTTTGTTCTAAATGTCTGAGTCTGTTGGTGTTTTCACTGAATAACTGAACCTGAGCTTAAACCTGAACACATCAGATTACATTTAAGGTTTAAATAAAGCTGAAGCTGCGGTTCAAACTCTTCCGTGTCTCGTGAGGACGTGGCGTTAGAGTGACGTTTGGTAGGTTGGACTGAGGATGCGCAGAAATGAGTGCGTCACAACAAACGAGGCGAAGTAGAAAAGTTTTAGTGTTCAGCTGTTGAACGATCTCCACAGAACAAAATCAGAACCTCTCATGTGTCGTCATGTAGGAACAGTTTGTGTTTCAGTCGCTGAAGCACAAGAACGTTTTGTTTCTGACGGCAGTTTGATTCTTGTTTCATCGTCACAAACAGAAAAACTGAAACAATATGAAAATAAGTCTCAGGGAAATATTTTTACTAAACAGCCAAAACTTCCTGTTTTATCTCAGAGTTAAATCTCACCTGCAGAGACGAACAGGACAAACATCAGCGTGGAGCAGAGTGACGCAGTTACAGCAGACATGTCCGTGTTCTCTGTTTCTGCCGATCTGACTCTTAGTTTGTTCTAAATGTCTGAGTCTGTTGGTGTTTCACTGAATAACTGAACCCGAGTTTAAACCTGAACACATCCGATTAAAGGTTTAAATAAATCTGAATGTCCCTGAGGGTTAGAGCTGATCTGTTGTTCAGCTGCTCGTTTAAACTCAACACTTTGAAGATGCTTTGAAAGTCTGATATGTTCGACCAATATAATTTGAATTTTCTACCAATGATCTTTCAGGCTTTTCATGGTTAACATCCACTGAAAATGAAATTATATTTTAAATTTAGTTTCACTCGCTTTTGGAGTTTCTGTTCAAATATTTTTGTGGGTTGATGTTAACCAAACGTTAACCAAGAAAACTGAAACGTTTTACCTAAAAGACTGAAAATGATTTTAGAAAAAGGCAACAAACACTTACTGTTGTTCTTAACAGATCTGTTAAATCCTCAAACACTCTTCTGATCATCAGGATGGAAAAAAAATCCACATGAAGATAAAAACTGTGAGGCTGGTTTAATCGATCTGCTTTCTCTGTAGGTTCAAAAGGTAAAGGCTAAAAATGTAAATCTGTGGCTGAACTGACCTCTGTGCCAAACAGCTGAACCAACTGACTCTTGTTTCACTCTGCTGTCCTGTTTAACAGGTAAAACAAGGTGTCACAGTTATAGGAAATGAACCCGTTTCCAATGCAACAGGTAGACGTGTAGAGACAAGCTCCACTCTGTCTGGCAGTGAATTGAAATGAACTTGTCCTAATGAATAAAAAGTCAAAAGTCAGTTGTGTTGGAGCCACAGAGAGCAAATCTCTGTTCTTTATGGAGAACCAGTGAGTCCTACTTCCTGTGTCTAGTTTTACTTCGTCTGTCTCGTCCTCTGTGATTGGCCCATGAAGGTTATAGTTTCAGATGGTGATGAGTAGATGACACATGGAGTGTGTGGCACATTCACTTTGCTGTGTTGACACTGTGTTGGTGTCACACTGAAGGGCGATTGATTAATAATTGCCAACAACCTGGATAAAGAGTGTGAGACTAACTTGGGTGATTCATTCTGACAGCTCTGTACTGTACTGTGTTACACGAGCGCTGATGGCTCACGTCTGCTTGTAGATCAGCTGATCACAGCCTGGAAACAGCTGGAGCTCACAAAACAAATGATTCCGACTTATTTCTTTATCCCTGCTGCACTCAGTCGTAGAGTTCCTCTACCTGCCACATCCACTTTAACCCCAGACTACCTTTTACTGAGTACTACGGTAGGACCTGAGTACTTTTCAGAGCCTGTAGTTTTCACTTTTACTTCTGTAAAGAAGTTTAATGAGTACTTCAGCTATTACCGGAGTATTTGTACAGCTTGAGTATCTGTACTTCTTAACTACAGATTTTTTTTTTTACTTTTGTCCCTCTGAAAGTGTCTGATTATCAGTAATTATCTATTATTTACTGAATAATATGTAGAATATAAAGCAGAAGCTGTGGATGACTTACTGTAGTCAGTTCAGGAGAATCCTCAGAGTTTCTGCTCCTCATCATGATGGAAACATGAAAACATGTTGATGCTCTTTGAGCTGGAATCAGTCCAAAGCAGCCGTGAGTGTGAACCAACAGACATCATTATAATAACTCTGACATGAATCCTGATAGAAATCCTGCTCACTGACCTCTCTAACTGTAACTCTGTCACTGACACATCTGCCAACATCTGTTCCTGTAACAGCTCAGAGGAGTTCAGCACTTTCTGATTATTATCAGAAAAATCAGAACAGGAGGAGCGTTTTTGTAAATGTGGCTGAAAGCGGCGAGGCAAGTTTATTTATATAAGTTCATTTATATAGCACAATTCAACAACAAGGTGATTCAAAGTGCTTTACAGAGACATTAAAAAACAAAAACAATAAAAAGCATGATTTAAAAAACTGTAGATAAAATCAGAACAATAGATAAAATCAGTAGTTAAAATATAAGTTTTGAAATTTAAGCTTAAAAGTGTGGATTTGGTGCTTTATTCAAATGCAGCTGAGAACAGGTGAGTCTTCAACCTGGATTTAAATAAACTGAGTGTTTCAGCTGATCTGAGGCTTTCTGGGAGTTTGTTCCAGATATAAGGAGCATAAAAGCTGAATGCAGCTTCTCTGTGTCTGGTTCTGACTCTGGGAACTGATAAAAACTGGATCCAGATGACCTGAGGGATCTGGAAGGTTCATACTGGGTCAGGAGGTCATTGATGTATATGTGTATGGGAGACTGTGCATTGTGGCAACATCTGTTCCTTTGGAGGGTCTTCTCAAAAACTGGGCAGATACTAAGGAGAAACCACATCAGCCCATCCAAGCTGAGGCAGCTGATTTTTCTGAATGTCAACCTGCACTGAGGACAAACTGTTTGGCTGCTGAGTTTGGTTCTGTTCTGTGGATTTGTTTACAGTGGGCCTTTTTGTGTTGAATTAAACTTAAAGGTTTGATTAAAATATTAAACAACAGTAAGAATGCCTGCTTTTGTAACAGAACAAAAACACAGAATTAGGCAATTATAAGGCTTTTCATAAAAACACTACATGCAAAAGGGTTTGTCAGCACACAAAGCATTCACATTTGCCAAGTAAAGCTAAAGTATGAGGCTACAGAGGATAATAACTTAAGAGACATTTGGGAGCCACGAGACGTGCAAGATAATCCAGAGCTTAGATCTAAATAAGGAAGTCTTAACTCAGTAATGGAGAATATCCTCACACATTAAGAAGCACCGAGGGAGGGAAGTCCTTCATTACTCTGTCAGTCAGGTAGGTGATCAGTGAAGAACAGCACAGAATCTATGTACCTGCATGTTCAGCTCAATTTGTGGATGCAATAAGAAGTAAAGTGAGAGTGATCAGCTTACCAGTGACTGTGATATTAACCAGGTTACTGATGGCACCATTACTGGACTCACACCAGTAAACTCCGGTGTCGTGAGGCACCAGCGTACTGATTGAACATGATTGATCACGTTGCTGTTGTCCCCGCCCATCTCCACACTCAGCCCTCTGCAGTTTGCTTGTGTTTCTCCTCACAGTCCAATCAGAAAAGCTTTGGTCCTCCTCACAGATTACAGTCACAACATCTCCCTCAGAGACATCAGAGCTGTTGGGACTCACGATCAGACGAGCTGCGAGGAAGAAGAGAGGTTAGATATCACTCACGACTGAACTTCTGGGACCGCTCCGCCCCCTGGTGGCCTGATTTGATAGTGAAAAATTATTTTCTACCAGGCTGATGTAATAAAGCTGTGGAATCAGGACTGAGGTTTCGGGCATTTCCCCTCGGCTATTTGCAAGTAAGAAGAGCAAACATCTGAAGAGGCACAAGCTCCAACATTTTAGTAATATGAAGAACAACTTTGTTGCCTGACCAGCACGTTGTGGCCTGCAGCCTTCATAGGTTTAAGGTTTAAAAACATTTTTAGGATTATTTGGTTCAGTGGAAACTACTGCTACTGACAGTGAAAACATTTGCAGACCTTTTCAGAGGATGAGCATTTGTTCGAGGGTCCACTTTCTGCCCTGAGCCTGGTTCTGCCGGAGGTTTCTTCCTGTTAAAAGGGAGTTTTTCCTTCCCACTGTCGCCAAAGTGCTTGCTCATAGGGGGTCATATGATTGTTGGGTTTTTCTCTGTATCTATGAAGCGCCTTGAGGCAACTTTTGTTATGATTTGGCGCTATATAAATAAAATTGAATTGAATTGAATTCTGCCAGCTGTTCATTTCTGTGTATGCACAGGATTCTCTCCCTTTCCTCTCCTTTCACTGGTGGGTGAGAGGAAGTGGGCAAATTCTACAAATGTCATTTAAAGATTAAACGACTCACTACATGTTAGCTAGATAACACACATGTCTTAAAGACATAAAGACCTGGATGGCCGCTAACTTTCTGCTTCTTAATTCAGATAAAACTGAGGTTATTGTACTCGGCCCTGAAAATCTTAGTAATATCGTATCTAAGCAGATTCTTACTCTGACATTGTTGGGGATCACTCCTGAATTTACTTAAGCCTTAGAAAAGTAAAGTAGCCTAACAAAGTAGCTAAAATCGTGGACGTACAGCATTTGGACAGAGAGAGTGATATTAATTTTCTTTGCAAACAAACAAGAATCTTCAGGGTGCAATGTGTGCTGGGCAGCAGCCAGGAGCGAGGTCTCTGGTGAACCAATCCCTCGCTACAGATTCTAGCGAAGGGATGAGGCGTGTCACATCTCTGGTGGGGATGGAGCCTCAGTGCTTCTTTTAATATCTCTGAGCTTTCCCAATCACAACTATCTCTACTGAACTTTGGCTCCGTCTAAACAGTTCTTTGAATTACTTACTAAAACAATATATGACAGTAATGAGAAAGTGGCCACTTTCATGAGTAAATCATGTAAGCCTTATAAGATTTACTTATATGTAGTCTATGTTGTGATTCTACTGGTGTTACTGGTTCTGCTGGTGAGACGATGTGTTCACAGGAAACTTGAAGGTTTGTACATATTCATTCTTATTCATCGTGGTATTTTGTTTCCATTCTGTCATCATAATTTGGTCCATTTAGATTCTTAAATCATAAAAGTGTTTACTTTAACTCATTTCAGCAGATGGAGAAGATGACATCACCAGTGACATCACATACAGTGTTGTGAAATCATCAAATCCTCAACAACCTCCAGTCAAAGAAACCAGAGATGGAGGTTTGTGTGTTCACCCAGGTGTCATCCACATACCTGAACCAATGACTTGGTGGTGTTTCAGGGTAGGATAGCAAAGCCCTCTTTCCCACGTCTTCCATATACAAGTTGCCCACAATGGGTGAAACTGGGGAGCCCACGGCACACCCACGTTCCTGCCTGTAGAACTGACCCTTGCATGTGAAACAGGTGGAATTAAGACACAGTTTCAAAAGCAAGCACACCTGGTCCAACAGCCTTGTCTTGTTCTAACTGCTTCAGACAGTCTGTCACCCTCGTCCTGTGACCACTTCCTGGGTCTCTTTCAGTCTTCAAATATAAAGTTTTTACAGCTTATAGATTTTAAGTTCTGCTCCAATCATTTGGGTAAAGATAATAAACACTTTGATGGCCTATAAGTGAAAGTGAAAATGTGATAAACCAATAATATAATTAATAAATAATAAATAATTATATTTTTTGATAAGTGAAGTTCACTGAACTGAAAGGAAATTTTGGTTTGATGATGGTTGACATGTTTTCCAAATAGAAGTTTTTCCTCTAGTGAGGAGATGCAGGTGCAGCAGAGCATTGCTGGAAGAAATGATCCCAAGGGTGGAATCTCCTGAGAAATCTTCAGAGACCCAGCGAGAAGTAGGGACCATAGCTGACAGCCCAGGCAGGGGTTGAGGTCAAAGGTCATGCTGTTTGGGGACCTACTGGTCATCATGAGAAGATTCTGGAACCACAGCAATGACCATAAAGCTGCACTGGATGGAGAGCTGTGCCACGGGGCTTTCCAGAGGTAATCACGAGGAGATTGTGGACAACAGATGGAGATCTGAAGGATGAGGGGAGCGTTCCAAGCTCCAATCGACAGTGCAGAGAGGAAGGTCAAGGATGGCATCATGATTCTGTGAACAGAAAGCAGAAGCTATGGTGGTGACGGGGAATGACTGACAGCAATTTCCTATGAACATCACCTAATGCTGTGTCACTGTGCTATGCATGCTTTGACACTCTGAAGAGGGTCTTCCTTTGTGTCATTGTTGTTGTCATTTGCATCATGAACAAGACTGCTGAAGTGACTCAACAGGTGGGGTTACAACAGCAGTAAAATCATTGAATCCAATACCCTTTCCAAAAAAGGTTTTCTGCAGAGACGAAAGGACAATAGAGGAGTCATAAGTATCCCCCACAGGAAGAATGCATGAAATGAGGTGATGAGGGTTGATAGAGGCCATAAAACAGGAGTGCTGACAAAGGCCTGCAGCCTTGAAGATAACTGAAAGCCACATTGACAAACAGCAAAACTAACTGGTGTGTTTGTTATACCCATGTCTGCATACATTTGGACTCTGGTCATATGGACAGTGATAGAAACAACTGGAAGAGACATTTATGAAGCTCTGAGGAACTCAAACCACTCTGCATGTGTGATTTACACACCTGGAGGAGATGCACCACAAAGCTGGAATGATTTTGCAAATGTTAATTTCTATGTTTGACTGTTAGCATTCATTTGCTTACTTGGAGGGTGTCAATGGAAAATTGTATTTAGTAGTCAGTATAATCTTTTAGTGATATAAGTTTGCATATGGTAGAATGCTGCATGTAACATTCTAGGGTGTTCACCCCACATCCTAGGAGCATGAGAGAGGTCGTACCTTGTCTTATTGTTTTATGGTAGGATTAACGTAGCTATGTCTGTTTTAGTCTAAGTGCCTTTTGGTTTGATGAACTGCTGGACTTTGAGACCAGCAGGTTTAGGGAAGATCTTATGGGGCCACACTCTGACCCCCCCCCCACACACACACACACACACACCCACCCACCCAATGAAGTATAAAATAAAGACCGGGGCAGTTTCTCAGGCGCGAGTCTCTCAGTCCGGAGACTGCCCTTGCTTGCAAGAAATTCTGTGTGTTTCTCTTCTCTGAGTCTTTGCTGAAGAAGTATTTTAGAATATATTCCTTAACAGAGAGAACGATGCTCGTCACAGTTCTCTCCCTCATGCACGAGCAACACAAAGAGCTCTGGTGACTTGCGTCTTGTCTTTGCCATTGTAGTAGAATTGTCTTGGCGTTCCAGCAATAGGTCTGTGCTAGATGAACGTATCAGCAACCTTCAAACACGTGTGGAGAATTCATTATTTCTTTGACAGATTTTTTACTAAATAACAGAAAAAAGAAAGTAAGAGAAAAATCACCTGCACAAGTGCCGAGGTAGGTCTCCCTGCAGGATTGGTTTTCCCTTCATCAGGAGCAGCGCTGGGCTGTTTAAATCACGGACAAACAGGATCCTACAGTTGTTTATGTTTTTAAACCCATTTTGCACAGAGAGGCATTTTTTGGAAAATGCATTGATAGTAATATTGAATATTATTACACATCAAAAAAAATAACTACAGTAAAATAATCACATCGTGACGCCTCTGCCTTTCTAAATGGAGGGACAGTAACTGTGTGTGTATGTAAGCGTGTAAAACCTGAAGATGGTAAGATTAACAGTATTTTGTCTCTATCTGCCATTCTGCTATTCATCTCAACAATAACGTGGCGCACAGCGTGGCGTGAAAATAGCCACATGCAATGGAGCAAAATATGGGTGTGTGTGGTTGGAGGATGTGTTCATGCGCACAAAGGGGGGGTGGAAATTTTTCTTGTAAAACAAAGGGGGGCCCAGCAAACAAAGTTTGGGAACCACTGGTTTAAACGATGTTAGCTCAGAAATATTAGCTTCTGTCATGACTGATGAAGTTACTGGTTAATAAAGTTTCCAGTAAAGTGTTTAATCGCAGCCACAGATTGACTGTAAATATCCCGTTTTTCTTTAGTGCATCTGTAATAAATATGTGCAAGTTTCAGTGGTTCGTTTAAACTGTATGATACTTATACTGACCCAGGGTCAGTGTAAAATACAATCCTAGCTGTGTGAACAAAGCCTGGCTCCTTTAATCCTGCATGACAAACCTCAGGATGCAGGTTATTATTACTCTTTCCTGCTGGCACACCTGTCACACCTGAGAGTCAGCTAGAAACTTACAGTGACGTGGACATCATGCAAAGACTGCCAGACTCTGTAATACTGCAAATGATCAGTGACTCAGGTTAACAAAAAAGAAAGTAAGAGGAAATTTAATTCTATAAAACGTGAAAAATTCCACACACATGTAACTCACCACTGTGTGAACATCACAGGGGAGAAATCGTTTCTCTGAGTCAGAGATGAGTGTCAGTAACACAAAAGTAACACTCAGTGTCATGCAGTGACTTTTACACAACCAGATCAGATGAACCAACTCACACTAAAACATTTTGCTGCACTCTTTACACTTATTTCTTTTCTTTCTGCTCTTTGATGATGAGTGTCAGTAACACAGAAGTTGTCATGGTCCCCGCACCTCTCCAGCTGACAGCAGTCAGGCGCTTTGTTTTGTTTATTCTCCTCTCTCGCCTCTGCTCTCCCTTTCTCTCTCGTCCTCTCCCACTCTCTCTTTCTCCTGCCGGGGCGGAGCTCAGTATGGGCTCCTGCTCCTGGCCCACGCACCTGGAGATGATCAGCACACCTGCCGCTGATTATGAGAATTGGAGTCCTACTTAAGATGGCGAGTCTGCTCTACTCGTCGCTGGATCGTTGAGCCATCAGCGTCAGTTGTCCTGCACTCTGCAAAGTTTGTTCGTGTCTGAACCAGGAGACTAACTGTCTCTCTGTCTGTGTATAGATTTCCCCTGGACCTGTTTTCCCTGTGCACGGTGACTGAGCGTGAGCAAGAGTGATGGAGGAAAGAAGAGGAGCTGTGTGTGGTTGCGAGGGCTGTATGGAAATCTCCCCTCCCTGGACTCCTGCCCCTTTCACTCCCGGACCCTGGAACCCCTTTTTCCCAGACACCGTTGTGTGTGTGTGTGTGTGTGTGTGTGTGTCACCGTGGAGAACACTGTAAATAAATTCACTTTTGATTTGAAGAAACTTGTGGTCTGCGCCTGAGTCCGCTCCACTAATCGTGACAGAAGTAAAACTCAGTGTCATGCAGTGACTTTTACACAACCAGATCAGATGAACCAGCTCACACTAAAACATTTTGCTGCACTCTTTACACTTATTTCTTTTCTTTCTGCTTTCTGAGAGAAAAGCTCTTTATCAGTAACTTTTACAACTTCTGGCAGGTTAATGTCTGAACTTTGGAGTGAAACACACCCTTAGTTACAGGAAATAACACCACTGTCTGTAACTAAGTGAATCCACCTTAACACCACCTGTGTGTGTGTGACTGCATTACACTCCCACTGCTGGGAACCTGAACAAGAACCAGAACAAAGTCTAAAATAGAAGCTGACAAACAGCTGCACCACCGAGTGACACTTTATTTTATAAACTTCACAACAGGTTTCATGTTGTGACCTGTGGAGGTGAAAAGACACAAAACCTGTTTTACAGCTTTTGAGCTGCAGGCAGGATTGAAACACACCTTAGTTAAAAGTCAAACAGCAACATTTGTCTCCTCCCCTCACGTCACTCAAATGTGACAAACCAGGAAACAGGAAGTTCTTCGTCCTCAGTAAAGAGAGACGCACAGACGATCAGACTGAGCTCAGACCAAACTAGCAGCTTCCTCTGAGTGAGTCCAGCTACAGGAGAGAAAAGTGGAAAACTCCAACACTGCTGCTTCAAGCTGCTGACGCTCCACACACTGAATGTGAGTTTGAGCAAAAACACGACTCAAAGGACGTTTCAGTGAAGGTGGTAGAGGAGGGAGGGGAGCCAGGACTGACTGTACTTCCTGTCTGCTGTTTTCAGCTTCACTCACAGACTCAATGGCTTCCAGATCAGAGGAGGATCTCTGCTGTCCGGTCTGTCAGGAGGTCTTCAGAGATCCTGTTATTCTGTCATGTAGCCACAGCTTCTGTAAAGACTGTCTGAAGAGATGGTGGAGAGAGAGACCAACACACGAGTGTCCAGTTTGTAAGAGAAGATCTTCAAAGGATGAACCACCTTTATGTCTGGCTTTAAAGAACCTGTGTGAGTCGTTCTTACAGGAGAGAGATCAGAGAGCTTCAGAGGCTCTCTGCAGTCTGCACTCTGAGAAACTCAAACTCTTCTGTCTGGACCATCAGCAGCCAGTGTGTGTCGTCTGCAGAGACTCAGAAAAACACACCAATCACAGATTCAGACCCATCGATGAAGCTGCACAACAACACAAGAAGGAACTTCAGGAAACTCTGGAGCCCTTAAAGAAGAAGTTAAAGGTTTGTGAAGAAGTTCAAGTGAAGTTTGATCAAACAGCAGAACACATTAAGGTCCAGGCCCGACACACAGAGAGGCAGATTAAGGAGCAGTTTAAGAAGCTTCAGCAGTTTCTAGCAGAGGAAGAGGAGGCCAGGCTGGCTGCACTGAGGGAGGAAGAGGAGCAGAAGAGTGGGATGATGAAGGAGAAGATGGAGGCTCTGAGCAGAGAGATAGCAGCTCTTTCAGACACAGTCAGAGCCACAGAGGAGGAGCTGAGAGCTGAAGACGTCTCATTCCTGCACAACTACAAGGCTGCAGTGGAAAGAGTCCAGCGCTGCCCCCTGCTGGATGATCCACAGCTGCCCTCAGGAGCTCTGATAGACCAGGCCAAACACCTGGGCAACCTGACCTTCAACATCTGGAACAACATGAAGGACATGGTCTCCTACACTCCTCTCATTCTGGACCCAAACACTGCTCATCCAAACCTCATCCTGTCTGAAGATCTGACCAGTGTGAGACGAGGAGGAGAGAAGCAGCAGCTTCCTGATAATCCAGAGAGGATTCATTGGTCCTGCTCTGTCCTGGGCTCTGAGGGCTTTAACTCAGGGACTCACAGCTGGGATGTTGAAGTTGGAGACAGTACATGGTGGACACTGGGTGTGTTAGCAGAGTCTGTGCAGAGGAAGGGAAACATACTGTCTGGATTATGGAGAATAGCGTTCAAGAAAGGTAAATACTACACAGGCTCACCATCAGCTCCATCCACGACTCTCTCAGTCCAGAAGAAGTTCCAGAGGATCAGAGTGAATCTGGACTGGAACAGAGGAAAGCTGTCGTTCTCTGATCCTGATACTAACACACACATACACACCTTCACACACACTTTCACTCACAGGATGTTTCCATACATTGGCACTGGTGATGGTGGTAAACTGAAGGTGTTGCCGTTGAAGGTGTCAGTGTCAGTGCAGCAGATGAGTTGAGGATGATGATGTTTCTAATGTTGTTTCCTGTCAGTGAGTTGAAGCTGTTAAACTGCAGCTGTCCTCCTGCTGCCTCGTTGTTCCAAAGCTCTTTGTTTCTCTTTTAGTTTCACTCTTTCTTTCTGTTTCTGCTGTCCACCTTTTCACATGGAAAATCATTTCACTGTTTCTCACTGAATGACTCCCCAAACTAGATTTGAAGTTCTATCAAGTTTCTAATCATTACAAGTGATTCATGTTTCTATTTGATGTGTAAATGGAGATGATTTAGTTTGCTGGGATATGGACTGACATGTGTTGAATGGGAGGAGCAGTTTGTTGTTGTCTTCTTGTCTGTTTATGACAACAATAAATATGTTGTTGAAACAATGATTCATGTTTAACTCCATATATGAAATGTTTCTGATCTTTGAATTCTGTTTGATTAAAGACTTTCTTCATGACACAAATGAGATTTCAGTGTATTAATAGAACTAAATAAGCTCAGAGTTGAAAGGCTGGAGTATTATGTACGTGCTTCACTGTCAGGATCTTCAGGGGGATTCAAAGGGAAACATCAAACTGCTGTAATGAGATAAACTAGTTGGGCTGAACACACTTATCTGTAGTTTGTCTCCATCCAGGATCATCAGAATATAATGAACATGTGTGAAGAGCCACAAAATGCTGCTGCCCTCTCAGCATGATGAGCTCCAGCCTTTGTTAGCAGGACAACAGGAAACATGAGACAACTTTCAGAGACAGTAACCAACTGTGGCCACAAGATGGCAGCAGCTGATCTGAGATCCTTTATTGGACAGAAGGACTCTGCTCTGTGACGTCATCAGAGAGACGGCCTTCACTCTGATAGATCTGACGTCATGTCTGCACTGCGATGATGAAAGCTGATAAACACATTGTTATTGATCCATGAAATCACCTCTGTCCTCTCAAGTGTAGCTGTTTACAGAGCTGAAGAAGTCCTTCATCATCAAAACAGACAAACATGTATTTCCTGTATTAAGTGACGTCATCCTCACTCTGACCTCTTACATACATTCTGTTCAGTTTTCCTGCTGTAAGAAATAAACTGTGTGAAAATAGAAATGCAGGGAAACATCCATTAAGTGAACAAAGTCCAAAGAAATAAACTTGGACTGTTTTTTGAAGCCTAAATAAAATGTGAATAAACTTTATAGATACATTTGAAACCAGCTACTCTGTGACTTTACACACTCACACAGTAACAGAGCTGATTCCTGATTGGAGCAGCACAGAGTTAGTCTTCTTTTCTGGCTGTGGATTGGTTCGTCAGGATTTCCCCCTTTACAGGTTTAAAAACAATCTCTGTTTCTACATTTTTTGACCTCCTTCTTGTGTCTAAAGGTGAAGCAGCACCAGCCTCCTCTGATCCTCATGTTGTAGCTCTGTGTGTCCAGCAGGGGGCAGAACACCTCCAAACTGTGCCAGCAGCTCTCACTGTGAGCTCAGACGTTTGTGGACACTCAGTTTGTTTGAACATAGTAAATAATCAGAGCTTCTCAGACTGTTTATGGGGACACCACCTGCCCGAGGGTGTACTGTGTCAGAGAGGTGGTGTATGGTGCTGGGTGTAGTCTCTCTGCTGGTTCACAGTTTTTACTGAGGAGCTGTGTTCATGTCAGGAAGGTTTCGTCTGATCACTGTGGTGCAGTTTGGTTTATTCTGTTTCTGAGTGTTTGTAGGATCAGTCTCTGCAGGTCACCTGATACCTGGCAGTGAAGTGTTTATAAATCAGCTCCGTCAGATTTAATCCAACAGAATAACATGTAAAACACTCCAGGGCTTTTACTCTGAAACTTTCTCCAGAGCTGTCTGGAGTTTTCTTACATTAAAATATTCTGGGATTACCAGACTGTCCACATCATGTGTCCTACAAAACTTTCATCCACAAATATACCCTGACATTAAACCCAAATAGATCTGAGAGCGAGTCATTAGTATCAGTACTCTGTGTGTGTGTGTGTGTGTGTGTGTGTGTGTGTGTGTGTGTGTGAGAGAGAGAGATATTCAGGTAACTTACTGGGTTACTGCACATGCTCACACCTTTTCAGCACAACAGGTGCAGTTTGGTGTTTTACTGCCTCCTGCTGGAACAATGATGGCAGCTCTCAAGACTTTATTGGTTATTGTCATTTCGTGTTACACAGCCTGAAACGAAATACTGTTCCTCAGCAGCCTCTACAGTGCAATAACCAATATATTTTAAAAAGAATAAATACAGTTTAAAGGGAATAAGTTTAAAAAAGAGCAGCAAAAAAGGCATAAATAGCTTAAAATCTAAGTTCTAAAAAAACCTCCAGTTTTTATTAATATTTTATTATTTATCAAATTATTATAAACTAAAAATATTTTTTACGTGATAAACGACTTCAGTGCTTCGTCCATGACCTCCTGAAGGTAAAGGGCCCAAAGAGCCAATCAGCAGCTCTGAAACAGGAAATATGACTCATGGAGAAGTTCACAACAGTTTCAGCTGCCAGTTGTACTCATCACCATGGAGACTGTCTCCATGGTGGAGGCAGAGTGACAGTGTTGTAGATGCTGCATTTTGAAGCCTCAGTGTTTATGTTGTGCCCTTAAACAGGGGAAATAGTGAGGAGAGGTGAAAGAGCGGCACAGACACGCAGCTCTCACTCTCACTCGTCTGTATTGAGTGAAGGAGGAAGCGCGCGAACCCACCTACTGGAGCCCTGAGGCATTAACAATGGATCGACGCACAATCAACCCAGGCAAAACTTTCACTACTTATCTCCCTCTATATTCCCACTGCATATTCTATTCGAAAACAGTCAAAGCAACAAATAAAACATTAATAAGGGCATGACATGAAATGTAAGGAACAGAGATGTACAACTTCAAAACTAATCAAATTTATGATCCACCACATTTATATTTTTGTTCACAGCCATGTACACATCAAACTCTCATCTTTCTGTCCAAAAACAAAACAAAAAGATTCCCTGTAAATTTGACCTTTTCCTTAAACTGTCCATTATAGCGTGGTCTTCCTACTTATCTTGACACAATACTCAGTCGCGTTGCCTGCTGCAAACTTAAAAGAAGTCTGACGAATGAAGTGACTGTGAGTGTGTCTGACGTCACGGTGTGTGTGAAAAGGTATCCAGCTGGGGCAGACATGATTCTGCAGGTCACCTGCCCAGTGGACAAAAAGAAATAAAATAGTTGTGTGGATGATATATGAATGATAATACGAAGAGTGTTTTGTGTCTCTCAGCCTGAAACAACTGTAATGCCACTTTCTGTTTTGGAGAAAGGACAGTTAAAAAAAGATGTGTGTTGTTTTAAGCAGTGATGAGAATAATGAAGATGTGATGAGAGAGCAACACAAAAGTATAAGTACAGGGTTGATGCTCTTTACAGGAAGGGTCAGAGCAGACTCTACCTGCTGAGGCGGCTGAGGTCATTTGGAGTCCAGGGAGCGCTTTTAAAGACCTTCTATGACTCTGTGGTGGCATCTGTCATTTTTCACAGTGTGGTATGTTGGAGCAGCAGTTTATCTCCCGCCCCATGCATGTAGATGTTGCTGAACTGCAGAGCTGCTTCAGTGACAGACTGCTGCATCCTCGATGCATGAAGGAGTGTTTCCACAGGTCCTTCCTCCCTGCAGCTGTCAGACTGTACAATCTGAACTGCTCCCAACAAACACAGATGTTTACATCAGCGCTGTATCGTGCACTGTTTTATCAACCGATTCACACTACAACCAGGGTTGCCTCTTATCTGTATTTAATTTTATTTAATTTAACAACAGTATGGTACTCAGTTTTTGGTAACCATTGTCCTTCATGTAAATATGTAAGAATTGTGTATGTTTCTGTTCTGTGTCATGTGTACTGTTTGTTTGTATATGTGTTTTCTTGCTGCTGTTACACCCAAGTTTCCCCTTGTGGGACAATTAAATTGATATAACAACACTCGTGGTAAAGTTGTGGACTGGAAGAATACCTGACCAAGATTATCTTGCAATGTTTTGCAGCCGCCAGTCAAGCCGGTAGATAAATGTCTGTGATTGTCGCAGGTGGCTGTGTGGCTGGCAGGAGCTCTTTCCTATCAGTTTGTCCCCACCTTCACCTATGGTCACGAGCTTTGGGTAATAACCAAAAGAATCCGATTCTGGATATGAACTGCAACTCTCTTTACATTGGCCTTTCCTCCACCCTTCTCGTTAGATTGCAGACTGTCCAGAATGCGGCGGCACGCCTTTTGACAGGTAGCAGGAAGTTTTCTTCCATCACTCCTGTTCTTGCTGGCTTGCACTGGCTTCCAATTAAATACCGTATTCAATTTAAAATATTACTTTTCACCTACAAAACCATTAATAACTTGGCGCCGAGCTACCTCAATGAGCTTCTCAGGTTACACACTCCTGTCAGAGCACTTAGCTCTGCTACCCAAATTCTTCTGGAGCAACCTCGTTCTCGGCTGAAGTCTCGCAGTGACCGCGCGTTTGCTGTAGCTGCCCCGGTCTTATGGAACAACCTTCCTGTCGCTATCCGGGCGTCTGACTCTATGCCACTGTTTAAATCACGGCTTAAGACTCATTTCTTTAATCTTGCCTTTCCACCCAGTTAACACTTGTGTGCGCTGGTACATTTTTTATGCTTGTGAACTACTTTTATATCTTATGATGGTTTTTATAATTGATATGTGCCAGGTCCTTTCTCTTTTCCCTCCCATCTCCCTTTTCCTATTTTATTTTTGTCAAGCACCTTGGTATACCCTTGTTTTTTTAGTGTGCTTTATAAATAAAGTTTATTTATTTATTTATTATTTGTTGCTGTTTAAGCTTGTCAATTTCAGACCTCTGTCTCTGAAGTTCAACGTTCTGCATTTCCAGGTCTTTCAGTTTTGCGACATGGTCTGACAGAAAAGAACATAAATAAGTCAATATGAATTTTATTTATCTGCATCATTTGAATCTTTTCATTTTTAGTAGGTTAGATTATTGAATAAATAATGAATAAATAATAAAAATAAAAAAATTAATGAGAAACGTTAGTGATAGATTCATGAAGTGACATTGATATCTCTGTAACAGGGGCTCATATGAAGGTTTCCTCATGCTGTCATTTTTCTCACTACCTGACATCATACTCTACCTTTATTCTCTTGTTTTAAGGTCCTGATTTCCACTTTCTGTTCAGCCACTGAGGCAGTCAGCTCTCTGAGCACAGCATGGATTTCCTGTGGACAGGGTTGTTGGTTTGAAATCTGCTGGTCAAGAATTTCATTATCTGCCTCTGTCTGATTTGTGGAAACAGAGCAGACCAGAAGCAACAGCGAGAACTTCAGCGTGATCTCCATTCTGTCAGTGAAAACTCAACAGTATCTGTGTGTCATCTGCAAACCTGACTGACTTTTATATTACACAGTACAGAGGGGAGGTCACTGTAGCATTAGATTCAACCTTATTCTAGTGAATCAGTGACTAATGTAATCTTTATGACTTTCAGATGCAGTACAAGGAGAAGAACAAGTGAGTATCAATGATTGTCAACTGATAGTAAAACATGAGCATGTGTGTTTCCACCAACTGACCAGAGCTTAGAGGACAAATATCAAAATGTGTGCTCAGATACAGATGTTTAAGCAGCTGTGAAAGAACATATCTGGAAGTTTTTGGCACTGAGGAAGTAATTGCCTTTGATTATGGAATTCCTCTAATAACTCAGAGCAAAAATACTCTAAGCGACAAAATGCATAAAGTAATCTTTACAACTTTTACAAGGTACAAGACTACAAAGAGATAAACAAGTGAATGTCAATGATTATCAGCCGTTCATAAAATTAATCAGCACGTGTTGTTTTAGAAAATCCAATGTGAATGTAGGAACCATGAAGGTCACTGACATGGTATAACTTGAAGATGAACTTCTACTCTTCATGTGTAACATGACACTTGGTTGACCACCCTTCCCACTCCAGTTCAATAAAACCACAGCTGTCCTTTTTTGTTTCTTTCTTCTCTGACCACTTAGGTGAGAAAGCTAGTGTTCAATGCTTTTCAGAGAATGAATTAATCTCTGACCCTTCCACTCCAAGCACTCCTCCAGATGCAGTGAACAGTCTTATAAGCAATACAAGAGCATGCTGAAGAGTCTTGGTTGCTAAATACAGCAAAAGTATTCGGGCCCCTTGAACTTTTCCACATTTTGTCACATTACAGCCGCAAACATGAATCAATTTTATTGGAATTCCACGTGAAAGACCAACACAAAGTGGTGACCACGTGAGAAGTGGAACGGAAATCATACATGATTCCAAACATTTTTTACAAATAACTGCAAAGTGGGGTGTGCGTAATTATTCAGCCCCCTTTGGTCTGAGTGCAGTCAGTTGCCCATAGACGTTGCCTGATGAGTGCTAATGACTAAATAGAGTGCACCTGTGTATAATCTAATGTCAGTACAAATACAGCTGCTCTGTGACGGCCTCAGAGGTTGTCTAAGAGAATATTGGGAGCAACAACACCATGAAGTCCAAAGAACACACCAGACAGGTCAGGGATAAAGTTATTGAGAAATTTAAAGCAGGCGTAAGCTACAAAAAGATTTCCCAAGCCTTGAACATCCCACGGAGCACTGTTCAAGCCATCATTCAGAAATGGAAGGAGTACGGCACAACTGTAAACCTACCAAGACAAGGCCGTCCACCTAAACTCACAGGCCGAACAAGGAGAGCGCTGATCAGAAATGCAGCCAAGAGGCCCATGGTGACTCTGGACGAGCTGCAGAGATCTACAGCTCAGGTGGGGGAATCTGTCCATAGGACAACTATTAGTCGTGCACTGCACAAAGTTGGCCTTTATGGAAGAGTGGCAAGAAGAAAGCCGTTGTTAACAGCAAACCATAAGAAGTCCCGTTTGCAGTTTGCTACAAGCCATGTGGGGGACACAGCAAACATGTGGGGGACACAGCAAACATGTAGGGGACACAGCAAACATGTAGGGGACACAGCAAACATGTGGAAGAAGGTGCTCTGGTCAGATGAGACCAAAATGTAACTTTTTGGCCAAAATGCAAAACGCTATGTGTGGCGGAAAACTAACACTGCACCTCACTCTGAACACACCATCCCCACTGTCAAATATGGTGGTGGCAGCATCATGCTCTGGGGGTGCTTCTCTTCAGCAGGGACAGGAAGCTGGTCAGAGTTGATGGGAAGATGGATGGAGCCAAATACAGGGCAATCTTGGAAGAAAACCTCTTGGAGTCTGCAAAAGACTTGAGACTGGGGCGGAGGTTCACCTTCCAGCAGGACAACGACCCTAAACATAAAGCCAGGGCAACAATGGAAGGGTTTAAAACAAAACATATCCATGTGTTAGACTGGCCCAGTCAAAGTCCAGATCTAAATCCAATCGAGAATCTGTGGCATGATCTGAAAACTGCTGATCACAAACGCTGTCCATCTAATCTGACTGAGCTGGAGCTGTTTTGCAAAGAAGAATGGGCAAAGATTTCAGTCTGTAGATGTGCAAAGCTGGTAGAGACAGACCCTAAAAGACTGGCAGCGGTAATTGCAGCAAAAGGTGGTTCTACAAAGTATTGACTCATGGGGCTGAATAATTATGCACACCCCACTTTGCAGTTATTTATTTGTAAAAAATGTTTGGAATCATGTATGATTTTCGTTCCACTTCTCACGTGTACACCACTTTGTGTTGGTCTTTCACGTGGAATTCCAATAAAATTCTGTCTGGACAATGTCATATCATGAGTAATAATTAAAAATAATCCATATACATAAAACAAACACATGCACACACACACAGTGACATTTTAGACCTTCAGAATACTGTATATACTTTGGGCATCTCGGTGCTGATCCAGAATCCTTACATGATTATTTATTACTAGAGCTACAATAATAAAGCAATGAGGAGGGGGAAGTAATAAATATGAAATAATGTATTTATGATGATTCCATTTGTTTCACTATCCACTCTGTGCAGGGCAAAGCTTATTACATGTTTAAACTGTAGAGATACAATAATTTTACTGCTGTAAAATCCAAATTTTGTCTTATTTAAAATATAAATCTAATATAATCTGCTTCTTAATGTATGTTCTTTAAAATACAGCTTGTGTTTTTTAATATATTATAATAATTATTATGTGGACATGCATATTAGATCGTTTTTTAGTGGAATATAATCCCTCCAGAAAGGCAGGAAAAGCTATGTAACTTGCTTTAAAACGAAATATGTTCCCTAAAACGGTGACAGAGCTACAGACACATGACAGCCTTACACAGGTAGCCAGCAGCTATGACCAGCACTACTTGTGCAGTTAATAAAAGGACAGGTAATGTTTGTCGCGCTGTTGCACACACAGCACGCTCATTTGTTTCAGTTCGTCAGTTGCAACAAGACAACTTACCAACGTGTACGTAATAAGCTGATACTCCTGGGTGCTACACACTACAGTGTACGCTGTACACCTACTTACTGGTTGTGTCGCATCAGTCTGTGTCTCTGAGTTAACTTGTGTTTCTCCTACAGCTCCGGACCGCTAAAAATGCGCGTGCTCTTTGTGAGCTCGTTCCCGGCTCGTAACCAGCGCGTTCTGCCGTCAAGGGCGATCATTGGTTAAATGTGATCATGTGACTGATGCAAGCCAGATCTTTTCATTTAGCAAAACTGTGATTAATAGTTAAATATTATTGTTGAGGGGCACAGACAAGACTCCGCAAAAAAATTTTAAAAGTTGCCTCAACAAAAGGGCACTCTGGGCACCCATCAGGAAAGGGGCGGGTGCTCAAGCCCCTCCAGCCCCCCCCTCTGCACGTGCCTGCTGTTACACCATCGTAGGTTATACAGGCACTGATCCAATAGGTGTTTTGGCAGCCATCTGCTGTGACTGGTTGGGGGTGACGGAAAAGAGACGAGGGCAGATGGCGACAGGATAAAAGACACACATCAGGAAGAGACAAAGTTTATTACTCCTACTGATTAAATATCACAAACAACAGCCAATACAAACTAAACAACAAGCTAACAGGGGTGCTGCAGTCTTGGAATAAAACTGCAGAGATGATCAGTCTATGAAACCAAAGGTGCGTTTTATATTGGGAGAAGTACCAAAAATGTAAATAATGGGATATAAACTTGGCACTAGGACAAGCAAATGATTTTAAACTGGGCAGGAAAAATAAGATGCTTTTGAGTGGAGTCTCATGGGTCCCCCAAATATTTGTATCTTTACAAGAAATAATAATAACCAAAGCGCAAAAAAAGAGTAATATTTGGCATAATTAAAACTTGCCTACTAAGAATGACATAAAAATTACATAAAGTAGCACAAACACTTTAATATGCCACGGGTAAATTGAGCTGTGGCATTTTTCCTTTTTAAATCCGCCTTTTTTCTGAGCTAATTGAAAGCTGTTTAGAGATCCGTGGTTCTTTCACAGAAAATGATGCATTACTGTAAACTGAACACAATATAAAGTATTTAAAATGAGTTAAGCTTTACACATGTGCCGCAGTGACATTACTGCAGGTGTGATTCACTGACAATCACTTCCTCACTGAATGTTTCAGTGGTGCAGTTGCTCGGGCCTCTGAATCTCTGTTTTTTTGTATTTACCTGCTGCTGATGCTCCTCATGCTTACCTCTGGTCTTACCTTTGCTTCTTCCCCTCTGCTTGGATCTTCACCCATGTGCCTGTTGGACTGTCCTCTCCTCTGTAAACTCAGAGACCTCCTTGCCCTCCCCATTACACATTCTGGCTAAACTTGATAAAAAAAAATACTGTAAAACCAATGTGTCCTGCATTTGAGTCCAATTATCATGAACATAATTTCTCTCTTTTTAGTTAATAGATCAGATTGTGTGCTTTATAACATGTTTCCTTTATTTGCCTTTTCTTTCTGTGGTCATGTTAAAAAGCAGAGTGTAGTATATTGTTAGAGAATTGAGCCTGTCCACAGTAAAATAGTCACTTCTTTAAACTTAGTCCAAAATGGTGAGAAGAACCTTAACCTCACCTCAGAGTCTGACCTTAAACAACATTCAGTGTTCTGTTCTTCTTTCTGCTTTGTCCTCTCTTGTTTTCATCCATGTTTCTAGAGTTACATTTATTTATACTTTGTGTCGGCTCAGTGATTTATTTTTCTGTCTGCAGGTAGAAAAATCATTGACGTTTGCAGATGACACAGATGCTGTTATGTTTTCAGTGACTGAATGGAGATCATTGCAGTTTTCTTTGTTCTTTTTCCACAGATCAGACCACGAGCAGACTGCACTCCAACAACCCCGTCCACACTACATTTGACTGGTACTCACACTGCCCTTGAACATAAACTAAACAACATGTTGATTCCACCATGTTAGAAGATTTATAGAACTATCATATCATCCCCTTTATGCCTCCGTACTTAAGTAAGTACTTAAGTAAGTAAGTACTCATTCACCCCTCTTTCTGTCATGGTATAAAAAGCTCAGGTTTGCACAGACACACATACTACGTCTGAAAAGAAGATCCAAGGTAAAGTGTTGGGTCGGGTAGTGAGACTATGCTTAATGGTAATTTGTGACATGACAATATTGCTGTAATTTCCAGAGAAATTGATGGCGGAAGGAAGAAGATCTTGCACAGTTCATTTTGCACTTGCATTAGAGCATGAAGCAAAGGTGGAGAGTCAGAAGACTGAAACTGACCAGTTGAAACAACAGCAGTTTTTTTTAATCATACGCACTGGACTCTAAACTAAATATATATATATATATATATACATATATATATATATATATATATATATATACATATACATATATATATAGTTAAATAATATTTAACTATATATATATATATATATATATATATATATATATATATATATATAATTTTTTAGGGGTGCAACGATACACAAAATTCACGGTTCGGTTCGATACTTTGGTGTCACGGTTCGATATTTTTTCGATACAAAAAAATGTTCATGCATTTTTAATTTGTCATTTATTAAAATTATAAATATATATTTTAACTCAAAAGTACAGTTTTTAAATTTAACCCTAACCCTTGTGCGTGTTTTTTATTTTGACAGCGAATGCGCACCTGCGGACCACTTATGTGCAGCCCTGGTTATTTAGCTCGTCATATTGCAGCCACAGAAATTCTTTTGTCCATGAAACCATAAAGCTGCACTTTCTTTTTGCCTTATAGTCTGATTTGTCATAACTTCTCCGTTTTGTGGTAAGCTTTTCTTTGGCTGTCACTTCTTCACCCTGACCTGTCTTATTTGGCTCAGCAGAACTGAAATGCTTTTACACACGCACTCACATAAGCTCAGCGATTCTCTGCGCGATCAACCTCTCACATGTTTAAGCTTGCTGCGGGAGATTTCACTTGTCATGTTTGCATAGTAAGCTAACGATTAATAAGACGATGTCAGAGGAATTGGTGCACAAATTATCATCACTCACAGATCAGTGCTGTCGCTCTCTATACACAGTTCGCACGATTGCAAAGTGAAAGCAAAAAAACAAGCGCAAATTCAAACGCGACTTCAATATGTCACATATTGACAGTGGCTCACCGATGCCAATGACATAATTACCCAGCTACATTTCTGAAAGAATGCAAAAGCATTGACATATATTTTTCCTACAATAGCCCGACGGGCAGGGAAGAGATAGATTTTGGTAGCCCGACTGAAAAAATCGCTAGCTCCGGGACGTCGGGCTAGCGATATTGCGAGCCCTGTATCTGATTGAGGAATCACTCATCTTTGGAAAAGAGAGTTTATTACAGAGAAATGGCTCTTTCCAAAATAAAAGCTATACTATCCGCTTCTTCTGGGCTATATTCTCAGCAGCATAAGGAGAATCATGTGCTAACAGCTGTCTAAATGACTCGGCTAAAGTTAGTAGCATGCTTGCTTTTTTTTGTCTGCTTCCACTTGTCTTTGCACTAGGATGATGTCGGCGTAAATGTGCAGTCATATTCGTTGTGTTCCCACTAGTGCTTTCAGGTTAATCTCGTTGAAATGACCTTAACGCCACAACACGGCAAATCTCCGTTAACGAGCTACCGCCGATCGCCCCGTGCATGGGGCTAGACGGCCAACACGTTAACGAGCTAACTGCGCTAACACACTAGTTCCCACCCATGTAATTGAGCATTGCATGGCACATCCAACATACTGTTTTACTTTAGTCCATGACTCGCTTACCTTCAGGGTCATACGTCACATTAAAACCAAAATAATTCCAAACGCCAGATCTGAATGAGGTTCAATTTGCCTGTTGCAAGTAGAGCTTAACTTCTGTCTCGCTAGCTTGCCCTGCGCTCTTCCTTCTGACGATGCTGTCTGTGTTGAGCGCTCAGTGGATCTGCGCTCGACAGTGCAGCCTAGGCGGAGTAGTCGAACACAGATTCACTGAGCGCTCAACACAGACAGCATCGTCAGAAGGAAAATTGATAAAATAAATTACAAATGTTGTATTGTTCGATACATATGCGTACCGAACCGAAAGCACTGTATCGAACGGTTCAATATCGATACGAATATCGTTGCACCCCTAATATATATATATATATAATAGGGGTGCAACGAGTACAAAATTCACGGTTCGGTTCGATACTTTGGTGTCACGGTTCGATATTTTTTCGATACAAAAAAATGTTCATGCCTTTTTAATTTGTCATTTATTAAAATTATAAATATATATTTTAACTCAAACGTGCAGTTTTTAGATTTAATGTTGCTGAAACAACAAAGGGATAAAATAAATCTATCTGATCAAGAAATCACTCATCTTTGGAAAAGAGAGTTTATTACAGAGAAATGGCTCTTTCCAAAATAAAAGCTATACTATACGCTTCTTCTGGGCTATATTCTCAGCAGCATATTAAACATATCAGGTCCCCATAAGGAGAATCATGTGCTAACGGCTGTCTAAATGACTCGGGTAAAGTTTGTAGCATGCGTGCTTGTTGTTTTTGTCTGCTTCCACTTGTCTTTGCACTAGGATGATGTCGGCGTCAATGTGCAGTCATATTCGTTGTGTTCTCACTAGTGCTGTCAGCGTTAATCTCGTTGAAATGACGTTAACGCCACAACACGGCAAATCTCCGTTAACGAGCTACAGCGGATCGCCCCGTGCGTGGGGCTGGACGGCGTCAACACGTTAACAAGCAAACTGCGCTTCACCTCTTCAGTTCTGAAAGCTGATGGAGAGTCTCGGGTGTTTAACTCCCAGTGAGGTTGTGATGCTGGCGGAGGTCCTGAGAGTGGATGACCCACCCTGCTGTCAACTGAGTTACTGAGGTCACATGGGTCAATGTGTGAGGGGGGGGTGAATGGCCCGGAAGTGATCCCAGGACTATGTTATAGGTAGCCAACACTTTTTCCATGTTTGAACTTAATGTGACCACTAGAGGGAGGTATGTGCCTCTTAGTGCCATAAGCCAGCTGTGCAGCAGGCAGGTTGTTTGGCTTCATTTTTGCACAATGGGAGGAGGCGCTGTCGCGTCGTCCATGTTTTCTACAGTCATTGATTTGGACACAGCCAATGTGTTTAGTTTTACTCTTCCCCATGTGATGTCATTATGTCCATTTGTGTCAGCTTTTTTCCCAGGTGCCTCCACTTCCCCATCACCTCATATGTGTATGTAAGTCTTCTGTCTCCCTTTGTTCATTGTTTCTTCGTCTGTGTTCCCACCCCCATGTCCTCATAGTCACAGAGTCATAGTGTGTGTCATAGTGCCCTCATATTATCACAGTATGTCATAGTTGTTCATAGGTTTCTTAGTTCTCCTGTCACCAGCCAAATAAAGGCTCGCTTTTGGTTTCAAGTTCCATCTCTCTGCCTATGTCTGTTCGTGGGTCGTCTACATACACTCCACAACCGAGACAGGAGAGGAACCTGATAACAGCTGAACGTTCTTTTGTTCACACGGAAAATAGGTGTGAAAGGCAAAATTATAAATTGTTTCTAAAAAAAATTAAATAAAGCTGTTTTATTAAATGAATATATACATAATGCAAATGTGCTCATAAATGAGTTGACTCTGTGTTTTCAGAGTTAACAGATTCATTCAGCGATATTGTCTGGATCTGAAATATTGCAGGTACACGCAGAGTGCAGAGGATTTTTACACATACACTGATAATTGTTTTCTATAAGTCTCTGGGTCAGGAAGTCCAAACATGACGTCCTGAACTGGGCCTTAGAATAAGCTGAAGGATAACATTAGATAATCAAGGCAGGATGTGTTTTTGTGTCCATGTGTTTCTGATTCCAGGAGGAGCAGATACCAGGGGAGGTCGGATGTGGACGGGGAGGATTCGCAGCAGACTGCCACGTTGGATTTGGGAGAAGATAATAATATTTTGTCATTGTCAAAGTATAAAAGCTGTACAGCCCATTTCAGGGTTAGGGTTGGGGTCAAAGTGAAACTAGAAATATTTAGAATCACAATGAGTTCAAAGCGTGAGGAGGTCTGATGTTCCAACAGTGTTCAGGATGAGAATTATTACCTGCAATGCTCCAGTTTGACCTCATGGTGGCAGTGCCGTCTCACTGTTATAATGGCTACACTCAGACTACAGGAGAGAACAAGAGGCTGTACTAAAACTCTGATGTTTTATCGTGTGTTTATGACATCATGCTGACGTCAGCCTGATAATACCTGTTGATTCAACTAAACAGCCAAGGTTTCCAAGGCTCTTAAATGAACCACAAACTACAGGGTAAGCGTGAGCTGCTGAAAGTCAGATCTGTTCTTCAAAGCAGACTTTCAGCTTTATTACAAACTAAGAGTCGGATCAGCACAAATACTGACACAGAGATGGCTGCTGGCACTGCGCTGCTCTGCTGCACTTTGCTGTTTGTCCTTGTCTTCGTCTCTGCAGGTGAGATTGAACTAAACTGAGGTTCTCTCTGAGATAACAAGAAGTACAGGAGGATTATTTTCATCTGGATTCAGTTTGTCTGTGTGTGAAGGAGACACCAGGCTGGGTGGACACTTAACATCTGTAATCCAGCTGTGACAGAGACAAAGAAGTGTAATGTGTGTGTCAGTGTGATGTGTTGTAGTGTCAGGAGTCAGGATGCAGCTACAAAGCTTCTTGTTCAGTGTATACAAACAGCTGTAGCTCCATAAAGGCAGCATGCAGAGACTCACAGTGTCTTATAATGAGAGGCTGCTTTCTCTCACACATTATGTTCACTTATTATCAGCACATGTTGTTGTTCTGTGGAAGCTAACATCTTGTAGTTTCTGACACTTTGCATGTTTAGCATGAGGCTAAAATTCCCCCTCAGTGGGTCACTGGTGACCTGCTGGATGTTCAGAGGTTCATTAAATCCAACATGACTAAAAACTCAAATGTCAAAGTGTTGTTTCCTCTTTCAGAGCAGAAAACCATCACAGCTGAGTCTGGACAGGACGTCACTCTGACATGTCGAGCTCCAAACAACAACATTAGAGTAATAAAGTGGGAGAGATTTGACCTGGGAGATGATTATGTGCTTTTGTACCAGGATGGTCTCCCTGATTCAACACACCAGCATCCATCTTTTAAGAACCGGGTGGATCTGCAGGACAGACAGATGAAGGATGGAGACGTGTCTTTGATTCTGAAGGATGTGACAGTTCATGACGCTGGAGCATACGAGTGTCGTTTCTTCATGGAAGAAACTCGCTCATGGAAGTCCATCAGCAGCCTCAACCTGATTGTTACAGGTGAGTAAGTAGAGTTGAGTGTGTGTGTGATTAGAGGTGAAGCTGCTTCCTGGTTGTTGATGTTTGTTTGTTGTATGGATGAGCTGGTGGATGTCAGAGGTAGACAGATGTTTCTCCAGCTGTTGTCTTTGTGGCTGGTAGTCTAGAGTTGTAGAGCAGCATTGTTTGGTTAGAGCAGAAACAAAGACATTTATGTCTCTTCTTCTCTTGCTCTCTAACTCGTCTGTAAACATGTGTGGGGAAACTCAATGATAAAGCCTACAGCTGGAGGGGGAGGGGAGGGGTGGAGCTGGTGGTTGTGAGTCTGTGAAAGTGAATCATGCCGGTGCCATAGCTGCTGAAAACGTACTTAGTGCAGACACAAAACGTCCATCAGCTTCAAAGTGTGTCAGAAAAATGTCCACATGGTGACTGATGGATGAGAGAGGTCCCATTGTTGTTGTTGTGCACAAATCATTGAACAACACAAACACTTAGAGCTGCTTTCAGTGCTGCCTGTTTTGTTACTGCACACATTTCTGATGGTCCTACAGCCCAACGTAGCAAACGTCTCCCTGAAGCCTCTTCTTAGAGACCAAAGGTTGGATCAGAGCGAGCAGCTGAAAGGACACATCTATGAATGCAGTCAGACACTTTCTCACAACCTCACACTCTATCTGATCACATTTACACTCAGGTTCTCTGTTAGTCACTGAGATTACAGACTCACACATTTAAAATAATCTGAATGTTGGATCAGATGAAGTTAATATTTTTTATTTCTTGAACATATGTTTAATTAGCATGTTGCTAAAGCTTTAAGTAATGCACTGGTGACCTGGTGTATGTTAACAGGTCAATTAATCAAATCCAGAATAACTCAAATGTAAGCTAAACAGCATAAATATTAAACATAAACAACATCATATTTCCCCCATGGCACAGTCCACTCAGCACTTCCTGGAGTTTCTCATTTGATCGTTCATTGACACTCATGACTTACAGAGACTCTGATCATCAAACACAGGAATAAAACAAGCAGTGAGCACAACAAAGGATTATTAAAGAAGGAATATTAACTCTATTCTAACTCTAGTAACTCTACACCAGGAAACCACCAAATCTTCTGCAAACGTGATTTTAACCAGTCAAAATGTTTTTGGATATTTATTCAGTGTAGAAACCTAAAAAGTCAGTTTTATTTTTAGATGTTTGGTTGTTTTGAACAATTATATCAAACTGTAAGTATGATGTTTGGTATATAGTATTATATATTGCATGGTATTGATATATTGCACTGTTTGAAGTGCTTCGTATATAAAAGTAGTAAACTGTGTACACAGTGTTTGGTGTGACAGAGCTGTTGTCACTGAATCACAGGTTCAGATGTTTCAGCCTCATAATAAACAAACACGTTTTCAGAGACTCGAGGATTTGACCTTCCAAAAGTCTCAGAGATGTTTTAATGAGCTCTCACAGTCTGCAGCCAAACAGGTCAAATTATAAAGAACAGCTGGATCAACCCAACATGACCTCTGACCCCGAAGCAGCTGTTAGACCTGTGTATTTAAAAAAAATATGATTTTTTTATGGTGAAAGCAAGATTCCAGACTGCAGTTTTGGTCAGATCATGTTTTTAAATAAAAAGCAGAAAAATCAACATTAACATTTTCTCACTTTATAAATGTTATGAATGATTTTTTCATCTAATCTCCTGAACTAGAAGAGGACACCTCACAGCTGTTTCTCACCTGCAGGTCAGCCAGGAGGAGACAGAGATGAACTGTGAGTCGGACGATCTGAGGACAGACAGAAACTCTCCTGAACATCCAGCAGTCGACTCTGATGATCATCATGTTCAGACTCGGACCAACAGTGTGTGTCTGTGCTGTCAGTGACTCTGAACTACAGTTTATTCATCTTGTTCATGAGATTTACTGACACAAAGTCAAACTGTGTTACAAACACACATGAATTTCTGATCTCAGAGTCAGTGAGTGTTGGAGCTTCAGGTTAGACAAATTAACTATTTTATGTTGGTGTGATTGTTTATTAGCTTCATGTGACTTTTTCTTCTTTAAGTACAGTCCACTGGAAAACACTTTGTATAAAAATCATCTCTTTGGCTGACATTGTTTTTAGTTTGTAAACCAATCTTACCCAGTTTAACAGATTGTACAAACTGTTAACGTCTCTCTTTGATCCTGCACTGAGAAGTTTGACAACCTCTTCAACTTTTCTTTAACATGACACACTGTTCAGGTCAGATTTAAACTGCTTTGACCTTTGACACCAGCAAAACATCCTGAACAACTTTGCTGGGTTGAGACCTGATTACTTTTCATAAACAGACCCATAAGACTCAAAAATATGAAACATATTTTCACATTTTATACTGTTGTATAGATGATGCAAACCTTTGTACACTGATGCTCTTTTGGGTGAAGTTTGACTCATTTGTTTAGATGGATTTTCAGATCCACCAGTTTGGCTCAAATTAGAAACATTGTGATTTTAGGGAAACTTGCCACTCATAATGTATAAATATACACATCATGTTTGTGTGGATTTGTAATGAGACAGCAGTGAAGCAGTGAAGTCATCCTGTTGCCCACAGAAACAGACTCCTCCTGTGAATTAGTAAAGTAACACATGGAGCACATGAGGAACAAAGGTCATACATGTATCTCCTGAAGTGGATTCTGGGTCTCTGACTTCCTCCCACAGTCCAAAGACATCAACGGGTGTTTTTTATTTATCCGTGTATGCTGTGTGTTAATGTGTGGTTCCTACAGAACTTAATGGTCAGTAACACTAACATGTAAACATGAGTGCATCACATCAGCACATGAAAGAACAACAGTGTGGCATTAATATTACAGCAGTGAGGACAGTGTGATGAACTGATGCTCTGATCTCTGGTCTGACCAAAGCTTTAACTCCAAACATCTCTCCACTGTTAGAGCTTCTGCACTGTTTCAGGTTCAAATCATGGTTCATATTTTCATGGCCTGATGGTGTGACGCCTCCACCTACATCACTGAACTGCTCCACTTCTGTACTCTTCTCTCTGTGGCCTTCTTGAAACGTCCTCTTGGTGTTTGTGGGGTTTTTCTCAGTTCATGTGTGCCTTATAAGAGTTTGCTTTTTAAAGACAATGACAATCAGTGAATTCCTTCTGTGATTGAATGAAATATGAGCACTATGTAAGTGTGTAAGTGTTAATAAAGATTTACATGTACCTGTTGAATTCTCTTCTCATTGTTTTTGTCCCTCCAATAACAGACAAACCTCTGTTTCTGAAGTGCCTTAGAGCAACGTCTTCCTCTGTAACTGAATGCTGTGGGTAAACATGTCTTTACTTCTGTGCCTGAAAACAACATCTCCCTGTAGAAAGTGAAGGCTGAGCTCACTCAGATCACTCAGTCAGATCAACTGAGCTTAGAAATAAATGGATTTGTTGATTTTACAATGCTGTGATTGCAGCTATTCCACAACTCTCTGTTAATGGTGCACATGGCCACTGATTAAATGGTCATTGATCAATGATCATTATTCTTTCGGATAGCGATTGAGATTGCGGATAGAAGTGGCAGAAATGGGCTTCCTCCAAAGAGTGGTTGGCCTCTGCCTTAGAGATAGGGTGAGCAGTTTGGCTATTGGAGGGGCTCAGGGTAGAGCTGCTGCTCCTTCACATCGAAAGAAACCAGTTGAGGTGGTTTGGGCATCTGACGAGGATGCCTCCTGGGTGAATTGTTCCATGCATGTCCCACAAGAAGGAATCGAATGGAACTGAAGAAATCACTTGGAAGAGTGACAAAGCATTTCTCCAATTGAATGCGTCCAGATAAACAGAATCAACCTTTTGTGACACTTTTATAATGTTCAACACGATTACTAACAGATAACACACCCAGTGCACTAAACTCACTGTGTGCAGGACTTTGTTTGGTGTTTACATAAACGGTAAATGGTCTGAATTTCTATAGCGCTTTACTAGTCCCTATGGACCCCAAAGCGCTTTACACTATATTCAGTCATCCACCCATTCACACACTGGTGATGGCAAGGCAGACATACATTGTAGCCACAGCGGCCCTGGGGCGCACTGACAGAGGCGGGGCAAAATGAAAACAAACTACAAACTGCTGAGCTGTTGAACAGCTGATCCAGCCTTTAGTCTGAGCTGCAGTCAGTCACACAAACAGACTGAACAGGGTGTGTTCTGTGCAGCACCTGCATGTAAAACAGAAGCAAAGCTGTTCCTGTGAAATGAAACTGAAAGCCTCTCTGAGCGTCTCCCTGTAGAAAATGGAGGCTGAGCTCAGTCAGATCACTCAGCCTGCAGACAAATGGAGGCGTGTTTGAGACGTGCAGATAAACACTCAGCTTTGTGTCGTCCTCTAAGGGCTCAGGGCCGTCCTGTTGTCATATTATCACATGCATGACAACATGCGTCTCAGTCCTCAGAGTCCTCTGCACAGTGCTCAGGGATTTTCCTCATCTTTCATATTGTGTGCCTGTTTGAATTCAAGCATCATCGTCTACAACTGGACACCCAGCTCTATCTGTCCATGAAGCCAGATAACACACACCATTTAGTTAAACTGCAGGAATGTCTTAAAGACATAAAGACCTGGATGATAACTTTCTGCTTCTTAATTCAGATCAAACTGAGGTTATTGTACTCGGCCCTGAAAATCTTAGAAATATGGTATCTAACCAGATTCTTACTCTGGATGGCATTACCTTGGCCTCCAGTAACACTGTGAGGAACCTTGGAGTCATTTTTGACCAGGATATGTCCTTCAATGCACATATTAAACAAATATGTAAGACTGCTTTCTTCCATTTGTGCAACATCTCTAAAGTTAGAAATATCCTGTCTCAGAGTGACGCTGAAAAACTAGTTCATGCATTTATTACTTCCAGGCTGGACTACTGTAATTCATTATTATCAGGATGTCCAAAAAACTCACTGAAAAGCCTTCAGCTAATCCAAAATGCTGCAGCAAGAGTCCTGACAGGGACTAGAAAGAGAGAGCATATTTCTCCTGTTTTGGCTTCCCTTCATTGGCTTCCTGTTAAGTCCAGAATTGAATTCAAAATGCTGCTCCTCACATACAAGGTCTTAAATAATCAGGCCCCATCTTATCTTAATGACCTTGTGGTACCATATCACCCTATTAGAGCACTTCGCTCTCGCTCTGCAGGCCTACTTGTTGTTCCTAGAGTATTTAAAAGTAGAATGGGAGGCAGAGCCTTCAGTGTTCAGGCCCCTCTTCTGTGGAACCAGCTTCCAGTTTGGATTCAGGAGACAGACACTATCTCTACTTTTAAGATTAGGCTTAAAACTTTCCTTTTTGCTAAAGCATATAGTTAGGGCTGGACCAGGTGACCCTGAATCCTCCCTTAGTTATGCTGCAATAGACGTAGGCTGCCGGGGGATGTTCCCTCTAATTTTTCATGTGTCTGAGCGAGTCGCAATATGGCGCCCCCCAGTGGCTGCAGCCAGACTCTTGGGGCCCCTTTTGGTCTCTGCAGGCATAATTAATCAATCACATGGATCATTTCTCAGAAAGGCTCAACAAGTACACGTAATTTTTAATGGAACTATTTTATTTTATTTTATTTTAATATATTTTTATTTTTTATTTTATTAGTATTTTCCTTAAATGTGTTAAATATATATTTTCTCATCTAAATGTCCACTGAGCTGTGAGCCAGTAATGCACCTTAACATTGGTTGCCAACCAAGAAGAAGAAGAAGCTGTGAGCCAGGAGGGAGGGGGTGAGTGAGTCCTGAGTGATTTGCTTATGCTTACAAATCAGCACAGGAGGGAGGGGGTGAGTAGCTCAAATGTGCTGTTAGCATGTTAGCAGAGCGATGCTACTGTGAACCGAGGAGCTATTTTCTTGATGTGAGCTTCTACTCAGGGTTTTTTCTTCCAGTTCAGAGCAGAAATTTTTTGTTACGATACTGGATGTTGTGTTTTTCTCCACAATTTTAATTATAAGCTAGATACATTGCTGCTAACAGCAACAGGGATGAGTCAGTGAGTCAGTTGGGCTTGTGAATCATGATTCACGAGTCAGTAAAGTGATTCTCGAGTATTGAACGATTCGTTCATGATTTGCGCATCACTAGTCCATAGTTATAAATCCCACCACTCAGTATTATTAACACATTCTCTCCATGACCCCAGTAAGCTACTGAAGGCTAACCCAGGCAAATATCCCAGAATGCATTTCGTCGAAAACGTAAGAGGCAGTTTCGGAGGGATGCACAGTTTAAAATATTCTTTCTGAATGTAGCTGTGTAAACTTCAAATATCTACTCGATTTATCAAGACATCACAGATTTGCAAAAGTGCTCTAACGTTTTCCGAGATGTAGGACAGTCCACAGTGGGTTGAGAGTGTGGATCTGTGACCTGCGTGAGAATCAGCTTCCTAACATTTGTCTGGAAGAAACACGCAGACAGGAAGCAGCAACAAGTGTGAACATTTCACAGATCATGTGTAATCGGTTATTATCAGGATGTCTTAAAAACTCCCATAAAACCTTCAGCTGATGCAAAATGCTGCAGTCGAGTCCTGACAGGGACTAGAAGGACAGAGCAGCTTCCTCCTATTCTGGCCTCTCCTCATTGGCTTCCTGTTAAATCCACAATTTAAAATCCTGCTCCTCACATAGAAGAACTTTAATCAGGCCTATCTTATTTCATTGACCTTAGAGTACCATATGTCCAAATCATGGTTCAACAGCAGCTAGGTGGATGTCAGCAGCTTACATGGTGGAGATAAATCCAGGGTTTGAGATTGTTTACAACTTAAACTCAGAGCCTTTTAACACAATTACTGACAAATAACGCACTCAGAGTACTAAACACACTGTGTACAGGACTTTGATTGGTGTTTGCAGAGATGAAAATGATGCAGCCTGCTGACCAGTTGAATCAGCTGATCCAGCCTCTTATCTGAGCTGCAGTCAGTCACACAAACAGACTGAACAGGATGTGTTCTGTGCAGCACCTGCATGTAAAACAGAAGCAAAGCTGTTCCTGTGAAATGAAACTGAAAGCCTGTCTGAGCGTCTCCCTGTAGAAAATGGAGGCTGAGCTCAGTCAGATCACTCAGCCTGCAGACAAATGGAGGCGTGTTTGAGACGTGCAGATAAACAGTCACAGCTTAGTGTCGGCCTCTGAGGGCTCAGGGCCGTCCTGTTGTCATGTTATCAAGTGCATGACGGCTCTCTGCACACACTTTGAGTCCTTATGCACATTTTCACGAGTCCTCATCTCTGTGGACCTGAGGGATTACCCACAGTTCATAGTGTTGTGATTAGGGATGGGTATCGTTTAGGTTTTATCCGATACCGGTGCCAAATCGGTACTTTTGAAACGGTGCCGGTGCTCAAACGGTGCTCAAACCGGTGCTTAAAGAATGGAGAACACAAAATTGGTCCAAAAACCTCTCATGTTCAGCTGGTTTTATGTAAAAAGATAACAATGTTAGCCTTTTCTGCAGCTATGGGGCATATATGGTATCACTCTTGGCTGGAAGCAGTGCTTAAACAATGGAAAAAATACAAACTTTGTCCAAAAACCTCTCATGTTCAGCTGTTTCCCTCTTTTTCTTTGGTCATTTTAGCCTTTTTGGCCAGGGTGAAGGGAGTATCTGCCATCAAACAAGAGGACAGCCGCATGTAGCTATGATGATGTTTGCTAGTTCACCTTACATGCATTAATGTAATAACGTGGTTAGCCTACTCAGCGTAAATTACACACGAACAACATGAAGCTACTCACGCAGAGAAGAACGGCTGCTGCTGCCATCAAATACGGTGCATTTCTCGGCTTTAAAAAAAACAAAAAACGCTATGCGTCGCCAGGTGTTTCATCGGATTTGAGGTGTTACCTCCTTTGCACAGTATCAGCTTAAAGCACTTGTTGCTGCTGAGTTTGCATATTTTGCTGTGAAGTACAGCCAGACTTTTGACCGCTTCGCCTTGGACATTTTTAATCTGTAGCTCTGCTCTAACAGAACGTACGTACCTGGACCTGCCTACTATCCTCGGAAACGTAAAATGATTGGCTAGAAGTGTATCACAGCTCAGGAAAAAAAAGCACCGAAATAAAGCACCGAAATGTGCGCTGCTTTTTGGTCTGGTTACTACCGTTTATGTCAGAACCGGTGCCATCATGGCACTGGACACCGGTACCCATCCCTAGTTGTGATGGTGAAAGCATTAAGAACAAGGATGGAAAATAAATAAATAAATAACCAAACTGAAGGTTCAGAGGAATGTAGCTCATCACAAATGCTTCATGATGAAGTTTTCACAATGATGAATAATTTGATTATTTTACAGTTTCTTCCTGTAAAGTTAGAGCCTGAAAACAGACAAAATCAATCAGTAAATGTCAGATCACACGACGAGGTCTGAGGCACCACGACAGTTAACATCACAGCAGAGGTGACAAAGTGCTTTCTGTGGCCTGTTTATCTTCAGTTCTTTGAATTTAATTAGACATTAATTTCATTAATTAGAATTAATTTCAGTACATTAAACATTAGCAGAAGGATGGAGAGCGTGCTATATGTATTTCTTGCACTTGCACAAACACAAACAGCAGCTCTTCTTGTTTTTGCCACTCAATCTAGAAGAGGATTTAGATCAAGAAATTTCCATGATCATTATGATTTGATTTGATTTTATAGGAAATGCAGTTTGACGTGTTTCCAATACTGAGGATGAGGATACACTATAAAAAATTTAAAGCTACTGTTAGTTTTCCTGTCTTGTAAAAAGTAAAGTTTTTGTTCATGCACAGAAAATGAATATTTTTCAGATTTCAATGGACTTTCTGTCATTTTTGTTTTGTTTTGTTGGGGTTAAAACGATGCCACCTTAAAATGAAACTGAAAAATAAATATTGACATTAAGACAAGAAAAAAGTTTTCACACTTACATCTTTTTTCTTTCTTTTTTGCTTACAGTTTTTTTTTCAGTTTCAGTTTGCTGGCACTGTTTTGGCGTCTGGGGGCACGATTGTTAATAACAAACACACAAATATTACATCTTTTGAATCTGTGATGACATGTGACAATATGATGAAGTTCACATGATGTAGCTTCTCTGCCAACAACACAAATGAAAGAATAAATAATTTAAACCAAAGTAAGAGTTTATTGTTCAAATACAGAGACACTCTCACACTGACCTTTGTTGTTTGTTCTCTGTCCTTCATACAAACATTTGGTGCTTACAGACTCTGTGAACACTGAGTTTTCAGGCTTTTCTAATGCTGTGTGAGCAGCAGGAAAATACAATCAGAGCATAAACACACATACATACAAGGTCAAAGACGAGTAGCTACACTTTTTAAACGCAATAACTGATCACTGATGTGAAGTCAGCGAGTACCGAGGTGAACTTTTCTTATCTTTGAGATCTATTGAAACAACTACATTAAATCATACTGCTGAGTGACAACAATAGCGTTATCTAAGGTTAGAGGGTTACCTAGGCAACCAGGGATGTGCATAACCATCTGTCAGCTACAAATTGATGCATGAACGATGGGATGAGTTCATACTTGGATGTAATTTTAGTGAAACAGCTGATCGAGGATTAGTGTTGTTGAGGTTTTGTGGTCCACAGCTCACACTCACATAATGAGGTCATATTTGATCTTATAAACAAAAACACTGATCCCAGGTCTGTAACACTGTTCATGGATACTGAGGGTAAACAACACACACAGCTCACAAAGATAAAGAGAAAACTGAAACCAGATCTTGATGATTGAAAGATTCAGGTGTGAAAAACTTCATAAATATGTAATCTGAGCTCAAAATGATGTAACTACAGTCAGTGGAAACAAAACCATCAAAGTGAAAAATGTTCAAGTGTTGATTTCATTTGTTTGAAGAGTTAAAAGTAGGCGTGCACAACAAAATGTCTCAGTGAGCTGTGTCACACTCAAAGTCAGAGCTTTCTGTGTCAGAAAGAGGCTAAATCACCATGGTAACTGATGGTGAAAGATCACCTGGTCAGGAGCATTTCATGTTCAGAGTTTTGTTTTTAAATCAGCTGTTAGAGCCACGTTTTCACTGTGATGTCGATTCTCTGCTGGAGGAAATGTTTCATATGTGCAGCTTGTTAAACTGTAACTTGCTGAAGCCACTGAGTGAAGCTAAACTGCACATCACACTGTTACAATGTACCTGTATTCATGTAGTGGAGACATTAGTGAAGTTATCAATGAGTAACGTCTCTGATTGGACTGGGTGGCGCTCACAGGGACCATTTTGTGTAGAAGAAAAGTCACATGATACATGAAACGCTCCTTTTCATCTGAGCGTGCTCAGAGCCTGAAGCAGAGAAAGGTGATAATCACCACGGTGATACCTGCTGTCTCTGACTGCAGTTTCAGGTTTAGTTGAGCCAGCTAACACAAAGAAAGCCTGACTGTGTTGAAGTTGATTTGTAGTCACAGCCCTCTGGATGTTCCAGTTACTATGAAATGTAAAGACTGTTTTTAAAGATGAAACTCGTCCACTGAGATGAGCTGTCAGCAAAAACAGAAGCAGCCATTAAAGATAAAACTGAAATAAACCTACAGTGCTGTGGGCCTGCTGTCTGTGCTCAGTTCATCTGTTTCTGCAGGATTTTAAACACTGACAACACCCAGAACTCTGAACAGCAGCGGCAGACTCAAAGCTGGAAAAACCTCTGAGACATTTTAAACCTGCTGCACTTAAACAGGAGGCTGGTTTGTTTCCACTCTCTGCTGTTGTTTATGTTTTCTGTAGATCAAAAAACCAACAACAGCAACAACAACAAGAAGCAGAGCAGGAACTGACAGACCAACAATCAGTCCAACAGATCCATCCTCCTTCTCTTTGTCTTCATCCTTCTCTTGTCCTCCTGTCAGACCTGCAGGTGAGAAACAGGTGTGAGGTGTCAGGTAGGTGATGAGTGAAGAACAGAACAGAATCCATTTGCTCTTCAAACTGCTGTCAGACATTATCTACTGCACTCTGATCACATCACTCAGACCAGCTGCTTTCTACAAAGTCTCATCAGCAACATCTTTAGAAACAAACATCAACAACCAGGAAGCAGCTTCACCTCTGATCACACACACACTCAACTCTACTCACTCACCTGGAGGAACAACATGAAGGTGGATGCTGCTGATGAACTTCCATGAGCGTGTTTCTTCCATGAAGACACGACACTCGTATGCTCCACTATCAGCAGTGTTCACATCCTTCAGAATCAAAGACACGTCTCCATCCTTCATCTGTCTGTCCCTCAGATCCACCCGGTTCTTAAAAGATGGATGCTGGTTGGCTGGAACAAAGTGACCGTCCCGGAACACAAACACATATTCATCTCCCAGGTCAGCTCTGCTCCACTCTAAAATAATGATGTTGTTGTTTGCAGCTCGACATGTCAGAGTGACGTCCTGTCCAGACTCAGCTGTGATGGTTTTCTGGTCTGAAAGAGGAAACAACACAGAGCAGAGAGGTTAAAGGTCAAAGTACAATTGTTCACTTCTACAGCAGCCAATCAGAAACACACAATAAAAGATTGTCTTCTGTTATTAGATGATGATCTTTGATTGTGTTTCTTCTTGTGTCCCTTCAAGTGTCACCACAGCGAGTCTTCTCCTCCTCCTCACCTGATCCCGAGCATCTTCATCAGGGCTGATTTGTGACAGAAGGACAGCAGCAAGAGTGAAAGGGAAGGTTTGAAGATGGCAGTGAGCTGCTGTCATGTTTGCTTTGGAGACTCTGACACAAAGACAGGAGGCCGAGCTGAACATGTTCAGATTTTCATTGAGAGCAGAATGGACGAGATTATGAACGAGTTCATCAGAGGGAAGCTCAGGCTGAGACGTTTGGAGACAAAGTTCATGAGCAAAGACTGAGACGGATGAAAAACATCATCTGAAAAACAAATCTTTGGTTTTAGAATCTGTTAGTTTGATAAAATGTTGTTGATGGACGAGTTCATTGAGACTCTGGACATCTGTCAGACTGAGTCACTGCTTTTTATTGTAACAGCTGTACTGATGCTCCTGAATCTGGCCTCTGACACAAACCTCCAAACAGTAAGAATGAAAAAAGAATAAAACTATTAAAACTCTTCAAGCAATAAATAATCAAACCTGAAAAAGAAGAAAATCATCTGGAAACTAAACTGAACTAAACACAAAAAGTCCAAATGGAATAAAAACTCAAACTAATGAGAAAAAAAACTACAATAACTCTGTTTCACAAACAACAACATGTGCTGATAATAAGTGAACAACATGTGTGAGAGAAAGCAGCCTCTCATTATAAGACACTGTGAGTCTCTGCATGCTGCCTTTATGGAGCTACAGCTGTTTGTATACACTGAACAAAAAGCTTTGTAGCTGCATCCTGACTCCTGACACTACAACACATCACACTGACACACACATTACACTTCTTTGTGTCTGTGCTGCAAACTGCACCAACACACAGACTCCACCCAGCTTTGTGTCGATCGCAACACTGAATGAGTAACAAACTACTTCTTAGAGAAATATAATCAGCATGTAAACCAGACTGAGACTCTTTATCTCAGAAATAAACTCAGTTTAGTTTCTATCAGTTAAATCTCACCTGCAGAGACGAACAGGACAAACATCAGCGTGGAGCAGAGTGACGCAGTTACAGCAGACATGTCCGTGTTCTCTGTTTCTGCTGATCTGACTCTTAGTTTGTTCTAAATGTCTGAGTCTGTTGGTGTTTTCACTCAATAACTGAACCTGAGTTTAAACCTGAACACATCCGATCAGATTAAAGGTTTAAATAAATCTGAATGTCCCTGAGGGTCAGAGCTGATCTGTTGTTCAGCTGCTCGTTTAAACTCAACACTTTGAAGATGCTTTGAAAGTCTGATATGTTCGACCAATATAATTTGAATTTTCTACCAATGATCTTTCAGGCTTTTCATGGTTAACATCCACTGAAAATGAAATTATATTTTAAATTTAGTTTCACTCGTTTTTGGAGTTTCTGTTCAAATATTTTTGTGGGTTGATGTTAACCAAACTTTAACCAAGAAAACTGAAACGTTTTACCTAAAGAACTGAAAATGATTTTAGAAAAAGGCAACAAACACTTACTGTTGTTCTTAACAGATCTGTTAACTCCTCAAACACTCTTCTGATCATCAGGATGGAAAAAAAATCCACATGAAGATAAAAACTGTGAGGCTGGTTTAATCGATCTGCTTTCTCTGTAGGTTCAAAAGAAACTACTTTAGGTGAGCTTTTGTTTTTTAAATGAGCGATTAAAAAAGAAAAAAAATGCTAAAAATGTAAATCTGTGGCTGAACTGACCTCTGTGCCAAACAGCTGAACCAACTGACTCTTGTTTCACTTTGCTGTCCTGTTTAACAGGTAAAACAAGGTGTCACAGTTATAGGAAATGAACCCGTTTCCAATGCAACAGGTAGACGTGTAGAGACAAGCTGTCAGTGAATTGAAATGAACTTGTCCTAATGAATAAAAAGTCAAAAGTCAGTTGTGTTGGAGCCACAGAGAGCAAATCTCTGTTCTTTATGGAGAACCAGTGAGTCCTACTTCCTGTGTCTAGTTTTACTTTGTCTGTCTCGTCCTCTGTGATTGGCCCATGAAGGTTATAGTTTCAGATGGTGATGAGTAGATGACACATGGAGTGTGTGGCACATTCACTTTGCTGTGTTGACACTGTGTTGATGTGACACTGAAGGGCGATTAATTAATAATTGCCAACAACCTGGATAAAGAGTGTGAGACTAAACTTGGGTGATTCATTCTGACAGCTCTGTACTGTACTGTGTTACACGAGCGCTGATGGCTCACGTCTGCTTGTAGATCAGCTGATCACAGCCTGGAAACAGCTGGAGCTCACAAAACAAATGATTCCGACTTATTTCTTTATCCCTGCTGCACTCAGTCGTAGAGTTCCTCTACCTGCCACATCCACTTTAACCCCAGACTACCTTTTACTGAGTACTACAGTAGGACCTGAGTACTTTTCAGAGCCTGTAGTTTTCACTTTTACTTCTGTAAAGAAGTTTAATGAGTACTTCAGCTATTACCGGAGTATTTGTACAGCTTGAGTATCTGTACTTCTTAACTACAGATTTTTTTTTTTACTTTTCTCCCTTTGAAAGTGTCTAATTATCAGTAATTATCTATTATTTACTGAATAATATGTAGAATATAAAGCAGAAGCTGTGGATGACTTACTGTAGTCAGTTCAGGAGAATCCTCAGAGTTTCTGCTCCTCATCATGATGGAAACATGAAAACATGTTGATGCTCTTTGAGCTGGAATCAGTCCAAAGCAGCCGTGAGTGTGAACCAACAGACATCATTATAATAAATCTGACATGAATCCTGATAGAAATCCTGCTCACTGACCTCTCTAACTGTAACTCTGTCACTGACACATCTGCCAACATCTGTTCCTGTAACAGCTCAGAGGAGTTCAGCACTTTCTGATTATTATCAGAAAAATCAGAACAGGAGGAGCGTTTTTGTAAATGTGGCTGAAAGCGGCGAGGCAAGTTTATTTATATAAGTTCATTTATATAGCACAATTCAACAACAAGGTGATTCAAAGTGCTTTACAGAGACATTAAAAAACAAAAACAATAAAAAGCATGATTTAAAAAAACTGTAGATAAAATCAGAACAATAGATAAAATCAGTAGTTAAAATGTTAGTTTTGAAATTTAAGCTTAAAAGTGTGGATTTGGTGCTTTATTCAAATGCAGCTGAGAACAGGTGAGTCTTCAACCTGGATTTAAATAAACTGAGTGCTTCAGCTGATCTGAGGCTTTCTGGGAGTTTGTTCCAGATATAAGGAGCATAAAAGCTGAATGCAGCTTCTCCGTGTCTGGTTCTGACTCTGGGAACTGATAAAAGACCGGATCCAGATGACCTGAGGGATCTGGAAGGTTCATACTGGGTCAGGAGGTCACTGATGTATTTTGGTCCTAAACCATTCAGAGCTTTATAGACCAGCATCAGAACTTTAAAGTCTATCCTCTGACGGACAGGCAGCCAGTGTAAGGACCTCAGAGCTGGACTGATGTGGTCCACTTTTTTGGTCTTAGTGAGGACTCGAGCAGCAGAGTTCTGAATGAGCTGTAGTTGTCTGACTGATTTTTTTAGGTAGACCTGTAAAGATGCTGTTACAGTAATCAAGCCTACTAAAGATGAATGCATGGACTAGTTTTTCCAGGTCCTGTTGAGACATCAGATCTTTTATCCTTGATATATTCTTGAGGTGATAGTAAGCTGACTTTGTTATTGTCTTAATGTGTTTTTCTAAGTTTAGGTCTGCATCCATCACTACACCCAAATTTCTCGCCTGGTTTGTGGTTTTTAGGTGTATAGATTGAAGTTCTCTGGTGAGCTGTAATCGTTTTTCTTTGGCACCAAAGACTATTACTTCAGTTTTGTTTTTGTTTAGCTGGAGAAAATTGTGGCACAACCAGTCATTAATTTCCTCAATGCATTTACCAAGAGCCTGTACAGGGCCTCGGTCTCCAGGTGACATTGTGATATATATTTGTGTGTCATCTGCATAGCTGTGGTAGTTTATTTTGTTGTTCTTTATAATCTGTGCCAGTGGGAGCATGTAGATGTTAAACAGAAGGGGTCCCAAGATGGAACCTTGGGGAACTCCACATGTGATACTTGTCTGCTCAGATGTGAAGTTACCTATTGATACAAAGTATTTCCTGTTTTCTAAGTATGTTTTGAACCAGTTTAGTACAGTTCCTGAAAGACCTGGCCAGTTCTCCAGTCGTTTGAGTAATATGCTGTGGTCAACTGTATCAAATGCTGCACTGAGATCCAGTAAAACTAGGACTGACATTTTTCCACTGTCTGTATTCAGACATATGTCATTAAACACTTTGGTCAGAGCGGTTTCAGTGCTGTGGTTTTGTCTAAAACCTGACTGGAAGGCATCGTAGCAGTTATTCTGTTTTAAGAAGTAATTGAGCTGTTGAGAAACTGCTTTTTCAATGATCTCACTTACAAATGGGAGATTTGAGATCGGCCTGTAGTTTTTCATTTGTGTCTTGTCAAGATTGTCCTTTTTCAGTATAGGTTTTATTACAGCAGTTTTTAGTGGTTCCGGAAACACACCTGACATTAAGGAAAAGTTGACGATCTGTAACAGGTCTGACTCTAAAGTCTTTGAGACCTTTTTGAAAAAACTTGTTGGCAGGACATCTAAACAGCAGGAGGAGGAGTTCAGTTGACCTAAGATGTCCTCCAGGTCTTTGCTGTTAATCGGGTGAAACTGTTTCATGGTGTTTAAACAGTTTTTCGGTGGACACAGTACATATCCTGGATCTGCTGTTGATGTACCAACTGCTTGTCTAATCTTTTGGATTTTTTCTGTGAAGAATTTGGCAAAGTCATTGCAGGCCATGGTTGAATGAAGTTCAAGCTCAGCTTTCCTACACTCTCTTTTTTCATTTTTCACCAGTGTGGAGTTTCTCCATGGAGACTTTTTCCTTCCAGAGATAACCTTCACCTTAATGGGAGCAATAGTGTCCATTACATTTAACATGTTAGCATTGAAGCTATTGACGAGCTCATTGACTGAACCTTTGGACAGGTCAGGTGTTAATGGGAAGACCTGGTTAAAGATCTCACTACTGTTTTCAGTTATACACCGTTTTGTGATCACAGCTGTTGATATATTTGTGTGGGCTGAGATTTTACTTTCAAAGAAAACACAGTAATGATCAGACACGCCCACATCAGACACAGTAATGTTTGAAATGCTCAGGCCCTTGGAGATCAGTAGGTCAAGAGTGTGTCCTCTATTATGTGTGGCCTCTGTTACATGCTGAGTCAGCCCAAAGTTGCCCAGAGTGTTACTCAGGTCTTTAGTCCCTTTGTCCTGAGGGTTGTCCACATGGATGTTAAAATCCCCAACAATAATTACACAGTCGAAATCAACACAGATCACAGACAGCAGTTCACTGAGGTCATTAAAAAAGTCTGTGCAGTATTTGGGAGGCCTGTAAACATTAAGAAACACAACTTTGGATGGGCCTTCAGCTGTAAAGCCACATATTCAAAAGATAGCTGCTTACATCGAAATGATTCATAAAATAAGACAGCAAAATAATTATTCTGTCCTGATTTTAGTTTTTATAAAAAAAAACCAAAATCCTCAGGAATAAAAACTGAATATAAATAAATAATAAGTAAATTATATTACATATAATCAACACACCGTACTAAATGAAAGTTTATATAAATCACATTTATAACAAATAAATTCTAATCAGAAGCCTCTTTATGATTATGATTTCCCCACCATCAAATAAAACAGAAGAGATAAATGCTGATTATAGATCTTCTTTTGTTGTTGTTCCTTAAATTATTTATTTATTTAAAATATTCTGGAAACATCCAGAGGATGTGTTTTAGTTACATTTTTGGTCATGTGTTTTTTAAAACTTTATTTAAATTTAATGTTTTTCTCAATAATTACTCCAAGGTTTTTTTTGTCCAAATGTCAGCTTGTTGTTGTCATAGTAACAATGTCAGTCAGTGTACTTACTGCTTTCCTTGGGTTACTGTGTCTATAACATAGCTAGCATTGTTTTATCCTATTGAACAGAAATGAGGCATCTTTGGCACAATTTTGGTTTTAGATGCTGTGATTTGAAGCATTGGGTTTTGCATTATGTCCACTGACATTTTTACATGGTGTTCAAAATTACTGCCCAAATATCTGCCCAGAGATGTATGCAACACAAAAAATGACTTCCCCATTCAAGCACCAATGCCACAGCAAGTTTTACAGTTTCACCAAAACAAAATGTTTTATTTGTCTTTAGAGGAACATCAGAGGGACACATCTAACACAACAAACAAAGCCTTGTAGAAAGGAAACAAAAATGACGTAAAAGGCTTCCCACTCCTACAGCTACAAAAATGTATAATTAATTACAATAATAATAATTTCTACAAAAAACTAATTTAGCTCTTCTAGATGCAGAAACTTCATCACACAAGTAAGCACAGCCTGATTGGAAATGGGGCATAGGTAGGGACAACCAGTCTTGTAGTCGTCCCCATTCAATCTCCAACCGATGATCACCTTCCAGCTGGAACTTACATAACCATAAAGGAAAGGAAAGGAAAAACTCAATGCTTCATGGGAATCCCCCGGCAGCCTACGTCTATTGCAGCATAACTAAGGGAGGATTCAGGGTCACCTGGTCCAGCCCTAACTATATGCTTTAGCAAAAAGGAAAGTTTGAAGCCTAATCTTGAAAGTAGAGATAGTGTCTGTCTCCTGAATCCAAACTGGAAGCTGGTTCCACAGAAGAGGGGCCTGAAAACTGAAGGCTCTGCCTCCCATTCTACTTTTAAATACTCTAGGAACAACAAGTAGGCCTGCAGAGCGAGAGCGAAGTGCTCTAATAGGGTGATATGGTACTACAAGGTCATTAAGATAAGATGGGGCCTGAGTATTTAAGACCTTGTATGTGAGGAGCAGGATTTTGAATTCTGGATTTAACAGGAAGCCAATGAAGGGAAGCCAGTCTCAGACCAACAGAATAGACCCAGCAGAAGAAGCTACTTCCATTTAGGAGTTTTCAAGGCCTCTGAGGATTTCCTCCAGTTTTTATCCATCTATTGGTATCAAGACTGCATCTGTGAGATTTTCTGCCACAGAGGGAATTTTCCACGACTGCTACAGCTGCCAAACGTCTTGATGCATGCTCAATCATCCAGGAAAGTAAATCTCCAAAAGTTGATTCTGTTCATCTGGACGCAGCGTTTTGTGGGAGAAACGTTTCGTCACTCATCCAGGTGACTTCTTCAGTCTGAGCTGACTGCAGGTTTCCTCAATCTTATAAACAGAACATTTGCATAATGACTGAAAGCAGCCCACTGAAGGAAGAATGGGCTGGGAGGTCAGAGATCAGTGGGCTTTGGTCAGTGGTTGTTGATCATGATCATGAACTGACAGATCTGTATCCTGTGTGTGCACCCACTGTGGGCCTTTCCTGTGCTTAGTGTCAGCCTGAGCTCCATGCAGGCCTCAAAGGCCAAGCAATTTAAAAGCTTCACCAAAACAAGGCACCACTCAAATAGCTGGACCCAGGCTCGCTGCCCTTATGGAGGAAAACATAGAAGATGATCTCTGTGAGTTATTTTTACTGTCATATTATAAAATGTGATGTTCTAGCATCATGTTATTCTTCTTAAGCCTTTGAAAAGCTTCCTCTGTGTCCATTAAACTGATGACTTTAGTGCTGCTGTCTACTTGTTACATTTAGTACTGTTTAATTTTCAACCTAGGAAGATCTGTAAGAAGGACTCACAATATAACATAATACTGTAAGATTACTTACAGGTAAAATACTCAGATTGTACTTAGATAAAAGTATGTAATCACAGACTCGCCCAGCCTGACTGCCTTGAAGTTCAGGTGTCTTCACTGCCTCCTCTGATAAGAGCTGGAGACCTGAGTAGGTTCGTCACCCATCAGCAGCAGATCACCTCTCGATCGGGCACGTTTTCATCTGGGAGGCTTTTAGAGCTCACTGCCCTCGGCGTCGCTGCTGGAACAACCAAGTTTTGCTATTGAATCTTTGACCTGCTGATCTCACAGAGGCAGGAGACCCAGAACATCCATGCCAGCTTCAGTTTATGCTCTGTCCTGTCATCCAATCAGATTTGCATGTAATACACTGATATTCAGCCCCAGCCTGGTGTTCTCTCCATCTCTGACCTTTCACACAATTTAAACTAACAAACTTTCTCTTTAAAACTGTTTGTCAATCACAATTTACTCGATTTATTATTCTTCTATCACATATTTATATCAGTCATAATGAACTCAGTATGATCTGAGCTGTAAACCTGTATTGATCATCACAAACCTTTATAGCACTTCAGAGCAGCTCCTTCAGTGGCTGCGGCACCCACGATGTGGGCGGAGAGATTTCCTCCCCTCTGCTGTCAGACTCCACCACAAAGACTTTGCAGCTGATCAAACACACACATGTGCAATAGGACTAAGTGTAACACTCTTTTTCTGACAACGTTGTATTTGTACTCAGTTGTATGTAGCATGTGTATTCTATTTTTATCCTATCATTCTATTCTATTCTATTGGGTACAGTTGTGTACAGTTTCTTATTCTATTCCAGTGTTCTCTCATGTTTGCTATGTAACTGCACTGTCCACTTCCTGCTGTAACAAAACAAATTTCCCACATGTGGGACTAATAAAGATGCTCTTATCTTATACTGTATAACCACAGGTTCACTTCACATTTGGTAGAATATAAAAGGACAAAGCTGGACAATTGTCATCACATTTCTCATTAGTTGCTGTTAGCACAAGCACACAAAGAAAGCAGAGCTTTAGCTTTAGCTCCCTACATCACTTTTAAGCCTGGATGTTGAGGCTTTTGCTTCCTCTCAGCTGTGATGACATCTCTGTCTGCTCCATCTCACCCAACATCATCCATCTGACCTGATGCTACCTGACAAACTAAAGATAAAATATTAAATTCATTTTGCATCACTTACATTTAAAATACATTTAAGGTGGATTTCTTAAAAGGGAAGGGACTGACCTGACTGTTGTGTCGAGACAGGTGTGAAGGGAGTTAAATCCAGTCTTATACTACGGACGTGTTTGGTTTTGGTCTGTAATACGTTGAGTTTATTATCTATAAGTTAACATAGCAAATCCTCCATCCAGAGGCTAAAGTGATATCAGAGCTAGACTACTTTAAGTGAAAACAGATGATCGTCTGAGCCTTAAATGAAATAAGGTTAAAAAGAAATGCTGCTATCGACAGTGTGAGGCAGTGAGCTCTGTTATACCATATTTTTTAATTTTCTTTATTATTATTATATTATAGTGTTATTACCTTCCTGTTACTTCATAATAGAATGACAGTTAATGGTAAAAGTCTTGAATAGTTTTGAATTTATTTTTCCATGATCACATTTCATTCAATCACTCGTGGACTTGTGTGAATGTTACATGTGTTATTTTCACCCGTGGATTTACAGACACTGTGTGAACAGTTTTCATTTTATCCAAAGTTTTACTTGATGTCCAACTGATAAAATCACTGACAGACAACAGAAGCAGGAGCTCAGAGAGAAATTCAATTCAACTTTATTCATAAAGAGACAAATCACAACGTTTGGTTTTATTTTACAGAAACTTCAAACTAAACCAAATTCAGGACGTGTATTAAACCTGCAGCTGATCCCTGTCTGCTGTTCACTACCTTTGATTTCTGTTACCAGCATCATCTCATGTTCCCCAGGTTCACTGACAACGCTGAAACCACCAGCGGGAGACTAAGAGTGCTGATTTAAAAAGATTCAGACATTTTATTTTGCTGCAGCTCAACATGAGGCTGGATCCTGATTCTTTGTTGTTTTTGTTTTCTCTACATCAAGAAAACAGCAGCAACGAGAAGCACAGCAGGAACTGACAGGCTGACCTTCAGTCCAACAGATCCTCCTGTGTGACCTGCAGGTGAGAAACAGGTGTGAGGTGTCAGGTAGGTGATGATGAAGAACAGAACAGAATCCATTTGCTCTTCAAACTGCTGTCAGACATTATCTGCTGCACTCTGATCACATCACTCAGACCAGCTGCTTTCTACAAAGTCTCATCAGCAACATCTTTACAAACCAACATCAGATTGTGTGTTTTGTGGTCTAAAGTTTTGTGCCTCTGGTTTCTCATTGGCTCACACTCTTGCAGAGCCGTAACACGCACATGAATGAGAGGTGGTGAGTGTAGTTCCTGTTAACAGGGTATTGCAGACCATCCTGCTAATTGCTGAATTTACTTTTGTCTGTCATATTTATGATGAAAAACAAATGTAATCAAATTAGATATTGATATTTTCATATGGGAATTGATCCTGCAACATGAAACGCTGGGATTGGAAGTTCAGCATCGCTCCGCACATCATACCTGTGAGATGACAGACAGCAGTGTGGAGGAGAGTGCGACACAAAAACACAGAAATATGACTGACAGCTGCAAACGAAGCAGCATCTGCTGCAGGTGAAAGATATTGGGACTAGCAGAGCAGAGTGGCTTCACTGTAAAACAAAATTAGCAGTGAGTGTGAAAAGTTTCTGTGTGTGGAGTTCAACACCGTCCACTCAGAAGCTGCATCACTGGATGGTAGATTTAAAAAGCTTGCATTCAGTGACAACAGAGCTGTTGATGAGGCACTTCAGAGAATAACTGCAGCAGCAAAGTGCACTCCCACCCAGCTCCACCATTACAGGGCCAAGTGAAGGAGGAGCCACAGACGTCTGCTGTGTGGAGCCTCTTTGATGAAAGAGCTACAGGAGATGCTGCAAAGAGAAATACTACAGCTGATGTTATGATGGAGATGAAATGTTATCTTGAGGAGCCCCTCATCCAACAAGGAGAAGGCCCACAGAGCTGGTGGGAGGCCAAGGCCACAGTCTTTCCCTACCTGTTGAAGGTGATGGAGGGGAGACTGTGCATTGTGGCAACATCTGTTCCTTTGGAGGGTCTTCTCAAAAACTGGGCAGATACTAAGGAGAAACCACATCAGCCCATCCAAGCTGAGGCAGCTGGTTTTTCTGAATGTCGACCTGCACTGAGGACAAACTGTTTGGCTGCGGAGTTTGGTTCTGTTCTGTGGATTTGTTTACAGTGGGGCTTTTTGTGTTGAATTAAACTTAAAGGTTTGAGTAAAATATTAAACAACAGTAAGAATGCCTGCTTTTGTAACAGAACAAAAACACAGAATTAGGCAATTATAAGGCTTTTCATAAAAACACTACATGCAAAAGGGTTTGTCAGCACACAAAGCATTCACATTTGCCAAGTAAAGCTAAAGTATGAGGCTACAGAGGATAATAACTTAAGAGACATTTGGGAGCCACGAGACGTGCAAGATAATCCAGAGCTTAGATCTAAATAAGGAAGTCTTAACTCAGTAATGGAGAATATCCTCACACATTAAGAAGCACCGAGGGAGGGAAGTCCTTCATTACTCTGTCAGTCAGGCAGGTGATCAGTGAAGAACAGCACAGAATCTATGTACCTGCATGTTCAGCTCAATTTGTGGATGCAATAAGAAGTAAAGTGAGAGTGATCAGCTTACCAGTGACTGTGATATTAACCAGGTTACTGATGGCACCATTACTGGACTCACACCAGTAAACTCCGGTGTCGTGAGGCACCAGCGTACTGATTGAACATGATTGATCACGTTGCTGTTGTCCCCGCCCATCTCCACACTCAGCCCTCTGCAGTTTGCTTGTGTTTCTCCTCACAGTCCAATCAGAAAAGCTTTGGTCCTCCTCACAGATTACAGTCACAACATCTCCCTCAGAGACATCAGAGCTGTGAGGAAGAGGAGAGGTTAGATCAGGGCAAGGCTGGACTGGGACAAAAAGTCGGGATGAAGATTGAAAATGTGACGTCATTCAGGGGTAAAACCGCAAAGGATTCTGGGAACTTGTGGCAAGCGGTACTAGCGCACGCAGGCTTTCAATTGAACTCAGTTACACAGCGATAAAAAGAAACACAAAAAATGGCAAGAAGCTGTTGTATTATTGACTGCAACAGCCGGTCGCATGACAGCCACGGGAAGCCGACGGGTAAAGAGATCGTTTTTTTTTTTATCGGATTACATCGTTGAAGTGAAATTTTTTAAGCCATGTTTCCGAAGTAAGAGCCGACGGATGGTCTGGATATACCAAACATAACGTCCCAGAACTCTCCAGCTCACAGGTTAGTCTGCTCCAAGCATTCCCACAAAGGTCAGAGTTTTGTTGTAGTTAATGCGTCATTTTTCTTAACATAATTGGTGATATAGGTTACAAGCAAGTCTGGCGCTGAACAGAAATTGCTCCTTTGTTTATTGTGCACAAATAGTGAATTGTCCTGACACAATATTGTGTTTCGCTTCTGTTATTATGGTACATTGACAGAAACATATACTTTTATTCACAGGGTAAAACAGGTGTTTTGTATCACTACATTACAGCATACAATATTATTGTCACTGCTACATTTCTGTGATGAACCAGAAATTATTTCCACTACTAATTAATTACCGCTGAGCTCAAAGGTTATATTAATAAACGGTTAACGAATGTGTATTTATGACGACGATTTGTGAGACTGGTAAACTTACCTTTGTTCGTACGATGGTCTTTCGTTCTACACGGTGCATTTCAAGGTCCTGCACCCATCCGTCGGTAAACTGTACCTGGGCTTGTTGCAGTGACCTGAAGTTACTAAACTTCATGAGTGTATGCACTCACTCCAAGAACCGTATGATTATAAATATGAGCGTGGTGAAAGTTGGGCAGCACGCTGACGTCTTTGGTCCCTCTGTGTGCTCGTAAGGGTCTGACCCTTTCACTCCTTTGATTTTTTCCTCGTATCTTTTCTTTGTCTTTTCGTCGAGACTTTTTTGTGCGGCAAAGAAAAAACAAGAAGGTATTGGAACCGGAGAATGAACGTTTTGCGGTGCTGCAAATGCTTGCATTTGATGCGGTACTTGGATTGTTTTGCCACGAGTTCCCAGCATGCAATGCGCGAAAATCACGTGATTGCTAAACAAGGGGGAGGGTGCATCCGGCCTCCTCGGCTGTAATTGGTCCAGCCCAGAGTCGATCATGACCAATTGGCCAATCCAACACCTTTCATTATATATACCCTTCCTTAAAAAAAAAAATCCATCGGCCCATAAAAACAAAAAATCGCCAGCTATGGATCAGGGGTGTCAAACTCAAATACACAGTGGGCCAAAATTCAAAACTGGAACAAAGTCGCAGGCTAACGTTAATATTTATTGAAATATATTTATTCCTCCAGATATAAGAATGAATCTTTTCTCAAACACGTTTTGCTGAAAAACTGAATATGGAACAAGTTCTGCTCCAATTATTTGGGTAAAGACAATAAACACTTTGATGGCCTATAAGTGAAAGTGAAAACGTGATAAACCAATAATATAATTAATAAATAATAAATAATTATATTTTTTGATAAGTGAAGTTCACTGAACTGAAAGGAAATTTTGGTTTGATGATGGTTGACATGTTTTCCAAATAGAAGTTTTTCCTCTAGTGAGGAGATGCAGGTGCAGCAGAGCATTGCTGGAAGAAATGATCCCAAGGGTGGAATCTCCTGAGAAACCTTCAGAGACCCAGCGAGAAGTAGGGACCATAGCTGACAGCCCAGGCAGGGGTTGAGGTCAAAGGTCATGCTGTTTGGGGACCTACTGGTCATCATGAGAAGATTCTGGAACCACAGCAATGACCATAAAGCTGCACTGGATGGAGAGCTGTGCCATGGGGCTTTCCAGAGGTAATCACGAGGAGATTGTGGACAACATGTGAAATGAGAGAAAAGCTCTTTATTAGTAACTTTTACAACTTCTGGCAGGTTAATGTCGGAACTTTGGAGTGAAACACACCCTTAGTTACAGGAAATAACACCACTGTCTGTAACTAAGTGAATCCACCTTAACACCACCTGTGTGTGTGTGACTGCATTACACTCCCACTGCTGGGAACCTGAACAAGAACCAGAACAAAGTCTAAAATAGAAGCTGACAAACAGCTGCACCACCGAGTGACACTTTATTTTATAAACTTCACAACAGGTTTCATGTTGTGACCTGTGGAGGTGAAAAGACAAAAAACCTCTTTTACAGCTTTTGAGCTGCAGGCAGGATTGAAACACACCTTAGTTAAAAGTCAAACAGCAACATTTTCTCCTCCCCTCACGTCACTCAAATGTGACAAACCAGGAAACAGGAAGTTCTTCGTCCTCAGTAAAGAGAGACGCACAGACGATCAGACTGAGCTCAGACCAAACTAGCAGCTTCCTCTGAGTGAGTCCAGCTACAGGAGAGAAAAGTGGAAAACTCCAACACTGCTGCTTCAAGCTGCTGACGCTCCACACACTGAATGTGAGTTTGAGCAAAAACACGACTCAAAGGAAGTTTCAGTGAAGGTGGTAGAGGAGGGAGGGGAGCCAGGACTGACTGTACTTCCTGTCTGCTGTTTTCAGCTTCACTCACAGACTCAATGGCTTCCAGATCAGAGGAGGATCTCTGCTGTCCGGTCTGTCAGCAGGTCTTCAGAGATCCTGTTATTCTGTCATGTAGCCACAGCTTCTGTAAAGACTGTCTGAAGAGATGGTGGAGAGAGAGACCAACACACGAGTGTCCAGTTTGTAAGAGAAGATCTTCAAGGGAAGAACCACCTTTAAATCTGGCTTTAAGGAACCTGTGTGAGTCGTTCTTACAGGAGAGAGATCAGAGAGCTTCAGAGGCTCTCTGCATTCTGCACTCTGAGAAACTCAAACTCTTCTGTCTGGACCATCGGCAGCCAGTGTGTCACATCTGCAGAGACTCAGAAAAACACACCAATCACAGATTCAGACCCATCGATGAAGCTGCACAACAACACAAGAAGGAACTTCAGGAAACTCTGGAGCCCTTAAAGAAGAAGTTAAAGGTTTGTGAAGAAGTTCAAGTGAAGTTTGATCAAACAGCAGAACACATTAAGGTCCAGGCCCGACACACAGAGAGGCAGATTAAGGAGCAGTTTAAGAAGCTTCAGCAGTTTCTAGCAGAGGAAGAGGAGGCCAGGCTGGCTGCACTGAGGGAGGAAGAGGAGCAGAAGAGTGGGATGATGAAGGAGAAGATGGAGGCTCTGAGCAGAGAGATAGCAGCTCTTTCAGACACAGTCAGAGCCACAGAGGAGGAGCTGAGAGCTGAAGACGTCTCATTCCTGCACAACTACAAGGCTGCAGTGGAAAGAGTCCAGCGCTGCCCCCTGCTGGATGATCCACAGCTGCCCTCAGGAGCTCTGATAGACCAGGCCAAACACCTGGGCAACCTGACCTTCAACATCTGGAACAACATGAAGGACATGGTCTCCTACACTCCTCTCATTCTGGACCCAAACACTGCTCATCCAAGCCTCATCCTGTCTGAAGATCTGACCAGTGTGAGACGAGGAGGAGAGAAGCAGCAGCTTCCTGATAATCCAGAGAGGTTTGATTATTACATCTCTGTCCTGGGCTCTGAGGGCTTTAACTCAGGGACTCACAGCTGGGATGTTGAAGTTGGAGACAGTACAGTGTGGGGACTGGGTGTGTTAGCAGAGTCTGTGCAGAGGAAGGGAGACATATGGTCTGGATTATGGAGAATATGGTGCAGTTTAGGTACGTACTACACACTCTCACCATCAGCTCCTCTCACTGCTCTCTCAGTAGAGAAGAAGCTCCAGAGGATCAGAGTGAATCTGGACTGGAACAGAGGAAAGCTGTCGTTCTCTGATCCTGATACTAACACACACATACACACCTTCACACACACTTTCACTCACAGGTTGTTTCCATACATTCGCACTAATGATACAGTGAAGGTGTGTCCGTTGAAGGTGTCAGTGTCAGTGCAGCAGATGAGTTGAGGATGATGATGTTTCTAATGTTGTTTCCTGTCAGTGAGTTGAAGCTGTTAAACTGCAGCTGTCCTCCTGCTGCCTCGTTGTTCCAAAGCTCTTTGTTTCTCTTTTAGTTTCACTGTTTCTTTCTGTTTCTGCTGTCCACCTTTTCACATGGAAAATCATTTCACTGTTTCTCACTGAATGACTCCCCAAACTAGATTTGAAATTCTATCAAGTTTCTAATCATTACAAGTGATTCATGTTTCTATTTGATGTGTAAATGGAGATGATTTAGTTTGCTGGGATATGGACTGACATGTGTTGAATGGGAGGAGCAGTTTGTTGTTGTCTTCTTGTCTGTTTATGACAACAATAAATATGTTGTTGAAACAATGATTCATGTTTAACTCCATATATGAAATGTTTCTGATCTTTGAATTCTGTTTGATTAAAGACTTTCTTCATGACACAAATGAGATTTCAGTGTATTAATAGAACTAAATAAGCTCAGAGTTGAAAGGCTGGAGTATTATGTACGTGCTTCACTGTCAGGATCTTCAGGGGGATTCAAAGGGAAACATCAAACTGCTGTAATGAGATAAACTAGTTGGGCTGAACACACTTATCTGTAGTTTGTCTCCATCCAGGATCATCAGAATATAATGAACATGTGTGAAGAGCCACAAAATGCTGCTGCCCTCTCAGCATGATGAGCTCCAGCCTTTGTTAGCAGGACAACAGGAAACATGAGACAACTTTCAGAGACAGTAACCAACTGTGGCCACAAGATGGCAGCAGCTGATCTGAGATCCTTTATTGGACAGAAGGACTCTGCTCTGTGACGTCATCAGAGAGACGGCCTTCACTCTGATAGATCTGACGTCATGTCTGCACTGCGATGATGAAAGCTGATAAACACATTGTTATTGATCCATGAAATCACCTCTGTCCTCTCAAGTGTAGCTGTTTACAGAGCTGAAGAAGTCCTTCATCATCAAAACAGACAAACATGTATTTCCTGTATTAAGTGACGTCATCCTCACTCTGACCTCTTACATACATTCTGTTCAGTTTTCCTGCTGTAAGAAATAAACTGTGTGAAAATAGAAATGCAGGGAAACATCCATTAAGTGAACAAAGTCCAAAGAAATAAACTTGGACTGTTTTTTGAAGCCTAAATAAAATGTGAATAAACTTTATAGATACATTTGAAACCAGCTACTCTGTGACTTTACACACTCACACAGTAACAGAGCTGATTCCTGATTGGAGCAGCACAGAGTTAGACTTCTTTTCTGGCTGTGGATTGGTTCGTCAGGATTTCCTCCTTTACAGGTTTAAAAACAATCTCTGTTTTTACATTTTTTGACCTCCTTCTTGTGTCTAAAGGTGAAGCAGCACCAGCCTCCTCTGATCCTCATGTTGTAGCTCTGTGTGTCCAGCAGGGGGCAGAACACCTCCAAACTGTGCCAGCAGCTCTCACTGTGAGCTCAGACGTTTGTGGACACTCAGTTTGTTTGAACATAGTAAATAATCAGAGCTTCTCAGACTGTTTATGGGGACACCACCTGCCCGAGGGTGTACTGTGTCAGAGAGGTGGTGTATGGTGCTGGGTGTAGTCTCTCTGCTGGTTCACAGTTTTTACTGAGGAGCTGTGTTCATGTCAGGAAGGTTTCGTCTGATCACTGTGGTGCAGTTTGGTTTACTCTGTTTCTGAGTGTTTGTAGGATCAGTCTCTGCAGGTCACCTGATACCTGGCAGTGAAGTGTTTATGAATCAGCTCCGTCAGATTTAATCCAACAGAATAACATGTAAAACACTCCAGGGCTTTTACTCTGAAACTTTCTCCAGAGCTGTCTGGAGTTTTCTTACATTAAAATATTCTGGGATTACCAGACTGTCCACATCATGTGTCCTACCAAAACTTTCATCCACAAATATACCCTGACATTAAACCCAAATAGATCTGAGAGCGAGTCATTAGTATCAGTACTGTGTGTGTGTGTGTGTGTGTGTGTGTGTGTGTGTGTGTGTGTGTGTGTGTGTGTGAGAGAGATATTCAGGTAACTTACTGGGTTACTGCACATGCTCACACCTTTTCAGCACAACAGGTGCAGTTTGGTGTTTTACTGCCTCCTGCTGGAACAATGATGGCAGCTCTCAAGACTTTATTGGTTATTGTCATTTCGTGTTACACAGCCTGAAACGAAATACTGTTCCTCAGCAGCCTCTACAGTGCAATAACCAATATATTTTAAAAAGAATAAATACAGTTTAAAGGGAATAAGTTTAAAAAAGAGCAGCAAAAAAGGCATAAATAGCTTAAAATCTAAGTTCTAAAAAAACCTCCAGTTTTTATTAATATTTTATTATTTATCAAATTATTATAAACTAAAAATATTTTTTACGTGATAAACGACTTCAGTGCTTCGTCCATGACCTCCTGAAGGTAAAGGGCCCAAAGAGCCAATCAGCAGCTCTGAAACAGGAAATATGACTCATGGAGAAGTTCACAACAGTTTCAGCTGCCAGTTGTACTCATCACCATGGAGACGGTCTCCATGGTGGAGGCAGAGTGACAGTGTTGTAGATGCTGCATTTTGAAGCCTCAGTGTTTATATTTTTGTTCACAGCCATGTAGACAGAGAGGCAGAGAGAGACAGTGCTGTCACTGAGCTACATGTGTCAGAGCTCAGATGAGGCCCACACATGTGTGTTATCTGTTGTTGCTACACACAGTTAAGATATGGAACATGTGAACATGAGACATATGAAGAGACTGAACAGATAAAATGTCCTTTATATCCATCAGTGACTTTTTATTCTTTTAAACTTGTGCTGCTTCTTTTTGACTCGAGTTAGTGTGACACTGATGGAGCTTCTTGCTGCAGTGTGTTTGGGTTTGGCTGATAACACTGGTCATGCATGTTTCCTTCATGCTCTGTGGTAAAAGTGCATCAGTCTGCAGCTCTGTGGCCGCCGTTCTTCTTTTTCTCAGAAACTTCCTCATTTCTTTGTTCTCACTGTTTTGCAGCAGAGGTGTTAAAATAAAATAAAAACTGTGAAAAGTTGCTGCAGTTTATATAAAGACACCATTTAATGCTTTTAATAAGCTTAAAAGAACAGAATGAAATGTCTCCATCGCTGTAGTGTAATAATATCACAGCACTGTTGCAGTAATTTTAATGTGTTTATTGTACAGAGACTGATTCAGCTGTGATCTACTCAGCAGTGAGAACTGAAGACGTCCGTTATGGACAAACAACCATCAGAACAAGGAGGCCCAGGTACAGCTGCTCTTTATCTTTGACTGTGGACAGAGACAAGCATTTCCCTTTTTACATGGTAAAAAGAAGATGACCACTGAAGGTGGAATGGTGAAAATGATTGTCATATATTTGAAATTAACCCAGAGACATAAAAACACCTGATCTCCAGTCTCTAGACGCAGTGAGGCTCCATTAGAAGCTGTTCCGAAATGTGAGGCCTGACGCTCCCACGCTGAAAAATGCGTTCTCCATTCTTAAACAACACAACAGCTGCACCATGTTTTAGTTATAGCAGCAAGTCAAAACTAATCACATGTTAGGGCTCTTGGTTTTGTGCTTGTGGGTGAAAATGTTATTTTCAAGCTTTTCTTCGTCACATTTTAATATTTGCATTCCTGTTGCCATAGTGCCTGAAGGCTCTTACAATTTAAAAAGAAAAAGAAAAGATTTTACCGGAGGAATTCTCACCTTTTACCTTTGGGCCAGTGTTCGTAGAACATTCAGTGTTAACCTGTTCATAGGCCCTAGAATGTTGAATTCAGGATCCAGCAGATGTTTGTGAGGTACATTTTGGAAGAGCTGGATAAACATCGTCTAACTTTTCTTTGCTCTCCAGTATCATTGCAGGAAAATGCAGGTTTTATTAAAACTGTGACAATTTAACACTCAATCCCAAAAACAGACTTGACATGTTTCCATGAAGACTGCTTCATAAATCAACAGCTCTGAAAATCCATTAAAAAACAGTAATGTAGAACATGATCGCTCTCACTCTGTGTCTCTAAAAAACCCAGCAAACTGGTGATCACTTCAACAAAATGGGCATAGTTTATGGCTTTATCAGCTGCAACACCATGTGGCACCTGGATCCCCACCCTGCAGGCCCTACGTGTCTGACCTCCAAGCCTTGTTGCATATGTCCCTCTGAGGTGCTTGTGCAGTAGCAGTAGCTGTACTAGTAGAACAAGAAGTAGTGGCAGTAAGAGTATTAGTATTGTGCAACAACCAGGCTTCAAGAGCAGTCACTCTTCTGGCTTACAAATGGTGAAAACATGTCATGTGCACATGCCACACTCTTAACTGTGAATCAGAAATTTTGAGAGGCGAATTGGAAAAGCAGTTTAAAATTCTGGTTTGGCATAGACCAGAGGCGGAGCCAGACATTTGAAACGCCCGGGGCTTAGCCCTAAAGGGTAGTATGCATGTGGGTTTTGTTTTTTTTGTTTGTTTTTTGTTTGTTTTTTTTGGGGGGGGGTTAGAAATGACTGAATGATTAATTGGCTCTGTTTTGAGTTTTGTTCAAAAAAGAATGACTTTATATAGGGAAAAATATAGATCACATGTGCAGGACACCTTAAACTAGTTTTTTAATTAAGCAGCAAGGCAGAACAAGGTCGGGGCTGCATCAAGACACGAGGACTAAACCTCAATTCAACCAGACCCAGAACTGATCCAGAATTAAAACAGGACTACAACAGTTCAAAACCAGGACTACTGAGGACTTAACCAAGACAGAACCACAATCAGAACTAGATGATAGTAGCACTAAAAATCATCATAGACCTGCACTACACTTATTTTTTAATTCTACCAAAGTACAATATTTAGATTCAGAAAATTTTATATCCGAGGTTCGACTAGCTGCCCTTTGTCTCCGGTTCTGTTCATAATTTTTATGGACAGGATTTCTATGCGCAGCCAAGTGGCGGAGGGCTTTCACTTTGGTGGCCTCAGAATCTCATCTCTGATTTTTGCGGATGATGTGGTTCTGTTGGCTTCATCGGGTGAGGGCCTCCAGCTCACACTGGAACGGTTCGCAGCCGAGTGTGAAGCAGCGGGAATGAGGATCAGCACCTCCAAATCTGTGGCCATGGTTCTCAGCCGGAAAAGGGTGGAGTGCCCACTCCGGGTCGGGGATGAGTTCCTGCCCCAAGTGGAGGAGTTCAAGTATCTCGGGGTCTTGTTCGCGAGTGATGGGAGAAGGGAGCCGGAGATCGACAGACGGATTGGGGCTGCAGCTGCAGTAATCCGGATGCTGCACCGGTCCGTCGTGGTGAAGAGGGAGCTGAGTGTAAAAGCGAAGCTCTCAATTTACCGGTCGATCTACGTCCCTACCCTCACCTATGGCCACGAGCTGTGGGTAGTGACCGAAAGAACGAGATCGCGGATACAAGTGGCAGAAATGAGCTTCCTCCGAAGGGTGGCTGGCCTCTCCCTTAGAGATAGGGTGAGAAGTTTGGCCATCCGGGAGGGGCTCAGAGTAGAGCAGCTGCTGCTCCACATCGAAAGGAGCCAGCTGAGGTGGTTCGGGCATCTGACAAGGATGCCCCCTGGGCGCCTCCTGGGTGAGGTGTTCCAGGCCCCGGGGCAGACCCAGGACACGCTGGAGAGATTATATCTCTCTCAGCTGGCCTGGGAACGCCTTGGTGTTCCCCCGGATAAGCTGGAGGAGGTGGCTGGGGAGAGGGAGGTCTGGGCCTCTTTGCTTAGGCTGCTGCCCCCGCGACCCGGCCCCGGACAAAGCGGATGAAGATGGATGGATGGAAAATTTTATATAATTATTTAGCCTTGTTGTGCAAACAAGCCTGCATAACTTAATAAATACAGAATTTGAAAAAAAGCAAACCTAAAAAGAAACATGAGTACCTGTGATACAGTGATACTTTTGGTAAACAACCATTTGACTAACATGTGTGTCTCACCTGCTCTTGTTCATCTCTGTTCTGTTCCTCTCTCCCTCTTTGTGCTGACAATCATCAAATATACAGTTGAAACCAGATATTTACAAACTCTTCAGATAAAAACAAACACTTTTTAATTGTAACATCAAATCAGACTAAATGTTTATTTTTTTAGATTGATAAATATATTATTTATCAATAACAATATTTGTTAACTTTAAGAGTAAAGAGAGAAACTGTCTGTATTTCTTAATTGTAAATGACACCAAATTGTATTCAAACTTGAGCCACACTTATGGAGCTCCACAGTTCTTTTCCTGGTGTTTTGGTTGACATCTCTTGATGTTCCCATGTCACAGAAACAGGCTCTGTGTTTTGCCTTATATGCATCCACAGCTGTGCCACCGATTTACTCACATGGACTCTACTAACCTATCAGAAGCTTCTTCAGCTCAGAATCGAATCGTCTGGAGTTTTCTTATTAATTAACAATAAACTTAGTGTACATGTACTCCTAAATATGATGAAAGTGATAAAAATAGCTCTGTCTCTCTTTATTCTGACATTTAACTAATTCAAAAGATATTTCAATATTTATTTATTTATTTATTTATTTATTTATTTTTTCTCAAATCTCTTTATTTGGTTTTCCAGTGTTCTTTATCATAAAGGCTACTAAGATTCAAATATAAATGATTGCATATATACAATAGGAAAAAACAAAGTAAAAACAAAACAACAACAACAACAACAAAAAAGGCAACAACAAACAACGTTGGACAGAGGATGCTATTTATCGAACTACCAATAAGGCTCAGTGACCATTTATATCTGTACAGTATTGAAGAAATCTATAAAAGGTTGCCAGGTTGAATGGAATTCCTCCAACCTCCCCTTTAGTAGGAGTTTAATTCTTTCCAGCTGCAAGTGTCTCAATACATCTTGTATTAACGCTGATATGGTAGGAAGCACCTTTTGTTTCCAGTTTAATAGAATCAAACGGCGTGCCAGCAGCGTCACAAAACGTATCACATTATTTTGGGTGGCTGATAGGTCTACAACAACCGGCTTCACTCCAAATAAAGCACAGATTGGGTCTGGCTTAAGTGGTTTTTTTAGAATTTTAGACAAGATATGAAAGACATTATTCCAATATGTTGTTATACAGGGACAAGTCCAAAACATATGTGCCAGTGAAGCAGGTTGCTGTTTACATCTTTTGCAGGACGAGTTTACGTTGGGGAACATTTTTGACAGTTTCAACTTTGATAAATGGAGTCTATGTAGCACTTTAAACTGTAAGAGTCCATGACGAATGCAAACAGAGGAAGAGTGTACATTTTCCTGGGCTTTTTTCCATTGATTGTCTGTAATTCTCGTACCAAGGTCACGCTGCCAGGCCTCTTTCAGATAGTCAAGTGTGACAGTTCCATCCAGCTGTGACAAAGCGTTGTGAATTTTTGTTATTAGTCCTTTCTTGAGTGGATCAAACTGAAATAAGTTATCTAAGGCAGAGTCTGGGGGCCGACCTGGAAAAGATGGAAAAAGCTTCCCTACAAAGCTTCTGATCTGTAAGTATTTGAAAAAGTCATTACTGTGCAAGTCAAATTTTCTTGCAGTTGCCGGAATGTGGGAAAAACCTTGTTGATGAATAAATCCTTTATTGAGTGCAGCCCCTTGTGGTTCCATTGGAGAATGAAATGTTTGAGAGTGATGGTGCGAATGATGCGTTATTCATGAGTGGAGTTAGTATGGAAGCATCCTTCCACCCGAAATGTTTCCTTATCTGTGTCCAGATTTTAATTGTATGAGAGACTACAGGATTTTTAAAGTCATGTTTAGGGATAGGGAGAGCTGAATAGATCACAGCTTCTAATGAGGAGGGGTAGCAGCTTTCATTCTCCATCGTTGTCCAGTCGGCCCCCTTAGTCCGCAACCAAAACGACATGGAACGAACATTACATGACCAATAATACAGACGGAAGCATGGTAACCCCATCCCTCCCTGACATGTCGGTCTCTGCAGGTAGCTTTTCTTGATTCTTGGATTCTTTCTGTTCCATATGAAATAGGATATTAAGGAGTCTAATTTATTAAAAAAGGCTTTATTAATCACAATAGGGATACACTGAAATAAAAATAAGAATTTGGGAAGAATATTCATTCTAACAATGTTTATCCTCCCTGCTGGTGAAATTGGTAGATTAATCCATTTGTCTCTATGTTATTTTTGGTTTCATCATATAGTTTAGAGAGATTGTGTTTAAATAAACCACAATAATCCTGAGTGACATTTATTCCAAGATATTGGAACTGTTTAGAAACCCGGAATGGCAAGGTACTGAAACAACTTGGGTTACCTATTGCTTTAGAGTTGTCATGGTCCTGAGTCTGAGGACTCAGTGTTTTGTGTTTCCTTATGCTTTTGTTCATTCCGAGTGTGTATTCTGTTGTGATTTTGCCATTTGTTAGGTTTCTGTTCTCTGCCTGCCTGCTCCCACTTCTCTGTGTTCCCTCTGTCTGTCCATGGTGTTATTGTGTCTGCTCATGAGTCTGCCTGTCAAGTTCAGTGTCCTGTCTGGTTCTGTGTCTGTTTCCTGTTTTATTCTGAAAGTTCATATCACATGTCAGTGTGTTCAGTTTTACCTCTCCCCTGTCTCGTTATGCCCATTAGTTCCAGCTGTGTCCCCTCCTGTGTGCCATTTCCTGATTACCTGGTGTGTGTATTTATAGTTGGTGTCTGCTTCTCGTGGCGTCGTCTGTATTTCTCTGTGAACCTCCCGTGTAGTCTGCACTGTTCCATGTTTCTTCGTGTCTCTCTGCTCCTCGCTTCATGTCCTCCATTTTTGCATTAGTTTTCCCAGTTTAGGTTTATGTTCGGTTCTGCCCACACCTTGGTTTTGTGCACTGTAAATAAAACCCACTTGCACCTCCGCCATTGTCTGCTATTGGATCCTCCTTTCTCACCCTCCATACGACTGCCGCCCCAGCCGTGACAGAACGACAAATTAAGAGTGTAATATCTTTATTAAGTTGTTATTTATTAATGCATACATAATAATGTGCTCAGTGACATAAAGGTCCCCTTTCCAGAGTTTGTGTGCTGCGTAGTTTTTTTCTCTTTGTTTTAGTTGTTTTGTTTTTCCATCTTCTATTCACAACCCAGTGTTTAAAATGTTTAAAAGGTTAAATAATATGCTTATTTAATAATGTTCTACAAAGAGCTCAATGTGTTTGGGATCTTATTAGATCTCTCAGAAAAGCTGTCAGAGCAAAACTTTTTTTCTTTCATAATAACAGCTTAATGTTAAACCGCTGAGTCCATCTAAAACATGTTTGTGCATCAGGACCAACCTGATACATAGAGTTCTGCTGGAGGATGTTGCTTAGTGGCAAAACCTTGGTCTGATTGAGCTTTTTGGTTGTTCAGAACTCACTCAGCCTTTGGAGTTAGTTTTTAGGACATCCTGATAATAATGAACTACATTAGTCCAGCCTAGAAGCAATAATAATATTACTTTAAGATAATAATAACAATAATATTTCAGGTTGTTAGAGATTTACAGTTATCAAACAGTTAGGTGAATAAACAACACTGAGACACTTGGAGACAGTTAACGTGCTGCACGGGTGAGAGCTCAGAGAGAGACTCACTCACACCGAGCTGCAGTAGTTTGTCTTTATTTATAGTAAGCAGGGTGAAACAAGCATAGCAGTTTCCTTTAATTTTGCATATGTGTGTGTGTGTGTGTGTGTGTGTGTGTGTGTGTGTGTGTGTGTGTGTGTGTGTGTGTTAATCTCTCGCGGTAAATGTCACAGGGTGAACTTCCTGTTTCTAGAGACAGAGCGAGTAGTACATTTTGTTCTTTTCCTATTAAGAGTAAAATATGAACATATACTTTAATGTATATAAAGTATGTTTGCTTGGTATGTAAACCAAGCAAACAAATCAGGAAGAGGAATCATTGATCAATGACTGCTGAACATAAACCTTATAAAAGCGTTTCTTCCTTAACACAGCTGAATACCTCATGAAGTTCCTCAACAGAGTGCCAAGAGTGTGCAAAGCAGTGATCAAAGCAAAGGTTGACTATTTAAAAAAATATAACATAAACATAACCAAACATATTTATTTATAGTTATTTCATTCTTTTTTCTTTACTACAAAATTACACATGTGTTCATTTAGAGTTTTGGTGCCTTCAGTAACAATCTACAAAATAAAGAAGTAAAAATAAAGTAAAAAGAAGTAAAATGAAAAGCTGTGTCCAAACTGTGTGTATTATGTAGAAACGTCTCCACTAGTTTCACATAAGCATGATCTCACAAAATAATTTTTTAATCCAGCAGACCTAACGTTATTTTGTCCCTCCAAAGCGTAAAACACAACAAAATCATCCTGATTCCTGACAGGATTGTGGAATAATATTACACAGAATCTGACACCTCAGCTCTATAGAAGATGGATGGACTAAGCAAATTTAGTCCATCCATCTTCCTCTGCTTATCCAGGGACTGTCACTAACCAAATTTTTAAGCAGGAGAAAAAATAGCACTTTTAAGGACATGAAAAGCTTTATCGACAAAAACAAGGCACCCTGCCCCTGTAATCTTTTATTTACAATATTGTATTTGGTTAAAATGTTCTGATGGTTCAAATATTTTATATTATTTAATTGTTGCAAAATAATGTGTGTGCCAGTCTCCAATGAGACATTTACAAGTGTGTAACAATATACTATGTCTATATACACTCAACAAAAATATAAACGCAACACCTTTGTTACTGCTCCCATTCCCCATGGGATGGACGTAGAGACCTAAAATTCATTCCAGATACACAATATAACCATCCCTCCCAAACAGTGGTCACAAATCAGTCCAAATGTGTGGTAGTGGGCACATCTGCCATATTGAGATAATCCATCCCACCTCACAGGTGTGCCACATCAGGATGCTGATCTGACATCATGAGTAGTGCACAGGTGTACCTCAGACTGCCCACAACAAAAGGCCACCCTGTAGTTTCTGACACTTTGCATGTTTAGCATGAGGCTAAAATTCCCCCTCAGTGGGTCACTGGTGACCTGCTGGATGTTCAGAGGTTCATTAAATCCAACATGACTAAAAACACAAATGTCAAAGGAAATAAACAAAATATTTAAAGTCAATCATTCTGATCATAATTGTACTTTGACCTTTAACCTCTCTGCTCTGTGTTGTTTCCTCTTTCAGACCCAAAGATCATCACAGCTGAGTCTGGACAGAACGTCACTCTGACATGTCGAGCTCCAAACAACACAGTTACAGTTTTAAACTGGACAAGATCTGACCTGAAGCCAGAATATGTGCTTTTGTACCAGCATGGTCCCTCTGATTCAACACACCAGCATCCATCTTTTAAGAACCGGGTGGATCTGCAGGACAGACAGATGAAGGGTGGAGACGTGTCTTTGATTCTGAAGGATGTGACGGTTAATGACACTGGAACATACGAGTGTCGTGTGTTCATGAATGAAACAAGGTCATGGATGAACATCAGCTTCGTATACCTGGTTGTTCCTCCAGGTGAGTGAGTAGAGCTGAGTGTGTGTGTATCAGAGGTGAAGCTGCTTCCTGGTTGTTGATGTTTGTTTGTTGTATGGATGAGCTGGTGGATGTCAGAGGTAGTCAGATGTTTCCAGCTGTTGTCTTTGTGGCTGGTAGTCCAGCATCCACCCACACTCAGTTGGCCTCCATCAGTTTTCTTTAGCACAGATGTGTCCTGCTCACTCTGGAGTCAGTGTTATCATCCTCATCTGTGACAATGTGAGACTCCAGCTGAGCTAGTTTGTTATTTATTAATTCACTGACTTCTATTATGTCCTGATAGTTTAACCTCAGAGTTTAATCCATGTGTAGCTGAGCAGACTCCCTGCATGTTGTTGCTGTTACAGAGAGAGGACGGCTGCTGTCACTCTGTCAGGTTTAGATCAAATCAAACTAAGCTGGCAGTTTATCTGAACACAGGCAGTGCTTATTGTAAAGTACTACTGCAGCTGTGTTAAAAACATGGCTGCCCTCTCGCTGTAATGAGACCAGCTGAGCTGAGTTACTGATCTGGAAGCGTTTATTTACAGTGTGGTAAATATCGATGCACAATTAATCCCCGTGCTCCCCAAGGCTCCCGTGTGTGTCCATTGGCGTCCGTGTTCGTGCTCCCCGCTGTCGTGACTCTGCACACCCTGTGCGTGCTGTTCTTCCTCTCCATGTTCCTCCTGTAGGAAAACAATAGAGGCAGCCATTAAACACTGACCCCGCGGGGACACTCACTCACTCACTCACTCACTCTGACTTGGGAGTCTCACGCAGTAATCCCACATCTGTGGGAGCTCCAAGGCTACGTTCACACTGCAGGCGAAAGCGCATCAAATCCGATTTTTTTGACCCTATGCGACCCATATCCGATCATGCTATGACAGTGTGAACGGCGCAAATCCGATATTTTCAAATCCGATCTGGGTCACTTTCATATGTGGTACTGAATCCGATACATATCCGATGTTTTAGAAAGCGACTGCTGTTTGAACGGTCAAGTCGCATTAAATCCGCCTTTTACGTCACCGACACAAGACTGAAGCCAATTATCAGCGCCCGAGAAGCGCCCGAGAAGACATCGCGAACGCTTCCTAGCCATCCAGTGTAGATGTCAGTGAAACTGTTGGGAAGACAATGTGAACATTTTATTTGTTCTGTATAATCTGCAGATTCTGACAGAAATCTGCAGCTATCCTTTGAAGCACCGCTCCTCTCTTAAACAGCAATAAGGATCATTATTAGGTTATTTACATTATTATGTAAATAACAAAATAACTTAAAGCAAAAATTGGGAAACGTAAAGTCCGAAGTCTTTATATTAACGGCCATCAGTCAAACAATACTGTTTGTTCTTGGTCTAAACAGAGCGCGTTGTGTGTGACATCTTCTTTTGCGCATGCGGGCCGCTTTGAGCGTTCACACTAGAGCGCGTTTGCTGTCGCATTTTATTTGTAGTGTGAACGAGCAGACAAAAAAATCGGATTTGATCAAAAAATCGGAATTGAGCATTAAGACCTGCAGTGTGAACGTAGCCCAAGACTCTCCTAAGTAGCTCCCCCGGCGAGCCCTGATCAGCAGCAGGTGTGTGGCTTCGGGTGTGGCCAGTCCCCTAGCAGGGCCACACCCACCAGGCCTGAAGGTGCCTGTAAACAAGAGTTCAGACACACACACACACACACACACACACACACACACACACACACACACACACACACACTCATATCTACAAACATGGAGAAGAGGGGCAGCAACACCAAAAATACATGTAATATAACAGGTCCATAACTGCTCAGGGATCCTGGGTCGCTCAGACATAGGACCCTGACAATAATACAGTTTGTCTGTGTAACAACTGTAAAAAACTATTGTAAGGAGCTGGACTTCTTCAAGTTTGTTTAAAACGTTTAATCCAGTCAAATAATAAAGAACAGCTGGATCAGTTTTAGTCATGTTTAGTCAGAACATCTGTTTCCTTTTAAGAAGCTCGAAAAATCCACCAGTATTTTCTCACTTTATACATATTGTGAATAGTTTGTATTAATCTGTTGTCCTGAACTAGAAGAGGAAATGGATTCTGTTCTGTTCTTCACTCATCACCTACCTGACAGCTGACACCTCACACCTGTTTCTCACCTGCAGGTCACACAGGAGGAGACACAGAGGATGGAGAGAAGGAGGATGGAGGGAAGGAGGCTGGAGGGAAGGAGGCTGGAGAGAAGGAGGCTGGAGAGAAGGAGGACGGAGGGAAGGAGGACGGAGGGAAGGAGGATGGAGGGAAGGAGACTGGAGGGAAGGAGGCTGGAGGGAAGGAGGCTGGAGAGAAGGAGGACGGAGGGAAGGAGGCTGGAGGGAAGGAGGACGGAGGGAAGGAGGATGGATCTGTTCGACTGATAGTTGGTCTGTCAGTTTCTGCTGTGCTTCTTGTTGTTGTTGCTCTTCTTATTAATCTGATCTGCAGAAAATATGAGAGGGGTTTTAGCACAAGAAAACAAAACCAGAGAAAAAAACGTAAAAAAATAATTGAAAGGGCTGCAAAGTATTCAAAGCTGAATAAAGCTGAGCCTGATGTTGCATGAAGTCACTGTTACCCAGCATGATGAAAAACAGATGATCAAGGACAGAAAGAAACTGATGATGCCTCATGTGACTTTTCCTGCCTCATGTGACTTTTCCTGCCTCGTGTGACTTTTCCTCCTTAAGTCCAGCCCACTGGGAGACAGCTTGTACTTTGTTCTCCGTGGTTTGTAAATCCATCGTATCAAATTTGACAGAGTTTACAAACTGTTATAGACTCAGTTTGGGCACACAGGTAACGGCTGCCCTGAGCATGAAGGTGTGTCTGCAACACGATGAAGCTCGTCTAGAGCAATGATTACAATCTGCTCCGGGGCAGCTGGAGAGTCCTGTTTGCTGTTTGCCTCCTTTAGAAAATAGAATAAGAGCCAGAAACTTCTTCTCAACACAAAATAGTCTTTGAATGTGTTTTATCTTATTTTCTAGGGTCCATTAGAGTGACCGTGGATACAAAGTGATGTTAGTGGAGAATTAAAGGTTTTAGTAAAAAGTGTGAAGGTTGACAGTTTGATTACAGCTGCTCAAACTGGTTTCCTGTTCTTTGTATGTTTGTCACACTTATTAAATGTTTCAGATCAGGATGATGTAGCTTTGGATTTGTTCCCTTAATAACAAACATCTTCATTTACAAACTTCAGTTTGTGTTTTCTTTGTTTAATATTTTAATGTGTTTGATCTGAAACATTTAAGTGTGACAAACATACGAAAACCAGGAAACCAGGAAGGAAACAAACTCTGTTTCACTCTGTTTGTTTCCATCTTATGTTCTTATATGTTGTTTGACTGCAGGTTTCCTCAATCTTATAAACAGAACATTTGCATAATGACTGAAAGCAGCCCACTGAAGGAAGAATGGGCTGGGAGGTCAGAGATCAGTGGGCTTTGGTCAGTGGTTGTTGATCATGACCTGACAGATCTGTATCCTGTGTGTGCACCCACTGTGGGCCTTTCCTGTGCTTAGTGTCAGCCTGAGCTCCATGCAGGCCTCAAAGGCCAAGCAATTTAAAAGCTTCACCAAAACAAGGCACCACTCAAATAGCTGGACCCAGGCTCGCCGCCCTTATGGAGGAAAACATAGAAGATGATCTCTGTGAGTTATTTTTACTGTCATATTATAAAATGTGATGTTCTAGCATCATGTTATTCTTCTTAAGCCTTTGAAAAGCTTCCTCTGTGTCCATTAAACTGACGACTTTAGTGCTGCTGTCTACTTGTTACATTTAGTACTGTTTAATTTTCAACCTAGGAAGATCTGTAAGAAGGACTCACAATATAACATAATACTGTAAGATTACTTACAGGTAAAATACTCAGATTGTACTTAGATAAAAGTAATCACAGACTTGCCCAGCCCGACTGCCTTGAAGCTCAGGTGTCTTCACTGCCTCCTCTGATAAGAGCTGGAGACCTGAGTAGGTTCGTCACCCATCAGCAGCAGATCACCTCTCGATCGGGCACGTTTTCATCTGGGAGGCTTTTAGAGCTCACTGCCCTCGGCGTCGCTGCTGGAACAACCAAGTTTTGCTATTGAATCTTTGACCTGCTGATCTCACAGAGGCAGGAGACCCAGAACATCCATGCCAGCTTCAGTTTATGCTCTGTCCTGTCATCCAATCAGATTTGCATGTAATACACTGATATTCAGCCCCAGCCTGGTGTTCTCTCCATCTCTGACCTTTCACACAATTTAAACTAACAAACTTTCTCTTTAAAACTGTTTGTCAATCACAATTTACTCGATTTATTATTATTCTATCACATATTTATATCAGTCATAATGAACTCAGTATGATCTGAGCTGTAAACCTGTATTGATCATCACAAACCTTTATAGCGCTTCAGAGCAGCTCCTTCAGTGGCTGCAGCACCCACGATGTGGGACGGAGAGATTTCCTCCCCTCTGCTGTCAGACTCCACCACAAAGACTTTGCAGCTGATCAAACACACACATGTGCAATAGGACTAAGTGTAACACTCTTTTTCTGACAACGTTGTATTTGTACTCAGTTGTATATAGCATGTGTATTCTATTTTTATCCTATCATTCTATTCTATTCTATTGGGTACAGTTGTGTACAGTTTCTTATTCTATTCCAGTGTTCTCTCATGTTTGCTATGTAACTGCACTGTCCACTTCCTGCTGTAACAAAACAAATTTCCCACATGTGGGACTAATAAAGATGCTCTTATCTTATACTGTATAACCACAGGTTCACTTCACATTTGGTAGAATATAAAAGGACAAAGCTGGACAATTGTCATCACATTTCTCATTAGTTGCTGTTAGCACAAGCACACAAAGAAAGCAGAGCTTTAGCTTTAGCTCCCTACATCACTTTTAAGCCTGGATGTTGAGGCTTTTGCTTCCTCTCAGCTGTGATGACATCTCTGTCTGCTCCATCTCACCCAACATCATCCATCTGACCTGATGCTACCTGACAAACTAAAGATAAAATATTAAATTCATTTTGCATCACTTACATTTAAAATACATTTAAGGTGGATTTCTTAAAAGGGAAGGGACTGACCTGACTGTTGTGTCGAGACAGGTGTGAAGGGAGTTAAATCCAGTCTTATACTACGGACGTGTTTGGTTTTGGTCTGTAATACGTTGAGTTTATTATCTATAAGTTAACATAGCAAATCCTCCATCCAGAGGCTAAAGTGATATCAGAGCTAGACTACTTTAAGTGGAAACAGATGATCGTCTGAGCCTTAAATGAAATAAGGTTAAAAAGAAATGCTGCTATCGACAGTGTGAGGCAGTGAGCTCTGTTATACCATATTTTTTAATTTTCTTTATTATTATTATATTATAGTGTTATTACCTTCCTGTTACTTCATAATAGAACGACAGTTAATGGTAAAAGTCTTGAATAGTTTTGAATTTATTTTTCCATGATCACATTTCATTCAATCACTCGTGGACTTGTGTGAATGTTACATGTGTTATTTTCACCCGTGGATTTACAGACACTGTGTGAACAGTTTTCATTTTATCCAAAGTTTTACTTGATGTCCAACTGATAAAATCACTGACAGACAACAGAAGCAGGAGCTCAGAGAGAAATTCAATTCAACTTTATTTATAAAGAGACAAATCACAACGTTTGGTTTTATTTTACAGAAACTTCAAACTAAACCAAATTCAGGACGTGTATTAAACCTGCAGCTGATCCCTGTCTGCTGTTCACTCCCTTTGATTTCTGTTACCAGCATCATCTCATGTTCCCCAGGTTCACTGACAACGCTGAAACCACCAGCGGGAGACTAAGAGTGCTGATTTAAAAAGATTCAGACATTTTATTTTGCTGCAGCTCAACATGAGGCTGGATCCTGATACTTTGTTGTTTTTGTTTTCTCTAGATGAAGAAAACAGCAGCAACAAGAAGCACAGCAGGAACTGACAGGCTGACCTTCAGTCCAACAGATCCTCCTGTGTGACCTGCAGGTGAGAAACAGCTGTGAGGTGTCAGGTAGGTGATGATGAAGAACAGAACAGAATCCATTTGCTCTTCAAACTGCTGTCAGACATTATCTGCTGCACTCTGATCACATCACTCAGACCAGCTGCTTTCTACAAAGTCTCATCAGCAACATCTTTACAAACCAACATCAGATTGTGTGTTTTGTGGTCTAAAGTTTTGTGCCTCTGGTTTCTCATTGGCTCACACTCTTGCAGAGCCGTAACACGCACATGAATGAGAGGTGGTGAGTGTAGTTCCTGTTAACAGGGTATTGCAGACCATCCTGCTAATTGCTGAATTTACTTTTGTCTGTCATATTTATGATGAAAAACAAATGTAATCAAATTAGATATTGATATTTTCATATGGGAATTGATCCTGCAACATGAAACGCTGGGATTGGAAGTTCAGCATCGCTCCGCACATCATACCTGTGAGATGACAGACAGCAGTGTGGAGGAGAGTGCGACACAAAAACACAGAAATATGACTGACAGCTGCAAACGAAGCAGCATCTGCTGCAGGTGAAAGATATTGGGACTAGCAGAGCAGAGTGGCTTCACTGTAAAACAAAATTAGCAGTGAGTGTGAAAAGTTTCTGTGTGTGGAGTTCAACACCGTCCACTCAGAAGCTGCATCACTGGATGGTAGATTTAAAAAGCTTGCATTCAGTGACAACAGAGCTGTTGATGAGGCACTTCAGAGAATAACTGCAGCAGCAAAGTGCACTCCCACCCAGCTCCACCATTACAGGGCCAAGTGAAGGAGGAGCCACAGACGTCTGCTGTGTGGAGCCTCTTTGATGAAAGAGCTACAGGAGATGCTGCAAAGAGAAATACTACAGCTGATGTTATGATGGAGATGAAATGTTATCTTGAGGAGCCCCTCATCCAACAAGGAGAAGGCCCACAGAGCTGGTGGGAGGCCAAGGCCACAGTCTTTCCCTACCTGTTGAAGGTGATGGAGGGGAGACTGTGCATTGTGGCAACATCTGTTCCTTTGGAGGGTCTTCTCAAAAACTGGGCAGATACTAAGGAGAAACCACATCAGCCCATCCAAGCTGAGGCAGCTGGTTTTTCTGAATGTCGACCTGCACTGAGGACAAACTGTTTGGCTGCTGAGTTTGGTTCTGTTCTGTGGATTTGTTTACAGTGGGGCTTTTTGTGTTGAATTAAACTTAAAGGTTTGATTAAAATATTAAACAACAGTAAGAATGCCTGCTTTTGTAACAGAACAAAAACACAGAATTAGGCAATTATAAGGCTTTTCATAAAAACACTACATGCAAAAGGGTTTGTCAGCACACAAAGCATTCACATTTGCCAAGTAAAGCTAAAGTATGAGGCTACAGAGGATAATAACTTAAGAGACATTTGGGAGCCACGAGACGTGCAAGATAATCCAGAGCTTAGATCTAAATAAGGAAGTCTTAACTCAGTAATGGAGAATATCCTCACACATTAAGAAGCACCGAGGGAGGGAAGTCCTTCATTACTCTGTCAGTCAGGCAGGTGATCAGTGAAGAACAGCACAGAATCTATGTACCTGCATGTTCAGCTCAATTTGTGGATGCAATAAGAAGTAAAGTGAGAGTGATCAGCTTACCAGTGACTGTGATATTAACCAGGTTACTGATGGCACCATTACTGGACTCACACCGAGTAAACTCCGGTGTCGTGAGGCACCAGCGTACTGATTGAACATGATTGATCACGTTGCTGTTGTCCCCGCCCATCTCCACACTCAGCCCTCTGCAGTTTGCTTGTGTTTCTCCTCACAGTCCAATCAGAAAAGCTTTGGTCCTCCTCACAGATTACAGTCACAACATCTCCCTCAGAGACATCAGAGCTGTGAGGAAGAGGAGAGGTTAGATCAGGGCAAGGCTGGACTGGGACAAAAAGTCGGGATGAAGATTGAAAATGTGACGTCATTCAGGGGTAAAACCGCAAAGGATTCTGGGAACTTGTGGCAAGAGGTATTAGCGCACGCAGGCTTTCAATTGAACTCAGTTACACAGCGATAAAAAGAAACCCAAAAAATGGCAAGAAGCTGTTGTATTATTAACTGCAACAGCCGGTCGCATGACAGCCACGGGAAGCCGACGGGTAAAGAGATCGTTTTTTTTATCGGATTACGTCGTTGAAGTGAAAATTTTTAAGCCATGTTTCCGAAGTAAGAGCCGACGGATGGTCTGGATATACCAAACATAACGTCCCAGAACTCTCCAGCTCACAGGTTAGTCTGCTCCAAGCATTCCCACAAAGGTCAGAGTTTTGTTGTAGTTAATGCGTCATTTTTCTTAACATAATTGGTGATATAGGTTACAAGCAAGTCTGGCGCTGAACAGAAATTGTGGCGCTATGCTCCTTTGTTTATTGTGCATAAATAGTAAATTGTCCTGACACAATATTGTGTTTCGCTTCTGTTATTATGGTACATTGACAGAAACATATACTTTTATTCACAGGATAAAACAGTTGTTTTGTATCACTAATTGCCCAGTACGATTACAGCATACAATATTATTGTCACTGCTACATTTCTGTAACGCGTACCAGAAATTATTTCCACTACTAATTAATTACCGTTGAGCTCAAAGGTTATATTAATAAACGGTTAACGAATGTGTATTTATGACGACGATTTGTGAGACTGGTAAACTTACCTTTGTTCGTACGATGGTCTTTCGTTCTACACGGTGCATTTCAAGGTCCTGCACCCATCCGTCGGTAAACTGTACCTGGGCTTGTTGCAGTGACCTGAAGTTACTAAACTTCATGAGTGTATGCACTCACTCCAAGAACCGTATGATTATAAATATGAGCGTGGTGAAAGTTGGGCAGCACGCTGACGTCTTTGGTCCCTCTGTGTGCTCGTAAGGGTCTGACCCTTTCACTCCTTTGATTTTTTCCTCGTATCTTTTCTTTGTCTTTTCGTCGAGACTTTTTTGTGCGGCAAAGAAAAAACAAGAAGGTATTGGAACCGGAGAATGAACGTTTTGCGGTGCTGCAAATGCTTGCATTTGATGCGGTACTTGGATTGTTTTGCCACGAGTTCCCAGCATGCAATGCGCGAAAATCACGTGATTGCTAAACAAGGGGGAGGGTGCATCCGGCCTCCTCGGCTGTAATTGGTCCAGCCCAGAGTCGATCATGACCAATTGGCCAATCCAACACCTTTCATTATATATACCCTTCCTTAAAAAAAAAAAATCCATCGGCCCATAAAAACAAAAAATCGCCAGCTATGGATCAGGGGTGTCAAACTCAAATACACAGTGGGCCAAAATTCAAAACTGGAACAAAGTCGCAGGCTAACGTTAATATTTATTGAAATATATTTATTCCTCCAGATATAAGAATGAATCTTTTCTCAAACACGTTTTGCTGAAAAACTGAATATGGAACAAGTTCTGCTCCAATTATTTGGGTAAAGATAATAAACACTTTGATGGCCTATAAGTGAAAGTGAAAACGTGATAAACCAATAATATAATTAATAAATAATAAATAATTATATTTTTTGATAAGTGAAGTTCACTGAACTGAAAGGAAATTTTGGTTTGATGATGGTTGACATGTTTTCCAAATAGAAGTTTTTCCTCTAGTGAGGAGATGCAGGTGCAGCAGAGCATTGCTGGAAGAAATGATCCCAAGGGTGGAATCTCCTGAGAAATCTTCAGAGACCCAGCGAGAAGTAGGGACCATAGCTGACAGCCCAGGCAGGGGTTGAGGTCAAAGGTCATGCTGTTTGGGGACCTACTGGTCATCATGAGAAGATTCTGGAACCACAGCAATGACCATAAAGCTGCACTGGATGGAGAGATGTGCCACGGGGCTTTCCAGAGGTAATCACGAGGAGATTGTGGACAACATGTGAAATGAGAGAAAAGCTCTTTATTAGTAACTTTTACAACTTCTGGCAGGTTAATGTCGGAACTTTGGAGTGAAACACACCCTTAGTTACAGGAAATAACACCACTGTCTGTAACTAAGTGAATCCACCTTAACACCACCTGTGTGTGTGTGACTGCATTACACTCCCACTGCTGGGAACCTGAACAAGAACCAGAACAAAGTCTAAAATAGAAGCTGACAAACAGCTGCACCACCGAGTGACACTTTATTTTATAAACTTCACAACAGGTTTCATGTTGTGACCTGTGGAGGTGAAAAGACACAAAACCTGTTTTACAGCTTTTGAGCTGCAGGCAGGATTGAAACACACCTTAGTTAAAAGTCAAACAGCAACATTTGTCTCCTCCCCTCACGTCACTCAAATGTGACAAACCAGGAAACAGGAAGTTCTTCGTCCTCAGTAAAGAGAGACGCACAGACGATCAGACTGAGCTCAGACCAAACTAGCAGCTTCCTCTGAGTGAGTCCAGCTACAGGAGAGAAAAGTGGAAAACTCCAACACTGCTGCTTCAAGCTGCTGACGCTCCACACACTGAATGTGAGTTTGAGCAAAAACACGACTCAAAGGAAGTTTCAGTGAAGGTGGTAGAGGAGGGAGGGGAGCCAGGACTGGCTGTACTTCCTGTCTGCTGTTTTCAGCTTCACTCACAGACTCAATGGCTTCCAGATCAGAGGAGGATCTCTGCTGTCCGGTCTGTCAGGAGGTCTTCAGAGATCCTGTTCTTCTGTCATGTAGCCACAGCTTCTGTAAAGACTGTCTGAAGAGATGGTGGAGAGAGAGACCAACACACGAGTGTCCAGTTTGTAACAGAAGATCTTCAAAGGATCCACCTTTAAATCTGGCATTAAAGAACCTGTGTGAGTCGTTCTTACAGGAGAGAGATCAGAGAGCTTCAGAGGCTCTCTGCAGTCTGCACTCTGAGAAACTCAAACTCTTCTGTCTGGACCATCAGCAGCCAGTGTGTGTCGTCTGCTGTGCCTCAGAAAAACACACCAATCACAGATTCAGACCCATCGATGAAGCTGCACAACAACACAAGAAGGAACTTCAGGAAACTCTGGAGCCCTTAAAGAAGAAGTTAAAGGTTTGTGAAGAAGTTCAAGTGAAGTTTGATCAAACAGCAGAACACATTAAGGTCCAGGCCCGACACACAGAGAGGCAGATTAAGGAGCAGTTTAAGAAGCTTCAGCAGTTTCTAGCAGAGGAAGAGGAGGCCAGGCTGGCTGCACTGAGGGAGGAAGAGGAGCAGAAGAGTGGGATGATGAAGGAGAAGATGGAGGCTCTGAGCAGAGAGATAGCAGCTCTTTCAGACACAGTCAGAGCCACAGAGGAGGAGCTGAGAGCTGAAGACGTCTCATTCCTGCACAACTACAAGGCTGCAGTGGAAAGAGTCCAGCGCTGCCCCCTGCTGGATGATCCACAGCTGCCCTCAGGAGCTCTGATAGACCAGGCCAAACACCTGGGCAACCTGACCTTCAACATCTGGAACAACATGAAGGACATGGTCTCCTACACTCCTCTCATTCTGGACCCAAACACTGCTCATCCAAAACTCATCCTGTCTGAAGATCTGACCAGTGTGAGACTAGGAGGAGAGAGGCAGCAGCTTCCTGATAATCCAGAGAGGTTTGATCATTACGGCTCTGTCCTGGGCTCTGAGGGCTTTAACTCGAGGACTCACAGCTGGGATGTTGAAGTTGGAGACAGTACAGTGTGGGGACTGGGTGTGTTAGCAGAGTCTGTGCAGAGGAAGGGACGCATACTGTCTGGATTATGGAGAATAGAGTTTTATAAAGGTGAATACTCAGCACACTCACCATCAGCTCCTTTCACTGCTCTCTCAGTAGAGAAGAAGTTCCAGAGGATCAGAGTGAATCTGGACTGGAACAGAGGAAAGCTGTCGTTCTCTGATCCTGATACTAACACACACATACACACCTTCACACACACTTTCACTCACAGGATGTTTCCATTCATTGGCACTATTGATGGTGGTAAAGTGAAGGTGTGTCCGTTGAAGGTGTCAGTGTCAGTGCAGCAGATGAGTTGAGGATGATGATGTTTCTAATGTTGTTTCCTGTCAGTGAGTTGAAGCTGTTAAACTGCAGCTGTCCTCCTGCTGCCTCGTTGTTCCAAAGCTCTTTGTTTCTCTTTTAGTTTCACTCTTTCTTTCTGTTTCTGCTGTCCACCTTTTCACATGGAAAATCATTTCACTGTTTCTCACTGAATGACTCCCCAAACTAGATTTGAAATTCTATCAAGTTTCTAATCATTACAAGTGATTCATGTTTCTATTTGATGTGTAAATGGAGATGATTTAGTTTGCTGGGATATGGACTGACATGTGTTGAATGGGAGGAGCAGTTTGTTGTTGTCTTCTTGTCTGTTTATGCCAACAATAAATATGTTGTTGAAACAATGATTCATGTTTAACTCCATATATGAAATGTTTCTGATCTTTGAATTCTGTTTGATTAAAGACTTTCTTCATGACACAAATGAGATTTCAGTGTATTAATAGAACTAAATAAGCTCAGAGTTGAAAGGCTGGAGTATTATGTACGTGCTTCACTGTCAGGATCTTCAGGGGGATTCAAAGGGAAACATCAAACTGCTGTAATGAGATAAACTAGTTGGGCTGAACACACTTATCTGTAGTTTGTCTCCATCCAGGATCATCAGAATATAATGAACATGTGTGAAGAGCCACAAAATGCTGCTGCCCTCTCAGCATGATGAGCTCCAGCCTTTGTTAACAGGACAACAGGAAACATGAGACAACTTTCAGAGACAGTAACCAACTGTGGCCACAAGATGGCAGCAGCTGATCTGAGATCCTTTATTGGACAGAAGGACTCTGCTCTGTGACGTCATCAGAGAGACGGCCTTCACTCTGATAGATCTGACGTCATGTCTGCACTGCGATGATGAAAGCTGATAAACACATTGTTATTGATCCATGAAATCACCTCTGTCCTCTCAAGTGTAGCTGTTTACAGAGCTGAAGAAGTCCTTCATCATCATCAAAACAGACAAACATGTATTTCCTGTATTAAGTGACGTCATCCTCACTCTGACCTCTTACATACATTCTGTTCAGTTTTCCTGCTGTAAGAAATAAAGTGTGTGAAAATAGAAATGCAGGGAAACATCCATTAATCACAGCTGAGCCGTTTGTTTCTGACTCACATTCAATGAGGCTTCAGGTGTAAATACCTCAGAAGTGTTTGTGAGTTCAGTAGAAGCAGACCCCGTCGACCATCATGGCCTCCACAGCACTACACAATGCAACAGAAAGGCCTTCATCATCTGCTGAACCACCTCTGAACCACGACGCTCTCCCTGCATCTAAAAGCTGTTAGTCAGGATGAGATGCTGCTGTGATCGCTCACAATTTACCTGTGAGACCTTTGTAAATATTGTCTTTGTTTCTGGAGGAAACACCTTTAGTCTGTTTGTATTTGGAGTGCAGATCTGGGCGTCCATCACTTTAACCTGCACACGTTTAGTTATTGAGTGTAGTTGATGTTTGGCAGCATTTTATAAGTGACAGTTCATGAACGGTGAAGGAACAGAGGACGCCTGACCATCCTACCTGTGTCAGTAAGAAGACTTTCATCACAACTTCACAACTTAACACAACTGAAACCTGAATTCAGTGTTGCATAGTTTACTAACAGTGTGTGCTGACACTGAAGTTAGCAGTTTGTTTCCTAAGAGCTGCTGGGACAAACCACAGTGAGCGGCTACAGAGTTTAGTTAAGGTGGTTCTAACATGTGACCTGTTGAATTATTTACAGGGATTTATTTTTCATTTAAAGCATCATTTGTGAAGTTTTTATGAAGTTTACTTCTTTTATGTTCTTTGTGTAACGTTTAGATTTTCTTCTCTGGTGTTTTAACTCTTCAGGTTTCCTGTAACAGAGTTACAGAGTTACAGAGTTTCCTGTAACCGTTTTCTTTTTTTTTCTTTTTTTTCTTTTTTATTTACTAAATAATAAACGATATTGTGCAGCACGCAAGATAGACAGCGCACAGTGTGCTTTGAGGCAGCAGCCAAGAAAGCTTTAGTCCGCGTCTGTGAATACCCATGTGTGCATACCTGTGTGGATCAGCATGCTTGCATTCCAAAGGTTTCTCCATGTAATGATCTGCTAGGGAGTGTGGGGGGGCCACAGCCCCGTCCTCCAGGGTGTGAAGCGGGTATGGAGGAGATCAAAACTCCAGACATCCAGAGGCCCCCAGAACACAAGAGACCATGGAAGACCAACAGAGGGGCAGCCGCGCCACTGTTCCAGTAAGAGCTGAGGAGAGTCCCAGATGAGGGCTCGCCCAGCAGCCGCGGAGCAGAAGTCAGGGGGAGTTGCAGTGACGCGCCCGTGAGCTCCGCCGGCCCCCAGCTGTGCCTGAGTGACCGAGCCCCAGGCCGAGAGGCCGGGGGCACCCCACCTCCAAAGGGGCCCGAGCGAGCCCCAGGCCCCAGGCCCCGACAAGCGGCCGCCAAGGAGTGAGCCGGTGTGTACCCAGACGCCCACCCCCAGACACAAAGAACCACCAACACACCGACACCTGAGGGAGTCCGCCACCGGCAGGGGAAGTGGTGGTGGGTGGAGATAGGCCTCCAAACCTTGGAGGGCCTGAGGTGTCCCCAGAGAGGTGGCGTCTGATACCCAACCTGACATATAGACACAGACATACAGGCACACACAGACACAAACATCCATTCCCACCCTCATGCTCTCATATGCACTCACTCCACACTCAACCAACGTGGAGACAGACATAAAGAGACGCTGTACACACAATCACACTCCCCAAGCGTACTCTACAAACCGGGTCTAGGTACCCTTGCCCCTGGAGGGGGGAATTGCACCCAGACCCAGGTGGTGTTACCCTTTTCCCTGCGGTGGGGAGAGGCAGACCGCCCCGACTCCGCAGCAGCAGGGAGGCCCCACACCCCAGACCGCAGCCGGACGGCCAACTCCTCCTACTAGCCCTCCTGCTCCAGCAGGCCGCAGAGAATGGGGGTGGGAGAAGACTCCAAACCTCCCTCCACCCGCTCATTGTAGTGTTGATGCATATGTGTTCTAAGGTGCAATTAAAACCCAGGAGGGCATGGAGCTACCTGCCAAGGAGCAGCAGGTAAGCGCATAGTCCCTCCTGCTAGCCCTCAATGACTAAGTGTATTTAAAATTGAGAGGTGGGCAACGACGTCAGGGGTGGGGTGTACACCCTGATGGTAATTTGGACTCCGTGATTGTGCCCACCCCCAAGATCCTATATGTATGTGTAATGAGAGTGTGAATAATGTGAATGTCTAAGTTGTGGGATAAAATTGAGGCAGAGGCAGCCAGAAGGGGACGGGGGGGGGGGGGGGGGGGGTAGCCTCCTCTGCACCCTGGTGACATACCCCCACTCCAAGGCCCTGCATGTGTGGGTGGTTGTGGAGGAGCGGGAAGAGGGAGGCAGCTGGAGATGGGGAGGAAAGGAAGGGAGGGGCAGGTAACCTCTCCCTGGGGCCAGCTCCCCCGCTGACCCCAGTAGGCACTCCCACCCTTCGCGACCCGCCAGGGAAGGGGGGCCCAGGCCCATCAGACCGGGGCCCAGTGCAGTAGCGCCCTCCGGCTCCACAGAGCCCTGGACAGTCCACCCAACCCCACCACAGAGAAAACTGCACCCACCCCACCATCCACACATCTTCCAGACTACATAAGACGGTAAACGCCCAGGCTGAGATCTTCCTCCACCTCTCCTGTATCTCCCCCTCCTGCAGAGAGTTCCTGAAGAGAAGAAAGCTCCTGCAAGATGTGACCATCCCCCCCACCAGTTGAAGAGCCCCCCAGGCGGCTCGACGCACCGGCGGCACCCTGCTCCCCCTCACCAATCACAACAGTGAAGGCGGGACCAAACTATGACCCCCCACCCCCACTAGGTGATGGAGCTGATAAAAGGGGCCCAGAGCAATTGATCTAATGTGGTGGCAGAGGCTGTGTCAAGACTAATATAATCTAATAAATAATTTCTATATTTGTTAGAATTAAGATTATTTTTATTTTTCCAGTTCATGAGGACAGTTTTCTTGGCTATGCATAGGGCAGTGAAGATCATATGGGCTATATTCTTTTCTGAAGTGACATTATCTAAGCTGCCCAGTAGACACACTAAGGGGGAAGTTGGAATGTTACATTTCAGACACTTTGATAAGTCTTCACATATCTCGCGCCAAAACTTTTGCACTGGTGGACAGAACCAAAGAGCGTGGATGTAATTGTCTGGTGTATTGCCTTGACAGTGTGAGCAGTTGTTGGAAGATGTAAAGCCCATCTTGAACATCCGATGACCTGTATAGTGCACTCTATGAAGTATTTTGTATTGTATTAATTGCAGACTGGGATTTTTAATTAATTTAAAAGTTTTTAAGCAAATCTGAGACCAGAAGTTTTGGTCTAGGTTGACTGATAAATCTGCTTCCCACTTTGCAGTAGGAAGGGATATTGATTCATCTAATTTAGAAAGTGTTCTGTATATTTTAGATAATAATTTGGGGGATTTAAGAGTAAGAAAATGTGCCGCACTTAGTGGTGTTTGTAATTCAACTTGACTGAGGTTAAATTTCTTTTTTACTATGGATTTAATTTGTTGATATTCTAAAAACCTTGTCTTGTTGATCCCATATTGTTCAACTAGTCTGTCAAATGGAATAAATTCTGTTCCCTCTAATATATGTTCCAAGTATTTAATTCCTTTACAACTCCATTCTGGGAAATTAATCATATTATTGTTTTGTAATATGTCAGGGTTATTCCAGATAGGTGTACGTTTGCATGGGATTAATGAAGACTCCGTTATTTTTAGAAACTCCCACCATGCTGTTAGAGAAAAGCTGATGTTGATACTTTTAAAGCATTCATGTCTTTTGATGTTTGAGCTAATAAATGGTAGGTCTGAAATCTCTAGATCCTTGCATAGTGCCTGTTCAACATCTAGCCAGGGCTCATCTAGGAAGGTATGTTTTAACCATTCTGAGATGAACTGAAGCCTGTTGGCTAAGAAGTATTGGTGAAAATTAGGCAGATCTAATCCTCCTCTATCCTTGGTTCTTTGTAGCGTTTTTAAGCTAATACGTGGGGGTTTATCTTTCCAAAGGAATTTGGAAATATATGAATCCAGAGATCTGAACCAATCTTGTGATGGTTTGTTAGGGATCATCAAAAATAAGTAATTTATTTTTGGCAAGATCATCATTTTTATAGTGGCGACCCTTCCCATGAGTGATATGGGTAAAGATTTCCATCTAGTCAGATCGCCTTCTACTTTCTTTAGAAGTGGGATGTGGTTTAGTTTAGTTAAGTCTGAAAGCTTAGGAGAGACATTAATACCTAAATATTTAATATTTCCGGATTGCAGTGGGGCAGAGGAAGAATTATGGAAGGAGCAGTTAATGGGGAGAACTGTAGATTTTGGCCAGTTAATTGAATAATCTGAAACTCTTGAAAACCAGTTTATTAAAGTAATTACCTCAGAGAGGTTGGTTTGTGTGTTTTGCAGAAAAAGCAACACATCATCCGCATAGAGACTGATTTTATGTTCTATGTTCTTACATTTTATGCCCTTAATTGTTGTAGCCTGTCTAAATGCTGCTGCTAGAGGTTCGATAAAAATTGCAAAAAGTGAAGGGGAGAGTGGGCATCCCTGTCTGGTGCCCCTCAGGAGACAGAAGCTGGAGGATGTCTGGTCATTTGTTCTGATACGAGCCGTTGGGGAATTGTATAATATTCTTATCCAGTTTATGAAAGAGTTTCCAAAACCAAATTTGTGTAAAGTTGCGAATAAAAATTTCCAATTAACTCTGTCAAATGCTTTTTCTGCATCTAGAGATAATATTATGGTTTCGATGTTTTTATCGTATGAGTAGTCTATTAAATTAAGTAATCTACGAGTGTTTGTTGAGGAGTGCCGACCTTTTATGAAACCAGTTTGGTCAGGATGAATTAAGAGGGGGGTCATTTTCTCTAATCTCTTTGAGAGAGCTTTGCAGATTATTTTAAGGTCTACATTTAAAAGAGAAATTGGACGATAGCTTGAGGGAAATAAAGGGTCTTTGCCTGGTTTTAGCAGGAGACTAATGTTGGCAGAATTCATATTTGGTGGTAGTCTGCCCTTTTCCTCGATTTCCTGCAACATTCCGTGGAATACTGGTGCCAGAATTGTCCAGAATTCTTTGTAGAATTCTGCAGGGAAGCCGTCTGGACCTGGAGCCTTATTATTGGGCATACTTATCAGGGCTTCCTGGAGTTCACTTGGCGTCAGTGGCGAATCCAGTTCCATTGCTTGACTGTCTAGTAATTTTGGAAGAGTTACGTTGTCAAGAAACAGATCAATTTCATTTTTAGATGGGTTTATTTGTGGTGAGTATAAAGTTTCATAGAAATCCCTAAAAATGTTGTTTATTCTTCCAGGATCATATATTGTGTTCCCCGATAAATCTTTAGCAGCACATATAGTTATTTTTTCTTTATTTATTTTTAGCTGGTTAGCTAGAAATCGACCTGATTTGTTACTGTGTTCAAAAAAAATAATCCAGACGAGAGTAAGAGTGATGAACATGCGAGAAAAAAGTATATTCCTTACTGGTGGGGTGAAGAGAGCGCCATGCATCGCAAAGACCAAAGTCGTTCATATACTGTTTGATTATATTTGTGGACTGCCAATTACGCTGAGTTCCTGTTGTGTTGAGCCTATCCATTTCTTCATTTAGTCCAAGGTTGAGGTCACCGCCAAGAATGAGTGTGCAATCAAGGTGTTCAGAGAGTGCACTAAAAAAACCGTGGAAGAATGAGGGTTCATCAACATTTGGACCATATATACTAACAATACATAGTTTTTTGTTCAATATTGATAGTTTAATAATTAGAAATCTACCCTCTGGATCTATAACTGTATCGAGTACTGTAAAATTAACATTTTTATGTATTAAAATTGCTACTCCCCGTTGTCTAGAATTATAACCGGCTGCAAACACGTTAGGAAACTCAGGTGTTTTAAGTTCATTTAAAGCTGTGACAGGTTTGTGAGTTTCTTGTAATAAAACAACATCTGCCTGTAGTTTTTTAAGCTGGTTAAATATTTTTAACCTCTTTCCTCTGGTGCCAGCTCCATTTACATTCCATGTGACAAACCTCAGCATGCCCTTAATTGTGCATGTATGTCTAATGATGTATGCTGGGTGTTTCGTTTAGACAGGTGGAGAGAATATGGAAACATCCCTTGTTTGTAAATAGAAAGAGAAAAAGAAGTGTGGTGAGAGACTCCATAAGTCTGACTATGTGTGTGAATATTCACTAATATGAACAAGCGTGGCTTGCTTATGTGTCCTGCAAGTCTGTGCGTGCTGTGAGGCTGTTGTGAATGTGCTGCCGTTGAGCTGATGTGTTTGCGTGATCGTGTTGTGAAAATATGGAGAAATAGAGGGTGTTGTTTGTAGGTGAGTGGGGAAGTAGGTGACCACAGCAGTGAAAGACAAGAGAAAGAAAGAAACCACATGAACTGTGAGCGACAAAAAAAAAAAAAGAAACGAAACGGAAACATTCCAATTAAAGCAATGACGGAGGGTGACGGTGTTATATCTGCTATGACATCATATTGATATTACTAGCTTAAACTCATGTTAAAGGAGAGAGTGTGAATGAATAAGAAAAGAGTGTAGCGGGTTCTTATCTGGAGTGCAGTTAATATAACCACGGTGTGGTGCCGAGGTCGCGGTAAAGCTGTCCGTCCACGTAGAGCCGGTCCACGGCGATGACAGCACGGGAGCCTTTCTGGATAAAGCTACGTCGAACTGGGAACAGGACCTTGCGTCGTTCCAGGATCTCTTTGGGGAACTGGTCGTTCACGCTGAAGTCCGTTCCTTTCAGCTCTCTGCCGCGACTCTTCACCTGTTCCTTCTGTTTGAATTGACTGAATTTGGCCACAATAGGCTGTGGTCTCCCGGTCCGCGACCGCGCGCCCCCCAAGCGATGTACTCTATCGAAGTCGATGTTCTTACCGGTGTCCTCCGGCAGCTTCAGGTGGATTTTAATGAAGCTTTTCACCGTTGCCTCTGCGTCCTCTCCGGCAGTTTCTGGAATACCAGAAAACACAAGATTATCTCTCATGCTACGGGCTTGTAGATCGATAACGGACTCTTTTATTTTTTTATTTTCAATGTTTAGCTGGGTCACGTTATCGGTGAGAGATTTAACCGACTCCCGTAGCGTGGCATTTTCAGCGGCAAGCGTTTCCACCTGCTGCTGGCTGAATTCCAGGGATTCTCTCAGAGATTTAAATTCCCGGTGTATGATCTCCACCAGGGACAGCCTCGCATCGAAACTGGACAATCGCTTGTCGATTGACTCCAGGATTTCTGCGATGTCTTTGCCGGCAGGCGATGTTGTACCGGGGGAGTCTGCCTGGCGACTTCTCTTTGATGACGGCGTCTCAATTTTGGCCGGGGAAGATGCACTCTGGGCCTTATGCATTACTAAATCTTGAAAACAGCGGTCGATGTAATCTTGGAGAGCGTCTAAACTCTCCCCGTTGTCCTCCAGGGTGTTAGATGATAAAACAGATGTTGTTAGTTATATGACAATTGATTAGTATATTTGGTAATACTGAAGCTTGGAAAACCTTTGTTAAACTCTATGCTACCATTTGCTTTTTCTCCGCCAAAATCTCCGGCGTCTGACGTCACCTACAACATCACTTCCGTCACTTACCGTTCCCTTCCGTCACTTACCGTTCCCTTTCCTGTAACAGAGATGTAAACCACCGTTTTCTGATGCTGCTGCACTGGGACATAAACACGGCCACTTTATTAGGCACACCTTGCTGGCTGCAGGTTATAACCCCTGCTGGAAACATCCCACAGATTTGGATCCTTATTGCCATGACAGCACCACACAGCTGCTCCAGATGCTGCAGGATGCTGGTCAGGGCTCTAACAGTGAAACTTTACTGAAAGTAAGAAACCTGAGAGGAAATAAACTTTGACTTTAGTAAGCTGAGCTCTGAAGCTGTGATGGAGCTCAGTCGGTGTGAAGGCGGCTGCTGTGTAACAAGTGTTTGTCTGAGGTGCTGCGACTGATCGTGGTCATGTTTATTTAAAGAAGTCGGTGATGAAGCAGGCTGTGCAGTCCGAGCTCTTCATCAGTTAACAGTCCTCCAGAGCTGCTGCAGGGAGCTGACTGTCCTCCAGGTGGCGCTAAGTGAACAAAGTCCAAAGAAATAAACTTGGACTGTTTTTTGAAGCCCAAATAAAATGTGAATAAACTTTATAGATACATTTGAAACCAGCTACTCTGTGACTTTACACACTCACACAGTAACAGAGCTGATTCCTGATTGGAGCAGCACAGAGTTAGACTTCTTTTCTGGCTGTGGATTGGTTCGTCAGGATTTCCTCCTTTACAGGTTTAAAAACAATCTCTGTCTTTACATTTTTTGACCTCCTTCTTGTGTCTAAAGGTGAAGCAGCACCAGCCTCCTCTGATCCTCATGTTGTAGCTCTGTGTGTCCAGCAGGGGGCAGAACACCTCCAAACTGTGCCAGCAGCTCTCAAGACTTTATTGGTTATTGTCATTTCGTGTTACACAGCCTGAAACGAAATACTGTTCCTCAGCAGCCTCTACAGTGCAATAACCAATATATTTTAAAAAGAATAAATACAGTTTAAAGGGAATAAGTTTAAAAAGGAGCAGCAAAAAAGGCATAAATAGCTTAAAATCTAAGTTCTAAAAAAACCTCCAGTTTTTATTAATATTTTATTATTTATCAAATTATTATAAACTAAAAATATTTTTTACGTGATAAACGACTTCAGTGCTTCGTCCATGACCTCCTGAAGGTAAAGGGCCCAAAGAGCCAATCAGCAGCTCTGAAACAGGAAATATGACTCATGGAGAAGTTCACAACAGTTTCAGCTGCCAGTTGTACTCATCACCATGGAGACGGTCTCCATGGTGGAGGCAGAGTGACAGTGTTGTAGATGCTGCATTTTGAAGCCTCAGTGTTTATGTTGTGCCCTTAAACAGGGGAAATAGTGAGGAGAGGTGAAAGAGCGGCACAGACACGCAGCTCTCACTCTCACTCGTCTGTATTGAGTGAAGGAGGAAGCGCGCGAACCCACCTACTGGAGCCCTGAGGCATTAACAATGGATCGACGCACAATCAACCCAGGCAAAACTTTCACTACTTATCTCCCTCTATATTCCCACTGCATATTCTATTCGAAAACAGTCAAAGCAACAAATAAAACATTAATAAGGGCATGACATGAAATGTAAGGAACAGAGATGTACAACTTCAAAACTAATCAAATTTATGATCCACCACATTTATATTTTTGTTCACAGCCATGTACACATCAAACTCTCATCTTTCTGTCCAAAAACAAAACAAAAAGATTCCCTGTAAATTTGACCTTTTCCTTCAACTGTCCATTATAGCGTGGTCTTCCTACTTATCTTGACACAATACTCAGTCGCGTTGCCTGCTGCAAACTTAAAAGAAGTCTGACGAATGAAGTGACTGTGAGTGTGTCTGACGTCACGGTGTGTGTGAAAAGGTATCCAGCTGGGGCAGACATGATTCTGCAGGTCACCTGCCCAGTGGACAAAAAGAAATAAAATAGTTGTGTGGATGATATATGAATGATAATACGAAGAGTGTTTTGTGTCTCTCAGCCTGAAACAACTGTAATGCCACTTTCTGTTTTGGAGAAAGGACAGTTAAAAAAAGATGTGTGTTGTTTTAAGCAGTGATGAGAATAATGAAGATGTGATGAGAGAGCAACACAAAAGTATAAGTACAGGGTTGATGCTCTTTACAGGAAGGGTCAGAGCAGACTCTACCTGCTGAGGCGGCTGAGGTCATTTGGAGTCCAGGGAGCGCTTTTAAAGACCTTCTATGACTCTGTGGTGGCATCTGTCATTTTTCACAGTGTGGTATGTTGGAGCAGCAGTTTATCTCCCGCCCCATGCATGTAGATGTTGCTGAACTGCAGAGCTGCTTCAGTGACAGACTGCTGCATCCTCGATGCATGAAGGAGCGTTTCCGCAGGTCCTTCCTCCCTGCAGCTGTCAGACTGTACAATCTGAACTGCTCCCAACAAACACAGATGTTTACATCAGCGCTGTATCGTGCACTGTTTTATCAACCGATTCACACTACAACCAGGGTTGCCCACTTATCTGTATTTAATTTTATTTAATTTAACAACAGTATGGTACTCAGTTTTTGGTAACCATTGTCCTTCATGTAAATATGTAAGAATTGTGTATGTTTCTGTTCTGTGTCATGTGTACTGTTTGTTTGTATATGTGTTTTCTTGCTGCTGTTACACCCAAGTTTCCCCTTGTGGGACAATTAAATTGATATAACAACACTCGTGGTAAAGTTGTGGACTGGAAGAATACCTGACCAAGATTATCTTGCAATGTTTTGCAGCCGCCAGTCAAGCCGGTAGATAAATGTCTGTGATTGTCGCAGGTGGCTGTGTGGCTGGCAGGAGCTCTTTCCTATCAGTTTGTCCCCACCTTCACCTATGGTCACGAGCTTTGGGTAATAACCAAAAGAATCCGATTCTGGATATGAACTGCAACTCTCTTTACATTGGCCTTTCCTCCACCCTTCTCGTTAGATTGCAGACTGTCCAGAATGCGGCGGCACGCCTTTTGACAGGTAGCAGGAAGTTTTCTTCCATCACTCCTGTTCTTGCTGGCTTGCACTGGCTTCCAATTAAATACCGTATTCAATTTAAAATATTACTTTTCACCTACAAAACCATTAATAACTTTGCGCCGAGCTACCTCAATGAGCTTCTCAGGTTACACACTCCTGTCAGAGCACTTAGCTCTGCTACCCAAATTCTTCTGGAGCAACCTCGTTCTCGGCTGAAGTCTCGCAGTGACCGCGCGTTTGCTGTAGCTGCCCCGGTCTTATGGAACAACCTTCCTGTCGCTATCCGGGCGTCTGACTCTATGCCACTGTTTAAATCACGGCTTAAGACTTATTTGTTTAATCTTGCCTTTCCACCCAGTTAACACTTGTGTGCGCTGGTACATTTTTTATGCTTGTGAACTACTTTTATATCTTATGATGGTTTTTATAATTGATACGTGCCAGGTCCTTTCTCTTTTCCCTCCCATCTCCCTTTTCCTATTTTATTTTTGTCAAGCACCTTGGTATACCCTTGTTTTTTTAGTGTGCTTTATAAATAAAGTTTATTTATTTATTTATTATTTGTTGCTGTTTAAGTTTGTCAATTTCAGACCTCTGTCTCTGAAGTTCAACGTTCTGCATTTCCAGGTCTTTCAGTTTTGCGACATGGTCTGACAGAAAAGAACATAAATAAGTCAATATGAATTTTATTTATCTGCATCATTTGAATCTTTTCATTTTTAGTAGGTTAGATTATTGAATAAATAATGAATAAATAATAAAAATAAAAAAATTAATGAGAAACGTTAGTGATAGATTCATGAAGTGACATTGATATCTCTGTAACAGGGGCTCATATGAAGGTTTCCTCATGCTGTCATTTTTCTCACTACCTGACATCATACTCTACCTTTATTCTCTTGTTTTAAGGTCCTGATTTCCACTTTCTGTTCAGCCACTGAGGCAGTCAGCTCTCTGAGCACAGCATGGATTTCCTGTGGACAGGGTTGTTGGTTTGAAATCTGCTGGTCAAGAATTTCATTATCTGCCTCTGTCTGATTTGTGGAAACAGAGCAGACCAGAAGCAACAGCGAGAAAAACAGCGTGATCTCCATTCTGTCAGTGAAAACTCAACAGTATCTGTGTGTCATCTGCAAACCTGACTGACTTTTATATTACACAGTACAGAGGGGAGGTCACTGTAGCATTAGATTCAACCTTATTCTAGTGAATCAGTGACTAATGTAATCTTTATGACTTCAGATGCAGTACAAGGAGAAGAACAAGTGAGTATCAATGATTGTCAACTGATAGTAAAACATGAGCATGTGTGTTTCCACCAACTGACCAGAGCTTAGAGGACAAATATCAAAATGTGTGCTCAGATACAGATGTTTAAGCAGCTGTGAAAGAACATATCTGGATGTTTTTGGCACTGAGGAAGTAATTGCCTTTGATTATGGAATTCCTCTAATAACTCAGAGCAAAAATACTCTAAACGACAAAATGTATAAAGTAATCTTTACAACTTTTACAAGGTACAAGACTACAAAGAGATAAACAAGTGAATGTCCATGATTATCAGCCGTTCATAAAATTAATCAGCACGTGTTGTTTTAGAAAATCCAATGTGAATGTAGGAACCATGAAGGTCACTGTGTCACAGTCCTGGGTCTTATGACCCAGTGTTTTGAGTTTCAGTTCTTTTGATGCTGTTAGTGTATGTTCTAGCTTATTATGTTTCCTAGGTGCATCTGTTTATCAGTTCCCCCCTTGTATTGTCATACCCTGTGAAGTCTCCCTTGCCCTTCGCTTCGTGTGTTTCTTATCTATGTGTCTTATGTTGTCAGGTCTGCGTTTCATTAGATTTCCGGTTTTATTTTGAAGGGTTCCTGTGTTCCTAGGTTCAATGTTGTTAATGTTACGCTCCCCTTGTCACGTCGTTATGTTCATGTGTGTCAGCTGTTTCCTCATGTGTTCCCACTTTCCTCATTATCCTCCTGTGTGTATTTAGTCCGCGCGCTTTCAGTCATTCCTTGTCAGGTCGTCTGCTCATCCATGTCTCATCTCCAGGTACCCATGTCAGTTCATTATGGTTAAGGTTTTTCATGTTTTGTTATTAGTTCATCCAGTTTAGGTTATTGTTTAGTTTTCACCCATGCCCTATTATTTTGTACCCTTGTTTCTTGCCTTATTAAACGGCTTGTTTTGTTAATCCACACCATGTTTTGGTCTGCGCTTGAGTCCTTCCTTGCAACACATACGGTCTGCCCCAGCCAGACCGTGACACACTGACATGGTATAACTTGAAGATGAACTTCTACTCTTCATGTGTAACATGACACTTGGTTGACCACCCTTCCCACTGCAGTTCAATAAAACCACAGCTGTCCTTTTTTGTTTCTTTCTTCTCTGACCACTTAGGTGAGAAAGCTAGTGTTCAATGCTTTTCAGAGAATGAATTAATCTCTGACCCTTCCACTCCAAGCACTCCTCCAGATGCAGTGAACAATCTTATAAGCAATACAAGAGCATGCTGAAGAGTCTTGGTTGCTAAATACAGCAAAAGTATTCGGGCCCCTTGAACTTTTCCACATTTTGTCACATTACAGCCACAAACATGAATCAGTTTTATTGGAATTCCACGTGAAAGACCAACACAAAGTGGTGACCACGTGAGAAGTGGAACAGAAATCATACATGATTCTAAACATTTTTTACAAATAACTGCAAAGTGGGGTGTGCGTAATTATTCAGCCCCCTTTGGTCTGAGTGCAGTCAGTTGCCCATAGACGTTGCCTGATGAGTGCTAATGACTAAATAGAGTGCACCTGTGTATAATCTAATGTCAGTACAAATACAGCTGCTCTGTGACGGCCTCAGAGGTTGTCTAAGAGAATATTGGGAGCAACAACACCATGAAGTCCAAAGAACACACCAGACAGGTCAGGGATAAAGTTATTGAGAAATTGAAAGCAGGCGTAAGCTACAAAAAGATTTCCCAAGCCTTGAACATCCCGAAGAGCACTGTTCAAGCGATCATTCAGAAATGGAAGGAGTATGGCACAACTGTAAACCTACCAAGACAAGGCCGTCCACCTAAACTCACAGGCCGAACAAGGAGAGCGCTGATCAGAAATGCAGCCAAGAGGCCCATGGTGACTCTGGACGAGCTGCAGAGATCTACAGCTCAGGTGGGGGAATCTGTCCATAGGACAACTATTAGTCGTGCACTGCACAAAGTTGGCCTTTACGGAAGAGTGGCAAGAAGAAAGCCGTTGTTAACAGCAAACCATAAGAAGTCCCGTTTGCAGTTTGCTACAAGCCATGTGGGGGACACAGCAAACATGTGGGGGACACAGCAAACATGTAGGGGACACAGCAAACATGTGGAAGAAGGTGCTCTGGTCAGATGAGACCAAAATGGAACTTTTTGGCCAAAATGCAAAACGCTATGTGTGGCGGAAAACTAACACTGCACCTCACTCTGAACACACCATCCCCACTGTCAGATATGGTGGTGGCAGCATCATGCTCTGGGGGTGCTTCTCTTCAGCAGGGACAGGAAGCTGGTCAGAGTTGATGGGAAGATGGATGGAGCCAAATACAGGGCGATCTTGGAAGAAAACCTCTTGGAGTCTGCAAAAGACTTGAGACTGGGGCGGAGGTTCACCTTCCAGCAGGACAACGACCCTAAACATAAAGCGAGGGCAACAATGGAAGGGTTTAAAACAAAACATATCCATGTGTTAGAATGGCCCAGTCAAAGTCCAGATCTAAATCCAATCGAGAATCTGTGGCAAGATCTGAAAACTGCTGATCACAAACGCTGTCCATCTAATCTGACTGAGCTGGAGCTGTTTTGCAAAGAAGAATGGGCAAAGATTTCAGTCTGTAGATGTGCAAAGCTGGTAGAGACAGACCCTAAAAGACTGGCAGCGGTAATTGCAGCAAAAGGTGGTTCTACAAAGTATTGACTCAGGGGGCTGAATAATTATGCACACCACACTTTGCAGTTATTTATTTGTAAAAAATGTTTGGAATCATGTATGATTTTCGTTCCACTTCTCACGTGTACACCACTTTGTGTTGGTCTTTCACGTGGAATTCCAATAAAATTCTGTCTGGACAATGTCATATCATGAGTAATAATTAAAAATAATCCATATACATAAAACAAACACATGCACACACAGTGACATTTTAGACCTTCAGAATACTGTATATACTTTGGGCATCTCGGTGCTGATCCAGAATCCTTACATTATTATTTATTACTAGAGCTACAATAATAAAGCAATGAGGAGGGGGAAGTAATAAATATGAAATAATGTATTTATGATGATTCCATTTGTTTCACTATCCACTCTGTGCAGGGCAAAGCTTATTACATGTTTAAACTGTAGAGATACAATAATTTTACTGCTGTAAAATCCAAATTTTGTCTTATTTAAAATATAAATCTAATATAATCTGCTTCTTAATGTATGTTCTTTAAAATACAGTGTGGCGTGGGTGTGGTCTCTGGCCAGCTGCAGAGGAGGGGTGACGCAGTGAGCTCCCGGGGCGGTGCAGGGGCGGGGTGAACAGGTGTGCTGGGATCTGACAGTGATTGTGTCTCTTTATATGTTGGCAGTGACAGTCGGAGGAGGAGGGCGGACATGACAGCAGAGAGAGAGCGGGAGTGTCTGTGTCCCTGTACAAACGCACAGTATTAAATAAAAGTTCGGCTGTCGTCAAATTCGCTCCAGCTTATATTTCTTGGGTCCAACGTTACATACAGCTTGTGTTTTTTAATATATCATAATTATAATAATGCATAATTATGTGGACATGCATATTAGATTGTTTTTTAGTGGAATATAATCCCTCCAGAAAGGCAGGAAAAGCTATGTAACTTGCTTTAAAACTAAATATGTTCCCTAAAACGGTGACAGAGCTACAGACCCATGACAGCCTTACACAGGTAGCCAGCAGCTATGACCAGCACTACTTGTGCAGTTAATAAAAGGACAGGTAATGTTTGTCGCCCTGTTGCACACACAGCACGCTCGTTTGTTTCAGTTCGTCAGTTGCAACAAGACAGCTTACCAACGTGTACGTAATAAGCTGATACTCCTGGGTGCTACACACTACAGTGTACGCTGTACACCTACTTACTGGTTGTGTCGCATCAGTCTGTGTCTCTGAGTTAACTTGTGTTTCTCCTACAGCTCCGGACCGCTAAAAATGCGCGTGCTCTTTGTGAGCTCGTTCCCGGCTCGTAACCAGCGCGTTCTGCCGTCAAGGGCGATCATTGGTTAAATGTGATCATGTGACTGATGCAAGCCAGATCCTTTTATTTAGCAAAACTATGATTAATAGTTAAATATTATTGTTGAGGGGCACAGACAGGACTCCGCAAAAAAATTTTAAAAGTTGCCTCAACAAAAGGGCACTCTGGGCACCCATCAGGAAAGGGGCGGGTGCTCAAGCCCCTCCAGCCCCCCCCCCCTCTGCACGTGCCTGCTGTTACACCATCGTAGGTTATACAGGCACTGATCCAATAGGTGTTTTGGCAGCCATCTGCTGTGACTGGTTGGGGGTGACGGAAAAGAGACGAGGGCAGATGGCGACAGGATAAAAGACACACATCAGGAAGAGACAAAGTTTATTACTCCTACTGATTAAATATCACAAACAACAGCCAATACAAACTAAACAACAAGCTAACAGGGGTGCTGCAGTCTTGGAATAAAACTGCAGAGATGATCAGTCTATGAAACCAAAGGTGCGTTTTATATTGGGAGAAGTACCAAAAAATGTAAATAATGGGATATAAACTTGGCACTAGGACAAGCAAATGATTTTAAACTGGGCAGGAAAAATAAGATGCTTTTGAGTGGAGTCTCATGGGTCCCCCAAATATTTGTATCTTTACAAGAAATAATAATAACCAAAGCGCAAAAAAAGAGTAATATTTGGCATAATTAAAACTTGCCTACTAAGAATGACATAAAAATTACATAAAGTAGCACAAACACTTTAATATGCCACGGGTAAATTGAGCTGTGGCATTTTTCCTTTTTAAATCCGCCTTTTTTCTGAGCTAATTGAAAGCTGTTTAGAGATCCGTGGTTCTTTCACAGAAAATGATGCATTACTGTAAACTGAACACAATATAAAGTATTTAAAATGAGTTAAGCTTTACACATGTGCCGCAGTGACATTACTGCAGGTGTGATTCACTGACAATCACTTCCTCACTGAATGTTTCAGTGGTGCAGTTGCTCGGGCCTCTGAATCTCTGTTTTTTTGTATTTACCTGCTGCTGATGCTCCTCATGCTTACCTCTGGTCTTACCTTTGCTTCTTCCCCTCTGCTTGGATCTTCACCCATGTGCCTGTTGGACTGTCCTCTCCTCTGTAAACTCAGAGACCTCCTTGCCCTCCCCATTACACATTCTGGCTAAACTTGATAAAAAAAATACTGTAAAACCTAGGGATGGGTATTGATAAGATTTTAACGATTCCGATTCCATTTTCGATTCTGTTTAACGATTCGATTCTTTATCGATTCTCTTATCGATTCTTTTTTTTTTTTTAAAAAGGAGAACACTAAGGTCGATTAGCTCAGAGCTTTGTTTTATATCTTCTCTTTGAACAAGATAGAAATTTAGGAGTAACATGGCCTTACAAACCCAACAGTGAGATCTTGAGAGATCCAGCCTACGGCTCTTCAATGGGGTGTCACAGGGTCCCCAGGAAAAAAAATTGTAAATGTAAAATAATAAAATAAATATTCTTGTGAGACATATCACATATTGACGGGGTCGGGTTATGTTAAAAAGTATAAATTGTTATACTTTGTTCATTGGTTCAAAGGTACCCCACACTTCTTTTTTTGTTTGCTTGTTTGTTCTGGTGTATTTTTCATTTGAACTGTTACTCTGCCAGAGTACTCATATTTACAAGATGGCATTGAACGCCCCATTGGTGTATCAGGAAAACTATTTTGTAGGTATGTTCCTTGAAGGGGATTGAAGTCGTTCTTTTTTCCACCGCAGCGAAGGGCTAGGAGTAGGAGAGGAGCTGCTGTATGTTTTTGTTATCGAATCGATCTGATTGTGAAATAAAGCATATGCAGTGAGAAAGCAACTCCAGGAGTCATCCCTGCCTTAAAGCTGCAACATTCTTCTGTAGCAATAACAAAGTATAACATAAATTGTTCTGTGGCAATTACACAAGAATATCCAGTAATGTCCCTGCCTACAATTAAACACATTCACTTACCAAAAATCGGGGGCATCTGCTGTGGCAAATGGGTGCAAGCCTTTGACCACAAACTTAGACACTGCTCGGTGACATTAGTCTATCCTGGCCTGAAAGGAGACGCTACTGGTAGACTGCAGCGAGAACTGCCAGCATCTGAGCCAGACTCTGTCTGTCTCTCTCATCATGGTCACCTACATGTACAGTAATGGCAGGTCTTGTAATAAGGCAGATTGCGCTAACATAATATGCACTGTTAGTTGATTATTTACCTGCCGCATTAACGGGAGAGGACGTGCAAACGTTAGCGCTGCTGCTGGGTTGAGAGTCACGAGTCCGGAGCGGAATTAAAAACGTGTGTCATCGCGTGTTTTGTGAGCAAATGCTTTTGCATATTCGTAGTGTTTCCTCCCTTAAATGAAATATCTACTTTGCAAGTTGCCCTGTTGTCATCGGTTCTCATAAAGTATAATCAAACTTTTGAGCGTTTGAGCCGCTTAGGCGCCGTGTTTCCTGCCAGGTAAATGACGCTCCGCAACGTGGTGACGTCATTCGGGGCGACTGGAATCGATAAGGGAATCGTTTGCAAAAATGGCAAACGATTCCAAGGAATTGAAACAGTGGGAACCGGTTCTCAACAAGAACCGGTTTTCGATACCCATCCCTAGTAAAACCAATGTGTCCTGCATTTGAGTCCAATTATCATGAACATAATTTCTCTCTTTTTAGTTAATAGATCAGATTGTGTGCTTTATAACATGTTTCCTTTATTTGCCTTTTCTTTCTGTGGTCATGTTAAAAAGCAGAGTGTAGTATATTGTTAGAGAATTGAGCCTGTCCACAGTAAAATAGTCACTTCTTTAAACTTAGTCCAAAATGGTGAGAAGAACCTTAACCTCACCTCAGAGTCTGACCTTAAACAACATTCAGTGTTCTGTTCTTCTTTCTGCTTTGTCCTCTCTTGTTTTCATCCATGTTTCTAGAGTTACATTTATTTATACTTTGTGTCGGCTCAGTGATTTATTTTTCTGTCTGCAGGTAGAAAAATCATTGACGTTTGCAGATGACACAGATGCTGTTATGTTTTCAGTGACTGAATGGAGATCATTGCAGTTTTCTTTGTTCTTTTTCCACAGATCAGACCACGAGCAGACTGCACTCCAACAACCCCGTCCACACTACATTTGACTGGTACTCACACTGCCCTTGAACATAAACTAAACAACATGTTGATTCCACCATGTTAGAAGATTTATAGAACTATCATATCATCCCCTTTATGCCTCCGTACTTAAGTAAGTACTTAAGTAAGTAAGTACTCATTCACCCCTCTTTCTGTCATGGTATAAAAAGCTCAGGTTTGCACAGACACACATACTACGTCTGAAAAGAAGATCCAAGGTAAAGTGTTGGGTCGGGTAGTGAGACTATGCTTAATGGTAATTTGTGACATGACAATATTGCTGTAATTTCCAGAGAAATTGATGGCGGAAGGAAGAAGATCTTGCACAGTTCATTTTGCACTTGCATTAGAGCATGAAGCAAAGGTGGAGAGTCAGAAGACTGAAACTGACCAGTTGAAACAACAGCAGTTTTTTTTAATCATACGCACTGGACTCTAAACTAAATATATATATATATATATATATATATATATATATATATATATATATATATATATATATATAATTTAGGGGTGCAACGATACACAAAATTCACGGTTCAGTTCGGTTCGATACTTTGGTGTCACGGTTCGATATTTTGTCGATACAAAAAAATGTTCATGCATTTTTAATTTGTCATTTATTAAAATTATAAATATATATTTTAACTCAAAAGTACAGTTTTTAAATTTAACCCTAACCCTTGTGCGTGTTTTTTATTTTGACAGCGAATGCGCACCTGCGGACCACTTATGTGCAGCCCTGGTTATTTAGCTCGTCATATTGCAGCCACAGAAATTCTTTTGTCCATGAAACCATAAAGCTGCACTTTCTTTTTGCCTTATAGTCTGATTTGTCATAACTTCTCCGTTTTGTGGTAAGCTTTTCTTTGGCTGTCACTTCTTCACCCTGACCTGTCTTATTTGGCTCAGCAGAACTGAAATATAAATCCTGCTGCTTTTACACACGCACTCACATAAGCTCAGCGATTCTCTGCGCGATCAACCTCTCACATGTTTAAGCTTGCTGCGGGAGATTTCACTTGTCATGTTTGCATAGTAAGCTAACGATTAATAAGACGATGTCAGAGGAATTGGTGCACAAATTATCATCACTCACAGATCAGTGCTGTCGCTCTCTATACACAGTTCGCACGATTGCAAAGTGAAAGCAAAAAAACAAGCGCAAATTCAAACGCGACTTCAATATGTCACATATTGACAGTGGCTCACCGATGCCAATGACATAATTACCCAGCTACATTTCTGAAAGAATGCAAAAGCATTGACATATATTTTTCCTACAATAGCCCGACGGGCAGGGCAGAGATAGATTTTGGTAGCCCGACTGAAAAAATCGCTAGCTCCGGGACGTCGGGCTAGCGATATTGCGAGCCCTGTATCTGATTGAGGAATCACTCATCTTTGGAAAAGAGAGTTTATTACAGAGAAATGGCTCTTTCCAAAATAAAAGCTATACTATCCGCTTCTTCTGGGCTATATTCTCAGCAGCATAAGGAGAATCATGTGCTAACAGCTGTCTAAATGACTCGGCTAAAGTTAGTAGCATGCTTGCTTTTTTTTGTCTGCTTCCACTTGTCTTTGCACTAGGATGATGTCGGCGTAAATGTGCAGTCATATTCGTTGTGTTCCCACTAGTGCTTTCAGGTTAATCTCGTTGAAATGACCTTAACGCCACAACACGGCAAATCTCCGTTAACGAGCTACCGCCGATCGCCCCGTGCATGGGGCTAGACGGCCAACACGTTAACGAGCTAACTGCGCTAACACACTAGTTCCCACCCATGTAATTGAGCATTGCATGGCACATCCAACATACTGTTTTACTTTAGTCCATGACTCGCTTACCTTCAGGGTCATACGTCACATTAAAACCAAAATAATTCCAAACGCCAGATCTGAATGAGGTTCAATTTGCCTGTTGCAAGTAGAGCTTAACTTCTGTCTCGCTAGCTTGCCCTGCGCTCTTCCTTCTGACGATGCTGTCTGTGTTGAGCGCTCAGTGGATCTGCGCTCGACAGTGCAGCCTAGGCGGAGTAGTCGAACACAGATTCACTGAGCGCTCAACACAGACAGCATCGTCAGGAGGAAAATTGATAAAATAAATTACAAATGTTGTATTGTTCGATACATATGCGTACCGAACCGAAAGCACTGTATCGAACGGTTCAATATCGATACGAATATCGTTGCACCCCTAATATATATATATATTAGGGGTGCAACGATACACAAAATTCACGGTTCGGTTCGATACTTTGGTGTCACGGTTCGATATTTTTTCGATACAAAAAAATGTTCATGCCTTTTTAATTTGGCATTTATTAAAATTATAAATATATATTTTAACTCAAACGTGCAGTTTTTAGATTTAATGTTGCTGAAACAACAAAGGGATAAAATAAATCTATCTGATCAAGAAATCACTCATCTTTGGAAAAGAGAGTTTATTACAGAGAAATGTCTCTTTCCAAAATAAAAGCTATACTATCCGCTTCTTCTGGGCTATATTCTCAGCAGCATATTAAACATATCAGGTCCCCATAAGGAGAATCATGTGCTAACGGCTGTCTAAATGACTCGGGTAAAGTTTGTAGCATGCGTGCTTGTTGTTTTTGTCTGCTTCCACTTGTCTTTGCACTAGGATGATGTCGGCGTCAATGTGCAGTCATATTTGTTGTGTTCTCACTAGTGCTGTCAGCGTTAATCTCGTTGAAATGACGTTAACGCCACAAGACGGCAAATCTCCGTTAACGAGCTACAGCGGATCGCCCCGTGCGTGGGGCTGGACGGCGTCAACACGTTAACAAGCAAACTGCGCTTCACCTCTTCAGTTCTGAAAGCTGATGGAGAGTCTCGGGTGTTTAACTCCCAGTGAGGTTGTGATGCTGGCGGAGGTCCTGAGAGTGGATGACCCACCCTGCTGTCAACTGAGTTACTGAGGTCACATGAGTTACTGAGGCCATAAACCAGCTGTGCAGCAGGCAGGTTGTTTGGCTTCATTTTTGCACAATGGGAGGAGGCGCTATCGCGTCGTCCATGTTTTCTACAGTCATTGATTTGGACACAGCCAATGTGTTTAGTTTTACTCTTCCCCATGTGATGTCATTATGTCCATTTGTGTCAGCTTTTTTCCCAGGTGCCTCCACTTCCCCATCACCTCATATGTGTATGTAAGTCTTCTGTCTCCCTTTGTTCATTGTTGCTTCGTCTGTGTTCCCACCCCCATGTCCTCATAGTCACAGAGTCATAGTGTGTGTCATAGTGCCCTCATATTATCACAGTATGTCATAGTTGTTCATAGGTTTCTTAGTTCTCCTGTCACCAGCCAAATAAAGGCTCGCTTTTGGTTTCAAGTTCCATCTCTCTGCCTATGTCTGTTCGTGGGTCCTCTACATACACTCCACAACCGAGACAGGAGAGGAACCTGATAACAGCTGAACGTTCTTTTGTTCACACGGAAAATAGGTGTGAAAGGCAAAATTATAAATTGTTTCTAAAAATAATTAAATAAAGCTGTTTTATTAAATGAATATATACATAATGCAAATGTGCTCATAAATGAGTTGACTCTGTGTTTTCAGAGTTAACAGATTCATTCAGCGATATTGTCTGGATCTGAAATATTGCAGGTACACGCAGAGTGCAGAGGATTTTTACACATACACTGATAATTGTTTTCTATAAGTCTCTGGGTCAGGAAGTCCAAACATGACGTCCTGAACTGGGCCTTAGAATAAGCTGAAGGATAACATTAGATAATCAAGGCAGGATGTGTTTTTGTGTCCATGTGTTTCTGATTCCAGGAGGAGCAGATACCAGGTGAGGTCGGATGTGGACGGGGAGGATTCGCAGCAGACTGCCACGTTGGATTTGGGAGAAGATAATAATATTTTGTCATTGTCAAAGTATAAAAGCTGTACAGCCCATTTCAGGGTTAGGGTTGGGGTCAAAGTGAAACTAGAAATATTTAGAATCACAATGAGTTCAAAGCGTGAGGAGGTCTGATGTTCCAACAGTGTTCAGGATGAGAATTATTACCTGCAATGCTCCAGTTTGACCTCATGGTGGCAGTGCCGTCTCACTGTTATAATGGCTACACTCAGACTACAGGAGAGAACAAGAGGCTGTACTAAAACTCTGATGTTTTATCGTGTGTTTATGACATCATGCTGACGTCAGCCTGATAATACCTGTTGATTCAACTAAACAGCCAAGGTTTCCAAGGTTCTTAAATGAACCACAAACTACAGGGTAAGAGTGAGCTGCTGAAAGTCAGATCTGTTCTTCAAAGCAGACTTTCAGCTTTATTACAAACTAAGAGTCGGATCAGCACAAATACTGACACAGAGATGGCTGCTGGCACTGCGCTGCTCTGCTGCACTTTGCTGTTTGTCCTTGTCTTCGTCTCTGCAGGTGAGATTGAACTAAACTGAGGTTCTCTCTGAGATAACAAGAAGTACAGGAGGATTATTTTCATCTGGATTCAGTTTGTCTGTGTGTGAAGGAGACACCAGGCTGGGTGGACACTTAACATCTGTAATCCAGCTGTGACAGAGACAAAGAAGTGTAATGTGTGTGTCAGTGTGATGTGTTGTAGTGTCAGGAGTCAGTATGCAGCTACAAAGCTTCTTGTTCAGTGTATACAAACAGCTGTAGCTCCATAAAGGCAGCATGCAGAGACTCTCAGTGTCTTATAATGAGAGGCTGCTTTCTCTCACACATTATGTTCACTTATTATCAGCACATGTTGTTGTTCTGTGGAAGCTAACATCTTGTAGTTTCTGACACTTTGCATGTTTAGCATGAGGCTAAAATTCCCCCTCAGTGGGTCACTGGTGACCTGCTGGATGTTCAGAGGTTCATTAAATCCAACATGACTAAAAACTCAAATGTCAAAGTGTTGTTTCCTCTTTCAGAGCAGAAAACCATCACAGCTGAGTCTGGACAGGACGTCACTCTGACATGTCGAGCTCCAAACAACAACATTAGAGTAATAAAGTGGGAGAGATTTGACCTGGGAGATGATTATGTGCTTTTGTACCAGGATGGTCTCCCTGATTCAACACACCAGCATCCATCTTTTAAGAACCGGGTGGATCTGCAGGACAGACAGATGAAGGATGGAGACGTGTCTTTGATTCTGAAGGATGTGACAGTTCATGACGCTGGAGCATACGAGTGTCGTTTCTTCATGGAAGAAACTCGCTCATGGAAGTCCATCAGCAGCCTCAACCTGATTGTTACAGGTGAGTGAGTAGAGTTGAGTGTGTGTGTGATCAGAGGTGAAGCTGCTTCCTGGTTGTTGATGTGTGTTTGTTGTATGGATGAGCTGGTGGATGTCAGAGGTAGACAGATGTTTCTCCAGCTGTTGTCTTTGTGGCTGGTAGTCTAGAGTTGTAGAGCAGCATTGTTTGGTTAGAGCAGAAACAAAGACATTTATGTCTCTTCTTCTCTTGCTCTCTAACTCGTCTGTAAACATGTGTGGGGAAACTCAATGTTAAAGCCTACATCTGGAGGGGGAGGGGAGGGGTGGAGCTGGTGGTTGTGAGTCTGTGAAAGTGAATCCTGCCGGTGCCATAGCTGCTGAAAACGTACTTAGTGCAGACACAAAACGTCCATCAGCTTCAAAGTGTGTCAGAAAAATGTCCACATGGTGACTGATGGATGAGAGAGGTCCCATTGTTGTTGTTGTGCACAAATCATTGAACAACACAAACACTTAGAGCTGCTTTCAGTGCTGCCTGTTTTGTTACTGCACACATTTCTGATGGTCCTACAGTCCAACGTAGCAAACGTCTCCCTGAAGCCTCTCCTTAGAGACCAAAGGTTGGATCAGAGCGAGCAGCTGAAAGGACACATCTATGAATGCAGTCAGAGACTTTCTCACAACCTCACACTTCATCTGGTCACATTTACACTCAGGTTCTCTGTTAGTCACTGAGATTACAGACTCGCACATTTAAAATAATCTGAATGTTGGATCAGATGAAGTTAATATTTTTTATTTCTTGAACATATGTTTAATTAGCATGTTGCTAAAGCTTTAAGTAATGCACTGGTGACCTGGTGTATGTTAACAGGTCAATTAATCAAATCCAGAATAACTCAAATGTAAGCTAAACAGCATAAATATTAAACATAAACAACATCATATTTCCCCCATGGCACAGTCCACTCAGCACTTCCTGGAGTTTCTCATTTGATCGTTCATCGACACTCATGACTTACAGAGACTCTGATCATCAAACACAGGAATAAAACAAGCAGTGAGCACAACAAAGGATTATTAAAGAAGGAATATTAACTCTATTCTAACTCTAGTAACTCTACACCAGGAAACCACCAAATCTTCTGCAAACGTGATTTTAACCAGTCAAAATGTTTTTGGATATTTATTTAGTGTAGAAACCTAAAAAGTCAGTTTTTTTTTAGATGTTTGGTTGTTTTGAACAATTATATCAAACTGTAAGTATGATGTTTGGTATATAGTGTTATATATTGCATGGTATTGATATATTGCACTGTTTGAAGTGCTTCGTATATAAAAGTAGTAAACTGTGTACACAGTGTTTGGTGTGACAGAGCTGTTGTCACTGAATCACAGGTTCAGATGTTTCAGCCTCATAATAAACAAACACGTTTTCAGAGACTCGAGGATTTGACCTTCCAAAAGTCTCAGACATGTTTTAATGAGCTCTCACAGTCTGCAGCCAAACAGGTCAAATTATAAACAGCTGGATCAACCCAACATGACCTCTGACCCCGAAGCAGCTGTTAGACCTGTGTATTTGAAAAAAAATATGATTTTTTTATGGTGAAAGCAAGATTCCAGACTGCAGTTTTGGTCAGATCATGTTTTTAAATAAAAAGCAGAAAAATCAACATTAACATTTTCTCACTTTATAAATGTTATGAATGATTTTTTCATCTAATCTCCTGAACTAGAAGAGGACACCTCACAGCTGTTTCTCACCTGCAGGTCAGCCAGGAGGAGACAGAGATGAACTGTGAGTCGGACGATCTGAGGACAGACAGAAACTCTCCTGAACATCCAGCAGTCGACTCTGATGATCATCATGTTCAGACTCGGACCAACAGTGTGTGTCTGTGCTGTCAGTGACTCTGAACTACAGCTTATTCATCTTGTTCATGAGATTTACTGACACAAAGTCAAACTGTGTTACAAACACACATGAATTTCTGATCTCAGAGTCAGTGAGTGTTGGAGCTTCAGGTTAGACAAATTAACTATTTTATGTTGGTGTGATTGTTTATTAGCTTCATGTGACTTTTTCTTCTTTAAGTACAGTCCACTGGAAAACACTTTGTATAAAAATCATCTCTTTGGCTGACATTGTTTTTAGTTCGTAAACCAATCTTACCCAATTTAACAGATTGTACAAACTGTTAACGTCTCTCTCTGATCCTGCACTGAGAAGTTTGACAACCTCTTCAACTTTTCTTTAACATGACACACTGTTCAGGTCAGATTTAAACTGCTTTGACCTTTGACACCAGCAAAACATCCTGAACAACTTTGCTGGGTTGAGACCTGATTACTTTTCATAAACAGACCCATAAGACTCAAAAATATGAAACATATTTTCACATTTATACTGTTGTATAGATGATGCAAACTTTTGTACACTGATGCTCTTTTGGGTGAAGTTTGACTCATTTGTTTAGATGGATTTTCAGATCCACCAGTTTGGCTCAAGTTAGAAACATTGTGATTTTAGGGAAAATTGCCACTCATAATGTATAAATATACACATCATGTTTGTGTGGATTTGTAATGAGACAGCAGTGAAGCAGTGAAGTCATCCTGTTGCCCACAGAAACAGACTGTGAATTAGTAAAGTAACACATGGAGCGCATGAGGAACAAAGGTCATACATGTATCTCCTGAAGTGGATTCTGGGTCTCTGACTTCCTCCCACAGTCCAAAGACATCAACGGGTGTTTTTTATTTATCCCTGTATGCTGTGTGTTAATGTGTGGTTCCTACAGAACTTAATGGTCAGTAACACTAACATGTAAACATGAGTGCATCACATCAGCACATGAAAGAACAACAGTGTGGCATTAATATTACAGCAGTGAGGACAGTGTGATGAACTGATGCTCTGATCTCTGGTCTGACCAAAGCTTTAACTCCAAACATCTCTCCACTGTTAGAGCTTCTGCACTGTTTCAGGTTCAAATCATGGTTCATACTTTCATGGCCTGATGGTGTGACGCCTCCACCTACATCACTGAACTGCTCCACTTCTGTACTCTTCTCTCTGTGGCCTTCTTGAAACGTCCTCTTGGTGTTTGTGGGGTTTTTCTCAGTTCATGTGTGCCTTATAAGAGTTTGTTTTTTAAAGACAATGACAATCAGTGAATTGTGCCGCACTTGGTGGTGTTTGTAATTCAACTTGACTGAGGTTAAATTTCTTTTTTATAATGGATTTAATTTGTTGATATTCTAAAAAAATTTTCTTGTTGATCCCATATTGTGCAACTAGTCTGTCAAATGGGATCAATTCTGTTCCCTCCAATATATGTTCTAAGTATTTAATTCCTTTACAACTCCATTCTGGGAAGTTAATCATATTATTGTTTTGTAATATGTCAGGGTTATTCCAGATAGGAGTACGTTTGCATGGGATTAGTGAAGACTCCGTTATTTTTAGAAACTCCCACCATGCTGTCAGAGAGGAGCTGATGTTGATACTTTTAAAACATTCATGTCTTTTGATGTTTGAGCTAATAAATGGTAGGTCTGAAATCTCTAGATCCTTGCATAGTGCCTGTTCAACATCTAGCCAGGGCTCATCTAGGAAGGTATGTTTTGACCATTCTGAGATGAACTGAAGCCTGTTGGCTAAGAAGTATTGGTGAAAATTAGGCAGATCTAATCCTCCTCTATCCTTGGTTCTTTGTAGCGTTTTTAAGCTGATACGCGGGGGTTTATCTTTCCAAAGGAATTTGGAAATATATGAATCTAGAGATCTGAACCAATCTTGTGATGGTTTGTTAGGGATCATCAAAAATAAGTAATTTATTTTTGGCAAGATCATCATTTTTATAGTGGCGACCCTTCCCATGAGTGATATGAGTAAAGATTTCCATCTAGTCAGATCGCCTTCTACTTTCTTTAGAAGTGGGATGTGATTTAATTTAGTTAAGTCTGAAAGCTTAGGAGAAACATTAATACCTAAATATTTAATATTTCCTGATTGCTGTGGGGCAGAGGAAGAATTATGGAAGAAGCAGTTAATGGGGAGAACTGTAGATTTTGGCCAGTTAATTGAATAATCTGAAACTCTTGAAAACCAGTTTATTAGAGTAATTACCTCAGAGAGGTTGGTTTGTGTGTTTTGCAGAAAAAGCAACACATCATCCGCATAGAGACTGATTTTATGTTCTATGTTCTTACATTTTATGCCCTTAATTGTTGTGGCCTGTCTAAATGCTGCTGCTAGAGGTTCGATAAAAATTGCAAAAAGTGAAGGGGAGAGTGGGCATCCCTGCCTGGTGCCCACTCTATCTATCAGATTCTATCAGATTGTCAATTGTGGCCTGTGGAATGTTGGTCCACTCCACTTCAATAGCTGTGCGAGGTTGTTGGATATTCGTGGGAACTGGTACACGCTGTCGTATACGCCGGTCAAGCACATCCCGAACATGCTCAATGGGTGACATGTCCGGTGAGTATGCTGGCCATGCAAGAACTGGGACATTCTCGGCTGCCATCTGCCCTGAACAATGTGAACCATGATTCATCCGTGAAGCGCACACCTCTCCAACGTGCCAGACGCCATCGAATGTGAGCATTTGCCCACACAAGTCTGTTACGGCGACGAGCTGGAGTCAGGTCAAGACCCCGATGAGGACGACGGGCATGCAGTTGAGCGTCCCTGAGACGGTTTCTGACAGTTTGTGCAGAAATTGTTTGGTTGTGTAAACCAATTGTTCCAGCAGCTGTCTGGGTGGCTGGTCTCAGACGATCTTGGAGGTGAACCTGCTGGATGTGGAGGTCCTGGGCTGGTGTGGTTACACGAGGTCTGCGGTTGTGAGGCCGGTTGGATGTGCTGCCATATTCTCTGAAACGCCTGTGGAGACGGCTTATGGTTGAGAAATGAACATTCAATGCACGGGCGACAGATCTGGTTGACATTCCTGCTGTCAGCATGCCAATTGCACGCTCCCTCATTGCTTGTGGCATCTGTGGCATTTTGCTGTGAGACAAAACTGCACATTCCAGGGTGGCCTTTTGTTGTGGGCAGTCTGAGGTACACCTGTGCACTACTCATGATGTCAGATCAGCATCCTGATGTGGCACACCTGTGAGGTGGGATGGATTATCTCAATATGGCAGATGTGCCCACTACCACACATTTGGACTGATTTGTGACCACTGTTTGGGAGGGATGGTTATATTGTGTATCTGGGATGAATTTTAGGTCTCTACGTCCATCCCATGGGGAATGGGAGCAAAAACAAAAGTGTTGCGTTTATATTTTTGTTGAGTATATTAGGCAAATGAGTATTTTGTCCACATCATCCTCTTCATGCATGTTGTCTTACTCCAAGCTGTATAGGCTCCAAAGCCTACTACCAATTAAGCATATTAGGTGATGTGCATCTCTGTAATGAGAAGGGGTGTGGTCTAATGACATCAACACCCTATATCAGGTGTGCATAATTATTAGGCAACGTCCTTTCCTTTGGCAAAATGGGTCAAAAGAAGGACTTGACAGGCTCAGAAAAGTCAAAAATAGTGAGATATCTTGCAGAGGGATGCAGCAGTCTCAAAATTGCAAAGCTTCTGAAGCGTGATCATCGAACAATCAAGCGTTTCATTCAAAATAGTCAACAGGGTCGCAAGAAGCGTGTGGAAAAACCAAGGCGCAAAATAACTGCACATGAACTGAGAAAAGTCAAGCGTGCAGCTGCCAAGATGCCACATGCCACCAGTTTGGCCATATTTCAGAGCTGCAACATCACTGGATTGCCCAAAAGCACAAGGTGTGCAATACTCAGAGACATGGCCAAGGTAAGAAAGGCTGAAAGACGACCACCACTGAACAAGACACAAGCTGAAACGTCAAGACTGGGCCAAGAAATATCTCAAGACTGGTTTTTCTAAGGTTTTATGGACTGATGAAATGAGAGTGAGTCTTGATGGGCCAGATGGATGGGCCCGTGGCTGGATTGGTAAAGGGCAGAGAGCTCCAGTCCGACTCAGACGCCAGCAAGGTGGAGGTGGAGTACTGGTTTGGGCTGGTATCATCAAAGATGAGCTTGTGGGGCCTTTTCGGGTTGAGGATGGAGTCAAGCTCAACTCCCAGTCCTACTGCCAGTTTCTGGAAGACACCTTCTTCAAGCAGTGGTACAGGAAGAAGTCTGCATCCTTCAAGAAAAACATGATTTTCATGCAGGACAATGCTCCATCACACGTGTCCAAGTACGCCACAGCGTGGCTGGCAAGAAAGGGTATAAAAGAAGAAAAACTAATGACATGGCCTCCTTGTTCACCTGATCTGAACCCCATTGAGAACCTGTGGTCCATCATCAAATGTGAGATTTACAAGGAGGGAAAACAGTACACCTCTCTGAACAGTGTCTGGGAGGCTGTGGTTGCTGCTGCACGCAATGTTGATGGTGAACAGATCAAAACACTGACAGAATCCATGGATGGCAGGCTTTTGAGTGTCCTTGCAAAGAAAGGTGGCTATATTGGTCGCTGATTTGTTTTTGTTTTGTTTTTGAATGTCAGAAATGTATATTTGTGAATGTGGAGATGTTATATTGGTTTCACTGGTAAAAATAAATAATTGAAATGGGTATATATTTGTTTTTGTTAAGTTGCCTAATAATTCTGCACAGTAATAGTCACCTGCACCCACAGATATCCCCCTAAAATAGCTAAAACTAACAACAAACTAAAAACTACTTCCAAAAACATTCAGCTTTGATATTAATGAGTTTTTTGGGTTCATTGAGAACATGGTTGTTGTTCAATAATAAAATTATTCCTCAAAAATACAACTTGCCTAATAATTCTGCACTCCCTATAGTTTAGTGGTAAGGAACAGCTACAGTCAAACTGTAGCTCACAAACATAAATGATTTTGAGACTCGTTGTGGTGGAAAGCACCTCCACTTCCTGCCCTAGTAGATACAAGCACCGCAGCAGGTAATGCTGTTAGGGCTGCTGTGATGAAAGACGCTGTATGAATACAGAGGAGTTCTGGGTGGCAGCAGATGTTTGGCTTTTTTTAAAGCTTTTTACTGGTTTTTGTTATTCTGACTGCCCACTTTTACAATTATATGCTGATCTAAAGTGTACATTTGAGCCCTGAAATTGATGGGGGGTTATGGTCCAAGAGCACCCGTGAATTTTGAAAAACCTTGAATTTTGGATGTGGTAAAACAAAATGATTTTATAGTTTAAACCCTGAATATATAAATCTGGGGATGCAGGACTTTAAGAACAAAATGAAAAACACTCGAGATAGCTACATGTATGATGTGGGAACGCTGGACTGCATCTGCTGGAGATGCAATTAAGAGAGATGAACAACGCTCTCGGATTGGCTACTTTCAAAACCCCGCCTCTGAGTACACTGGCATTTCAACACTCAAAGGTGCGTTTTCCTTTAAAACAACTGCGGAGTCCTTCAGTAACTTAGGTCTTGATGCCCAAACAAATAACGATTTAGTAGAACTGTTGATCACCAGACTACATGTTTGCTGTAAGTGACATGATGATCTAAGAACCACGTGTTTTAGCACAAAAAGTTATAAAAAGAAGAAAAAAAAATCCACAACACTTTTTCCAGTTTAAAAAAATGAAATATAAAGTTCACAGATTAAAAAACAAAAAAACAAACTGTATCTGTAAGTATATTATGATAAAAAAAAAAAAGTTGTTGTTTTCAGTGTCGTTTAGGTTGTGGATGGACTGGGGACAGAGTTTTCCTCCACCTGGTGGCTCTTCATGTGCGTTTTCAGACAGTGGCTCTGGGTGAAGGCTTTTTCGCAGATGGTGCACTGGTACGGTCTCTCTCCGTTGTGGGTCCTCATGTGGACCCTCAGGTGTTCCTGGCGAGAGCACGCCTTCCCACAGATCGCGCACACAAACCGTTTGATGCCCAAGTGGCTCCTGATGTGGTTGGTCAGGTAAGTCTTGCGTTTGAAGAAACGGCCGCACTCAGAACAGCCGTACGGTGCCTCACCAGTGTGCACTCGCATGTGACCCTTGAGTTCGCCGTTGGACACGAAGCCTTTGCTGCACACGCCGCAGACGTGCGGCCTCTCGCTGCTGTGCGTCTTCATGTGAGTCATCAGGCTGCAGTTTGACAGGAAGGATTTGCAGCAGACATGGCAGAGAAAAGGTCGCTCCCTGGCCATGTGGATCTTCTCGTGGGACTTCAGGATGCTGGAAAGTTTGAAACGCTTCCCGCAGATTTGGCAGCCATACGGCCGCTCTCCAGAGTGAGTGAACTTGTGGCGGGTCAAAGATCGAAGGTCACAGACAGACTTTCCACAGATATTGCAGACGTATCTGTCTTTGCTGGTGTGTGTCTTGCTGTGAGCTTGGAGCTGCGCCTTCAAACCAAAGGATTTTGGGCAAATGTCACATTTGTGTGGTTTCTCTTCCACATGGACCCAATGGTGAACATTCAGACCAGACATGTAAGCAAAGGTTTTGCTGCAAATCTTACATTTGAATGGCCTGTCTCCTGTGTGCAGAGAAATGTGGCTGTTAAGACCAACGATGGAGAAGAAAGATTTCCCACAATATGAGCAGTCGTGAGTTTTCTGGTGAATTCTGATATGTCTCTTTAACTCATCCACAGATTCAAACTGCTCTCCACAAACTCCACAACCACCCTGTGGCTCCTCCAGGTGACTCCAGGTGTGTTTGATCAAGCTGCCCAGGTTCAAGTACCACACTCCACACACTTTACAGGCTATTTTACTCTTCTCTATCTCCTTCATGTCACTTTTGCGCACTTGTTTCTTCATCTTTTTTGTCACCTGGAGCTCAGAAACAGGTTTAAAGCATTTGTCTACAGCCAAGGCTTTGTGTTCATCTTTGCTGTCCACTTCCCTCTCACAGGCCTCTTCATCTGTTGGCAGGTCTTGCTTTTGTGATGTGCTGCTGGCCAGCATGTCCACACTGGGACTGTCTGTATGCTGATCAGAGCTGCTGTGGAACAAAACGGTTAAAGTTAAGTTTTTAAGTACTGAGCGTCTGTAAATAAAAGCCATAGGTTTCGTCTACTTGCAATAACTAAAAACAACAAACTTATCCATTAGAGAACTTGAACCACAGAATTTTGGGTTTGGTATTCGTTAGATCAGAATTTGTTCCCTCAGTAATTTTTTAAATTTCATGTTTTTCATTGAATTATCACAATCCAGCGTCTAGATTTACATCAACATTCTAGAGTCTTGTTTTTGACATCGTTGGTCAATCAAGAGCACACAAATCCTTATACCCGTTTTTATTTTTACCTTGACTGGAGTTCAGCTTCATTGTTTTTTGTTATGTCAGCATCGCTGGATGGACAGTCATCGTTTGTTGGTGAAGCGGGAAACTCTTTCTCCCCCTCCTCACTAGTCTGTAAGAGTTCATTTCCAAATTATTATCAGCACTTATGTTAACTGAGAGTAAAATAGCTAAAATTTCTTTAACATTTTTGTAAAATCTTAAAGTGTACATTTAAATCACATCATGATTGTTACATTTTAAATCTGTTATTGTGGTATAAAGAAGCAAAATTATCAAAATCCTACCAATGTCAGAGGCAAAAGCAGCACAAACAGGTACAGCGTCTACCTTCAGGCGGATGTAGAGGGCAGAGTTTCCAGTAAACATGTGGATCTCCTCTGGAGTCACAATCTTCACTTTCAGGGGCTGGAGCCTCCGGCTTCTGTCAGTTGTGAACAAGTCAAAAGGTTCATCATCTGCCAGCTGAGGAAAGGTGGACTTCAACAGGTCCAGGAAGTCAGCTTCCTGTAGACCAAGAGGGCACTTCAGGTCGTGTGCTGGGAACTTCTTGAATACTGGAACAGAAGAAATTCATCTTAAGATCAATAGTCCTTAGGCAGTCAGTAAAACCAAACCTTGCCCTAGTATTCATTAGTTCAAGTGATTAGTTGGCCAGTCTTTGACTATTTCTGATGATAAATAATGTAATTAAATATTTTTGTAAGCATTGGAAAATGCTTTGAATTAGGAACAAAGAAAAAATGGTATTAATAGCACGGCTAACACTGTACCACATAACAGACAAATACAAAACCTTAATGACTAACATTTCATTTCATACCCGTCTTAGAGAGCACATTGGTGTGAGAGTCCTCCAGGATGCGGACTCTGAGATCTATATGGTTCTTTATGTCACTGATGCGAGGTCTGCCGGGCTTCTTCCTGATAGTCGGAACTCTGGCGAAAATGCAGGAACTAAGTCAGTGTCATAAAAGACTATAAAGCAAATGCAAATAAACTTGGGGACCATCCACATATTGTTGGCCATATCACAAACCTCTACAGTTTGTTGTTCCTTAAAGTGGTGTTTTTTCTAACCTTGACGGCATTTTATAATCTGGGTCCTTTAGATCTTCTCGTTTTTGTCGGGAACTTGTTGGTTGCACCAACTCCTGCTCCTCTTCATCGTCATCAATGTCGTCGTACCAAAGCAGGGCCAGGCTCTCAGTGTCCTTCACACCTGGATACATCAGAATTCACTTTTTGTTATGGTTTTTAATTTGAATCATATGAACGACAAAGACACAATACATGTGGTTTAGTCAGTTTGCTTTAGTAATAATTTGATTAATTGAACTCGCCTGGCGCACAGTATATAAGCACTGCACTCACTTTCATGCCCTCTTTTCACTCCCACACAAGCGGCAGCTTAGGTGAGTTTGATTTGTAGTTCTCAGTTTAAATCTTTATTTAAGTTAATGACTTAAAGTCATTAACTTAAATGACTTGTTTTCTCTTTCAGAGTTTAGCAGTCCATGCGTGTCTTCCTTTAAGTTACTACTGATTACACTAAAGTAAACCGACATATACGGCAACTAATTGATAGCAGTTTTCTTTGCATTCTGACCAGATGAGGCCATGGTGATAAAAAATAAAAACTTTGAACCTCCTTATTAACACACAGTAGGAGGCAAATTGTTTCTAAACAGTCAGGCTGACTTTTGACCGACTGCTGGTGACAAATTGGTGATGTTTGCAAATAACTCGAGGCCAACTTACAAACATGGACAGACTGCCAACATGTTGCAATTAATCTTAATCAGTCTGTGCCAATAAGCGGAACTCATCTGGTTGCCAACTGGTTGTATTCTGGATATATACCTATATATGGGGTTACCCATGTTATGGGGTGCCTGTGTCATTTTGCAATATTCTTTATAAAAGCCTTGAACTACCCCCCCCCAAAAAAAAAGAAAAACAATTAATGGTAAGACTGTTCAGACGTACCTGTCTGTTGCTTGGGCTGTTGCTCCTCTCTGTCCTCAGGCACGACTTCCACCTCATGCCTCTCCACATCAGGCTGTAGGACTTTGTGTTTTTTGGTCAAAAAGAACATTTGATCAATATATCAGCTTTGTGTGACTGTGGTGTTTGACTGCAGCTCCGAAGACCCTCCTTCCTGTTGATCATTGTTTTTATTATGTAAACCAATAAGAAAACATTAACTCTAGATTCCAAAAAGACAAAACAAAACAAAGAATGACAATCTGGGATAAGAATTAGACCAGATTCTTATGCTCTCAAGGATAACTACATTACGCACAGTGGCATATCTTGTGAGAAGAAGGGCGTGGTTACGGGTTATATGGCCTGTTGCTACATGCTTTTAAGAGTCTGTACAACAGCCATGAGAGCGTGGATAATAAAAAGCAGTAAATCAGATTGCACGCTCAAGAAGAGTTTAGTTGGGTGGTCTCAGATGTTTTCTGTTGGCGACCTCCATCTCACTGGAACAGCCTGAAGCAGCAGAAATTCTAATTAGTCCCTCAAAGTCTGAGGTCATGGCACTAAAAAATGTATGGAATAACCACTCCAGGCTGAAGGTTCTACCTCAAGTAGAGGCTTCATACACCTCAAGGTCTAGTTCAGGGAAAAAAAACAAAAACAAAAAAAATGAATCATCAGCTCTTCTCTACATTTAAACTGAGAGAGATTTATGCCGAATTGCAAATAACGCTAATATTATTTTCCCTGCATTCACATTTTATTGTAATTACACATCTGTATGTTTAACAGCTTGTAAACGTAAAATCAGCGATTTTTAAACGAAGTTCGGCAAATTCTAAATTTACAAATCAGCTTTTTGTGGCTGCGAGCAGCTTTATTTGTCCACTCACCTCTTTTCTCCAGAGAGACGTTAGGCTGCAGAAGCTCCAGCAGTCTCCTCTGACGGCCGATCTCTCGCCTGAAGCCCGCAGCCTCCTCCTCGTAGTCGGCTACAGTCCTCTCCACCACCGCTAAGATCTCGCGGGCGGCTGTGCTCATTTTCTCGGTGACGATTCCTCTCAGTATGTCGCTCTTAGACATGTTACCGACGCTGTCGACCGGCTCGGGGCCGCCGCTGCTGCCGCTCTTCATCCAGTAAAACATGTTTGTTTGTTTTCTCAGCTGTGTTTTGATGAAGACACACTACAGCGCAGGGTGCGTTTCCGGCGGATTCTGGTGCAGCTACAAATTGTGTCCGGAAAAGAAAATCAGGCGTTATTTAGTTCCCCTGCTGGTCTGACTTTTATCAGTAAGACTGATGTCTGCTGTACATTTAAGATGCTGGTGAAAATCATGGCATTATAGTAAAGTAAGTGAAAAGCATTTTTAATGTAGCACCTTTGAGGACAAACATCATAACAAAAATGGTTAAATGTTAGAACAAAAAGTTACCCAAAAGCAAGCTTAAAAATATTATATTTTTAGCTGCTTTTAAAACAAATCACCAAATTCATAGATCTCAAGCTTCAAAAGCTCTGTCTCCTCTTTTAGCCCTCAGCATTGGATGATGCACAGTCTGCAGTGACCTCGGAGACCTTTACATTAGGGACTTCTGTCCAATAGCACAGCACCGACAGAAGCACAGCATGTTATACAGTGGGGCAAAAAAGTATTTAGTCAGCCACCGATTGTGCAAGTTCCCCCACTTAAAATGATGACAGAGGTCAGTAATTTGCACCAGAGGTACACTTCAACTGTGAGAGACAGAATGTGAAAAAAAAAATCCATGAATCCACATGGTAGGATTTGTAAAGAATTTATTCGTAAATCAGGGTGGAAAATAAGTATTTGGTCACCTCAAACATGGAAAATCTCTGGCTCTCACAGACCTGTAACGTCTTCTGTAAGAAGCTTTTCTGTCCCCCACTCGTTACCTGTATGAATGGCACCTGTTTGAACTCATCATCTGTATAAAAGACACCTGTCCACAGCCTCAAACAGTCAGACTCCAAACTCCGCCATGGCCAAGACCAAAGAGCTTTCGAAGGACACCAGGAAAAGTATTGTAGACCTGCACCAGACTGGGAAGAGTGAATCTACAATAGGCAAGCAGCTTGGTGTGAAAAAATCAACTGTGGGAGCAATCATCAGAAAATGGAAGACATACAAGACCACTGATAATCTCCCTCGATCTGGGGCTCCACGCAAGATCTCATCCCGTGGGTCAAAATGATCATGAGAACGGTGAGCAAAGATCCCAGAACCACACGGGGGGACCTGGTGAATGACCTGCAGAGAGCTGGGACCAAAGTAACAAAGGTCACCATCAGTAACACACTACAACGGCAGGGAATCAAATCCCGCAGTGCCAGACGTGTTCCGCTGCTGAAGCCAGTGCATGTCCAGGCCGGTCTGAAGTTTGCCAGAGAGCACATGGATGATACAGCAGAGGATTGGGAGAATGTCATGTGGTCAGATGAAACCAAAGTAGAACTTTTTGGTATAAACTCAACTCGTCGTGTTTGGAGGAAGAAGAATATGTAACGGAGCGGAAAGGCTGATTTTATTTCCACAGTGTCGTTTTTTAAAGGAAGGAAACCTTCCTCCAAACGGACAGAGCAGTGGAGCCGCCAAGGGAAAGCACAAGATTAAAAAACTGTAGAATTAAAATATAATTTATTATATTTAAATAGTTAAAAGTGTAAGATAAATTAAAACAACCTTGGCCAAGGGATAACACAATAAAAATCAATAAAACACAACATTAAAAGTCCAGTGGGATCCACCACAGCATAAAAGTCCCAGGGAGTTAAGAAATCCAGCGAAGTAAAAGGGAAACCCAGCGGAGTCCTCTCCTTCCTTTCCGCATTAGCGTCTTGATATGCTAGAGAAAGGGAGGAGCGGCAGTCACTATTCTTCCGGCAGTTTTTATTCAATAAAAGGGGATAAGTCGAAGACTTACCCCGGGTGGGCAGAGCTCTCAACTCCGCCCGCCGCTTCTTTAAAACTGCAAAGCCACACAGCCGTCCCGTGCCTTCCGCTGGTGCTGTCTCCGCTCTCCCCGCTGGTACTGTCACTCTCTGCGCTGGTGCCCTGTGCGCTGGTCCTCTGTGCGCTGGTGCTGTCCGTCCTGTGCGCACTGGTGCCTCTGCGCGCTGGTCCTCCATTAGCCAACTCTAGCCGCCTTATATGTCACTCTGTAAATTATCTTAAAGCCTCACGTCAGGTCTCTCAGGCCCCATCTCCTAAGCCTCCGTGTCACTCCAGGCTCTCGTCGGTTCCCGTGACACTCATGGCTGCCTTCATGCTTCAGTCCTCTCTTGCCTCTCGGTCGAACCGCTTCCTTTGGTCTGCCAGGCCCTCTTATTGGCCTCTCTGGGATCTCTCGCAGGTGTGATCAGTTTACTATCAGGTAGGGGCGGAGTCTTTCCAGGACAATCTGACAGTATAACGAAAACATGCAACAACATAACCACTGCACAAAACATGACCAATACATGCAATATAAAAACTAAGTAAATACACTTCATATTAAAATATTAAAAAGGTAAAACACAACAAAACATGCAAAACTTAAATAACTTGTCCCTTTCCACCCCGTGACAAATACTGAGTTGCATCCCAAGAACACCATACCTACTGTGAAGCATGGGGGTGGAAACATCATGCTATGGGGCTGTTTTTCTGCCAAGGGGACAGGACGACTGATCCGTGTTAAGGACAGAATGAATGGGGCCATGTATCGTGAGATTTTGAGCCAAAACCTCCTTCCATCAGTGAGAACTTTGAAGATGAAACGAGGCTGGGTCTTCCAACATGACAATGATCTAAAACACACCACCCGGGCAACAAAGGAGTGGCTCCGTAAGAAGCATTTGAAAGTCCTGGAGTGGCCTAGCCAGTCTCCAGACCTCAACCCCATAGAAAATCTGTGGCGGGAGTTGAAAGTCCGTGTTGCTCGGCGACAGCCCCAAAACATCACTGCTCTCGAGAAGATCTGCATGGAGGAATGGGCCAAAATACCAGCTACTGTGTGTGCAAACCTGGTAAAGACCTATAGTAAACGTTTGACCTCTGTTATTGCCAACAAAGGTTATGTTACAAAGTATTGAGTTGTATTTTTGTTATTGACCAAATACTTATTTTCCACCCTGATTTACCAATAAATTCTTTACAAATCCTACCATGTGGATTCATGGATTTTTTTTCACATTCTGTCTCTCACAGTTGAAGTGTACCTCTGGTGCAAATTACTGACCTCTGTCATCATTTTAGGTGGGGGAACTTGCACAATCGGTGGCTGACTAAATACTTTTTTGCCCCACTGTATCTTTACTGCAGCTGTGTTAAAAACATGGCTGCCCTCTCGCTGTAATGAGACCAGCTGAGCAGAGTTACTGATCTGTAAGCAGTTTCCAAACTCCTGAGACTGATCACAGTGTGGCTTTGAACCTCTCATGCTGAAATCATCAGTATCTCTGTGACCAGCTGTGATAAACTGCTGATAAATGAACACATTATCTTTGTGCTATAAACTTACCTGCCAGAGCAAATACATAACAGCCACAATACACAGTTGGTCTGTGTAACAACTGTAAAAAACTATTGTAAGGAGCTGGACCTCTTCAAGTTTGTTTAAAACGTTTAATCCGAGAAGCTTCTTCAGTTCTAAGAGCAACTGGTGGATCTCCCAGATTTTTAAGCCCTATGGGAGTGTCCCCCAGGAGGGTCATGGAGCACCTGTTGATCCTATTGATTCCACCATTCTGATGGACATAGAAGAGCCACCTCCACAGGATAAAGGACACTCTTTCGAGGATGCTAATGTTCACATTTTGGACAGAGAGGACAGATGGTTTTAAAGAGGAGTGAAAGAAGCCATCTACGTCCACTGTGAGCGACCATCGTTGATCATCAGGGGGGTCCTTTTGTCCCTCTTGGGGGGGAAACTCCCACAGAGCTTGAATCTGAATCACAGGTTCAGATGTTTCAGCCTCATAATAAACAAACACAGGTTCAGAGAGTCGAGGATTTGACCTTCCAAAAGTCTCAGACATGTTTTAACGAACTCTCAGTCTGCAAATTATAAAGATCAGCTGGATCAGTTTTAGTCATATTTAGTCAGATCATCCGTTTCCTTTGTTAAATTAAGAAAAATCCACCAGTATTTTCTCACTTTATACATATTGTGAATAGTTTGTATTAATCTGTTGTCCTGAACTAGAAGAGGAAACAGATTCTGTTCTGTTCTCCACTCATCACCTACCTGACAGCTGACACCTCACACCTGTTTCTCACCTGCAGGTCACACAGGAGGACACACAGAGGATGGAGGGAAGGAGGCTGGAGGGAAGGAGGACGGAGGGAAGGAGGACGGAGGGAAGGAGGACGGAGGGAAGGAGGATGAAGGGAAGAAGGTTGGGGGGAAGACGGACGGAGGGAAGGAGGATGAAGGGAAGGAGGATGAAGGGAAGAAGGTTGGGGGGAAGACGGACGGAGGGAAGGAGGATGAAGGGAAGGAGGACGAAGGGAAGGAGGATGAAGGGAAGAAGGATGGGGGGAAGGAGGACGGAGGGAAGAAGGACGGAGGGAAAGAGGATGAAGGGAAGAAGGATGGAGGGAAGGAGGACGAAGGGAAGGAGGACGAAGGGAAGAAGGACGGAGGGAAGGAGGATGGGGGGAAGGAGGACGGAGGGAAGAAGGACGGAGGGAAGGAGGACGAAGGGAAGAAGGACGGGGGGAAGACGGACGGAGGGAAGGAGGATGAAGGGAAGAAGGATGGGGGGAAGGAGGATGGAGGGAAGGAGGACGGAGGGAAGGAGGATGGAGGGAAGAAGGACGGGGGGAAGACGGACGGAGGGAAGGAGGACGAAGGGAAGAAGGATGGGGGGAAGGAGGACGAAGGGAAGAAGGATGGAGGGAAGGAGGATGGGGGGAAGGAGGACGGAGGGAAGAAGGACAGAGGGAAGGAGGATGAAGGGAAGAAGGATGGGGGGAAGGAGGACGGAGGGAAGGAGGACGAAGGGAAGAAGGACGGAGGGAAGGAGGATGAAGGGAAGGAGGATGGAGGGAAGGAGGATGGAAGGAAGGATGAAGGGAAGGAGGATGGAGGGAAGGAGGATGGAAGGAAGGATGAAGGGAAGGAGGATGGAAGGAAGGATGAAGGGAAGGAGGATGGAGGGAAGGAGGATGGATCTGTTCGACTGATAGTTGGTCTGTCAGTTTCTGCTGTGCTTCTTGTTGTTGTTGCTCTTCTTATTAATCTGATCTGCAGAAAATATGAGAGGGGTTTTAGCACAACAAAACAAAACCTGAGAGAAAAACGTAAGAAAACAATTGAAAGGGCTGCAAAGTATTCAAAGCTGAATAATGCTGAGACTGACTTTCCATGAAGTCACTGTTACCCAGCGCGACGAAAAACATGATCAAGGACAGAAAGAAACTGATGATGCCCCATGTGACTTTTCCTCCTCAAGCCCAGCCCACTGGGAGACAGCTTGTTTTTGTGCTTGTGGTGTTTTGCTCGGCTGTGCCCTTTTTAACACTGTTGTGTTTAACTTTGTTTTTTTTAAATCTCTGGAAATAAAAGTTTGGTTTGTAAAGAAAATGATAATGAGTGAAATCAGTCTGTCTGTCTACATTTATGAAGAAAACAGTGATCAAAAACTCAAATATTTACTCAATAAACTGAAAAAATGTTAAGATTTAACATTCCTGTGAATCACTAAACTAAGATGTATAACCACTGTTTTTGAAAACTGCTTCACATCTGTGCTGCATGGAGTCGACCAACTTGTGGCAGCTGTAAACAGATATACCAGCCCAGGAGGATTTGACAACCTTCCACAATTCCTCTGCGTTTCTTGGTTTTGCCTCAGAAACACCATTTTTGATGTCACAAGTTTTCTATTGGATTAAGGTCCGGGCACTCTGCTGGCCACTCCATGACCCTAATTTTATTGGTCTGGAACCAAGATGCTGCTCACTTACTGGTGTGTTTGGGGTCGTTGTGATGTTTAAACACCCATTTCATGGGCATTTCCTCTTCAGCATAAGGCAGCGTGACCTCTCCAAGTATTTCGATATAAGCAAATTGATCCCTGATATGAGATAAGTGGGCCCGACACCATAGTAAGAGAAACAGACCCCATCATGATGCTTGCACTGCCATGCTTCACAGTCTTCAGAGAGTACTGTGGCTTGAATTCAGTGTTTGGGGGTCTGAGGGCTCAGGGCCGTCCTGTTGTCATGGTATCAAGTGCATGACGACTCTCTGCACACACTCTGAGTCCTTATGCACATTTTCTATAAGTCCTCATCAGAGGAATGCAGCTCATCTAAATATCTGTAAAAAAGTTTTTGTTAATGCAAAGAAATATCTTTTTAAAAATTTCTGTAAATACTGAAAAACAAAACAGGAACTTTCTGTCATTTCTCTGTTACTTCATTCATTTGGTTTTGTATGAGTGGTCATGGCAGAGACGTTCCTCCTTCACATTCTCCAAAAACGTCCATTGGGCCGATTTGGACTCTTTGCCAGCCTGATTCTGGGCCCCGGGCCTTATGTTTGACACCCCTGCACTCAACTCTTTATAGCTCTGAAAACTAATTTAAGAACAACAAAAAACCCTCAGAAAATAAAGTAACTGACAGAAATTTTAAATATGAGCATAATTCCACCAAAGAGGCTTTTTCTTTTCAGGCTCTGGTTGTTTGAGGCTGTCAGACGCTCAGTTATTGACGATGATGCTTGAATTCAAACAGACAGACAACATGAAAGATGAGGAAATCCCTGAGCACTGTGCAGAGGACTCTGAGGATCCTCAGCGTCACTGTGACACGTGCCTGTATGTGCACATCTTTACTTTTAATAAGACGTTTCAACATGCAGACGTGAATCTAACACAGTAACAGCTGCCTTTGTTTCAGATCCAGCTCATTCCAGTTCACTGACAAAGTTTTGGTGCTGCGATAACGACTCTGAGCCGATGAAGCTCTGATGACTCTGATAACATCTCCCTCCCAGTAATAACCTCCCAGCAGCAACTATGACAGACACGTCTCCTGACAGTGACACTCTTACAGATACACATTCAAGACTCAAGAGCTTTATTGTCAATACAGCAGTAGACACAGTATACAGCTTACCACATGGTGCATTTATAAGTATGCAAAAGATATCTCTCTCCAAGAGATATAAAACTCAAAATTACAAATACATAACATACTAAACTTTGTGATGCGGCTGCTGCTGCTCCACATGTTAGTAAATCTGACCCTAAATCTTCCTGCTTCTCTTAGAGCACACAGGTAACGGCTGCCCTGAGCATGAAGGTGTGTCTGCAACATGATGAAGCTCGTCTAGAGCAATGATTACAATCTGCTCCGGGGCAGCTGGAGAGTCCTGTTTGCTGTTTGCCTCCTTTAGAAAATAGAATAAGAGCCAGAAACTTCTTCTCAACACAAAATAGTCTTTGAATGTGTTTTATCTTATTTTCTAGGGTCCATTAGAGTGACCGTGGATACAAAGTGATGTTAGTGGAGAATTAAAGGTTTTAGTAAAACGTGTGAAGGTTGACAGTTTGATTACAGCTGCTCAAACTGATTTCCTGTTCTTTGTATGTTTGTCACACTTATTAAATGTTTCAGATCAGGATGATGTAGCTTTGGATTTGTTCCCTTAATAACAAACATCTTCATTTACAAACTTCAGTTTGTGTTTTCTTTGTTTAATATTTTAATGTGTTTGATCTGAAACATTTAAGTGTGACAAACATACGAAAACCAGGAAACCAGGAAGGAAACAAACTCTGTTTCACTCTGTGTTTGTTTCCATCTTATGTTCTTATATGTTGTTTGTTTGAAACTTGTGATCAGTATTTTAAACTTTTTAAACTGAACTCAGACACAAACTACAAACTGGTCAGACATTGAAATGAATTGTTCCTCTGAGTATCTGAACTTGCTGTTGTGTTGCTTTTGTGTGCTGCTGTCACTGATGGCTGCTGCTGTGACAACAGACACACAAACAGTTTGATGTCATCAGAAATCCCTCTGCATACACTGAGAGAAAAGCTGCTTTACTTTCACACTCCAACACTGTTATTATGTCCTGCAGTCTGAGTGTAAAACAACACTGCCCCCGTGAGGTCAAACTGGAGCATTGCACATGATAATTCACATCCAGCAAACGTCTTGGACCTTCACACACATCTGACCCTGATTTAGTGGAGACTTTAGAAATTTCAGTGTTTCTAAAGTCTACCTCCTTTTTTGTGATAGTTTTTAATGAATTGGGACACAGCTGGGACACGTTGGTTATTGATTTCACTGTTTAAAGCTTTAAACAGATCAGAGAGACAGTCCAGGCAGATGGGATCACGTGGTGAGTGAAATAAATACAGAGGTGGTCACCTCTGTATTTATTTCACTCACCACGTGACTTCTTCAGTCTCAGCTGACTGCAGGTTTCCTCAATCTTATAAACAGAACATTTGCATAATGACTGAAAGCAGCCCACTGAAGGAAGAATGGGCTGGGAGGTCAGAGATCAGTGGGCTTTGGTCAGTGGTTGTTGATCATGACCTGACAGATCTGTATCCTGTGTGTGCACCCACTGTGGGCCTTTTCTGTGCTTAGTGTCAGCCTGAGCTCCATGCAGGCCTCAAAGGCCAAGCAATTCAAAAGCTTCACCAAAACAAGACACCACTCAAATAGCTGGACCCAGGCTCGCCGCCCTTATGGAGGAAAACATAGAAGATGATCTCTGTGAGTTATTTTTACTGTCATATTATAAAATGTGATGTTCTAGCATCATGTTATTCTTCTTAAGCCTTTGAAAAGCTTCCTCTGTGTCCATTAAACTGATGACTTTAGTGCTGCTGTCTACTTGTTACATTTAGTACTGTTTAATTTTCAACCTAGGAAGATCTGTAAGAAGGACTCACAATATAACATAATACTGTAAGATTACTTACAGGTAAAATACTCAGATTGTACTTAGATAAAAGTATGTAATCACAGACTCGCCCAGCCCGACTGCCTTGAAGTTCAGGTGTCTTCACTGCCTCCTCTGATAAGAGCTGGAGACCTGAGTAGGTTCGTCACCCATCAGCAGCAGATCACCTCTCGATCGGGCACGTTTTCATCTGGGAGGCTTTTAGAGCTCACTGCCCTCGGCGTCGCTGCTGGAACAACCAAGTTTTGCTATTGAATCTTTGACCTGCTGATCTCACAGAGGCAGGAGACCCAGAACATCCATGCGAGCTTCAGTTTATGCTCTGTCCTGTCATCCAATCAGATTTGCATGTAATACACTGATATTCAGCCCCAGCCTGGTGTTCTCTCCATCTCTGACCTTTCACACAATTTAAACTAACAAACTTTCTCTTTAAAACTGTTTGTCAATCACAATTTACTCGATTTATTATTCTTCTATCACATATTTATATCAGTCATAATGAACTCAGTATGATCTGAGCTGTAAACCTGTATTGATCATCACAAACCTTTATAGCGCTTCAGAGCAGCTCCTTCAGTGGCTGCAGCACCCACGATGTGGGACGGAGAGATTTCCTCCCCTCTGCTGTCAGACTCCACCACAAAGACTTTGCAGCTGATCAAACACACACATGTGCAATAGGACTAAGTGTAACACTCTTTTTCTGACAACGTTGTATTTGTACTCAGTTGTATGTAGCATGTGTATTCTATTTTTATCCTATCATTCTATTCTATTCTATTGGGTACAGTTGTGTACAGTTTCTTATTCTATTCCAGTGTTCTCTCATGTTTGCTATGTAACTGCACTGTCCACTTCCTGCTGTAACAAAACAAATTTCCCACATGTGGGACTAATAAAGATGCTCTTATCGTTACTGTATAACCACAGGTTCACTTCACATTTGGTAGAATATAAAAGGACAAAGCTGGACAATTGTCATCACATTTCTCATTAGTTGCTGTTAGCACAGGCACACAAAGAAAGCAGAGCTTTAGCTTTAGCTCCCTACATCACTTTTAAGCCTGGATGTTGAGGCTTTTGCTTCCTCTCAGCTGTGATGACATCTCTGTCTGCTCCATCTCACCCAACATCATCCATCTGACCTGATGCTACCTGACAAACTAAAGATAAAATATTAAATTCATTTTGCATCACTTACATTTAAAATACATTTAAGGTGGATTTCTTAAAAGGGAAGGGACTGACCTGACTGTTGTGTCGAGACAGGTGTGAAGGGAGTTAAATCCAGTCTTATACTACGGACGTGTTTGGTTTTGGTCTGTAATACGTTGAGTTTATTATCTATAAGTTAACATAGCAAATCCTCCATCCAGAGGCTAAAGTGATATCAGAGCTAGACTACTTTAAGTGAAAACAGATGATCGTCTGAGCCTTAAATGAAATAAGGTTAAAAAGAAATGCTGCTATCGACAGTGTGAGGCAGTGAGCTCTGTTATACCATATTTTTTAATTTTCTTTATTATTATTATATTATAGTGTTATTACCTTCCTGTTACTTCATAATAGAATGACAGTTAATGGTAAAAGTCTTGAATAGTTTTGAATTTATTTTTCCATGATCACATTTCATTCAATCACTCGTGGACTTGTGTGAATGTTACATGTATTATTTTCACCCGTGGATTTACAGACACTGTGTGAACAGTTTTCATTTTATCCAAAGTTTTACTTGATGTCCAACTGATAAAATCACTGACAGACAACAGAAGCAGGAGCTCAGAGAGAAATTCAATTCAACTTTATTCATAAAGCGACAAATCACAACGTTTGGTTTTATTTTACAGAAACTTCAAACTAAACCAAATTCAGGACGTGTATTAAACCTGCAGCTGATCCCTGTCTGCTGTTCACTACCTTTGATTTCTGTTACCAGCATCATCTCATGTTCCCCAGGTTCACTGACAACGCTGAAACCACCAGCGGGAGACTAAGAGTGCTGATTTAAAAAGATTCAGACATTTTATTTTGCTGCAGCTCAACATGAGGCTGGATCCTGATTCTTTGTTGTTTTTGTTTTCTCTACATCAAGAAAACAGCAGCAACAAGAAGCACAGCAGGAACTGACAGGCTGACCTTCAGTCCAACAGATCCTCCTGTGTGACCTGCAGGTGAGAAACAGCTGTGAGGTGTCAGGTAGGTGATGATGAAGAACAGAACAGAATCCATTTGCTCTTCAAACTGCTGTCAGACATTATCTGCTGCACTCTGATCACATCACTCAGACCAGCTGCTTTCTACAAAGTCTCATCAGCAACATCTTTACAAACCAACATCAGATTGTGTGTTTTGTGGTCTAAAGTTTTGTGCCTCTGGTTTCTCATTGGCTCACACTCTTGCAGAGCCGTAACACGCACATGAATGAGAGGTGGTGAGTGTAGTTCCTGTTAACAGGGTATTGCAGACCATCCCGCTAATTGCTGAATTTACTTTTGTCTGTCATATTTATGATGAAAAACAAATGTAATCAAATTAGATATTGATATTTTCATATGGGAATTGATCCTGCAACATGAAACGCTGGGATTGGAAGTTCAGCATCGCTCCGCACATCATACCTGTGAGATGACAGACAGCAGTGTGGAGGAGAGTGCGACACAAAAACACAGAAATATGACTGACAGCTGCAAACGAAGCAGCATCTGCTGCAGGTGAAAGATATTGGGACTAGCAGAGCAGAGTGGCTTCACTGTAAAACAAAATTAGCAGTGAGTGTGAAAAGTTTCTGTGTGTGGAGTTCAACACCGTCCACTCAGAAGCTGCATCACTGGATGGTAGATTTAAAAAGCTTTCAGCATTCAGTGACAACAGAGCTGTTGATGAGGCACTTCAGAGAATAACTGCAGCAGCAAAGTGCACTCCCACCCAGCTCCACCATTACAGGGCCAAGTGAAGGAGGAGCCACAGACGTCTGCTGTGTGGAGCCTCTTTGATGAAAGAGCTGCAGGAGATGCTGCAAAGAGAAATACTACAGCTGATGTTATGATGGAGATGAAATGTTATCTTGAGGAGCCCCTCATCCAACAAGGAGAAGGCCCACAGAGCTGGTGGGAGGCCAAGGCCACAGTCTTTCCCTACCTGTTGAAGGTGATGGAGGGGAGACTGTGCATTGTGGCAACATCTGTTCCTTTGGAGGGTCTTCTCAAAAACTGGGCAGATACTAAGGAGAAACCACATCAGCCCATCCAAGCTGAGGCAGCTGATTTTTCTGAATGTCGACCTGCACTGAGGACAAACTGTTTGGCTGCTGAGTTTGGTTCTGTTCTGTGGATTTGTTTACAGTGGGGCTTTTTGTGTTGAATTAAACTTAAAGGTTTGATTAAAATATTAAACAACAGTAAGAATGCCTGCTTTTGTAACAGAACAAAAACACAGAATTAGGCAATTATAAGGCTTTTCATAAAAACACTACATGCAAAAGGGTTTGTCAGCACACAAAGCATTCACATTTGCCAAGTAAAGCTAAAGTATGAGGCTACAGAGGATAATAACTTAAGAGACATTTGGGAGCCACGAGACGTGCAAGATAATCCAGAGCTTAGATCTAAATAAGGAAGTCTTAACTCAGTAATGGAGAATATCCTCACACATTAAGAAGCACCGAGGGAGGGAAGTCCTTCATTACTCTGTCAGTCAGGTAGGTGATCAGTGAAGAACAGCACAGAATCTATGTACCTGCATGTTCAGCTCAATTTGTGGATGCAATAAGAAGTAAAGTGAGAGTGATCAGCTTACCAGTGACTGTGATATTAACCAGGTTACTGATGGCACCATTACTGGACTCACACCAGTAAACTCCGGTGTCGTGAGGCACCAGCGTACTGATTGAACATGATTGATCACGTTGCTGTTGTCCCCGCCCATCTCCACACTCAGCCCTCTGCAGTTTGCTTGTGTTTCTCCTCACAGTCCAATCAGAAAAGCTTTGGTCCTCCTCACAGATTACAGTCACAACATCTCCCTCAGAGACATCAGAGCTGTGAGGAAGAGGAGAGGTTAGATCAGGGCAAGGCTGGACTGGGACAAAAAGTCGGGATGAAGATTGAAAATGTGACGTCATTCAGGGGTAAAACCGCAAAGGATTCTGGGAACTTGTGGCAAGCGGTACTAGCGCACGCAGGCTTTCAATTGAACTCAGTTACACAGCGATAAAAAGAAACACAAAAAATGCCAAGAAGCTGTTGTATTATTAACTGCAACAGCCGGTCGCATGACAGCCACGGGAAGCCGACGGGTAAAGAGATCTTTTTTTTTATCGGATTACGTCGTTGAAGAGACATTTTTTAAGCCATGTTTCTGAAGTAAGAGCCGACGGATGGTCTGGATATACCAAACATAACGTCCCAGAACTCTCCAGCTCACAGGTTAGTCTGCTCCAAGCATTCCCACAAAGGTCAGAGTTTTGTTGTAGTTAATGCGTCATTTTTCTTAACATAATTGGTGATATAGGTTACAAGCAAGTCTGGCGCTGAACAGAAATTGCTCCTTTGTCTATTGTGCATAAATAGTGAATTGTCCTGACACAATATTGCGTTTCGCTTCTGTTATTATGGTACATTGACAGAAACATATACTTTTATTCACAGGGTAAAACAGGTTTTTTGTATCACTAATTGTCCAGTACGATTACAACATACAATATTATTGTCACTGCTACATTTCTGTGATGCTACCAGAAATTATTTCCACTACTAATTAATTACCGTTGAGCTCAAAGGTTATATTAATAAACGGTTAACGAATGTGTATTTATGACGACGATTTGTGAGACTGGTAAACTTATGATGGTCTTTCGTTCTACACGGTGCATTTCAAGGTCCTGCACCCATCCGTCAGTAAACTGTACCTGGGCTTGTTGCAGTGACCTGAAGTTACTAAACTTCATGAGTGTATGCACTCACTCCAAGAACCGTATGATTATAAATATGAGCGTGGTGAAAGTTGGGCAGCACGCTGACGTCTTTGGTCCCTCTGTGTGCTCGTAAGGGTCTGACCCTTTCACTCCTTTGATTTTTTCCTCGTATCTTTTCTTTGTCTTTTCGTCGAGACTTTTTTGTGCGGCAAAGAAAAAACAAGAAGGTATTGGAACCGGAGAATGAACGTTTTGCGGTGCTGCAAATGCTTGCATTTGATGCGGTACTTGGATTGTTTTGCCACGAGTTCCCGGCATGCAATGCGCGAAAATCACGTGATTGCTAAACAAGGGGGAGGGTGCATCCGGCCTCCTCAGCTGTAATTGGTCCAGCCCAGAGTCGATCATGACCAATTGGCCAATCCAACACCTTTCATTATATATACCCTTCCTAAAAAACAAAAAAAATCCATCGGCCCATAAAAACAAAAAATCGCCAGCTATGGATCAGGGGTGTCAAACTCAAATACACAGTGGGCCAAAATTCAAAACTGGAACAAAGTCGCAGGCTAACGTTAATATTTATTGAAATATATTTATTCCTCCAGATATAAGAATGAATCTTTTCTCAAACACGTTTTGCTGAAAAACTGAATATGGAACAAGTTCTGCTCCAATTATTTGGGTAAAGATAATAAACACTTTGATGGCCTATAAGTGAAAGTGAAAACATGATAAACCAATAATATAATTAATAAATAATAAATAATTATATTTTTTGATAAGTGAAGTTCACTGAACTGAAAGGAAATTTTGGTTTGATGATGGTTGACATGTTTTCCAAATAGAAGTTTTTCCTCTAGTGAGGAGATGCAGGTGCAGCAGAGCATTGCTGGAAGAAATGATCCCAAGGGTGGAATCTCCTGAGAAACCTTCAGAGACCCAGCGAGAAGTAGGGACCATAGCTGACAGCCCAGGCAGGGGTTGAGGTCAAAGGTCATGCTGTTTGGGGACCTACTGGTCATCATGAGAAGATTCTGGAACCACAGCAATGACCATAAAGCTGCACTGGATGGAGAGCTGTGCCACGGGGCTTTCCAGAGGTAATCACGAGGAGATTGTGGACAACATGTGAAATGAGAGAAAAGCTCTTTATTAGTAACTTTTACAACTTCTGGCAGGTTAATGTCTGAACTTTGGAGTGAAACACACCCTTAGTTACAGGAAATAACACCACTGTCTGTAACTAAGTGAGTCCACCTAAACACCACCTGTGTGTGTGTGACTGCATTACACTCCCACTGCTGGGAACCTGAACAAGAACCAGAACAAAGTCTAAAATAGAAGCTGACGAACAGCTGCACCACCGAGTGACACTTTATTTTATAAACTTCACAACAGGTTTCATGTTGTGACCTGTGGAGGTGAAAAGACACAAAACCTCTTTTACAGCGTTTGAGCTGCAGGCAGGATTGAAACACACCTTAGTTAAAAGTCAAACAGCAACATTTTCTCCTCCCCTCACGTCACTCAAATGTGACAAACCAGGAAACAGGAAGTTCTTCGTCCTCAGTAAAGAGAGACGCACAGACGATCAGACTGAGCTCAGACCAAACTAGCAGCTTCCTCTGAGTGAGTCCAGCTACAGGAGAGAAAAGTGGAAAACTCCAACACTGCTGCTTCAAGCTGCTGACGCTCCACACACTGAATGTGAGTTTGAGCAAAAACACGACTCAAAGGAAGTTTCAGTGAAGGTGGTAGAGGAGGGAGGGGAGCCAGGACTGACTGTACTTCCTGTCTGCTGTTTTCAGCTTCACTCACAGACTCAATGGCTTCCAGATCAGAGGAGGATCTCTGCTGTCCGGTCTGTCAGGAGGTCTTCAGAGATCCTGTTATTCTGTCATGTAGCCACAGCTTCTGTAAAGACTGTCTGAAGAGATGGTGGAGAGAGAGACCAACACACGAGTGTCCAGTTTGTAAGAGAAGATCTTCAAGGAATGATCCACCTTTAAATCTGGCTTTAAAGAACCTGTGTGAGTCGTTCTTACAGGAGAGAGATCAGAGAGCTTCAGAGGATCTCTGCAGTCTGCACTCTGAGAAACTCAAACTCTTCTGTCTGGACCATCAGCAGCCAGTGTGTGTCGTCTGCTGTGCCTCAGAAAAACACACCAATCACAGATTCAGACCCATCGATGAAGCTGCACAACAACACAAGAAGGAACTTCAGGAAACTCTGGAGCCCTTAAAGAAGAAGTTAAAGGTTTGTGAAGAAGTTCAAGTGAAGTTTGATCAAACAGCAGAACACATTAAGGTCCAGGCCCGACACACAGAGAGGCAGATTAAGGAGCAGTTTAAGAAGCTTCACCAGTTTCTAGCAGAGGAAGAGGAGGCCAGGCTGGCTGCACTGAGGGAGGAAGAGGAGCAGAAGAGTGGGATGATGAAGGAGAAGATGGAGGCTCTGAGCAGAGAGATAGCAGCTCTTTCAGACACAGTCAGAGCCACAGAGGAGGAGCTGAGAGCTGAAGACGTCTCATTCCTGCACAACTACAAGGCTGCAGTGGAAAGAGTCCAGCGCTGCCCCCTGCTGGATGATCCACAGCTGCCCTCAGGAGCTCTGATAGACCAGGCCAAACACCTGGGCAACCTGACCTTCAACATCTGGAACAACATGAAGGACATGGTCTCCTACACTCCTCTCATTCTGGACCCAAACACTGCTCATCCAGAACTCATCCTGTCTGAAGATCTGACCAGTGTGAGAGAAGGAGAGAAGCAGCAGCTTCCTGATAATCCAGAGAGGTTTGATTTTTACTACTCTGTCCTGGGCTCTGAGGGCTTTAACTCAGGGACTCACAGCTGGGATGTTGAAGTTGGAGACAGTAAATGGTGGGGACTGGGTGTGTTAGCAGAGTCTGTGCAGAGGAAGGGAGACATACTGTCTGGATTATGGAGAATATGGTTCTATGAAGGTGAATACTCAGCACGCTCACCATCAGCTCCATCAACTGCTCTCTCAGTAGAGAAGAAGCTCCAGAGGATCAGAGTGAATCTGGACTGGAACAGAGGAAAGCTGTCGTTCTCTGATCCTGATACTAACACACACATACACACCTTCACACACACTTTCACTCACAGGATGTTTCCATACATTTGGACAGACGATGATGAAGTGAAGGTGTGTCCGTTGAAGGTGTCAGTGTCAGTGCAGCAGATGAGTTGAGGATGATGATGTTTCTAATGTTGTTTCCTGTCAGTGAGTTGAAGCTGTTAAACTGCAGCTGTCCTCCTGCTGCCTCGTTGTTCCAAAGCTCTTTGTTTCTCTTTTAGTTTCACTCTTTCTTTCTGTTTCTGCTGTCCACCTTTTCACATGGAAAATCATTTCACTGTTTCTCACTGAATGACTCCCCAAACTAGATTTGAAATTCTATCAAGTTTCTAATCATTACAAGTGATTCATGTTTCTATTTGATGTGTAAATGGAGATGATTTAGTTTGCTGGGATATGGACTGACATGTGTTGAATGGGAGGAGCAGTTTGTTGTTGTCTTCTTGTCTGTTTATGACAACAATAAATATGTTGTTGAAACAATGATTCATGTTTAACTCCATATATGAAATGTTTCTGATCTTTGAATTCTGTTTGATTAAAGACTTTCTTCATGACACAAATGAGATTTCAGTGTATTAATAGAACTAAATAAGCTCAGAGTTGAAAGGCTGGAGTATTATGTACGTGCTTCACTGTCAGGATCTTCAGGGGGATTCAAAGGGAAACATCAAACTGCTGTAATGAGATAAACTAGTTGGGCTGAACACACTTATCTGTAGTTTGTCTCCATCCAGGATCATCAGAATATAATGAACATGTGTGAAGAGCCACAAAATGCTGCTGCCCTCTCAGCATGATGAGCTCCAGCCTTTGTTAGCAGGACAACAGGAAACATGAGACAACTTTCAGAGACAGTAACCAACTGTGGCCACAAGATGGCAGCAGCTGATCTGAGATCCTTTATTGGACAGAAGGACTCTGCTCTGTGACGTCATCAGAGAGACGGCCTTCACTCTGATAGATCTGACGTCATGTCTGCACTGCGATGATGAAAGCTGATAAACACATTGTTATTGATCCATGAAATCACCTCTGTCCTCTCAAGTGTAGCTGTTTACAGAGCTGAAGAAGTCCTTCATCATCAAAACAGACAAACATGTATTTCCTGTATTAAGTGACGTCATCCTCACTCTGACCTCTTACATACATTCTGTTCAGTTTTCCTGCTGTAAGAAGTAAACTGTGTGAAAATAGAAATGCAGGGAAACATCCATTAATCACAGCTGAGCCGTTTGTTTCTGACTCACATTCAATGAGGCTTCAGGTGTAAATACCTCAGAAGTGTTTGTGAGTTCAGTAGAAGCAGACCCAGTCGACCATCATGGCCTCCACAGCACTACACAATGCAACAGAAAGGCCTTCATCATCTGCTGAACCACCTCTGAACCACGACGCTCTCCCTGCATCTAAAAGCTGTTAGTCAGGATGAGATGCTGCTGTGATCGCTCACAATTTACCTGTGAGACCTTTGTAAATATTGTCTTTGTTTCTGGAGGAAACACCTTTAGTCTGTTTGTATTTGGAGTGCAGATCTGGGCGTCCATCACTTTAACCTGCACACGTTTAGTTATTGAGTGTAGTTGATGTTTGGCAGCATTTTATAAGTGACAGTTCATGAACGGTGAAGGAACAGAGGACGCCTGACCATCCTACCTGTGTCAGTAAGAAGACTTTCATCACAACTTCACAACTTAACACAACTGAAACCTGAATTCAGTGTTGCATAGTTTACTAACAGTGTGTGCTGACACTGAAGTTAGCAGTTTGTTTCCTAAGAGCTGCTGGAACAAACCACAGTGAGCGGCTACAGAGTTTAGTTAAGGTGGTTCTAACATGTGACCTGTTGAATTATTTACAGGGATTTATTTTCATTTAAAGCATCATTTGTGAAGTTTTTATGAAGTTTACTTCTTTTATGTTCTTTGTGTAACGTTTAGATTTTCTTCTCTGGTGTTTTAACTCTTCAGGTTTCCTGTAACAGAGATGTAAACCACCGTTTTCTGATGCTGCTGCACTGTGACATAAACACGGCCACTTTATTAGGCACACCTTGCTGGCTGCAGGTTATAACCCCTGCTGGAAACATCCCACAGATTTGGATCCTTATTGCCATGACAGCACCACACAGCTGCTCCAGATGCTGCAGGATGCTGGTCAGGGCTCTAACAGTGAAACTTTACTGAAAGTAAGAAACCTGAGAGGAAATAAACTTTGACTTTAGTAAGCTGAGCTCTGAAGCTGTGATGGAGCTCAGTCGGTGTGAAGGTGGCTGCTGTGTAACAAACGTTTGTCTGAGGTGCTGCGACTGATCGTGGTCATGTTTATTTAAAGAAGTCGGTGATGAAGCAGGCTGTGCAGTCCGAGCTCTTCATCAGTTAACAGTCCTCCAGAGCTGCTGCAGGGAGCTGACTGTCCTCCAGGTGGCGCTAAGTGAACAAAGTCCAAAGAAATAAACTTGGACTGTTTTTTGAAGCCTAAATAAAACGTGAATAAACTTTATAGATACATTTGAAACCAGCTACTCTGTGACTTTACACACTCACACAGTAACAGAGCTGATTCCTGATTGGAGCAGCACAGAGTTAGACTTCTTTTCTGGCTGTGGATTGGTTCGTCAGGATTTCCCCCTTTACAGGTTTAAAAACAATCTCTGTTTTTACATTTTTTGACCTCCTTCTTGTGTCTAAAGGTGAAGCAGCACCAGCCTCCTCTGATCCTCATGTTGTAGCTCTGTGTGTCCAGCAGGGGGCAGAACACCTCCAAACTGTGCCAGCAGCTCTCACTGTGAGCTCAGACGTTTGTGGACACTCAGTTTGTTTGAACATAGTAAATAATCAGAGCTTCTCACACTGTTTATGGGGACACCACCTGCCCGAGGGTGTACTGTGTCAGAGAGGTGGTGTATGGTGCTGGGTGTAGTCTCTCTGCTGGTTCACAGTTTTTACTGAGGAGCTGTGTTCATGTCAGGAAGGTTTCGTCTGATCACTGTGGTGCAGTTTGGTTTACTCTGTTTCTGAGTGTTTGTAGGATCAGTCTCTGCAGGTCACCTGATACCTGGCAGTGAAGTGTTTATGAATCAGCTCCGTCAGATTTAATCCAACAGAATAACATGTAAAACACTCCAGGGCTTTTACTCTGAAACTTTCTCCAGAGCTGTCTGGAGTTTTCTTACATTAAAATATTCTGGGATTACCAGACTGTCCACATCATGTGTCCTACCAAACTTTCATCCACAAATATACCCTGACATTAAACCCAAATAGATCTGAGAGCGAGTCATTAGTATCAGTACTGTGTGTGTGTGTGTGTGTGTGTGTGTGTGTGTGTGTGTGTGTGTGTGTGAGAGAGAGAGAGATATTCAGGTAACTTACTGGGTTACTGCACATGCTCACACCTTTTCAGCACAACAGGTGCAGTTTGGTGTTTTACTGCCTCCTGCTGGAACAATGATGGCAGCTCTCAAGACTTTATTGGTTATTGTCATTTCGTGTTACACAGCCTGAAACGAAATACTGTTCCTCAGCAGCCTCTACAGTGCAATAACCAATATATTTTAAAAAGAATAAATACAGTTTAAAGGGAATAAGTTTAAAAAAGAGCAGCAAAAAAGGCATAAATAGCTTAAAATCTAAGTTCTAAAAAAACCTCCAGTTTTTATTAATATTTTATTATTTCTCAAATTATTATAAACGAAAAATATTTTTCACGTGATAAACGACTTCAGTGCTTCGTCCATGACCTCCTGAAGGTAAAGGGCCCAAAGAGCCAATCAGCAGCTCTGAAACAGGAAATATGACTCATGGAGAAGTTCACAACAGTTTCAGCTGCCAGTTGTACTCATCACCATGGAGACTGTCTCCATGGTGGAGGCCAGTGTTGGTCAAGTTACTTGAAAAAAGTAATCAGTAACTAATTACTGATTACTCCCCCAAAAAAGTAATCCCGTTACTTTACTGATTACTTATTTTCAAAAGTAATTAATTACTTAGTTACTTAGTTACTTAGTTACTTTTTAAAAACACGATTTACAACCTGAAGAGGTGATAAAGTGATAGATCTTTCAGCCCAATTCTACTTTTTCTACATAATCCATCATACAAAATGTAATCAAATGGAAAAGTCTCTTTTTTTAACTTGTTTTATCAGTTTTAATCTTTTAACTTTATGCATCATGCAAAACATTTAATTATATGCAACATTCTGACTTGAATAAATTAGTTTAACATTTAAACCTATTTTCTGCACATTCCAGCACATAAAATAAAATATTTTTTGTGTTTACACTCACTCTTTCAAACAGATGCAAGTAAAACACAGCAGAAAATAAATAAAGTCAAAGACTCAGCGGTCCTTTTGCTCTATTTTCACCTGTAAAGCAGGAGCAGGGTAGGCGGAGGGTTACCCTGGTGCAGGTGTGCTGCGGTCAGTTGAAGAATCCGCGCGAGTGTCTCTGTGAGTTTCCCATCACGTCGTAGCTACTCGGTGCTTGCTCGGAAGTTTAGGGGTTTTTTTCGCTGTAAAAAGAAGTTTTCTTCCCACGCACGATGGACGCTAATGTTTTTGTCACTTTTTATGGAATCAAACTCAAAGTAAGGTCAGTACTTCCATGCTTTAAACGCTGCACGCTCATACTCTCTCCCGCACTCGATATATTATCCATTGTTGATCTGCACACAGCTGCTGTCACCAACGTCGCACTTGCTTACGTCACTGTCATGAGACATTCTCGCAAAAAAAATCACGGTTTTAGTAACGCAGTAACGCAGCGTTCCTACGGGAAAGTAACGGTAATCTAATTACCGATTTTGCAATAGTAATCCCTTACTTTACTCGTTACTTGAAAAAAGTAATCAGATTACAGTAACGCGTTACAAGTAACGCGTTACTGCCCATCTCTGGTGGAGGCAGAGTGACAGTGTTGTAGATGCTGCATTTTGAAGCCTCAGTGTTTATGTTGTGCCCTTAAACAGGGGAAATAGTGAGGAGAGGTGAAAGAGCGGCACAGACACGCAGCTCTCACTCTCACTCGTCTGTATTGAGTGAAGGAGGAAGCGCGCGAACCCACCTACTGGAGCCCTGAGGCATTAACAATGGATCGACGCACAATCAACCCAGGCAAAACTTTCACTACTTATCTCCCTCTATATTCCCACTGCATATTCTATTCGAAAACAGTCAAAGCAACAAATAAAACATTAATAAGGGCATGACATGAAATGTAAGGAACAGAGATGTACAACTTCAAAACTAATCAAATTTATGATCCACCACATTTATATTTTTGTTCACAGCCATGTACACATCAAACTCTCATCTTTCTGTCCAAAAACAAAACAAAAAGATTCCCTGTAAATTTGACCTTTTCCTTCAACTGTCCATTATAGCGTGGTCTTCCTACTTATCTTGACACAATACTCAGTCGCGTTGCCTGCTGCAAACTTAAAAGAAGTCTGACGAATGAAGTGACTGTGAGTGTGTCTGACGTCACGGTGTGTGTGAAAAGGTATCCAGCTGGGGCAGACATGATTCTGCAGGTCACCTGCCCAGTGGACAAAAAGAAATAAAATAGTTGTGTGGATGATATATGAATGATAATACGAAGAGCGTTTTGTGTCTCTCAGCCTGAAACAACTGTAATGCCACTTTCTGTTTTGGAGAAAGGACAGTTAAAAAAAGATGTGTGTTGTTTTAAGCAGTGATGAGAATAATGAAGATGTGATGAGAGAGCAACACAAAAGTATAAGTACAGGGTTGATGCTCTTTACAGGAAGGGTCAGAGCAGACTCTACCTGCTGAGGCGGCTGAGGTCATTTGGAGTCCAGGGAGCGCTTTTAAAGACCTTCTATGACTCTGTGGTGGCATCTGTCATTTTTCACAGTGTGGTATGTTGGAGCAGCAGTTTATCTCCCGCCCCATGCATGTAGATGTTGCTGAACTGCAGAGCTGCTTCAGTGACAGACTGCTGCATCCTCGATGCATGAAGGAGCGTTTCCACAGGTCCTTCCTCCCTGCAGCTGTCAGACTGTACAATCTGAACTGCTCCCAACAAACACAGATGTTTACATCAGCGCTGTATCGTGCACTGTTTTATCAACCGATTCACACTACAACCAGGGTTGCCTCTTATCTGTATTTAATTGTATTTAATTTAACAACAGGATGGTACTCAGTTTTTGGTAACCATTGTCCTTCATGTAAATATGTAAGAATTGTGTATGTTTCTGTTCTGTGTCATGTGTACTGTTTGTTTGTATATGTGTTTTCTTGCTGCTGTTACACCCAAGTTTCCCCTTGTGGGACAATTAAATTGATATAACAACACTCGTGGTAAAGTTGTGGACTGGAAGAATACCTGACCAAGATTATCTTGCAATGTTTTGCAGCCGCCAGTCAAGCCGGTAGATAAATGTCTGTGATTGTCGCAGGTGGCTGTGTGGCTGGCAGGAGCTCTTTCCTATCAGTTTGTCCCCACCTTCACCTATGGTCACGAGCTTTGGGTAATAACCAAAAGAATCCGATTCTGGATATGAACTGCAACTCTCTTTACATTGGCCTTTCCTCCACCCTTCTCGTTAGATTGCAGACTGTCCAGAATGCGGCGGCACGCCTTTTGACAGGTAGCAGGAAGTTTTCTTCCATCACTCCTGTTCTTGCTGGCTTGCACTGGCTTCCAATTAAATACCGTATTCAATTTAAAATATTACTTTTCACCTACAAAACCATTAATAACTTTGCGCCGAGCTACCTCAATGAGCTTCTCAGGTTACACACTCCTGTCAGAGCACTTAGCTCTGCTACCCAAATTCTTCTGGAGCAACCTCGTTCTCGGCTGAAGTCTCGCAGTGACCGCGCGTTTGCTGTAGCTGCCCCGGTCTTATGGAACAACCTTCCTGTCGCTATCCGGGCGTCTGACTCTATGCCACTGTTTAAATCACGGCTTAAGACTTATTTGTTTAATCTTGCCTTTCCACCCAGTTAACACTTGTGTGCGCTGGTACATTTTTTATGCTTGTGAACTACTTTTATATCTTATGATGGTTTTTATAATTGATACGTGCCAGGTCCTTTCTCTTTTCCCTCCCATCTCCCTTTTCCTATTTTATTTTTGTCAAGCACCTTGGTATACCCTTGTTTTTTTAGTGTGCTTTATAAATAAAGTTTATTTATTTATTTATTATTTGTTGCTGTTTAAGTTTGTCAATTTCAGACCTCTGTCTCTGAAGTTCAACGTTCTGCATTTCCAGGTCTTTCAGTTTTGCGACATGGTCTGACAGAAAAGAACATAAATAAGTCAATATGAATTTTATTTATCTGCATCATTTGAATCTTTTCATTTTTAGTAGGTTAGATTATTGAATAAATAATGAATAAATAATAAAAATAAAAAAATTAATGAGAAACGTTAGTGATAGATTCATGAAGTGACATTGATATCTCTGTAACAGGGGCTCATATGAAGGTTTCCTCATGCTGTCATTTTTCTCACTACCTGACATCATACTCTACCTTTATTCTCTTGTTTTAAGGTCCTGATTTCCACTTTCTGTTCAGCCACTGAGGCAGTCAGCTCTCTGAGCACAGCATGGATTTCCTGTGGACAGGGTTGTTGGTTTGAAATCTGCTGGTCAAGAATTTCATTATCTGCCTCTGTCTGATTTGTGGAAACAGAGCAGACCAGAAGCAACAGCGAGAAAAACAGCGTGATCTCCATTCTGTCAGTGAAAACTCAATAGTATCTGTGTGTCATCTGCAAACCTGACTGACTTTTATATTACACAGTACAGAGGGGAGGTCACTGTAGCATTAGATTCAACCTTATTCTAGTGAATCAGTGACTAATGTAATCTTTATGACTTCAGATGCAGTACAAGGAGAAGAACAAGTGAGTATCAATGATTGTCAACTGATAGTAAAACATGAGCATGTGTGTTTCCACCAACTGACCAGAGCTTAGAGGACAAATATCAAAATGTGTGCTCAGATACAGATGTTTAAGCAGCTGTGAAAGAACATATCTTTTAAGTTTTTGGCACTGAGGAAGTAATTGCCTTTGATTATGGAATTCCTCTAATAACTCAGAGCAAAAATACTCTAAACGACAAAATGCATAAAGTAATCTTTACAACTTTTACAAGGTACAAGACTACAAAGAGATAAACAAGTGAATGTCAATGATTATCAGCCGTTCATAAAATTAATCAGCACGTGTTGTTTTAGAAAATCCAATGTGAATGTAGGAACCATGAAGGTCACTGACATGGTATAACTTGAAGATGAACTTCTACTCTTCATGTGTAACATGACACTTGGTTGACCACCCTTCCCACTCCAGTTCAATAAAACCACAGCTGTCCTTTTTTGTTTCTTTCTTCTCTGACCACTTAGGTGAGAAAGCTAGTGTTCAATGCTTTTCAGAGAATGAATTAATCTCTGACCCTTCCACTCCAAGCACTCCTCCAGATGCAGTGAACAGTCTTATAAGCAATACAAGAGCATGCTGAAGAGTCTTGGTTGCTAAATACAGCAAAAGTATTCGGCCCCCTTGAATTTTTCCACATTTTGTCACATTACAGCCGCAAACATGAATCAATTTTATTGGAATTCCACGTGAAAGACCAACACAAAGTGGTGACCACGTGAGAAGTGGAACGGAAATCATACATGATTCCAAACATTTTTTACAAATAACTGCAAAGTGGGGTGTGCGTAATTATTCAGCCCCCTTTGGTCTGAGTGCAGTCAGTTGCACATAGACGTTGCCTGATGAGTGCTAATGACTAAATAGAGTGCACCTGTGTATAATCTAATGTCAGTACAAATACAGCTGCTCTGTGACGGCCTCAGAGGTTGTCTAAGAGAATATTGGGAGCAACAACACCATGAAGTCCAAAGAACACACCAGACAGGTCAGGGATAAAGTTATTGAGAAATTTAAAGCAGGCGTAAGCTACAAAAAGATTTCCCAAGCCTTGAACATCCCACGGAGCACTGTTCAAGCCATCATTCAGAAATGGAAGGCGTACAGCACAACTGTAAACCTACCAAGACAAGGCCGTCCACCTAAACTCACAGGCCGAACAAGGAGAGCGCTGATCAGAAATGCAGCCAAGAGGCCCATGGTGACTCTGGACGAGCTGCAGAGATCTACAGCTCAGGTGGGGGAATCTGTCCATAGGACAACTATTAGTTGTGCACTGCACAAAGTTGGCCTTTATGGAAGAGTGGCAAGAAGAAAGCCATTGTTAACAGCAAACCATAAGAAGTCCCGTTTGCAGTTTGCTACAAGCCATGTGGGGGACACAGCAAACATGTGGGGGACACAGCAAACATGTAGGGGACACAGCAAACATGTAGGGGACACAGCAAACATGTGGGGGACACAGCAAACATGTAGGGGACACAGCAAACATGTAGGGGACACAGCAAACATGTGGAAGAAGGTGTTCTGGTCAGATGAGACCAAAATGTAACTTTTTGGCCAAAATGCAAAACGCTATGTGTGGCGGAAAACTAACACTGCACCTCACTCTGAACACACCATCCCCACTGTCAGATATGGTGGTGGCAGCATCATGCTCTGGGGGTGCTTCTCTTCAGCAGGGACAGGAAGCTGGTCAGAGTTGATGGGAAGATGGATGGAGCCAAATACAGGGCAATTTTGGAAGAAAACCTCTTGGATTCTGCAAAAGACTTGAGACTGGGGCGGAGGTTCACCTTCCAGCAGGACAACGACCCTAAACATAAAGCGAGGGCAACAATGGAAGGGTTTAAAACAAAACATATCCATGTGTTAGAATGGCCCAGTCAAAGTCCAGATCTAAATCCAATCGAGAATCTGTGGCAAGATCTGAAAACTGCTGATCACAAACGCTGTCCATCTAATCTGACTGAGCTGGAGCTGTTTTGCAAAGAAGAATGGGCAAAGATTTCAGTCTGTAGATGTGCAAAGCTGGTAGAGACAGACCCTAAAAGACTGGCAGCGGTAATTGCAGCAAAAGGTGGTTCTACAAAGTATTGACTCAGGGGGCTGAATAATTATGCACACCCCACTTTGCAGTTATTTATTTGTAAAAAATGTTTGGAATCATGTATGATTTTCGTTCCACTTCTCACGTGTACACCACTTTGTGTTGGTCTTTCACGTGGAATTCCAATAAAATTCTGTCTGGACAATGTCATATCATGAGTAATAATTAAAAATAATCCATATACATAAAACAAACACATGCACACACAGTGACATTTTAGACCTTCAGAATACTGTATATACTTTGGGCATCTCGGTGCTGATCCAGAATCCTTACATTATTATTTATTACTAGAGCTACAATAATAAAGCAAAGAGGAGGGGGAAGTAATAAATATGAAATAATGTATTTATGATGATTCCATTTGTTTCACTATCCACTCTGTGCAGGGCAAAGCTTATTACATGTTTAAACTGTAGAGATACAATAATTTTACTGCTGTAAAATCCAAATTTTGTCTTATTTAAAATATAAATCTAATATAATCTGCTTCTTAATGTATGTTCTTTAAAATACAGTGTGGCGTGGGTGTGGTCTCTGGCCAGCTGCAGAGGAGGGGTGACGCAGTGAGCTCCCGGGGCGGTGCAGGGGCGGGGTGAACAGGTGTGCTGGGATCTGACAGTGATTGTGTCTCTTTATATGTTGGCAGTGACAGTCGGAGGAGGAGGGCGGACATGACAGCAGAGAGAGAGCGGGAGTGTCTGTGTCCCTGTACAAACGCACAGTATTAAATAAAAGTTCGGCTGTCGTCAAATTCGCTCCAGCTTATATTTCTTGGGTCCAACGTTACATACAGCTTGTGTTTTTTAATATATCATAATTATAATAATGCATAATTATGTGGACATGCATATTAGATCGTTTTTTAGTGGAATATAATCCCTCCAGAAAGGCAGGAAAAGCTATGTAACTTGCTTTAAAACTAAATATGTTCCCTAAAACGGTGACAGAGCTACAGACCCATGACAGCCTTACACAGGTAGCCAGCAGCTATGACCAGCACTACTTGTGCAGTTAATACAAGGACAGGTAATGTTTGTCGCGCTGTTGCACACACAGCACGCTCGTTTGTTTCAGTTAGTCAGTTGCAACAAGACAGCTTACCAACGTGTACGTAATAAGCTGATACTCCTGGGTGCTACACACTACAGTGTACGCTGTACACCTACTTACTGGTTGTGTCGCATCAGTCTGTGTCTCTGAGTTAACTTGTGTTTCTCCTACAGCTCCGGACCGCTAAAAATGCGCGTGCTCTTTGTGAGCTCATTCCCGGCTCGTAACCAGCGCGTTCTGCCGTCAAGGGCGATCATTGGTTAAATGTGATCATGTGACTGATGCAAGCCAGATCCTTTCATTTAGCAAAACTATGATTAATAGTTAAATATTATTGTTGAGGGGCACAGACAGGACTCCGCAAAAATTTTTTAAAAGTTGCCTCAACAAAAGGGCACTCTGGGCACCCATCAGGAAAGGGGCGGGTGCTCAAGCCCCTCCAGCCCCCCCCTCTGCACGTGCCTGCTGTTACACCATCGTAGGTTATACAGGCACTGATCCAATAGGTGTTTTGGCAGCCATCTGCTGTGACTGGTTGGGGGTGATGGAAAAGAGACGAGGGCAGATGGCGACAGGATAAAAGACACACATCAGGAAGAGACAAAGTTTATTACTCCTACTGATTAAATATCACAAACAACAGCCAATACAAACTAAACAACAAGCTAACAGGGGTGCTGCAGTCTTGGAATAAAACTGCAGAGATGATCAGTCTATGAAACCAAAGGTGCGTTTTATATTGGGAGAAGTACCAAAAAATGTAAATAATGGGATATAAACTTGGCACTAGGACAAGCAAATGATTTTAAACTGGGCAGGAAAAATAAGATGCTTTTGAGTGGAGTCTCATGGGTCCCCCAAATATTTGTATCTTTACAAAAAATAATAATAACCAAAGCGCAAAAAAAGAGTAATATTTGGCATAATTAAAACTTGCCTACTAAGAATGACATAAAAATTACATAAAGTAGCACAAACACTTTAATATGCCACGGGTAAATTGAGCTGTGGCATTTTTCCTTTTTAAATCCGCCTTTTTTCTGAGCTAATTGAAAGCTGTTTAGAGATCCGTGGTTCTTTCACAGAAAATGATGCATTACTGTAAACTGAACACAATATAAAGTATTTAAAATGAGTTAAGCTTTACACATGTGCCGCAGTGACATTACTGCAGGTGTGATTCACTGACAATCACTTCCTCACTGAATGTTTCAGTGGTGCAGTTGCTCGGGCCTCTGAATCTCTGTTTTTTTGTATTTACCTGCTGCTGATGCTCCTCATGCTTACCTCTGGTCTTACCTTTGCTTCTTCCCCTCTGCTTGGATCTTCACCCATGTGCCTGTTGGACTGTCCTCTCCTCTGTAAACTCAGAGACCTCCTTGCCCTCCCCATTACACATTCTGGCTAAACTTGATAAAAAAAAATACTGTAAACCAATGTGTCCTGCATTTGAGTCCAATTATCATGAACATAATTTCTCTCTTTTTAGTTAATAGATCAGATTGTGTGCTTTATAACATGTTTCCTTTATTTGCCTTTTCTTTCTGTGGTCATGTTAAAAAGCAGAGTGTAGTATATTGTTAGAGAATTGAGCCTGTCCACAGTAAAATAGTCACTTCTTTAAACTTAGTCCAAAATGGTGAGAAGAACCTTAACCTCACCTCAGAGTCTGACCTTAAACAACATTCAGTGTTCTGTTCTTCTTTCTGCTTTGTCCTCTCTTGTTTTCATCCATGTTTCTAGAGTTACATTTATTTATACTTTGTGTCGGCTCAGTGATTTATTTTTCTGTCTGCAGGTAGAAAAATCATTGACGTTTGCAGATGACACAGATGCTGTTATGTTTTCAGTGACTGAATGGAGATCATTGCAGTTTTCTTTGTTCTTTTTCCACAGATCAGACCACGAGCAGACTGCACTCCAACAACCCTGTCCACACTACATTTGACTGGTACTCACACTGCCCTTGAACATAAACTAAACAACATGTTGATTCCACCATGTTAGAAGATTTATAGAACTATCATATCATCCCCTTTATGCCTCCGTACTTAAGTAAGTACTTAAGTAAGTAAGTACTCATTCACCCCTCTTTCTGTCATGGTATAAAAAGCTCAGGTTTGCACAGACACACATACTACGTCTGAAAAGAAGATCCAAGGTAAAGTGTTGGGTCGGGTAGTGAGACTATGCTTAATGGTAATTTGTGACATGACAATATTGCTGTAATTTCCAGAGAAATTGATGGCGGAAGGAAGAAGATCTTGCACAGTTCATTTTGCACTTGCATTAGAGCATGAAGCAAAGGTGGAGAGTCAGAAGACTGAAACTGACCAGTTGAAACAACAGCAGTTTTTTTTAATCATACGCACTGGACTCTAAACTAAAAAGTGATTATTAAATGTGAAAAAATGTAAAATTGCTGTACTGCATGGTAATTGGTTTGTTTCAGTGTCATGGAGCTGCAGATGTTTTAGAACATAAATCCTGAAAAATGCAACCAAAACCACCCCAAAAAAATTATATATATATATATATATAATTCTTTAGGGGTGCAACGATACACAAAATTCATGGTTCGGTTCGGTTCGATACTTTGGTGTCACGGTTCGATATTTTTTCGATACAAAAAAATGTTCATGCATTTTTAATTTGTCATTTATTAAAATTATAAATATATATTTTAACTCAAAAGTACAGTTTTTAAATTTAACCCTAACCCTTGTGCGTGTTTTTTATTTTGACAGCGAATGCGCACCTGCGGACCACTTATGTGCAGCCCTGGTTATTTAGCTCGTCATATTGCAGCCACAGAAATTCTTTTGTCCATGAAACCATAAAGCTGCACTTTCTTTTTGCCTTATAGTCTGATTTGTCATAACTTCTCCGTTTTGTGGTAAGCTTTTCTTTGGCTGTCACTTCTTCACCCTGACCTGTCTTATTTGGCTCAGCAGAACTGAAATGCTTTTACACACGCACTCACATAAGCTCAGCGATTCTCTGCGCGATCAACCTCTCACATGTTTAAGCTTGCTGCGGGAGATTTCACTTGTCATGTTTGCATAGTAAGCTAACGATTAATAAGACGATGTCAGAGGAATTGGTGCACAAATTATCATCACTCACAGATCAGTGCTGTCGCTCTCTATACACAGTTCGCACGATTGCAAAGTGAAAGCAAAAAAACAAGCGCAAATTCAAACGCGACTTCAATATGTCACATATTGACAGTGGCTCACCGATGCCAATGACATAATTACCCAGCTACATTTCCGAAAGAATGCAAAAGCATTGACATATATTTTTCCTACAATAGCCCGACGGGCAGGGAAGAGATAGATTTTGGTAGCCCGACTGAAAAAATCGCTAGCTCCGGGACGTCGGGCTAGCGATATTGCAAGCCCTGTATCTGATTGAGGAATCACTCATCTTTGGAAAAGAGAGTTTATTACAGAGAAATGTCTCTTTCCAAAATAAAAGCTATACTATCCGCTTCTTCTGGGCTATATTCTCAGCAGCATAAGGAGAATCATGTGCTAACAGCTGTCTAAATGACTCGGGTAAAGTTTGTAGCATGCTTGCTTTTTTTTGTCTGCTTCCACTTGTCTTTGCACTAGGATGATGTCGGCGTAAATGTGCAGTCATATTCGTTGAGTTCCCACTAGTGCTTTCAGGTTAATCTCGTTGAAATGACCTTAACGCCACAACACGGCAAATCTCCGTTAACAAGCTACCGCCGATCGCCCCGTGCATGGGGCTAGACGGCCAACACGTTAACGAGCTAACTGCGCTAACACACTAGTTCCCACCCATGTAATTGAGCATTGCATGGCACATCCAACATACTGTTTTACTTTAGTCCATGACTCGCTTACCTTCAGGGTCATACGTCACATGAAAACCAAAATAATTCCAAACGCCAGATCTGAATGAGGTTCAATTTGCCTGTTGCAAGTAGAGCTTAACTTCTGTCTCGCTAGCTTGCCCTGCGCTCTTCCTTCTGACGATGCTGTCTGTGTTGAGCGCTCAGTGGATCTGCGCTCGACAGTGCAGCCTAGGCGGAGTAGTCGAACACAGATTCACTGAGCGCTCAACACAGACAGCATCGTCAGAAGGAAAATTGATAAAATAAATTACAAATGTTGTATTGTTCGATACATATGCGTACCGAACCGAAAGCACTGTATCGAACGGTTCAATATCGATACGAATATCGTTGCACCCCTAATATATATATATATATTAGGGGTGCAACGATACACAAAATTCACGGTTCGGTTCGATACTTTGGTGTCACGGTTCGATATTTTTTCGATACAAAAAAATGTTCATGCCTTTTTAATTTGTCATTTATTAAAATAATAAATATATATTTTAACTCAAACGTGCAGTTTTTAGATTTAATGTTGCTGAAACAACAAAGGGATAAAATAAATCTATCTGATCAAGAAATCACTCATCTTTGGAAAAGAGAGTTTATTACAGAGAAATGGCTCTTTCCAAAATAAAAGCTATACTATACGCTTCTTCTGGGCTATATTCTCAGCAGCATATTAAACATATCAGGTCCCCATAAGGAGAATCATGTGCTAACGGCTGTCTAAATGACTCGGGTAAAGTTTGTAGCATGCGTGCTTGTTGTTTTTGTCTGCTTCCACTTGTCTTTGCACTAGGATGATGTCGGCGTCAATGTGCAGTCATATTCGTTGTGTTCTCACTAGTGCTGTCAGCATTAATCTCGTTGAAATGACGTTAACGCCACAACACGGCAAATCTCCGTTAACGAGCTACAGCGGATCGCCCCGTGCGTGGGGCTGGACGGCGTCAACACGTTAACAAGCAAACTGCGCTTCACCTCTTCAGTTCTGAAAGCTGATGGAGAGTCTCGGGTGTTTAACTCCCAGTGAGGTTGTGATGCTGGCGGAGGTCCTGAGAGTGGATGACCCACCCTGCTGTCAACTGAGTTACTGAGGTCACATGGGTCAATGTGTGAGGGGGGGGGGGGGGGTGAATGGCCCGGAAGTGATCCCAGGACTATGTTATGGGTAGCCAACACTTTTTCCTTGTTTGAACTTAATGTGACCACTAGAGGGAGGTATGTGCCTCTTAGTGCCATAAGCCAGCTGTGCAGCAGGCAGGTTGTTTGGCTTCATTTTTGCACAATGGGAGGAGGCGCTGTCGCGTCGTCCATGTTTTCTACAGTCATTGATTTGGACACAGCCAATGTGTTTAGTTTTACTCTTCCCCATGTGATGTCATTATGTCCATTTGTGTCAGCTTTTTTCCCAGGTGCCTCCACTTCCCCATCACCTCATATGTGTATGTAAGTCTTCTGTCTCCCTTTGTTCATTGTTGCTTCGTCTGTGTTCCCACCCCCATGTCCTCATAGTCACAGAGTCATAGTGTGTGTCATAGTGCCCTCATATTATCACAGTATGTCATAGTTGTTCATAGGTTTCTTAGTTCTCCTGTCACCAGCCAAATAAAGGCTCGCTTTTGGTTTCAAGTTCCATCTCTCTGCCTATGTCTGTTCGTGGGTCGTCTACATACACTCCACAACCGAGACAGGAGAGGAACCTGATAACAGCTGAACGTTCTTTTGTTCACACGGAAAATAGGTGTGAAAGGCAAAATTATAAATTGTTTCTAAAAAAAATTAAATAAAGCTGTTTTATTAAATGAATATATACATAATGCAAATGTGCTCATAAATGAGTTGACTCTGTGTTTTCAGAGTTAACAGATTCATTCAGCGATATTGTCTGGATCTGAAATATTGCAGGTACACGCAGAGTGCAGAGGATTTTTACACATACACTGATAATTGTTTTCTATAAGTCTCTGGGTCAGGAAGTCCAAACATGACGTCCTGAACTGGGCCTTAGAATAAGCTGAAGGATAACATTAGATAATCAAGGCAGGATGTGTTTTTGTGTCCATGTGTTTCTGATTCCAGGAGGAGCAGATACCAGGGGAGGTCGGATGTGGACGGGGAGGATTCGCAGCAGACTGCCACGTTGGATTTGGGAGAAGATAATAATATTTTGTCATTGTCAAAGTATAAAAGCTGTACAGCCCATTTCAGGGTTAGGGTTGGGGTCAAAGTGAAACTAGAAATATTTAGAATCACAATGAGTTCAAAGCGTGAGGAGGTCTGATGTTCCAACAGTGTTCAGGATGAGAATTATTACCTGCAATGCTCCAGTTTGACCTCATGGTGGCAGTGCCGTCTCACTGTTATAATGGCTACACTCAGACTACAGGAGAGAACAAGAGGCTGTACTAAAACTCTGATGTTTTATCGTGTGTTTATGACATCATGCTGACGTCAGCCTGATAATACCTGTTGATTCAACTAAACAGCCAAGGTTTCCAAGGTTCTTAAATGAACCACAAACTACAGGGTAAGAGTGAGCTGCTGAAAGTCAGATCTGTTCTTCAAAGCAGACTTTCAGCTTTATTACAAACTAAGAGTCGGATCAGCACAAATACTGACACAGAGATGGCTGCTGGCACTGCGCTGCTCTGCTGCACTTTGCTGTTTGTCCTTGTCTTCGTCTCTGCAGGTGAGATTGAACTAAACTGAGGTTCTCTCTGAGATAACAAGAAGTACAGGAGGATTATTTTCATCTGGATTCAGTTTGTCTGTGTGTGAAGGAGACACCAGGCTGGGTGGACACTTAACATCAGTAATCCAGCTGTGACAGAGACAAAGAAGTGTAATGTGTGTGTCAGTGTGATGTGTTGTAGTGTCAGGAGTCAGTATGCAGCTACAAAGCTTCTTGTTCAGTGTATACAAACAGCTGTAGCTCCATAAAGGCAGCATGCAGAGACTCGCAGTGTCTTATAATGAGAGGCTGCTTTCTCTCACACATTATGTTCACTTATTATCAGCACATGTTGTTGTTCTGTGGAAGCTAACATCTTGTAGTTTCTGACACTTTGCATGTTTAGCATGAGGCTAAAATTCCCCCTCAGTGGGTCACTGGTGACCTGCTGGATGTTCAGAGGTTCATTAAATCCAACATGACTAAAAACTCAAATGTCAAAGTGTTGTTTCCTCTTTCAGAGCAGAAAACCATCACAGCTGAGTCTGGACAGGACGTCACTCTGACATGTCGAGCTCCAAACAACAACATTAGAGTAATAAAGTGGGAGAGATTTGACCTGGGAGATGATTATGTGCTTTTGTACCAGGATGGTCTCCCTGATTCAACACACCAGCATCCATCTTTTAAGAACCGGGTGGATCTGCAGGACAGACAGATGAAGGATGGAGACGTGTCTTTGATTCTGAAGGATGTGACAGTTCATGACGCTGGAGCATACGAGTGTCGTTTCTTCATGGAAGAAACTCGCTCATGGAAGTCCATCAGCAGCCTCAACCTGATTGTTACAGGTGAGTGAGTAGAGTTGAGTGTGTGTGTGATCAGAGGTGAAGCTGCTTCCTGGTTGTTGATGTGTGTTTGTTGTATGGATGAGCTGGTGGATGTCAGAGGTAGACAGATGTTTCTCCAGCTGTTGTCTTTGTGGCTGGTAGTCTAGAGTTGTAGAGCAGCATTGTTTGGTTAGAGCAGAAACAAAGACATTTATGAATCCGTCTCTTCTTCTCTTGCTCTCTAACTCGTCTGTAAACATGTGTGGGGAAGCTCAATGTTAAAGCCTACAGCTGGAGGGGGAGGGGAGGGGTGAAGCTGGTGGTGAGTCTGTGAAAGTGAATCACAGTCAACTACAGCCCCTTAAATTGCCTTATTACACAATGCTGAGAAAGCATTCGAACGGGTGGAGTGGGATTATCTGTTTTATACTCTAAATAAATTTGGATTTGGCCCTAATTTCATTTCATGGATTCAGTTACTTGACTCCTCACCTATGGCACGTGTTAGAACAAATTTGTTATTCTCTTCTTATTTCCCACTTCTCCGTGGTACGAGACAAGGATGTCCCTTATCCCCTCTCCTTTTGCGTTATCAATTGAACCATTGGCGATTAAAGCCAAGCTGACAGCTGACAGTTGCATTAAGGGCATCTTCAGAGCTGACCAGGAGCACAAAATATCCGTATATGCTGACGATCTCCTGCTGTATATGTCAGAGCCTTTATAACACTGAATAAGCATATCCCTGCATTTATTTGGAACGGCAAAAGTCCATGAATTCGTAAAGATTTCATGCAGAGGACTAGGCCAATGGGTGGATTAGCCTTGCCAATTTTTCAGTCTTATTATTGGGCAGCAAATATTCGAAATATGCTGGATCAGTAATTTTACCACAGAGACTCCAGCTTGGCTCCAAATTGACTCATCCAATTGTGGCAAAATGTGCCTATCAGCTTTGTTGAGTTCAGCTCTCCCATTAGAACTGTACACCTATAAATGTAACCCTTTGTTGTATGACTCGCTCAGAATCTGGGTGCAATGTAAGGTTTGGGTTACACTATCAGCTCAAATCATATGTTCCCACCCTCAATGATGGATTCTGCCTTTAAAATATGGGAAGGTAATGGACTTAGAAATATCAAAGACCTTTTTGCAGATGGAATTTTTCTCATTCACGCAGCTCCTGAAGCAGTTTAATGTTCCTCGCAAACATTTTTTCCGCTATTTACAAGTTCACCACTTTGTAAAGAGTCGATTTCCTTCATTTCCAGAAGTACCTGAGGAAACTTCTTTGGATAAAATTATTAATATAAACACTCATAAGAGAGGGGCGATTAAAGAAATGTATGCTATATTATTAGATCTTCAATCTCCTTCTCTCTCCATCCTTAAAGCTCAGTGGGAGAAAGACCTTGGGATGACTTTAACAGATGAGCTCTATGTTTTCTCCATAGGGTACACTCTTCTTCTATATGTGCCAGACATGGGCTGACCCCCTGTGTAACAGATGTAATGCAGAAACAGGTTCACTCCTTCATAGTTTTTGGCCCCAATCTTCATAACTATTGGGTGTCTACCCATATGGAAAAGATGCATATAAATCTTATAAAGTTTGTATCTGTCTTGTGTGAAGCTTGTATGAAAAGCATACAAGAGTGAAAACAGATTAAGATCCCTTGAAAATCATATAAATGAAACTTGTATGTTTTGGATATTTACTAAAACAATATAAGAAAGTAATGAGAAAGTGGCCACTTTCATGAGTAAATCATATAAGCCTTATATGACTGACTGTATGAAGTAGGCCACATCTTATGCAAGTCTTATAAGTTTTTTCTATTTCTTTTCCATATGGGTATATTTAACACCTTTTCAGAGATATATAACGTTAATTATGATCCCTCTGCTCTAATCTTTGGGGTGATACCTCAAAACATCACTTTGCCAAAATACTATTCAAATTCTTTGCTTCACTCATTGCAAGGCGCCTTATACTTTTAAGATGGAAGCAGGAAGCTCCTCCCACACATGAACAGAGGCTTGCAGAGCTCATGAAGTTTTTGCATTTAGAAAAGATGAGATATACACTGGTAGGTTCAACCACCAAATTTCTTGAGGCATGGCAGCCTTTTCTAATGTACATGGAAACATTTAAAATGACCACATTGTCATGACCAGATACCATCCATCCATTTTATTTTTGTGTTTGTTGTTGTTTTTTGTTTTGTAGGGGTTTCTTTAGTTTGTTTGTTTGTTTTCTTTCTGTTATCTTTTGGGGTATTGTAAAAACTGAACAGCAAACTACTGTATGTTCAAAGTTTTGCTATTAACATGCTGCTGTAACTGAAAATAAAATGAAAAAATAAATAAAACTCAAATGTCAAAGGAAATAAACAAAATATTTAAAGTCAATCATTCTGATCATAATTGCACTTTGACCTTTAACCTCTCTGCTCTGTGTTGTTTCATCTTTCAGATCAGAAAACCATCACAGCTGAGTCTGGACAGGACGTCACTCTGCCATGTCGAGCTCCAAACAACAACATCTTCGCTCTAGAGTGGGAGAGAGCTGACCTGAAGTCAGGAAATGTTCTTTTCCGAGTTGGTTGTGATATTATTCTATACGACCAGCATCCATCTTTTAAGAACCGGGTGGATCTGCAGGACAGACAGATGAAGGATGGAGACGTGTCTTTGATTCTGAAGGATGTGACGATTAATGATGCTGGAACATACGAGTGTCGTTTCCTCATGGTAGAAGCACGCTCATTCAAACACAGCTTCATCAAACTGGTTGTTCCTCCAGGTGAGTGAGTAGAGTTGAGTGTGTGTGTGATCAGAGGTGAAGCTGCTTCCTGGTTGTTGATGTGTGTTTGTTGTATGGATGAGCTGGTGGATGTCAGAGGTAGACAGATGTTTCTCCAGCTGTTGTCTTTGTGGCTGATAGTCTAGAGTTGTAGAGCAGCATTGTTTGGTTAGAGCAGAAACAAAGACATTTATGTCTCTTCTTCTCTTGCTCTCTAACTCGTCTGTAAACATGTGTGGGGAAGCTCAATGTTAAAGCCTACAGCTGGAGGGGGAGGGGAGGGGTGGAGCTGGTGGTTGTGAGTCTGTGAAAGTGAATCCTGCCGGTGCCATAGCTGCTGAAAACGTACTTAGTGCAGACACAAAACGTCCATCAGCTTCAAAGTGTGTCAGAAAAATGTCCACATGGTGACTGATGGATGAGAGAGGTCCCATTGTTGTTGTTGTGCACAAATCATTGAACAACACAAACACTTAGAGCTGCTTTCAGTGCTGCCTGTTTTGTTACTGCACACATTTCTGATGGTCCTACAGTCCAACGTAGCAAACGTCTCCCTGAAGCCTCTTCTTAGAGACCAAAGGTTGGATCAGAGCGAGCAGCTGAAAGGACACATCTATGAATGCAGTCAGAGACTTTCTCACAACCTCACACTTCATCTGGTCACATTTACACTCAGGTTCTCTGTTAGTCACTGAGATTACAGACTCGCACATTTAAAATAATCTGAATGTTGGATCAGATGAAGTTAATATTTTCTATTTCTTGAACATATGTTTAATTAGCATGTTGCTAAAGCTTTAAGTAATGCACTGGTGACCTGGTGTATGTTAACAGGTCAATTAATCAAATCCAGAATAACTCAAATGTAAGCTAAACAGCATAAATATTAAACATAAACAACATCATATTTCCCCCATGGCACAGTCCACTCAGCACTTCCTGGAGTTTCTCATTTGATCGTTCATTGACACTCATGACTTACAGAGACTCTGATCATCAAACACAGGAATAAAACAAGCAGTGAGCACAACAAAGGATTATTAAAGAAGGAATATTAACTCTATTCTAACTCTAGTAACTCTACACCAGGAAACCACCAAATCTTCTGCAAACGTGATTTTAACCAGTCAAAATGTTTTTGGATATTTATTTAGTGTAGAAACCTAAAAAGTCAGTTTTATTTTTAGATGTTTGGTTGTTTTGAACAATTATATCAAACTGTAAGTATGATGTTTGGTATATAGTATTATATATTGCATGGTATTGATATATTGCACTGTTTGAAGTGCTTCGTATATAAAAGTAGTAAACTGTGTACACAGTGTTTGGTGTGACAGAGCTGTTGTCACTGAATCACAGGTTCAGATGTTTCAGCCTCATAATAAACAAACACATTTTCAGAGACTCGAGGATTTGACCTTCCAAAAGTCTCAGACATGTTTTAATGAGCTCTCACAGTCTGCAGCCAAACAGGTCAAATTATAAAGAACAGCTGGATCAACCCAACATGACCTCTGACCCCGAAGCAGCTGTTAGACCTGTGTATTTGAAAAAAATTATGAATTTTTTTTTTTTTATGGTGAAAGCAAGATTCCAGATGAAAGAAATCTCCGTCATCCGTAGATCGAGTTTCCTCCTAAGGCGTGGGCACCAATAAGCAGAGTTCATCCTTTAACATATAACAAAATTAAAATATTCTCATGCATGATCAACGGGCAATCACGGTACCGGCCAGAGTACCGGGAGTAGTTTGGAAAAACAAGAAGACGCGGAGACTGTTCTAGATTGTCATTCCAAACTGACTCAAAGTTTATTTCTTTTGTGCAGCAGTTTTATAGGCAGACAACAAGTTTCAGTTTCAGACCCTGCCCACTGGGTGGGGTGGCGTCCTGACAGTTAAAAATCCTTTGTTCAGCAAGGGCAATAAAAAAAGCACTCGCAAGATCACTAAATCTTTACCGAGATTTTCTACATCCTGAGTTCTGACACAAAAACCAGATGGTCTTCACATAAACATTTTGAGCAAGGTAAAAGAGTGATTTGTTGGTGTTTTTCCCCCTTACCCCAGCATACACTTTCACCATAAATCCTTAGTTGACAAGGCAAGAGAAAATAACAGTTAACATAAAGAGCTTTGTTAAGTTACAGAATCTTCAGTCTAATCTCAACATACTTTTGACAGGTCCATTAAACACTAAACAGTTAGAATCCTTTAGTGATATAAGTTTGCACATGGTAGAATACTACATGTAGTTATTTGCATTAGGAAATGTTTAACCATATATACCTAAAGGCACATAATTAATGATGTGTGATCTTTTAGCAGACTGCACTGAGGAATGCACTCAAGGAATGCACTCTCCCAGTTTAAGTGCCTTGTTTACATGTAGATGAACTGTTGGATTTTCCAGACCAGCAGGCCAAAAAAAGGGTTACAGAGAAAGAAAAAGACAACTAGTAAATGGGCCTTATTGAGTAACAGTTTTCCTGTATAATATCACTACAAAACAATATCCTGTAAATGCTAACCGTAGTGCTAAAATTCACAACAAGTACATCACATCAGCACATGAAAGAACAACAGTGTGGCATTAATATTACAGCAGTGAGGACAGTGTGATGAACTGATGCTCTGATCTCTGGTCTGACCAAAGCTTTAACTCCAAACATCTCTCCACTGTTAGAGCTTCTGCACTGTTTCAGGTTCAAATCATGGTTCATACTTTCATGGCCTGATGGTGTGACGCCTCCACCTACATCACTGAACTGCTCCACTTCTGTACTCTTCTCTCTGTGGCCTTCTTGAAACGTCCTCTTGGTGTTTGTGGGGTTTTTCTCAGTTCATGTGTGCCTTATAAGAGTTTGTTTTTTAAAGACAATGACAATCAGTGAATTCCTTCTGTGATTGAATGAAATATGAGCACTATGTAAGTGTGTAAGTGTTAATAAAGATTTACATGTACCTGTTGAATTCTCTTTTCATTGTTTTTGTCCCTCCAATAACAGACAAACCTCTGTTTCTGAAGTGCCTTAGAGCAACGTCTTCCTCTGTAACTGAATGCTGTGGGTAAACATGTCTTTACTTCTGTGCCTGAAAACAACATCTCCCTGTAGAAAGTGAAGGCTGAGCTCACTCAGATCACTCAGTCAGATCAACTGAGCTTAGAAATAAACTGATTTGTTGATTTTACAATGCTGTGATTGCAGCTATTCCACAACTCTCTCTGTTAATGGTACACATGGCCACTGATTAAATGGTCATTGATCAATCATCATTATTCTTTCGGATAGCGATTGAGATTGTGGATAGAAGTGGCAGAAATGGGCTTCCTCCAAAGAGTGGTTGGCCTCTGCCTTAGAGATAGGGTGAGCAGTTTGGCTATTGGGGGGGCTCAGGGTAGAGCTGCTGCTCCTTCACATCGAAAGAAACCAGTTGAGGTGGTTTGGGCATCTGACGAGGATGCCTCCTGGGTGAATTGTTCCATGCATGTCCCACAAGAAGGAATCGAATGGAACTGAAGAAATCACTTGGAAGAGTGACAAAGCATTTCTCCAATTGAATGCGTCCAGATAAACAGAATCAACCTTTTGTGACACTTTTATAATGTTCAACACGATTACTAACAGATAACACACCCAGTGCACTAAACTCACTGTGTGCAGGACTTTGTTTGGTGTTTACATAAACGGTAAATGGCCTGTATTTTCTATAGCGCTTTACTAGTCCCTATGGACCCCAAAGCACTTTACACTATATTCAGTCATCCACCCATTCACACACTGGTGATGGCGAGGCAGACATACATTGTAGCCACAGCGGCCCTGGGGCGCACTGACAGAGGCAAAATGAAAACAAACTACAAACTGCTGAGCTGTTGAACAGCTGATCCAGCCTTTAGTCTGAGCTGCAGTCAGTCACACAAACAGACTGAACAGGGTGTGTTCTGTGCAGCACCTGCATGTAAAACAGAAGCAAAGCTGTTCCTGTGAAATGAAAGTGAAAGCCTCTCTGAGCGTCTCCCTGTAGAAAATGGAGGCTGAGCTCAGTCAGATCACTCAGCCTGCAGACAAATGGAGGCGTGTTTGAGACGTGCAGATAAACACTCAGCTTTGTGTCGTCCTCTAAGGGCTCAGGGCCGTCCTGTTGTCATATTATCACATGCATGACAACATGCGTCTCAGTCCTCAGAGTCCTCTGCACAGTGCTCAGGGATTTTCCTCATCTTTCATATTGTGTGCCTGTTTGAATTCAAGCATCATCGTCTACAACTGGACACCCAGCTCTATCTGTCCATGAAGCCAGATAACACACACCATTTAGTTAAACTGCAGGAATGTCTTAAAGACATAAAGACCTGGATGATAACTTTCTGCTTCTTAATTCAGATCAAACTGAGGTTATTGTAATCGGCCCTGAAAATCTTAGAAATATGGTATCTAACCAGATTCTTACTCTGGATGGCATTACCTTGGCCTCCAGTAACACTGTGAGGAACCTTGGAGTCATTTTTGACCAGGACATGTCCTTCAATGCACATATTAAACAAATATGTAAGACTGCTTTCTTCCATTTACGCAACATCTCTAAAGTTAGTTTTTTCAGTTTCAGTTTGCTGGCACTGTTTTGGCGTCTGGGGGCACGATTGTTAATAACAAACACACAAATATTACATCTTTTGAATCTGTGATGACATGTGACAATATGATGAAGTTCACATGATGTAGCTTCTCTGCCAACAACACAAATGAAAGAATAAATAATTTAAACCAAAGTAAGAGTTTATTGTTCAAATACAGAGACACTCTCACACTGACCTTTGTTGTTTGTTCTCTGTCCTTCATACAAACATTTGGTGCTTACAGACTCTGTGAACACTGAGTTTTCAGGCTTTTCTAATGCTGTGTGAGCAGCAGGAAAATACAATCAGAGCATAAACACACATACATACAAGGTCAAACACGAGTAGCTACACTTTTTAAACGCAATAACTGATCACTTATGTGAAGTCAGCGAGTACCGAGGTGAACTTTTCTTATCTTTGAGATCTATTGAAACAACTACATTAAATCATACTGCTGAGTGACAACAATAGCGTTATCTAAGGTTAGAGGGTTACCTAGGCAACCAGGGATGTGCATAACCATCTGTCAGCTACAAATTGATGCATGAACGATGGGATGAGTTCATACTTGGATGTAATTTTAGTGAAACAGCTGATCGAGGATTAGTGTTGTTGAGGTTTTGTGGTCCACAGCTCACACTCACATAATGAGGTCATATTTGATCTTATAAACAAAAACACTGATCCCAGGTCTGTAACACTGTTCATGGATACTGAGGGTAAACAACCCACACAGCTCACAAAGATAAAGAGAAAACTGAAACCAGATCTTGATGATTGAAAGATTCAGGTGTGAAAAACTTCATAAATATGTAATCTGAGCTCAAAATGATGTAACTACAGTCAGTGGAAACAAAACCATCAAAGTGAAAAATGTTCAAGTGTTGATTTCATTTGTTTGAAGAGTTAAAAGTAGGCGTGCACAACAAAATGTCTCAGTGAGCTGTGTCACACTCAAAGTCAGAGCTTTCTGTGTCAGAAAGAGGCTAAATCACCATGGTAACTGATGGTGAAAGATCACCTGGTCAGGAGCATTTCATGTTCAGAGTTTTGTTTTTAAATCAGCTGTTAGAGCCACGTTTTCACTGTGATGTCGATTCTCTGCTGGAGGAAATGTTTCATATGTGCAGCTTGTTAAACTGTAACTTGCTGAAGCCACTGAGTGAAGCTAAACTGCACATCACACTGTTACAATGTACCTGTATTCATGTAGTGGAGACATTAGTGAAGTTATCAGTGAGTAACGTCTCTGATTGGACTGGGTGGCGCTCACAGGGACCATTTTGTGTAGAAGAAAAGTCACATGATACATGAAACGCTCCTTTTCATCTGAGCGTGCTCAGAGCCTGAAGCAGAGAAAGGTGATAATCACCACGGTGATACCTGCTGTCTCTGACTGCAGTTTCAGGTTTAGTTGAGCCAGCTAACACAAAGAAAGCCTGACTGTGTTGAAGTTGATTTGTAGTCACAGCCCTCTGGATGTTCCAGTTACTATGAAATGTAAAGACTGTTTTTAAAGATGAAACTCGTCCACTGAGATGAGCTGTCAGCAAAAACAGAAGCAGCCATTAAAGATAAAACTGAAATAAACCTACAGTGCTGTGGGCCTGCTGTCTGTGCTCAGTTCATCTGTTTCTGCAGGATTTTAAACACTGACAACACCCAGAACTCTGAACAGCAGCAGCAGACTCAAAGCTGGAAAAACCTCTGAGACATTTTAAACCTGCTGCACTTAAACAGGAGGCTGGTTTGTTTCCACTCTCTGCTGTTGTTTATGTTTTCTGTAGATCAAAAAACCAACAACAGCAACAAGAAGCAGAGCAGAAACTGACAGACCAACAATCAGTCCAACAGATCCATCCTCCTTCTCTTTGTCTTCATCCTTCTCTTGTCCTCCTGTCAGACCTGCAGGTGAGAAACAGGTGTGAGGTGTCAGGTAGGTGATGAGTGAAGAACAGAACAGAATCCATTTGCTCTTCAAACTGCTGTCAGACATTATCTACTGCACTCTGATCACATCACTCAGACCAGCTGCTTTCTACAAAGTCTCATCAGCAACATCTTTAGAAACAAACATCAACAACCAGGAAGCAGCTTCACCTCTGATCACACACACACTCAACTCTACTCACTCACCTGGAGGAACAACATGAAGGTGGATGCTGCTGATGAACTTCCATGAGCGTGTTTCTTCCATGAAGACACGACACTCGTATGCTCCACTATCAGCAGTGTTCACATCCTTCAGAATCAAAGACACGTCTCCATCCTTCATCTGTCTGTCCCTCAGATCCACCCAGTTCTTAAAAGATGGATGCTGGTCATCTGGAACAAAGTGACCGTCCCGGTAAACAAGCACATATTCATCTCTCAGGTCAGCTCTGCTCCACTCTAAAATAATGATGTTGTTGTTTGCAGCTCGACATGTCAGAGTGACGTCCTGTCCAGACTCAGCTGTGATGGTTTTCTGGTCTGAAAGAGGAAACAACACAGAGCAGAGAGGTTAAAGGTCAAAGTACAATTGTTCACTTCTACAGCAGCCAATCAGAAACACACAATAAAAGATTGTCTTCTGTTATTAGATGATGATCTTTGATTGTGTTTCTTCTTGTGTCCCTTCAAGCGTCACCACAGCGAGTCTTCTCCTCCTCCTCACCTGATCCCGAGCATCTTCATCAGGGCTGATTTGTGACAGAAGGACAGCAGCAAGAGTGAAAGGGAAGGTTTGAAGATGGCAGTGAGCTGCTGTCATGTTTGCTTTGGAGACTCTGACACAAAGACAGGAGGCCGAGCTGAACATGTTCAGATTTTCATTGAGAGCAGAATGGAGGAGATTATGAACGAGTTCATCAGAGGGAAGCTCAGGCTGAGACGTTTGGAGACAAAGTTCATGAGCAAAGACTGAGACGGATGAAAAACATCATCTGAAAAACAAATCTTTGGTTTTAGAATCTGTTAGTTTGATAAAATGTTGTTGATGGACGAGTTCATTGAGACTCTGGATGTCTGTCAGACTGAGTCACTGCTTTTTATTGTAACAGCTGTACTGATGCTCCTGAATCTGGCCTCTGACACAAACCTCCAAACAGTAAGAATGAAAAAAGAATAAAACTATTAAAACTCTTCAAGCAATAAATAATCAAACCTGAAAAAGAAGAAAATCATCTGGAAACTAAACTGAACTAAACACAAAAAGTCCAAATGGAATAAAAACTCAAACTAATGAGAAAAAACTACAATAACTCTGTTCCACAAACAACAACATGTGCTGATAATAAGTGAACATAATGTGTGAGAGAAAGCAGCCTCTCATTATAAGACACTGTGAGTCTCTGCATGCTGCCTTTATGGAGCTACAGCTGTTTGTATACACTGAACAAGAAGCTTTGTAGCTGCATCCTGACTCCTGACACTACAACACATCACACTGACACACACATTACACTTCTTTGTGTCTGTGCTGCAAACTGCACCAACACACAGACTCCACCCAGCTTTGTGTCGATCGCAACACTGAATGAGTAATAAACTACTTCTTAGAGAAATATAATCAGCATGTAAACCAGACTGAGACTCTTTATCTCAGAAATAAACTCAGTTTAGTTTCTATCAGTTAAATCTCACCTGCAGAGACGAACAGGACAAACATCAGCGTGGAGCAGAGCGACGCAGTTACAGCAGACATGTCCGTGTTCTCTGTTTCTGCTGATCTGACTCTTAGTTTGTTCTAAATGTTTGAGTCTGTTGGTGTTTTCACTGAATAACTGAACCTGAGTTTAAACCTGAACACATCAGATTAAAGGTTTAAATAAATCTGAATGTCCCTGAGAGTTAGAGCTGATCTGTTGTTCAGCTGCTCGTTTAAACTCAACACTTTGAAGATGCTTTGAAAGTCTGATATGTTCGACCAATATAATTTGAATTTTCTACCAATGATCTTTCAGGCTTTTCATGGTTAACATCCACTGAAAATGAAATTATATTTTAAATTTAGTTTCACTCGCTTTTGGAGTTTCTGTTCAAATATTTTTGTGGGTTGATGTTAACCAAACGTTAACCAAGAAAACTAAAACGTTTTACCTAAAAGACTGAAAATGATTTTAGAAAAAGGCAACAAACACTTACCGTTGTTCTTAACAGATCTGTTAAATCCTCAAACACTCTTCTGATCATCAGGATGGAAAAAAAATCCACATGAAGATAAAAACTGTGAGGCTGGTTTAATCGATCTGCTTTCTCTGTAGGTTCAAAAGAAACTACTTTAGGTGAGCTTTTTTTTTTTTAAATGAGCGATTAAAAAAGAAAAAAAATGCTAAAAATGTAAATCTGTGGCTGAACTGACCTCTGTGCCAAACAGCTGAACCAACTGACTCTTGTTTCACTCTGCTGTCCTGTTTAACAGGTAAAACAAGGTGTCATTGGAAATGAACCCGTTTCCAATGCAACAGGTAGACGTGTAGAGACAAGCTCCACTCTGTCTGGCAGTGAATTGAAATGAACTTGTCCTAATGAATAAAAAGTCAAAAGTCAGTTGTGTTGGAGCCACAGAGAGCAAATCTCTGTTCTTTATGGAGAACCAGTGAGTCCTACTTCCTGTGTCTAGTTTTACTTCGTCTGTCTCGTCCTCTGTGATTGGCCCATGAAGGTTATAGTTTCAGATGGTGATGAGTAGATGACACATGGAGTGTGTGGCACATTCACTTTGCTGTGGTGACACTGTGTTGGTGTGACACTGAAGGGCGATTAATTAATAATTGCCATCAACATGGATAAAGAGTGTGAGACTAACTTGGGTGATTCATTCTGACAGCTCTGTACTGTACTGTGTTACACGAGCGCTGATGGCTCACGTCTGCTTGTAGATCAGCTGATCACAGCCTGGAAACAGCTGGAGCTCACAAAACAAATGATTCCGACTTATTTCTTTATCCCTGCTGCACTCAGTCGTAGAGTTCCTCTACCTGCCACATCCACTTTAACCCCAGACTACCTTTTACTGAGTACTACGGTAGGACCTGAGTACTTTTCAGAGCCTGTAGTTTTCACTTTTACTTCTGTAAAGAAGTTTAATGAGTACTTCAGCTATTACCGGAGTATTTGTACAGCTTGAGTATCTGTACTTCTTAACTACAGATTTTTTTTTTTTACTTTTCTCCCTTTGAAAGTGTCTAATTATCAGTAATTATCTATTATTTACTGAATAATATGTAGAATATAAAGCAGAATCTGTGGGATGACTTACTGTAGTCAGTTCAGGAGAATCCTCAGAGTTTCTGCTCCTCATCATGATGGAAACATGAAAACATGTTGATGCTCTTTGAGCTGGAATCAGTCCAAAGCAGCCGTGAGTGTGAACCAACAGACATCATTATAATAAATCTGACATGAATCCTGATAGAAATCCTGCTCACTGACCTCTCTAACTGTAACTCTGTCACTGACACATCTGCCAACATCTGTTCCTGTAACAGCTCAGAGGAGTTCAGCACTTTCTGATTATTATCAGAAAAATCAGAACAGGAGGAGCGTTTTTGTAAATGTGGCTGAAAGCGGCGAGGCAAGTTTATTTATATAAGTTCATTTATATAGCACAATTCAACAACAAGGTGATTCAAAGTGCTTTACAGAAACATTAAAAAACAAAAACAATAAAAAGCATGATTTAAAAAAACTGTAGATAAAATCAGAACAATAGATAAAATCAGTAGTTAAAATGTTAGTTTTGAAATTTAAGCTTAAAAGTGTGGATTTGGTGCTTTATTTGTTTCAGCTGATCTGAGGCTTTCTGGGAGTTTGTTCCAGATATAAGGAGCATAAAAGCTGAATGCAGCTTCTCCGTGTCTGGTTCTGACTCTGGGAACTGATAAAAACTGGATCCAGATGACCTGAGGGATCTGGAAGGTTCATACTGGGTCAGGAGGTCACTGATGTATTTTGGTCCTAAACCATTCAGAGCTTTATAGACCAGCATCAGGACTTTAAAGTCTATCCTCTGACGGACAGGCAGCCAGTGTAAAGACCTCAGAGCTGGACTGATGTGGTTCACTTTTTTGGTCTTAGTGAGGACTCGAGCAGCAGAGTTCTGAATGAGCTGTAGTTGTCTGACTGATTTTTTAGGTAGACCTGTAAAGATGCTGTTACAGTAATCAAGCCTACTAAAGATGAATGCATGGACTAGTTTTTCCAGGTCCTGTTGAGACATCAGATCTTTTATCCTTGATATATTCTTGAGGTGATAGTAAGCTGACTTTGTTATTGTCTTAATGTGTTTTTCTAAGTTTAGGTCTGCATCCATCACTACACCCAAATTTCTCGCCTGGTTTGTGGTTTTTAGGTGTATAGATTGAAGTTCTCTGGTGACCTGTAATCGTTTTTCTTTGGCGCCAAAGACTATTACCTCAGTTTTCTTTTTGTTTAGCTGGAGAAAATTTTGGCACAACCAGTCATTAATTTCCTCAATGCATTTACCAAGAGCCTGTACAGGGCCTCGGTCTCCTGGTGACATTGTGATATATATTTGTGTGTCATCTGCACAGCTGTGATAGTTTATTTTGTTGTTCTTTATAATCTGTGCCAGTGGGAGCATGTAGATGTTAAACAGAAGGGGTCCCAAGATGGAACCTTGGGGAACTCCACATGTGATACTTGTCTGCTCAGATGTGAAGTTACCTATTGATACAAAGTATTTCCTGTTTTCTACGTATGTTTTGAACCAGTTTAGTACAGTTCCTGAAAGACCTGTCCAGTTCTCCAGTCGTTTGAGTAATATGCTGTGGTCAACTGTATCAAATGCTGCACTGAGATCCAGTAAAACTAGGACTGACATTTTTCCACTGTCTGTATTCAGACATATGTCATTAAACACTTTGGTCAGAGCGGTTTCAGTGCTATGGTTCTGTCTAAAACCTGACTGGAAGGCATCGTAGCAATTATTCTGTTTTAAGAAGTAATTGAGCTGTTGAGAAACTGCTTTTTCAATGATCTTACTTAAAAATGGGAGATTTGAGATCGGCCTGTAGTTGTTCATTTGTGTCTTGTCAAGATTGTCCTTTTTCAGTATAGGTTTTATTACAGCAGTTTTTAGTGGTTCTGGAAACACACCTGACATTAAGGAAAAGTTGACGATCTGTAACAGGTCTGACTCCAAAGTCTTTGAGACATTTTTGAAAAAACTTGTTGGCAGGACATCTAAACAGCAGGAGGAGGAGTTCAGTTGACCTAAGATGTCCTCCAGGTCTTTGCTGTTAATCGGGTGAAACTGTTTCATGGTGTTTAAACAGTTTTTTTGGTGGACACAGTACATATCCTGGATCTGCTGTTGATGTACCAATTGCTTGTCTAATCTTTTGGATTTTTTCTGTGAAGAATTTGGCAAAGTCATTGCAGGCCATGGTTGAATGAAGTTCAAGCTCAGCTTTCCTACACTCTCTTTTTTCATTTTTCACCAGTGTGGAGTTTCTCCATGGAGACTTTTTCCTTCCAGAGATAACCTTCACCTTAATGGGAGCAATAGTGTCCATTACATTTAACATGTTAGCATTGAAGCTATTGACGAGCTCATTGACTGAACCTTTGGACAGGTCAGGTGTTAATGGGAAGACCTGGTTAAAGATCTCACTACTGTGTTCAGTTATACACCGTTTTGTGATCACAGCTGTTGATATATTTGTGTGGGCTGAGATTTTACTTTCAAAGAAAACACAGTAATGATCAGACACGCCCACATCAGACACAGTAATGTTTGAAATGCTCAGGCCCTTGGAGATCAGTAGGTCAAGAGTGTGTCCTCTATTATGTGTGGCCTCTGTTACATGCTGAGTCAGCCCAAAGTTGCCCAGAGTGTTACTCAGGTCTTTAGTCCCTTTGTCCTGAGGGTTGTCCACATGGATGTTAAAATCCCCAACAATAATTACACAGTCGAAATCAACACAGGGGTATTTTAACTAGTTAGGAGCCTTTTGCATTTTCTTCAGTGCTATTTAGGAGCAAATAGTTTTCAAACAGAGGTCCGCAAATAACAGGTATCCCTTTAGAAATAAACAGTGATACTTCTAAAAACTGTGTATTCCCACACAGCATTTAATTTAGCTAGTTTAGGAAGATTTCACTTTTCTAATAGTTTCACAGGCTAGTAGTTTTTTTTTAAATAGAGCACCACAAACAACATGTATCCCTTTAGAAATAAACTGTGATACTTCTAAAAAACACATATTCACACACTGTAACAGTTAGACAGAGGGGGTGCAGCAGCTAGGCTCCCAAAAGTCTGTAAAAAGGTATGAAGCAACAAAAGATGCTCCTTATCAAGAGCATCCCAGCCCAAAGGTATATATACACAAACAGTTAATGGCTTTAATGCAACTAGTCTTATCATGTCAGAGGCCAGCAGAAACCATGACCAACAGAGTCTCCAAAGACTTTCCACCTTTCTTCCTTACATCACACTCTTTTATCTCTACATCTCAGAGGTCAACTGAAAGTAGCCTCACCTATATAAAAACACCCCATCAGACACACAGTATTTTTCTCAGCACTTCACAACTGCCGAAAGGTATATCGTTTTAACTTTTTATTTTTTCACTTGAATGTGCGTTGGAGCCGACTTTGCTACCCGCACAGAGCGTTTCTGGCAGTCGGGCGCTGCTTATACAATAGAGAAAAGCAACAATACAGAGTGTTTCTCTGCTCCAAGACATCCCAGGGCCTTTCACAAGGTAAGCATGTCTGTTATACCCAGGGCATAAATGTCTGTATGTCAGTGCTAATTATTCAAAACCTGTTTAAAATGTGACACATATGTTGTCCGAAAACATTTCCTCTAAATTTGCAAAGTTACTGATTTAAAAAAATATATATTTTCGAATTTTTAGTTGCATGTCAAACATATGATAGACTCTTGAGCATATTTATATAGCTAAATTCACAATGGTATAACCGTGCTAAATAAAAGAGGCCCAAGCACCAATGCACTCTAATCCACTCCGCTAAACTGTATGTTGATAAGTACATGAAGCGTACCTCTACCTCTACAGCTGAAAACATTTTCTTTCCTTGGAGAGGAGGTCCGTACACCACAGAATTCTTCAGGGCAATGAAGGGTTAGGCTAAGTGCAGTGAGATTGCATCATATATATACCCTTGATCACAATTGATCAGTGGTCCATTGTGCGCCAATCAGAGCACTGGTACTATTGTACCAGTGCTCTGATTGGTGCCACAAATAACAAATAACACTGCAACCCGTCACACCCCGCTTAGCGGTGTCACACCCAGTGCTCTATGATTGTGCACCAATCATAGAGCACTGGGTGTGACACTGGGTGTCACACCCAGTGACACTGGGTGTTGATCACCGTTGATGAACAGCTTTTCCCATCAAAGACTCGGTGCTGTTTCCTGCAGTATATTGCAAGTAAACCGGACAAGTTTGGGATCAAGTTTTGGGTGGCTTGCGACCTAAAATCCAAGTACATTTGCAATGTCTTCCCATATCTTGGCAAGGACCCCAATCGTCCCACTGGGGAGAGACTTTCTGAAAATGTAGTAATGAGGCTGATGGAACCATTCCTAGACAAGGGCAGAAATGTTACCACGGACAATTTCTTCACATCGCTTTCACTTGCGCAAAAACTTCTTGGACGGAAAACCACCATCCTCGGCACAGTCAACAAGATTCGCAGGGAAATTCCTCAATCCACTAGACAGACAGATCGCAATGAATTCACCACTCAGGTATGTTGCAGGTCTTTTGTGGTTCTATGTTTATGTGTTTCATTGTGTGTAAAAGGGCTATGGAAATAACAATTTATCTTATTTCTTAGGTGTTTTCAACCTCTGCTGCCACGCTGACGGCGTATGCGGCCAAACGGAAGAAGACAGTCTATATTCTTAGCAGCATGCACAGCGTGGTTCAGACTGATAACACTACCAAAAGGAAGCCAAACACTGTCACCCTTTACAACAAAACAAAGTGTGGCGTGGATGTGATGGACCAGATGGTTCGGGAGTACACTGTCCGCAAAGGAACACGGCGCTGGCCAGTTGCCGTGTTTTATAACATGATTGACATGGCAGCACTGAATGCACATGTGCTGTATCAAGCATGCACCGGGACGAAGGAAAGACGGGTGGACTTCCTGGTGGCGCTTGCAAAAGAATTGGCTCGCTCTCATGTAGCTGCGAAGAAGGCAAGAAAAGAACAGTTGCTTCGGACACAACCCTCCACACCGAGCCCTGGAAAAAGGGCCACGTGTCAGGTCAAACACAGATGCAAAAAAAATCAGGCCACTGTGCGATGTGTTCACTGCTACAGATACACATGTGGTAAATGCAGACGACAGATACCATGGCAGTGCCAGGATTGTGAGTGATTGCTGAAAATGTTGAAATGTACTCACTCACTTTTTATTATTATTTGTACATATGTGTACAAATGGTTGGTTTTTTGTACTGTTTTTATCAATAAATGTCAGCAACAAAGGACATACAAAGGACATGTGTTGATTTCTCCCTAAGATGGCAAACTGAAACACTCCACTCCCCCACCCCCTCAATCACTCACCCCCACTCCCCTCCCTCCAGAATTCCTAGGTAACAACCTAATATACATATGAATGACTAGCCAATTTAGCTTCCACTTCCTGCATTTGACTGACTGCTCTCCGGCTTTTAAAGGTAGAAATGCAAAATGATGACTCCGCGGGGGTCTAAGGTAGAAACCCAAAATGACTGCTCTCCGGGGGTCTAAGTTTAAACTGATGACTTTAGTGCTGCTGTCTACTTGTTACATTTAGTACTGTTTAATTTTCAACCTAGGAAGATCTGTAAGAAGGACTCACAATATAACATAATACTGTAAGATTACTTACAGGTAAAATACTCAGATTGTACTTAGATAAAAGTATGTAATCACAGACTCGCCCAGCCTGACTGCCTTGAAGTTCAGGTGTCTTCACTGCCTCCTCTGATAAGAGCTGGAGACCTGAGTAGGTTCGTCACCCATCAGCAGCAGATCACCTCTCGATCGGGCACGTTTTCATCTGGGAGGCTTTTAGAGCTCACTGCCCTCGGCGTCGCTGCTGGAACAACCAAGTTTTGCTATTGAATCTTTGACCTGCTGATCTCACAGAGGCAGGAGACCCAGAACATCCATGCCAGCTTCAGTTTATGCTCTGTCCTGTCATCCAATCAGATTTGCATGTAATACACTGATATTCAGCTCCAGCCTGGTGTTCTCTCCATCTCTGACCTTTCACACAATTTAAACTAACACACTTTCTCTTTAAAACTGTTTGTCAATCACAATTTACTCGATTTATTATTATTCTATCACATATTTATATCAGTCATAATGAACTCAGTATGATCTGAGCTGTAAACCTGTATTGATCATCACAAACCTTTATAGCGCTTCAGAGCAGCTCCTTCAGTGGCTGCAGCACCCACGATGTGGGACGGAGAGATTTCCTCCCCTCTGCTGTCAGACTCCACCACAAAGACTTTGCAGCTGATCAAACACACACATGTGCAATAGGACTAAGTGTAACACTCTTTTTCTGACAACGTTGTATTTGTACTCAGTTGTATATAGCATGTGTATTCTATTTTTATCCTATTATTCTATTCTATTCTATTCTATTCTATTCTATTGGGTACAGTTGTGTACAGTTTCTTATTCTATTCCAGGGTTCTCTCATGTTTGCTATGTAACTGCACTGTCCACTTCCTGCTGTAACAAAACAAATTTCCCACATGTGGGACTAATAAAGATGCTCTTATCGTTACTGTATAACCACAGGTTCACTTCACATTTGGTAGAATATAAAAGGACAAAGCTGGACAATTGTCATCACATTTCTCATTAGTTGCTGTTAGCACAAGCACACAAAGAAAGCAGAGCTTTAGCTTTAGCTCCCTACATCACTTTTAAGCCTGGATGTTGAGGCTTTTGCTTCCTCTCAGCTGTGATGACATCTCTGTCTGCTCCATCTCACCCAACATCATCCATCTGACCTGATGCTAACTGACAAACTAAAGATAAAATATTAAATTCATTTTGCATCACTTACATTTAAAATACATTTAAGGTGGATTTCTTAAAAGGGAAGGGACTGACCTGACTGTTGTGTCGAGACAGGTGTGAAGGGAGTTAAATCCAGTCTTATACTACGGACGTGTTTGGTTTTGGTCTGTAATACGTTGAGTTTATTATCTATAAGTTAACATAGCAAATCCTCCATCCAGAGGCTAAAGTGATATCAGAGCTAGACTACTTTAAGTGAAAACAGATGATAGTCTGAGGCTTAAATGAAATAAGGTTAAAAAGAAATGCTGCTATCGACAGTGTGAGGCAGTGAGCTCTGTTATACCATATTTTTAAATTTTCTTTATTATTATTATATTATAGTGTTATTACCTTCCTGTTACTTCATAATAGAACGACAGTTAATGGTAAAAGTCTTGAATAGTTTTGAATTTATTTTTCCATGATCACATTTCATTCAATCACTCGTGGACTTGTGTGAATGTTACATGTATTATTTTCACCCGTGGATTTACAGACACTGTGTGAACACAGTTTTCATTTTATCCAAAGGCAAAGTTTTACTTGATGTCCACTGATAAAATCACTGACAGACAACAGAAGCAGGAGCTCAGAGAGAAATTCAATTCAACTTTATTTATAAAGAGACAAATCACAACATTTGGTTTTATTTTACAGAAACTTAAAACTAAACCAAATTCAGGACGTGTATTAAACCTGCAGCTGATCCCTGTCTGCTGTTCACTATCTTTGATTTCTGTTACCAGCATCATCTCATGTTCCCCAGGTTCACTGACAACGCTGAAACCACCAGCGGGAGACTAAGAGTGCTGATTTAAAAAGATTCAGACATTTTATTTTGCTGCAGCTCAACATGAGGCTGGATCCTGATTCCTTCGTTGTTTTTGTTTTCTCTACATCAAGAAAACAGCAGCAACAAGAAGCACAGCAGGAACTGACAGGCTGACCTTCAGTCCAACAGATCCTCCTGTGTGACCTGCAGGTGAGAAACAGGTGTGAGGTGTCAGGTAGGTGATGAGTGAAGAACAGAACAGAATCCATTTGCTCTTCAAACTGCTGTCAGACATTATCTACTGCACTCTGATCACATCACTCAGACCAGCTGCTTTCTACAAAGTCTCATCAGCAACATCTTTACAAACCAACATCAGATTGTGTGTTTTGTGGTCTAAAGTTTTGTGCCTCGGGTTTCTCATTGGCTCACACTCTTGCAGAGCCGTAACACGCACATGAATGAGAGGTGGTGAGTGTAGTTCCTATTAACAGGGTATTGCAGACCATCCCGCTAATTGCCGAATTTACTTTAGTCTGTCATATTTATGATGAAAAACAAATGTAATCAAATTAGATATTGATATTTTCATATGGGAATTGATCCTGCAACATGAAACGCTGGGATTGGAAATTCAGCATCGCTCCGCACATCATACCTGTGAGATGACAGACAGCAGTGTGGAGGAGAGTGCGACACAAAAACACAGAAATATGACTGACACCTGCAAACGAAGCAGCATCTGCACTCAAAAAAATAATTCATTGGATGAACGTAATTTTATCTTGCCACTTATATTCCATCCATTCATCCATCGTCATCCGCTTTGTCCGGGGCCGGGTCGCGGGGGCAGCAGCCTAAGCAAAGAGGCCCAGACCTCCCTCTCCCCAGCCACCTCCTCCAGCTTATCCGGGGGAACACCAAGGCGTTCCCAGGCCAGCTGAGAGAGATATAATCTCTCCAGCGTGTCCTGGGTCTGCCCCGGGGCCTCCTCCCGGTGGGACATGCCTGGAACACCTCACCCAGGAGGCGCCCAGGGGGCATCCTTGTCAGATGCCCGAACCACCTCAGCTGGCTTCTTTCGATGTGGAGCAGCAGCTGCTCTACTCTGAGCCCCTCCCGGATGGCCGAACTTCTCACCCTATCTCTAAGGGAGAGGCCAGCCACCCTTCGGAGGAAGCTCATTTCTGCCGCTTGTATCCGCGATCTCGTTCTTTCAGTCACTACCCACAGCTCGTGGCCATAGGTGAGGGTAGGGACGTAGATTGACCGGTAAATTGAGAGCTTCGCTTTTACACTCAGCTCCCTCTTCACCACGACGGACCGGTGCAGCGTCCGCATTACTGCAGCTGCAGCCCCAATACGTCTGTCGATCTCCGGCTCCCTTCTCCCATCACTCGCGAACAAGACCCCGAGATACTTGAACTCCTCCACTTGGGGCAGGAACTCATCCCCGACCCGGGGTGGGCACTCCACACTTTTCCGGCTGAGAACCATGGCGTCAGATTTGGAGGTGCTGATCCTCATTCCCGCTGCTTCACACTCGGCTGCGAACCGTTCCAGTGCGAGCCGGAGGCCCTCACCCGATGAAGCCAACAGAACCACATCATCCACAAAAATCAGAGATGGGATTCTGAGGCCACCAAAGCGAAAGCCCTCCGCCACTTGGCTGCGCCTAGAAATCCTGTCCATAAAAATTATGAACAGAACCAGAGACAAAGGGCAGCCCTGGCGGAGCCCATCACCCACCGGGAACGAGTCCAAGTTATTGCCGGCAATGCGAACCAAGCTCTTGCAACTGTTGTATAGGGATTGAATGGCCCGTAGCAATGGGCCAGACACCCCATACTCCCGCAACACCTCCCACAGGACACCCCGAGGGACACGGTCGAATGCCTTCTCCAAGTCCACAAAACACATGTAGACTGGTTGGGCAAACTCCCATGCACCCTCAAGTATCCTCGAGAGGATAAAGAGCTGGTCCAGTGTTCCGCGACCAGGACGAAAACCGCATTGTTCCTCCTGTATCCGAGGTTCGACTAGCGGACGAACTCTCCTTTCCAGCACCCTGGCATAGACTTTCCCAGGGAGGCTGAGGAGTGTGATCCCCCTGTAGTTGGAACACACCCTCCGGTCCCCCTTCTTAAATATGGGGACCACCACCCCGGTCTGCCAGTCCACAGGTACTGCCCCTGATCTCCACGCAACATTGCAGAGGCGTGTCAACCAGGACAGCCCTACAACGTCCAGAGCCTTCAGGAACTCGGGGCGGACCTCATCAACACCAGGGGCTCTGCCACCAAGGAGTTGTTTAACTGCCTCAGTGACCTCGCCCCCGGAAATTGGCGGGTCATTCCCCTCATCCCCAGACTCTGCTTCCTCCTCGGAAGACGTGTCAGTGGGATTAAGGAGGTCCTCGAAGTATTCCTTCCACCGCCTGACAATTTCCTCAGTCGACGTCAGCAGCGCTCCGCCAGCACTATACACAGTGCAGGTAGAGCACCGCTTTCCCCTCCTGAGACGCCTGACGGTTTGCCAGAATCTCTTCGAGGCAGTCCGAAAGTCTTTTTCCATGGCCTCTCCGAACTCCTCCCACACCCGAGTTTTTGCTTCAGCCACTGCCCGAGCCGCATTCTGCTTGGCCTGTCGATACCTGTCGGCTGCCTCCGGAGTCCCACAGGCTAACCAAGCCCGATAGGACTCCTTCTTCAGCCTGGTGGCTCCCTTCACCTCTGGTGTCCACCATTTGGTTCGGGGATTACCACCACGGCAGGCACCAACCACCTTGCGGCTGCATCTCAATGCAGCAGCTTCGGCAATGGAGACGCAGAACATGGTCCATTCGGACTCAATGTCCCCAGTCTCCCTCAGAATGCTGTTGAAGCTCTGCCGGAGGTGTGCGTTGAAGATCTCGCGGACTGGGGCCTCTGCTAGACATTCCCAGCACACCCTCACTACGCGTTTAGGTGCACCAGGTCTTTCCAGCATCCTCCCCCGCCACCTGATCCAACTCACCACGAGGTGGTGATCAGTTGACAGCTCAGCCCCTCTCTTTACCCGAGTGTCCAGAACATATGGTCGCAGGTCTGGTGATACGATTACAAAATCGATCATCGACCTACGGCCTAGAGCGTCCTGGTGCTACGTGCACTTATGGACACTCTTATGTTCGAACAGGGTGTTCGTTATGGCCAAACTGTGATTAGCACAGAAGTCCAATAACAAAGCACCGCTCGGGTTCAGATCAGGGAGGCCGTTCCTCCCAATCACGCCCCTCCACGTCTCGCTGTCGTTACCCACGTGAGCATTGAAGTCTCCCAGCAGGACAACAGAGTCTCCAGGTGGAGCACCTTCCAGCACCCCCCCCCCCCCCCCAGGGACTCTAAGAAGGCTGGGTACTCTGAACTGCCACTCGGCGCATAAGCGCAGATGACAGTCAGGACCCGTTCCCTGACCCTAAGGCGCAGGGAACAAACCCTCTCGTCCACCGGGAAAAACCCCAACGTACCGGCAGCAAGCCGAGGGGATATTAGAATACCCACCCCAGCCCGCCGCCTCTCACCAGGGGCAACTCCAGACTGAGACAGAGTCCAGCCCCTCTCCAGGAGACTGGTTCCAGAGCCCAAGCCATGCGTAGAGGTGAGCCCGACTATATCTAGCCGGTACCTCTCAACCTCACGCACTAACTCAGGCTCCTTCCCCACCAGAGAGGTGACATTCCATGTCCCTATTGCCAGTCTTGGCAGCCGGGGGTCAGTCCACCAGGGCCTCCACTCCTGGCCGCCACCCGGCACACAACGCACCCGACCCCTATGGCGCCTCCTGCGGGTGGTGGGCCTGCGGGAGGATGGGCCCATGTCTCCTCTTCGGGCTGTGCCTGGCCGGGCCCCATGGACTAAGGCACGGCCACCAGACGCTCGCCCTCGGGCACCCTCCCCGGGCCTGGCTCCAGGGCGGGGCCCCGGTAACCCTATCCCGGGCAGGGTAAACTGTTCCCTCGATATCCTTTTCATAAGGGTCTTCTGAATCGCTCTTTGTCTGGTCCCTCACCCAGGACCAATTTGCCATGGGAGACCCTACCAGGGGGCAAAAGCCCCCAGACAACATAACTCCTCCTTGAATCGCTACCTTATCGTGGTGGAGGGGTTTGTGTGTCACTTATATTCCATCTAAACAAATCATGTTATATTAATCCATCTTGATTTTGTTGTCTCAACACGATATATGTGTGTAGGTTTAACATAATATTAACATTAACATTCAGTTAATTTGACTTTTGTTCAATCAACATTTTTGCACCACGTTAGTCTAATTAAATTTTTTTAAATCCATCTTATATTGTTTAAACACTTTGGCACATCAAAAATCAGTCTTGTTACATGAACTAGTAAAATATTTGTTTGTTACACCAATGATAATCTTGTTGAATGAATGAAATGTAACTTATGTCTGTAGTACATGTTGTATTCATATTAAGTAATGTTCAACCAAAAAAAAATCAATGGATTTACAGCAACTTCCACCCATCTTCTTAGCTTTATCTGGGCTGCGGAAGTGATAGGGCAAGAGGGACAGGGTACATCCTGGACAGGTCGCCAGTCAATCATACAGAGACAAACAATCATTTGCACTTTAACACCTTTGGGCAATTTAGAATAACCAGTTACCCTTACAACTGCATGACTTTTAACTGTGGAGGAAACCAGAGTACGCAGAGAGAACCCACTGCAAACTTAGTGGATTTGAACCCAGTATCTTCTTGCTCTGAGGCAACAGCACGAACCACCATGGCATTAATCTGTCAATACAGACTAACAAAAGTAGGAAAGCTATGCTTGATGATGCTTTATGTTGTTGTTCTTGACAAGTTAAACCATAAGAAATAGTAACAGCATACACGTGGTGTGGTTGTCTTCCTCTTGTAACCCCACTGATTTTCCTGTGGTTTGACATCTAATGTGATCTTGTGAATTCCGTGAGTCGACCCCCAAAATGAAATTGGGTGGTTGTTACATGCATAAGATCCAAACTTGTAATTTGATCTAAATAATTCCATGTTTCTATGGTGAACGTAATTAAATCATGTAGCATCTGCATGAAATTCAGCAACTTAATTTGTTCTTGTTGAGATGACATCATACATAGTAAGAGTGGCTGGATCCAGGCAACTAACCACTCTTACTAGATTGTATGATGTCATCTCAACAAGAGCAGAGTGGCTTCACTGTAAAATAAAATTAGCAGTGAGTGCAGGCTCCGCCACAAACCTGCCCAGACACGTCACAATTCTCCATCCCACAGTGCAGTTTGAGGAGAGAGGGCAAGCTGGCTCCACCCTGGGCTGTCTGGTCCCAAACCATCAACAACAACTGCTGCAGCAGCTACTAGTAGTGTAAGTATAACCCATCAAAGCCTTAAATCCCACCTACACTCTACCTAGAGCTGGGCGATATAAGATTTTTTCATATCACGATATGTTTTTTTCATTTCAGGCGATAACGATATCTATCACGATATAAGCCAAATAACTATATTTGTAAGATTTAAATGTGCAGTTGCTCACAAGTAAAATGTGAAATAATCAGCAGCTTGTTTTTATTTATATATTTATTTCCCATAATAAGTTCAACAGGGTAGATGTACTTAAGGAACATGAGACTTTTTCAGATAAATAAAGGCAAATATTACAAACTACACAAAAGGCAGCCGCTAAAGCGTTTAAGTTTCAAAATAGAACAAACGAAACAGACTACTAAATTGTCAATTCCACTTAGAAACAAAATATTAATTCTAAAAATAAATCTTAGTTTGTTTTACAGAAGAACAGACAAAACTGACTGACTTTTGTCAATATCAAATAAACTGAGAACTAAAAGGAAATTCTCAATCTCTCCTTGTTGTATAGCTTAGGTTTTCAAACAGTTTTAACTTTAGTGTTACTTTAGTCTGACAAAAGCCGAATGACGAATTAGCGCTTCCAGTCAGAGACTGAGGCTACGTCCACACGTACACGGGTATTTTTGAAAACGGAGATTTTCTGTTTTCGTTTTAAAAGATAATCCCGTCCACACATAAAGGCAGAAATGAAGGAAAACGCTGCTATGAACATGCCAAAGCAGCAGGTGGAGCTAGATTCCTAACCGTGCAGAAATGTTGGCCAATCAGAAGTCTAGAAGCCTCGGTGGGAAAAAGTAAACAAAGCTGGGGCATAGAAGCAGAACCGAGTCGTATGTGTGGAGGGACAGTAACTGTGTGTATGTGTAAGCATTTAAACACTGCAGAGAGTAGAATTAACAGTAACAGTATTGTAGAAATTCATTTCACCGAAACAATAACGTGGCGCACAGTGTGACGTCAAAAAATGCGCACACCTTTGACGCTGCGTTTTCTCCGTTTTTCTAGTCCACACGTAAATGCAAAAACGTTGTTTTTAAAAATCTTCGTTTTCAGTGACCAAAAACGCCGTTTACGTGTGGACGAAAGGTGCAAACGCATAGAAAAATCTGCGTTTTCAAAAATACCCGGGTACGTGTGGACGTAGCGCATGCACCAGTTTATTGTATTTCCAGACTTGCTTTCGGCACAATTTACAGTGCACGCTACTCTGTTTTTTGTCAGACTTGAAATAGCCGAAATACCTTCACACTACGGAACTTCTATGGCTCTTCCGTTCGACAATCTCTCCGGCATTGGAACCATCATCTGTTTTCTCTTCGGTAACCTTCGGTCACGCTCGGTTGATTTTTCTAGTCGGCACACTCATTTCCTTCATTACCCGGGCGGTACGGTGGCTGGCTGCTTCCCAAACAAATACACATGTGCGGCTTGGCACTTGTGCTGTACTTAACAAGTGACGTGACGTGACGCTGCGGCTGTGATTGGTTCGGCTCTGCGCTACTTAATTTGGATTGGCTGTTCTTTTTTTTTTTTTTTTTTTTTTAAGAGGACAAGAGCGGCGAGGCCTATCACGATAGTTTAATTTTTCTATCGAGAAAAAGTTATATCGCGATACATATCGTTATCGTTCTATCGCCCAGCTCTAACTCTACCTAGTAGAAAAACAATGTCCGTAACAATGATCCTAAATCTATAGACACAGAACGTCCATTATGACAAGACCGGGTGAAAAAAGCTCCACCAGTGTGTCTGATGATTGACTGCTGGACCTCTAGATCTTCCACTTTATTGAAAATTACAAGATGGCCTCTTAGCTGATGGACAGACACACTGCAGAAGACTTGGTAGAAGAGCTAATAAGAGTTTTATTGTTTTTAAGAATTAAAAATTCTGAAGTGGACCCACCACCCATGTCTGTTGCAGACATTAAACCTGATGATCTGCTGCACCGTCCTGCAACCATGTAAGGTGACTGTGGAGATAAATGCAGATATGTAAAAAGGACAGTTGTTTTTTTTCTGCTACTATTCAGTCACGAACAGCAAAAACAGCACATATGATAGACAAAACTGAATTGCAAAAAGCTGTACGCTACATAATAATAATAATAATAATAATAATAATAATAATAATAGTTGCAGTTTTCTCTCCTTCAGCTGTGTCACAGCCTCCAAAGTGCTCCTGCTTTGCAAAGGTCTTCAGTGAGTGACAGCCCAACACCAACTGACAGTAACTGTGCAGAAAGTGAAGGAAGTGGTTGCAGCTCTTTGTTCATGGGCCGGAAATTTCTGTGTGTGGAGTTCAACACCATCCACTCAGAAGCTGGATTACTGGATGGTAGATTTAAAAAGCTTGCATTCAGTGCATTCTTGTTACCTTTGTTCGTACGATGGTCTTTCGTTCTACACGGTGCATTTCAAGGTCCTGCACCCATCCGTCGGTAAACTGTACCTGGGCTTGTTGCAGTGACCTGAAGTTACTAAACTTCATGAGTGTATGCACTCACTCCAAGAACCGTATAATTATAAATATGAGCGTGGTGAGTTGGGCAGCACGCTGACGTCTTTGGTCCCTCTGTGTGCTCGTAAGGGTCTGACCCTTTCACTCCTTTGATTTTTTCCTCGTATCTTTTCTTTGTCTTTTCGTCGAGACTTTTTTGTGCGGCAAAGAAAAAACAAGAAGGTATTGGAACCGGAGAATGAACGTTTTGCGGTGCTGCAAATGCTTGCATTTGATGCGGTACTTGGATTGTTTTGCCACGAGTTCCCGGCATGCAATGCGCGAAAATCACGTGATTGCTAAACAAGGGGGCGGGTGCATCCGGCCTCCTCGGCTGTAATTGGTCCAGCCCAGAATCGATCATGACCAATTGGCCAATCCAACACCTTTCATTACATATACCCTTCCTAAAAAAAAAAAAAAAAAAAAAAAAAATCCATCGGCCCATAAAAACAAAAAATCGCCAGCGGCCCACCGGGCAAATGCCCGGTATGCCCGATGGCCAGTCCAGCTATGGATCAGGGGTGTCAAACTGAAATACACAGTGGGCCAAAATTCAAAACTGGAACAAAGTCGCAGGCTAACGTTAATATTTATTGAAATATATTTATTCCTCCAGATATAAGAATGAATCTTTTCTCAAACATGTTTTGCTGAAAAACTGAATATGGAACAAGTTCTGCTCCAATTATTTGGGTAAAGATAATAAACACTTTGATGGCCTATAAGTGAAAGTAAAAACGTGATAAACGAATAATATAATTAATAAATAATAAATAATTATATTTTTTGATAAGTGAAGTGAAGTTCACTGAACAGAAAGGAAATTTTGGTTTGATGATGGTTGACATGTTTTCCAAATAGAAGTTTTTCCTCTAGTGAGGAGATGCAGGTGCAGCAGAGCATTGCTGGAAGAAATGATCCCAAGGGTGGAATCTCCTGAGAAATCTTCAGAGACCCAGCGAGAAGTAGGGACCATAGCTGACAGCCCAGGCAGGGGTTGAGGTCAAAGGTCATGCTGTTTGGGGACCTACTGGTCATCATGAGAAGATTCTGGAACCACAGCAATGACCATAAAGCTGCACTGGATGGAGAGCTGTGCCACGGGGCTTTCCAGAGGTAATCACGAGGAGATTGTGGACAACATGTGAAATGAGAGAAAAGCTCTTTATTAGTAACTTTTACAACTTCTGGCAGGTTAATGTCTGAACTTTGGAGTGAAACACACCCTTAGTTACAGGAAATAACACCACTGTCTGTAACTAAGTGAGTCCACCTTAACACCACCTGTGTGTGTGTGACTGCATTACACTCCCACTGCTGGGAACCTGAACAAGAACCAGAACAAAGTCTAAAATAGAAGCTGACAAACAGCTGCACCACCGAGTGACACTTTATTTTATAAACTTCACAACAGGTTTCATGTTGTGACCTGTGGAGGTGAAAAGACACAAAACCTGTTTTACAGCTTTTGAGCTGCAGGCAGGATTGAAACACACCTTAGTTAAAAGTCAAACAGCAACATTTGTCTCCTCCCCTCACGTCACTCAAATGTGACAAACCAGGAAACAGGAAGTTCTTCGTCCTCAGTAAAGAGAGACGCACAGACGATCAGACTGAGCTCAGACCAAACTAGCAGCTTCCTCTGAGTGAGTCCAGCTACAGGAGAGAAAAGTGGAAAACTCCAATACTGCTGCTTCAAGCTGCTGACGCTCCACACACTGAATGTGAGTTTGAGCAAAAACACGACTCAAAGGAAGTTTCAGTGAAGGTGGTAGAGGAGGGAGGGGAGCCAGGACTGACTGTACTTCCTGTCTGCTGTTTTCAGCTTCACTCACAGACTCAATGGCTTCCAGATCAGAGGAGGATCTCTGCTGTCCGGTCTGTCAGGAGGTCTTCAGAGATCCTGTTATTCTGTCATGTAGCCACAGCTTCTGTAAAGACTGTCTGAAGAGATGGTGGAGAGAGAGACCAACACACGAGTGTCCAGTTTGTAAGAGAAGATCTTCAAGGGAAGAACCACCTTTAAATCTGGCTTTAAAGAACCTGTGTGAGTCGTTCTTACAGGAGAGAGATCAGAGAGCTTCAGAGGCTCTCTGCAGTCTGCACTCTGAGAAACTCAAACTCTTCTGTCTGGACCATCAGCAGCCAGTGTGTCACATCTGCTGTGCCTCAGAAAAACACACCAATCACAGATTCAGACCCATCGATGAAGCTGCACAACAACACAAGAAGGAACTTCAGGAAACTCTGGAGCCCTTAAAGAAGAAGTTAAAGGTTTGTGAAGAAGTTCAAGTGAAGTTTGATCAAACAGCAGAACACATTAAGGTCCAGGCCCGACACACAGAGAGGCAGATTAAGGAGCAGTTTAAGAAGCTTCACCAGTTTCTAGCAGAGGAAGAGGAGGCCAGGCTGGCTGCACTGAGGGAGGAAGAGGAGCAGAAGAGTGGGATGATGAAGGAGAAGATGGAGGCTCTGAGCAGAGAGATAGCAGCTCTTTCAGACTCAGTCAGAGCCACAGAGGAGGAGCTGAGAGCTGAAGACGTCTCATTCCTGCACAACTACAAGGCTGCAGTGGAAAGAGTCCAGCGCTGCCCCCTGCTGGATGATCCACAGCTGCCCTCAGGAGCTCTGATAGACCAGGCCAAACACCTGGGCAACCTGACCTTCAACATCTGGAACAACATGAAGGACATGGTCTCCTACACTCCTCTCATTCTGGACCCAAACACTGCTCATCCAAAACTCATCCTGTCTGAAGATCTGACCAGTGTGAGACGAGGAGGAGAGAGGCAGCAGCTTCCTGATAATCCAGAGAGGTTTGATTATTACTACACTGTCCTGGGCTCTGAGGGCTTTAACTCAGGGACTCACAGCTGGGATGTCGATGTTGGAGACAGTACAATGTGGTTACTGGGTGTGTTAGCAGAGTCTGTGCAGAGGAAGGGATACATAGAGTCTGGATTATGGATAATATGGTTCTATAAAGGTAAATACTACACACACTCACCATCAGCTCCTCGCACTGCTCTCTCAGTAGAGAAGAAGCTCCAGAGGATCAGAGTGAATCTGGACTGGAACAGAGGAAAGCTGTCGTTCTCTGATCCTGATACTAACACACACATACACACCTTCACACACACTTTCACTCACAGGATGTTTCCATACATTGGCACTGATGGAAAAGTGAAGGTGTGTCCGTTGAAGGTGTCAGTGTCAGTGCAGCAGATGAGTTGAGGATGATGATGTTTCTAATGTTGTTTCCTGTCAGTGAGTTGAAGCTGTTAAACTGCAGCTGTCCTCCTGCTGCCTCGTTGTTCCAAAGCTCTTTGTTTCTCTTTTAGTTTCACTCTTTCTTTCTGTTTCTGCTGTCCACCTTTTCACATGGAAAATCATTTCACTGTTTCTCACTGAATGACTCCCCAAACTAGATTTGAAATTCTATCAAGTTTCTAATCATTACAAGTGATTCATGTTTCTATTTGATGTGTAAATGGAGATGATTTAGTTTGCTGGGATATGGACTGACATGTGTTGAATGGGAGGAGCAGTTTGTTGTTGTCTTCTTGTCTGTTTATGACAACAATAAATATGTTGTTGAAACAATGATTCATGTTTAACTCCATATATGAAATGTTTCTGCTCTTTGAATTCTGTTTGATTAAAGACTTTCTTCATGACACAAATGAGATTTCAGTGTATTAATAGAACTAAATAAGCTCAGAGTTGAAAGGCTGGAGTATTATGTACGTGCTTCACTGTCAGGATCTTCAGGGGGATTCAAAGGGAAACATCAAACTGCTGTAATGAGATAAACTAGTTGGGCTGAACACACTTATCTGTAGTTTGTCTCCATCCAGGATCATCAGAATATAATGAACATGTGTGAAGAGCCACAAAATGCTGCTGCCCTCTCAGCATGATGAGCTCCAGCCTTTGTTAGCAGGACAACAGGAAACATGAGACAACTTTCAGAGACAGTAACCAACTGTGGCCACAAGATGGCAGCAGCTGATCTGAGATCCTTTATTGGACAGAAGGACTCTGCTCTGTGACGTCATCAGAGAGACGGCCTTCACTCTGATAGATCTGACGTCATGTCTGCACTGCGATGATGAAAGCTGATAAACACATTGTTATTGATCCATGAAATCACCTCTGTCCTCTCAAGTGTAGCTGTTTACAGAGCTGAAGAAGTCCTTCATCATCAAAACAGACAAACATGTATTTCCTGTATTAAGTGACGTCATCCTCACTCTGACCTCTTACATACATTCTGTTCAGTTTTCCTGCTGTAAGAAATAAAGTGTGTGAAAATAGAAATGCAGGGAAACATCCATTAATCACAGCTGAGCCGTTTGTTTCTGACTCACATTCAATGAGGCTTCAGGTGTAAATACCTCAGAAGTGTTTGTGAGTTCAGTAGAAGCAGACCCAGTCGACCATCATGGCCTCCACAGCACTACACAATGCAACAGAAAGGCCTTCATCATCTGCTGAACCACCTCTGAACCACGACGCTCTCCCTGCATCTAAAAGCTGTTAGTCAGGATGAGATGCTGCTGTGATCGCTCACAATTTACCTGTGAGACCTTTGTAAATATTGTCTTTGTTTCTGGAGGAAACACCTTTAGTCTGTTTGTATTTGGAGTGCAGATCTGGGCGTCCATCACTTTAACCTGCACACGTTTAGTTATTGAGTGTAGTTGATGTTTGGCAGCATTTTATAAGTGACAGTTCATGAACGGTGAAGGAACAGAGGACGCCTGACCATCCTACCTGTGTCAGTAAGAAGACTTTCATCACAACTTCACAACTTAACACAACTGAAACCTGAATCCAGTGTTGCATAGTTTACTAACAGTGTGTGCTGACACTGAAGTTAGCAGTTTGTTTCCTAAGAGCTGCTGGGACAAACCACAGTGACCGGCTACAGAGTTTAGTTAAGGTGGTTCTAACATGTGACCTGTTGAATTATTTACAGGGATTTATTTTTCATTTAAAGCATCATTTGTGAAGTTTTTATGAAGTTTACTTCTTTTATGTTCTTTGTGTAACGTTTAGATTTTCTTCTCTGGTGTTTTAACTCTTCAGGTTTCCTGTAACAGAGATGTAAACCACCGTTTTCTGATGCTGCTCCACTGGGACATAAACACGGCCACTTTATTAGGCACACCTTGCTGGCTGCAGGTTATAACCCCTGCTGGAAACATCCCCACAGATTTGGATCCTTATTGCCATGACAGCACCACACAGCTGCTCCAGATGCTGCAGGATGCTGGTCAGGGCTCTAACAGTGAAACTTTACTGAAAGTAAGAAACCTGAGAGGAAATAAACTTTGACTTTAGTAAGCTGAGCTCTGAAGCTGTGATGGAGCTCAGTCGGTGTGAAGGCGGCTGCTGTGTAACAAACGTTTGTCTGAGGTGCTGCGACTGATCGTGGTCATGTTTATTTAAAGAAGTCGGTGATGAAGCAGGCTGTGCAGTCCGAGCTCTTCATCAGTTAACAGTCCTCCAGAGCTGCTGCAGGGAGCTGACTGTCCTCCAGGTGGCGCTAAGTGAACAAAGTCCAAAGAAATAAACTTGGACTGTTTTTTGAAGCCTAAATAAAATGTAAATAAACTTTATAGATACATTTGAAACCAGCTACTCTGTGACTTTACACACTCACACAGTAACAGAGCTGATTCCTGATTGGAGCAGCACAGAGTTAGACTTCTTTTCTGGCTGTGGATTGGTTCGTCAGGATTTCCTCCTTTACAGGTTTAAAAACAATCTCTGTTTCTACATTTTTTGACCTCCTTCTTGTGTCTAAAGGTGAAGCAGCACCAGCCTCCTCTGATCCTCATGTTGTAGCTCTGTGTGTCCAGCAGGGGGCAGAACACCTCCAAACTGTGCCAGCAGCTCTCACTGTGAGCTCAGACGTTTGTGGACACTCAGTTTGTTTGAACATAGTAAATAATCAGAGCTTCTCACACTGTTTATGGGGACACCACCTGCCCGAGGGTGTACTGTGTCAGAGAGGTGGTGTATGGTGCTGGGTGTAGTCTCTCTGCTGGTTCACAGTTTTTACTGAGGAGCTGTGTTCATGTCAGGAAGGTTTCGTCTGATCACTGTGGTGCAGTTTGGTTTACTCTGTTTCTGAGTGTTTGTAGGATCAGTCTCTGCAGGTCACCTGATACCTGGCAGTGAAGTGTTTATGAATGAGCTCCGTCAGATTTAATCCAACAGAATAACATGTAAAACACTCCAGGGCTTTTACTCTGAAACTTTCTCCAGAGCTGTCTGGAGTTTTCTTACATTAAAATATTCTGGGATTACCAGACTGTCCACATCATGTGTCCTACAAAACTTTCATCCACAAATATACCCTGACATTAAACCCAAATAGATGTGAGAGCGAGTCATTAGTATCAGTACTGTGTGTGTGTGTGTGTGTGTATGTGTGTGTGTGTGTGTGTGTGTGTGTGTGTGTGTGTGTGAGAGAGAGATATTCAGGTAACTTACTGGGTTACTGCACATGCTCACACCTTTTCAGCACAACAGGTGCAGTTTGGTGTTTTACTGCCTCCTGCTGGAACAATGATGGCAGCTCTCAAGACTTTATTGGTTATTGTCATTTCGTGTTACACAGCCTGAAACGAAATACTGTTCCTCAGCAGCCTCTACAGTGCAATAACCAATATATTTTAAAAAGAATAAATACAGTTTAAAGGGAATAAGTTTAAAAAAGAGCAGCAAAAAAGGCATAAATAGCTTAAAATCTAAGTTCTAAAAAAACCTCCAGTTTTTATTAATATTTTATTATTTATCAAATTATTATAAACTAAAAATATTTTTTACGTGATAAACGACTTCAGTGCTTCGTCCATGACCTCCTGAAGGTAAAGGGCCCAAAGAGCCAATCAGCAGCTCTGAAACAGGAAATATGACTCATGGAGAAGTTCACAACAGTTTCAGCTGCCAATTGTACTCATCACCATGGAGACTGTCTCCATGGTGGAGGCAGAGTGACAGTGTTGTAGATGCTGCATTTTGAAGCCTCAGTGTTTATGTTGTGCCCTTAAACAGGGGAAATAGTGAGGAGAGGTGAAAGAGCGGCACAGACACGCAGCTCTCACTCTCACTCGTCTGTATTGAGTGAAGGAGGAAGCGCGCGAACCCACCTACTGGAGCCCTGAGGCATTAACAATGGATCGACGCACAATCAACCCAGGCAAAACTTTCACTACTTATCTCCCTCTATATCCCCACTGCATATTCTATTCGAAAACAGTCAAAGCAACAAATAAAACATTAATAAGGGCATGACATGAAATGTAAGGAACAGAGATGTACAACTTCAAAACTAATCAAATTTATGATCCACCACATTTATATTTTTGTTCACAGCCATGTACACATCAAACTCTCATCTTTCTGTCCAAAAACAAAACAAAAAGATTCCCTGTAAATTTGACCTTTTCCTTAAACTGTCCATTATAGCGTGGTCTTCCTACTTATCTTGACACAATACTCAGTCGCGTTGCCTGCTGCAAACTTAAAAGAAGTCTGACGAATGAAGTGACTGTGAGTGTGTCTGACGTCACGGTGTGTGTGAAAAGGTATCCAGCTGGGGCAGACATGATTCTGCAGGTCACCTGCCCAGTGGACAAAAAGAAATAAAATAGTTGTGTGGATGATATATGAATGATAATACGAAGAGCGTTTTGTGTCTCTCAGCCTGAAACAACTGTAATGCCACTTTCTGTTTTGGAGAAAGGACAGTTAAAAAAAGATGTGTGTTGTTTTAAGCAGTGATGAGAATAATGAAGATGTGATGAGAGAGCAACACAAAAGTATAAGTACAGGGTTGATGCTCTTTACAGGAAGGGTCAGAGCAGACTCTACCTGCTGAGGCGGCTGAGGTCATTTGGAGTCCAGGGAGCGCTTTTAAAGACCTTCTATGACTCTGTGGTGGCATCTGTCATTTTTTACAGTGTGGTATGTTGGAGCAGCAGTTTATCTCCCGCCCCATGCATGTAGATGTTGCTGAACTGCAGAGCTGCTTCAGTGACAGACTGCTGCATCCTCGATGCATGAAGGAGCGTTTCCGCAGGTCCTTCCTCCCTGCAGCTGTCAGACTGTACAATCTGAACTGCTCCCAACAAACACAGATGTTTACATCAGCGCTGTATCGTGCACTGTTTTATCAACCGATTCACACTACAACCAGGGTTGCCTCTTATCTGTATTTAATTTTATTTAATTTAACAACAGTATGGTACTCAGTTTTTGGTAACCATTGTCCTTCATGTAAATATGTAAGAATTGTGTATGTTTCTGTTCTGTGTCATGTGTACTGTTTGTTTGTATATGTGTTTTCTTGCTGCTGTTACACCCAAGTTTCCCCTTGTGGGACAATTAAATTGATATAACAACACTCGTGGTAAAGTTGTGGACTGGAAGAATACCTGACCAAGATTATCTTGCAATGTTTTGCAGCCGCCAGTCAAGCCGGTAGATAAATGTCTGTGATTGTCGCAGGTGGCTGTGTGGCTGGCAGGAGCTCTTTCCTATCAGTTTGTCCCCACCTTCACCTATGGTCACGAGCTTTGGGTAATAACCAAAAGAATCCGATTCTGGATATGAACTGCAACTCTCTTTACATTGACCTTTCCTCCACCCTTCTCGTTAGATTGCAGACTGTCCAGAATGCGGCGGCACGCCTTTTGACAGGTAGCAGGAAGTTTTCTTCCATCACTCCTGTTCTTGCTGGCTTGCACTGGCTTCCAATTAAATACCGTATTCAATTTAAAATATTACTTTTCACCTACAAAACCATTAATAACTTTGCGCCGAGCTACCTCAATGAGCTTCTCAGGTTACACACTCCTGTCAGAGCACTTAGCTCTGCTACCCAAATTCTTCTGGAGCAACCTCGTTCTCGGCTGAAGTCTCGCAGTGACCGCGCGTTTGCTGTAGCTGCCCCGGTCTTATGGAACAACCTTCCTGTCGCTATCCGGGCGTCTGACTCTATGCCACTGTTTAAATCACAGCTTAAGACTTATTTCTTTAATCTTGCCTTTCCACCCAGTTAACACTTGTGTGCGCTGGTACATTTTTTATGCTTGTGAACTACTTTTATATCTTATGATGGTTTTTATAATTGATACGTGCCAGGTCCTTTCTCTTTTCCCTCCCATCTCCCTTTTCCTATTTTATTTTTGTCAAGCACCTTGGTATACCCTTGTTTTTTTAGTGTGCTTTATAAATAAAGTTTATTTATTTATTTATTATTTGTTGCTGTTTAAGTTTGTCAATTTCAGACCTCTGTCTCTGAAGTTCAACGTTCTGCATTTCCAGGTCTTTCAGTTTTGCGACATGGTCTGACAGAAAAGAACATAAATAAGTCAATATGAATTTTATTTATCTGCATCATTTGAATCTTTTCATTTTTAGTAGGTTAGATTATTGAATAAATAATGAATAAATAATAAAAATAAAAAAATTAATGAGAAACGTTAGTGATAGATTCATGAAGTGACATTGATATCTCTGTAACAGGGGCTCATATGAAGGTTTCCTCATGCTGTCATTTTTCTCACTACCTGACATCATACTCTACCTTTATTCTCTTGTTTTAAGGTCCTGATTTCCACTTTCTGTTCAGCCACTGAGGCAGTCAGCTCTCTGAGCACAGCATGGACTTCCTGTGGACAGGGTTGCTGGTTTGAAATCTGCTGGTCAAGAATTTCATTATCTGCCTCTGTCTGATTTGTGGAAACAGAGCAGACCAGAAGCAACAGCGAGAACTTCAGCGTGATCTCCATTCTGTCAGTGAAAACTCAACAGTATCTGTGTGTCATCTGCAAACCTGACTGACTTTTATATTACACAGTACAGAGGGGAGGTCACTGTAGCATTAGATTCAACCTTATTCTAGTGAATCAGTGACTAATGTAATCTTTATGACTTTCAGATGCAGTACAAGGAGAAGAACAAGTGAGTATCAATGATTGTCAACTGATAGTAAAACATGAGCATGTGTGTTTCCACCAACTGACCAGAGCTTAGAGGACAAATATCAAAATGTGTGCTCAGATACAGATGTTTAAGCAGCTGTGAAAGAACATATCTGGAAGTTTTTGGCACTGAGGAAGTAATTGCCTTTGATTATGGAATTCCTCTAATAACTCAGAGCAAAAATACTCTAAATGACAAAATGCATAAAGTAATCTTTACAACTTTTACAAGGTACAAGACTACAAAGAGATAAACAAGTGAATGTCAATGATTATCAGCCGTTCATAAAATTAATCAGCACGTGTTGTTTTAGAAAATCCAATGTGAATGTAGGAACCATGAAGGTCACTGACATGGTATAACTTGAAGATGAACTTCTACTCTTCATGTGTAACATGACACTTGGTTGACCACCCTTCCCACTGCAGTTCAATAAAACCACAGCTGTCCTTTTTTGTTTCTTTCTTCTCTGACCACTTAGGTGAGAAAGCTAGTGTTCAATGCTTTTCAGAGAATGAATTAATCTCTGACCCTTCCACTCCAAGCACTCCTCCAGATGCAGTGAACAGTCTTATAAGCAATACAAGAGCATGCCGAAGAGTCTTGGTTGCTAAATACAGCAAAAGTATTCGGCCCCCTTGAATTTTTCCACATTTTGTCACATTACAGCCACAAACATGGATCAATTTTATTGGAATTCCACGTGAAAGACCAACACAAAGTGGTGCACACGTGAGAAGTGGAACGGAAATCATACATGATTCCAAACATTTTTTACAAATAACTGCAAAGTGGGGTGTGCGTAATTATTCAGCCCCCTTTGGTCTGAGTGCAGTCAGTTGCCCATAGACGTTGCCTGATGAGTGCTAATGACTAAATAGAGTGCACCTGTGTATAATCTAATGTCAGTACAAATACAGCTGCTCTATGATGGCCTCAGAGGTTGTCTAAGAGAATATTGGGAGCAACAACACCATGAAGTCCAAAGAACACACCAGACAGGTCAGGGATAAAGTTATTGAGAAATTTAAAGCAGGCGTAAGCTACAAAAAGATTTCCCAAGCCTTGAACATCCCACGGAGCACTGTTCAAGCCATCATTCAGAAATGGAAGGAGTACGGCACAACTGTAAACCTACCAAGACAAGGCCGTCCACCTAAACTCACAGGCCGAACAAGGAGAGCGCTGATCAGAAATGCAGCCAAGAGGCCCATGGTGACTCTGGACGAGCTGCAGAGATCTACAGCTCAGGTGGGGGAATCTGTCCATAGGACAACTATTAGTCGTGCACTGCACAAAGTTGGCCTTTATGGAAGAGTGGCAAGAAGAAAGCCATTGTTAACAGAAAACCAGAAGAAGTCCCGTTTGCAGTTTGCTACAAGCCATGTGGGGGACACAGCAAACATGTGGGGGACACAGCAAACATGTGGGGGACACAGCAAACATGTGGGGGACACAGCAAACATGTAGGGGACACAGCAAACATGTGGAAGAAGGTGCTCTGGTCAGATGAGACCAAAATGTAACTTTTTGGCCAAAATGCAAAACGCTATGTGTGGCGGAAAACTAACACTGCACCTCACTCTGAACACACCATCCCCACTGTCAGATATGGTGGTGGCAGCATCATGCTCTGGGGGTGCTTCTCTTCAGCAGGGACAGGAAGCTGGTCAGAGTTGATGGGAAGATGGATGGAGCCAAATACAGGGCAATCTTGGAAGAAAACCTCTTGGATTCTGCAAAAGACTTGAGACTGGGGCGGAGGTTCACCTTCCAGCAGGACAACGACCCTAAACATAAAGCGAGGGCAACAATGGAATGGTTTAAAACAAAACATATACATGTGTTAGAATGGCCCAGTCAAAGTCCAGATCTAAATCCAATCGAGAATCTGTGGCAAGATCTGAAAACTGCTGATCACAAACGCTGTCCATCTAATCTGACTGAGCTGGAGCTGTTTTGCAAAGAAGAATGGGCAAAGATTTCAGTCTGTAGATGTGCAAAGCTGGTAGAGACAGACCCTAAAAGACTGGCAGCTGTAACTGCAGCAAAAGGTGGTTCTACAAAGTATTGACTCAGGGGGCTGAATAATTACGCACACCCCACTTTGCAGTTATTTATTTGTAAAAAATGTTTGGAATCATGTATGATTTTCGTTCCACTTCTCACGTGTGCACCACTTTGTGTTGGTCTTTCACGTGGAATTCCAATAAAATTCTGTCTGGACAATGTCATATCATGAGTAATAATTAAAAATAATCCATATACATAAAACAAACACATGCACACACACACAGTGACATTTTAGACCTTCAGAATACTGTATATACTTTGGGCATCTCGGTGCTGATCCAGAATCCTTACATTATTATTTATTACTAGAGCTACAATAATAAAGCAAAGAGGAGGGGGAAGTAATAAATATGAAATAATGTATTTATGATGATTCCATTTGTTTCACTATCCACTCTGTGCAGGGCAAAGCTTATTACATGTTTAAACTGTAGAGATACAATAATTTTACTGCTGTAAAATCCAAATTTTGTCTTATTTAAAATATAAATCTAATATAATCTGCTTCTTAATGTATGTTCTTTAAAATACAGTGTGGCATGGGTGTGGTCTCTGGCCAGCTGCAGAGGAGGGGTGACGCAGTGAGCTCCCGGGGCGGTGCAGGGGCGGGGTGAACAGGTGTGCTGGGATCTGACAGTGATTGTGTCTCTTTATATGTTGGCAGTGACAGTCGGAGGAGGAGGGCGGACATGACAGCAGAGAGAGAGCGGGAGTGTCTGTGTCCCTGTACAAACGCACAGTATTAAATAAAAGTTCGGCTGTCGTCAAATTCACTCCAGCTTATATTTCTTGGGTCCAACGTTACATACAGCTTGTGTTTTTTAATATATCATAATTATAATAATGCATAATTATGTGGACATGCATATTAGATCGTTTTTTAGTGGAATATAATCCCTCCAGAAAGGCAGGAAAAGCTCTGTAACTTGCTTTAAAACTAAATATGTTCCCTAAAACGGTGACAGAGCTACAGACCCATGACAGCCTTACACAGGTAGCCAGCAGCTATGACCAGCACTACCTGTGCAGTTAATAAAAGGACAGGTAATGTTTGTCGCCCTGTTGCACACACAGCACGCTCGTTTGTTTCAGTTAGTCAGTTGCAACAAGACAACTACCAACGTGTACGTAATAAGCTGATACTCCTGGGTGCTACACACTACAGTGTACGCTGTACACCTACTTACTGGTTGTGTCGCATCAGTCTGTGTCTCTGAGTTAACTTGTGTTTCTCCTACAGCTCCGGACCGCTAAAAATGCGTGTGCTCTTTGTGAGCTCGTTCCCGGCTCGTAACCAGCGCGTTCTGCCGTCAAGGGCGATCATTGGTTAAATGTGATCATGTGACTGATGCAAGCCAGATCCTTTTATTTAGCAAAACTGTGATTAATAGTTAAATATTATTGTTGAGGGGCACAGACAAGACTCCGCAAAAATTTTTTAAAAGTTGCCTCAACAAAAGGGCACTCTGGGCACCCATCAGGAAAGGGGCGGGTGCTCAAGCCCCTCCAGCCCCCCCCCTGCACGTGCCTGCTGTTACACCATCGTAGGTTATACAGGCACTGATCCAATAGGTGTTTTGGCAGCCATCTGCTGTGACTGGTTGGGGGTGACGGAAAAGAGACGAGGGCAGATGGCGACAGGATAAAAGACACACATCAGGAAGAGACAAAGTTTATTACTCCTACTGATTAAATATCACAAACAACAGCCAATACAAACTAAACAACAAGCTAACAGGGGTGCTGCAGTCTTGGAATAAAACTGCAGAGATGATCAGTCTATGAAACCAAAGGTGCGTTTTATATTGGGAGAAGTACCAAAAATGTAAATAATGGGATATAAACTTGGCACTAGGACAAGCAAATGATTTTAAACTGGGCAGGAAAAATAAGATGCTTTTGAGTGGAGTCTCATGGGTCCCCCAAATATTTGTATCTTTACAAAAAATAATAATAACCAAAGCGCAAAAAAAGAGTAATATTTGGCATAATTAAAACTTGCCTACTAAGAATGACATAAAAATTACATAAAGTAGCACAAACACTTTAATATGCCACGGGTAAATTGAGCTGTGGCATTTTTCCTTTTTAAATCCGCCTTTTTTCTGAGCTAATTGAAAGCTGTTTAGAGATCCGTGGTTCTTTCACAGAAAATGATGCATTACTGTAAACTGAACACAATATAAAGTATTTAAAATGAGTTAAGCTTTACACATGTGCCGCAGTGACATTACTGCAGGTGTGATTCACTGACAATCACTTCCTCACTGAATGTTTCAGTGGTGCAGTTGCTCGGGCCTCTGAATCTCTGTTTTTTTGTATTTACCTGCTGCTGATGCTCCTCATGCTTACCTCTGGTCTTACCTTTGCTTCTTCCCCTCTGCTTGGATCTTCACCCATGTGCCTGTTGGACTGTCCTCTCCTCTGTAAACTCAGAGACCTCCTTGCCCTCCCCATTACACATTCTGGCTAAACTTGATAAAAAAAATACTGTAAAACCTAGGGATGGGTATTGATAAGATTTTAACGATTCCGATTCCATTTTCGATTCTGTTTAACGATTCGATTCTTTATCGATTCTCTTATCGATTCTTTTTTTTTTTTAAAAAGGAGAACACTAAGGTCGATTAGCTCAGAGCTTTGTTTTATATCTTCTCTTTGAACAAGATAGAAATTTAGGAGTAACATGGCCTTACAAACCCAACAGTGAGATCTTGAGAGATCCAGCCTACGGCTCTTCAATGGGGTGTCACAGGGTCCCCAGGAAAAAAAATTGTAAATGTAAAATAATAAAATAAATATTCTTGTGAGACATATCACATATTGACGGGGTCGGGTTATGTTAAAAAGTATAAATTGTTATACTTTGTTCATTGGTTCAAAGGTACCCCACACTTCTTTTTTTGTTTGCTTGTTTGTTCTGGTGTATTTTTCATTTGAACTGTTACTCTGCCAGAGTACTCATATTTACAAGATGGCATTGAACGCCCCATTGGTGTATCAGGAAAACTATTTTGTACGTATGTTCCTTGAAGGGGATTGAAGTCGTTCTTTTTTCCACCGCAGCGAAGGGCTAGGAGTAGGAGAGGAGCTGCTGTATGTTTTTGTTATCGAATCGATCTGATTGTGAAATAAAGCATATGCAGTGAGAAAGCAACTCCAGGGCCCTATTTCAGGAAGCCGGTTTAGAAAACTTAGAGTGAAAAACGATACTCAGGGTTGAGTAACCCCAAACTGTCCAACTCGGAATATTCGGTTTCAGAAAGGCTGATAACAATTAGTTCAGTCAACGCGGAGTTGCTTTAACCCCAAGTGAAGCGTGCGCACGAGGATACATAAAGCCCTGATAAGCGGAGCACAGAGTAAGCGAGTCACCATGGAGACGGAGGGAAAGAAGGCGCGGTCAATGTATTTTACAGCGCTTGAGGCCGAAATTCTGATGGCAGCATATGCCGATAACATGCAAATTTTGCAGAAAAAAAGGTAACACAGCCTCAGCTGCAAAAGAAAGGGAGCATGCATGGCAAAACATAGCCGACAGAGTCAATGCGTGAGTGTTAATATAAACATTGATCGAGGGATTTCCACCCATTTAACACGTTATTTTATCATATGTTATTTTATTTGTTATTTTATACATTTTATTTTGTGATGTGATGTGAGCGCAGGTGCAACCCAACAGGCCCCAAACGTTCCTGGCAGCAAGTAAAAATGAAATATAAAAATATAGTCCAAACAGGTAAGGTGTAATTGTATTATGAGCCATAGTGCTTGGTCTGTTTGTCCCATGTAAATCAATTGCAGTTAGAGGCTACATTAATTTCCTTTCTGTAAGCACTTATTGAAATTATCTGAGCACATTACAAGTACATATTTGCTTACTCTGTATGCTCAAATGTGACCCGTTATAGCCAACAGAAAAAAAGCGGAGGCCCGAAAAACAGGTGGGGGTCCTCCACCACCACCACTCACAGAGGCTGAGCAGTTGGCCCTCAGCCAAAACAGTGGGCGCCCTGTGGCCGAAGGCATCTCTGCGGGGACATCCTCTGAGTCAATAACCCCGCAAGACACAAGTGCCTACATAGGGGGTAACTTCAAAATAATACATGATGTGCATACATCCTTTCTTCACAGTCACCTTTGCAGTGCTACTCATTCATTTGATAAACTCTTTACCATAATGAATTTGTTTGTAGTGAAGTTATTTTCCTACTGATTTTGCCTTCCCTCAGTCTTGGTTGTCTTTGAGAGCATAATGACAATGAAGTGTAAGCTGAGTGCTATATGTTTGTTAATTGCCATTTGGTCCCTTGTAAGTTATAAGTGACCTGTATAAACCTCATATTCTATCAGTTGATGGTGATGGTGTACTGCATCTGGTGCAGCCTCCTGTTGAGCCAGACCAACATGCAGTTGTGAGTAATACTCCACAGATTATATGAGTTTACAGTAGAACAGCAATGTTGTTTATTTCTTTACTACAGGAAAATAATGAAGAAACATTGACAGCTGTTACAGAGGAGGAAGCAACAGAGACACTTTATGAGGTTTACATCTTTTAATACTTTGTGTACAGGAAATACAGGCGACCAATAAAGCCAGTTGAACAAAAAATCTGTTTATTCTTCTTTCAACATGTTGAGGTGATGGGTCAAAAGAAATGATTGTGACATATGGTGTCTCTGACTGCGCTTCCATCTTGTATGTCCGTGGGAGGGTCAGGATGTTCATGGTTTGGATCACTGCTGATGTTTGGTTCAGAAGGACAGTGTTCTCCTCTAATTGTGGCAATGTTGTGAAGAATCACACATGCCACAATAATGTCACATGCCCTTTCTGGGGTGACCCTGAGTCTTTGCAGGCACTGGAACCGGGCCTTAAGCATTCCGATAGTCATTTCAATTCTGGCTCTTGTCCTGCAATTAGCCAGATTATATCGCTGCTGTGGGCCCGGTTCAGGGTCAGGGTAAGGGGTAAGCAAATAGGGTAAACATGGATACCCCCTATCACCAAGCAAGTAGCCAGTGAACTCTCCTAAGACAGAAGGATACACTTCAGTTCAAATGTCCCTGAAGCAATTGGTCTTTATATATTTTAAAGTATTTTCAACTCACCATGTCCAAATTTTGTGCTCAGTGTACATTCACGGAATATTTGTGAGTCATGGACAGAGCCTGGCCGCTTGGCTTCCACATTTGTGATAATGTTGGCAGCATCATATATGATCTTCACAGTGCAGAGAACACAAATTAGCATCCATTACTATAATGAAATAATTTGTTAGTTTGACATGCTACAGGGAACTATGTACCTGTACATTAATGCTGTGGAAAGACTTCCTGTTCACATAGTCTCCTTCATTTACTAAAGGAGCAATGATTGGAATGTGAGTGCCATCTATACAGCCAATCACGCCTGGGAACCGTGAAAATAAATGTAAAATTTATGTAGTAGTCCAAGTATCACCACATCATAAATTAAGTTTTGGTCATCCTGCTACCTGCAATTTTGTGGAATCCCTCTTTGATAAATCTTGTGGGTCTATGACCGGGGAACACCACAAACGAGTACAGGAGACGTTTCAGTGCAACTGTAACATTCCTGACTGCCCGACAGACGGTAGCCTTGGAAACGTGCTCAGCGTCACCGATATTGTACAGAAAGCTCCCGTTTGCAAAGAAACGGAGTGCGGTACAAAGAATATGTAATGGACTGAGCGCATGTCCGCGATGTGTCACATGCGCAATATATGGCCTGAGGATGTTATTCAAATAAATTATAGATTGTGCTGAGAAACGGTAACGTTCGCACAGGAAATCATCAGGAAATGATAAAATGTCCGAACGCGCTCTAATCACTCTCTCCCGGCGGAGAGCTCTGCGGAGAATTTGGGCTTCAACATCTACTGGCTCTTCAAGGAAGGGACACGTCATGTCTGACACTTCCTACTGTCAGGTTTCCGACAAAGAGGCGGGGACAGTCAGGGTTAGTTGTAGTAAACCTGCTAGGGGGCAGGTTAGCTTCACGGAGTGTGTCATCATAGTGACTCACTGAGGCTTCATCTGAACTCGCTTTGTGAAACCGAAAAACCAGAGTTTTCGTTAACTCAGGGTATACTTAGTCAGACTTTGCACTAAACCGGCTTCCTGAAATAGGGCCCAGGAGTCATCCCTGCCTTAAAGCTGCAACATTCTTCTGTAGCAATAACAAAGTATAACATAAATTGTTCTGTGGCAATTACACAAGAATATCCAGTAATGTCCCTGCCCACAATTAAACACATTCACTTACCAAAAATCGGGGGCATCTGCTGTGGCAAATGGGTGCAAGCCTTTGACCACAAACTTAGACACTGCTCGGTGACATTAGTCTATCCTGGCCTGAAAGGAGACGCTACCGGTAGACTGCAGCGAGAACTGCCAGCATCTGAGCCAGACTCTGTCTGTCTCTCTCATCATGGTCACCTACATGTACAGTAATGGCAGGTCTTGTAATAAGGCAGATTGCGCTAACATAATATGCACTGTTAGTTGATTATTTACCTGCCGCATTAACGGGAGAGGACGTGCAAACGTTAGCGCTGCTGCTGGGTTGAGAGTCACGAGTCCGGAGCGGAATTAAAAACGCGTGTCATCGCGTGTTTTGTGAGCAAATGCTTTTGCATATTCGTAGTGTTTCCTCCCTTAAATGAAATATCTACTTTGCAAGTTGCCCTGTTGTCATCGGTTCTCATAAAGTATAATCAAACTTTTGAGCGTTTGAGCCGCTTAGGCGCCGTGTTTCCTGCCAGGTAAATGACGCTCCGCAACGTGGTGACGTCATTCGGGGCGACTGGAATCGATAAGGGAATCGTTTGCAAACGATTCCAAGGAATTGAAACAGTGGGAACCGGTTCTCAACAAGAACCGGTTTTTGATACCCATCCCTAGTAAAACCAATGTGTCCTGCATTTGAGTCCAATTATCATGAACATAATTTCTCTCTTTTTAGTTAATAGATCAGATTGTGTGCTTTAACATGTTTCCTTTATTTGCCTTTTCTTTCTGTGGTCATGTTAAAAAGCAGAGTGTAGTATATTGTTAGAGAATTGAGCCTGTCCACAGTAAAATAGTCACTTCTTTAAACTTAGTCCAAAATGGTGAGAAGAACCTTAACCTCACCTCAGAGTCTGACCTTAAACAACATTCAGTGTTCTGTTCTTCTTTCTGCTTTGTCCTCTCTTGTTTTCATCCATGTTTCTAGAGTTACATTTATTTATACTTTGTGTCGGCTCAGTGATTTATTTTTCTGTCTGCAGGTAGAAAAATCATTGACGTTTGCAGATGACACAGATGCTGTTATGTTTTCAGTGACTGAATGGAGATCATTGCAGTTTTCTTTGTTCTTTTTCCACAGATCAGACCACGAGCAGACTGCACTCCAACAACCCCGTCCACACTACATTTGACTGGTACTCACACTGCCCTTGAACATAAACTAAACAACATGTTGATTCCACCATGTTAGAAGATTTATAGAACTATCATATCATCCCCTTTATGCCTCCGTACATAAGTACTTAAGTAAGTAAGTACTCATTCACCCCTCTTTCTGTCATGGTATAAAAAGCTCAGGTTTGCACAGACACACATACTACGTCTGAAAAGAAGATCCAAGGTAAAGTGTTGGGTCGGGTAGTGAGACTATGCTTAATGGTAATTTGTGACATGACAATATTGCTGTAATTTCCAGAGAAATTGATGGCGGAAGGAAGAAGATCTTGCACAGTTCATTTTGCACTTGCATTAGAGCATGAAGCAAAGGTGGAGAGTCAGAAGACTGAAACTGACCAGTTGAAACAACAGCAGTTTTTTTTAATCATACGCACTGGACTCTAAACTAAATATATATATATATATATATATACATATATATATATATATATATATATATATATATATATATATATATATATATATATATATAATTTTTTAGGGGTGCAACGATACACAAAATACACGGTTCGGTTCGGTTCGATACTTTGGTGTCACGGTTCGATATTTTTTCGATATAAAAAATGTTCATGCATTTTTAATTTATCATTTATTAAAATTATAAATATATATTTTAACTCAAAAGTACAGTTTTTAAATTTAACCCTAACCCTTGTGCGTGTTTTTTATTTTGACAGCGAATGCGCACCTGCGGACCACTTATGTGCAGCCCTGGTTATTTAGCTCGTCATATTGCAGCCACAGAAATTCTTTTGTCCATGAAACCATAAAGCTGCACTTTCTTTTTGCCTTATAGTCTGATTTGTCATAACTTCTCCGTTTTGTGGTAAGCTTTTCTTTGGCTGTCACTTCTTCACCCTGACCTGTCTTATTTGGCTCAGCAGAACTGAAATATAAATCCTGCTGCTTTTACACACGCACTCACATAAGCTCAGCGATTCTCTGCGCGATCAACCTCTCACATGTTTAAGCTGCGGGAGATTTCACTTGTCATGTTTGCATAGTAAGCTAACGATTAATAAGACGATGTCAGAGGAATTGGTGCACAAATTATCATCACTCACAGATCAGTGCTGTCGCTCTCTATACACAGTTCGCACGATTGCAAAGTGAAAGCAAAAAAACAAGCGCAAATTCAAACGCGATTTCAATATGTCACATATTGACAGTGGCTCACCGATGCCAATGACATAATTACCCAGCTACATTTCTGAAAGAATGCAAAAGCATTGACATATATTTTTCCTACAATAGCCCGACGGGCAGGGCAGAGATAGATTTTGGTAGCCCGACTGAAAAAATCGCTAGCTCCGGGACGTCGGGCTAGCGATATTGCAAGCCCTGTATCTGATTGAGGAATCACTCATCTTTGGAAAAGAGAGTTTATTACAGAGAAATGGCTCTTTCCAAAATAAAAGCTATACTATCCGCTTCTTCTGGGCTATATTCTCAGCAGCATAAGGAGAATCATGTGCTAACAGCTGTCTAAATGACTCGGCTAAAGTTAGTAGCATGCTTGCTTTTTTTTGTCTGCTTCCACTTGTCTTTGCACTAGGATGATGTCGGCGTAAATGTGCAGTCATATTCGTTGAGTTCCCACTAGTGCTTTCAGGTTAATCTCGTTGAAATGACCTTAACGCCACAACACGGCAAATCTCCGTTAACGAGCTACCGCCGATCGCCCCGTGCATGGGGCTAGACGGCCAACACGTTAACGAGCTAACTGCGCTAACACACTAGTTCCCACCCATGTAATTGAGCATTGCATGGCACATCCAACATACTGTTTTACTTTAGTCCATGACTCGCTTACCTTCAGGGTCATACGTCACATGAAAACCAAAATAATTCCAAACGCCAGATCTGAATGAGGTTCAATTTGCCTGTTGAAAGTAGAGCTTAACTTCTGTCTCGCTAGCTTGCCCTGCGCTCTTCCTTCTGACGATGCTGTCTGTGTTGAGCGCTCAGTGGATCTGCGCTCGACAGTGCAGCCTAGGCGGAGTAGTCAAACACAGATTCACTGAGCGCTCAACACAGACAGCATCGTCAGAAGGAAAATTGATAAAATAAATTACAAATGTTGTATTGTTTGATACATATGCGTACCGAACCGAAAGCACTGTACCGAACGGTTCAATATCGATACGAATATCGTTGCACCCCTAATATATATATATATTAGGGGTGCAACGATACACAAAATTCACGGTTCGGTTCGATACTTTGGTGTCACGGTTCGATATTTTTTCGATACAAAAAAATGTTCATGCCTTTTTAATTTGTCATTTATTAAAATTATAAATATATATTTTAACTCAAACGTGCAGTTTTTAGATTTAATGTTGCTGAAACAACAAAGGGTTAAAATAAATCTATCTGATCAAGAAATCACTCATCTTTGGAAAAGAGAGTTTATTACAGAGAAATGGCTCTTTCCAAAATAAAAGCTATACTATACGCTTCTTCTGGGCTATATTCTCAGCAGCATATTAAACATATCAGGTCCCCATAAGGAGAATCATGTGCTAACGGCTGTCTAAATGACTCGGGTAAAGTTTGTAGCATGCGTGCTTGTTGTTTTTGTCTGCTTCCACTTGTCTTTGCACTAGGATGATGTCGGCGTCAATGTGCAGTCATATTCGTTGTGTTCTCACTAGTGCTGTCAGCGTTAATCTCGTTGAAATGACGTTAACGCCACAACACGGCAAATCTCCGTTAACGAGCTACAGCGGATCGCCCCGTGCGTGGGGCTGGACGGCGTCAACACGTTAACAAGCAAACTGCGCTTCACCTCTTCAGTTCTGAAAGCTGATGGAGAGTCTCGGGTGTTTAACTCCCAGTGAGGTTGTGATGCTGGCGGAGGTCCTGAGAGTGGATGACCCACCCTGCTGTCAACTGAGTTACTGAGGTCACATGGGTCAATGTGTGAGGGGGGGGGGTGAATGGCCCGGAAGTGATCCCAGGACTATGTTATAGGTAGCCAACACTTTTTCCATGTTTGAACTTAATGTGACCACTAGAGGGAGGTATGTGCCTCTTAGTGCCATAAGCCAGCTGTGCAGCAGGCAGGTTGTTTGGCTTCATTTTTGCACAATGGGAGGAGGCGCTGTCGCGTCGTCCATGTTTTCTACAGTCATTGATTTGGACACAGCCAATGTGTTTAGTTTTACTCTTCCCCATGTGATGTCATTATGTCCATTTGTGTCAGCTTTTTTCCCAGGTGCCTCCACTTCCCCATCACCTCATATGTGTATGTAAGTCTTCTGTCTCCCTTTGTTCATTGTTGCTTCGTCTGTGTTCCCACCCCCATGTCCTCATAGTCACAGAGTCATAGTGTGTGTCATAGTGCCCTCATATTATCACAGTATGTCATAGTTGTTCATAGGTTTCTTAGTTCTCCTGTCACCAGCCAAATAAAGGCTCGCTTTTGGTTTCAAGTTCCATCTCTCTGCCTATGTCTGTTCGTGGGTCGTCTACATACACTCCACAACCGAGACAGGAGAGGAACCTGATAACAGCTGAACGTTCTTTTGTTCACACGGAAAATAGGTGTGAAAGGCAAAATTATAAATTGTTTCTAAAAAAAATTAAATAAAGCTGTTTTATTAAATGAATATATACATAATGCAAATGTGCTCATAAATGAGTTGACTCTGTGTTTTCAGAGTTAACAGATTCATTCAGCGATATTGTCTGGATCTGAAATATTGCAGGTACACGCAGAGTGCAGAGGATTTTTACACATACACTGATAATTGTTTTCTATAAGTCTCTGGGTCAGGAAGTCCAAACATGACGTCCTGAACTGGGCCTTAGAATAAGCTGAAGGATAACATTAGATAATCAAGGCAGGATGTGTTTTTGTGTCCATGTGTTTCTGATTCCAGGAGGAGCAGATACCAGGTGAGGTCGGATGTGGACGGGGAGGATTCGCAGCAGACTGCCACGTTGGATTTGGGAGAAGATAATAATATTTTGTCATTGTCAAAGTATAAAAGCTGTACAGCCCATTTCAGGGTTAGGGTTGGGGTCAAAGTGAAACTAGAAATATTTAGAATCACAATGAGTTCAAAGCGTGAGGAGGTCTGATGTTCCAACAGTGTTCAGGATGAGAATTATTACCTGCAATGCTCCAGTTTGACCTCATGGTGGCAGTGCCGTCTCACTGTTATAATGGCTACACTCAGACTACAGGAGAGAACAAGAGGCTGTACTAAAACTCTGATGTTTTATCGTGTGTTTATGACATCATGCTGACGTCAGCCTGATAATACCTGTTGATTCAACTAAACAGCCAAGGTTTCCAAGGTTCTTAAATGAACCACAAACTACAGGGTAAGAGTGAGCTGCTGAAAGTCAGATCTGTTCTTCAAAGCAGACTTTCAGCTTTATTACAAACTAAGAGTCGGATCAGCACAAATACTGACACAGAGATGGCTGCTGGCACTGCGCTGCTCTGCTGCACTTTGCTGTTTGTCCTTGTCTTCGTCTCTGCAGGTGAGATTGAACTAAACTGAGGTTCTCTCTGAGATAACAAGAAGTACAGGAGGATTATTTTCATCTGGATTCAGTTTGTCTGTGTGTGAAGGAGACACCAGGCTGGGTGGACACTTAACATCTGTAATCCAGCTGTGACAGAGACAAAGAAGTGTAATGTGTGTGTCAGTGTGATGTGTTGTAGTGTCAGGAGTCAGGATGCAGCTACAAAGCTTCTTGTTCAGTGTATACAAACAGCTGTAGCTCCATAAAGGCAGCATGCAGAGACTCACAGTGTCTTATAATGAGAGGCTGCTTTCTCTCACACATTATGTTCACTTATTATCAGCACATGTTGTTGTTCTGTGGAAGCTAACATCTTGTAGTTTCTGACACTTTGCATGTTTAGCATGAGGCTAAAATTCCCCCTCAGTGGGTCACTGGTGACCTGCTGGATGTTCAGAGGTTCATTAAATCCAACATGACTAAAAACTCAAATGTCAAAGTGTTGTTTCCTCTTTCAGAGCAGAAAACCATCACAGCTGAGTCTGGACAGGACGTCACTCTGACATGTCGAGCTCCAAACAACAACATTAGAGTAATAAAGTGGGAGAGATTTGACCTGGGAGATGATTATGTGCTTTTGTACCAGGATGGTCTCCCTGATTCAACACACCAGCATCCATCTTTTAAGAACCGGGTGGATCTGCAGGACAGACAGATGAAGGATGGAGACGTGTCTTTGATTCTGAAGGATGTGACAGTTCATGACGCTGGAGCATACGAGTGTCGTTTCTTCATGGAAGAAACTCGCTCATGGAAGTCCATCAGCAGCCTCAACCTGATTGTTACAGGTGAGTGAGTAGAGTTGAGTGTGTGTGATCAGAGGTGAAGCTGCTTCCTGGTTGTTGATGTGTGTTTGTTGTATGGATGAGCTGGTGGATGTCAGAGGTAGACAGATGTTTCTCCAGCTGTTGTCTTTGTGGCTGGTAGTCTAGAGTTGTAGAGCAGCATTGTTTGGTTAGAGCAGAAACAAAGACATTTATGAATCCGTCTCTTCTTCTCTTGCTCTCTAACTCGTCTGTAAACATGTGTGGGGAAGCTCAATGTTAAAGCCTACAGCTGGAGGGGGAGGGGAGGGGTGAAGCTGGTGGTGAGTCTGTGAAAGTGAATCACAGTCAACTACAGCCCCTTAAATTGCCTTATTACACAATGCTGAGAAAGCATTCGAACGGGTGGAGTGAGATTATCTGTTTTATACTCTAAATAAATTTGGATTTGGCCCTAATTTCATTTCATGGATTCAGTTACTTGACTCCTCACCTATGGCACGTGTTAGAACAAATTTGTTATTCTCTTCTTATTTCCCACTTCTCCGTGGTACGAGACAAGGATGTCCCTTATCCCCTCTCCTTTTGCGTTATCAATTGAACCATTGGCGATTAAAGCCAAGCTGACAGCTGACAGTTGCATTAAGGGCATCTTCAGAGCTGACCAGGAGCACAAAATATCCGTATATGCTGACGATCTCCTGCTGTATATGTCAGAGCCTTTATAACACTGAATAAGCATATCCCTGCATTTATTTGGAACGGCAAAAGTCCATGAATTCGTAAAGATTTCATGCAGAGGACTAGGCCAATGGGTGGATTAGCCTTGCCAATTTTTCAGTCTTATTATTGGGCAGCAAATATTCGAAATATGCTGGATCAGTAATTTTACCACAGAGACTCCAGCTTGGCTCCAAATTGACTCATCCAATTGTGGCAAAATGTGCCTATCAGCTTTGTTGAGTTCAGCTCTCCCATTAGAACTGTACACCTATAAATGTAACCCTTTGTTGTATGACTCGCTCAGAATCTGGGTGCAATGTAAGGTTTGGGTTACACTATCAGCTCAAATCATATGTTCCCACCCTCAATGATGGATTCTGCCTTTAAAATATGGGAAGGTAATGGACTTAGAAATATCAAAGACCTTTTTGCAGATGGAATTTTTCTCATTCACGCAGCTCCTGAAGCAGTTTAATGTTCCTCGCAAACATTTTTTCCGCTATTTACAAGTTCACCACTTTGTAAAGAGTCGATTTCCTTCATTTCCAGAAGTACCTGAGGAAACTTCTTTGGATAAAATTATTAATATAAACACTCATAAGAGAGGGGCGATTAAAGAAATGTATGCTATATTATTAGATCTTCAATCTCCTTCTCTCTCCATCCTTAAAGCTCAGTGGGAGAAAGACCTTGGGATGACTTTAACAGATGAGCTCTATGTTTTCTCCATAGGGTACACTCTTCTTCTATATGTGCCAGACATGGGCTGACCCCCTGTGTAACAGATGTAAAGCAGAAACAGGTTCACTCCTTCATAGTTTTTGGCCCCAATCTTCATAACTATTGGGTGTCTACCCATACGGAAAAGATGCATATAAATCTTATAAAGTTTGTATCGGTCTTGTGTGAAGCTTGTATTAAAAGCATACAAGAGTGAAAACAGATTAAGATCCCTTGAAAATCATATAAATGAAACTTGTATGTTTTGGATATTTACTAAAACAATATAAGAAAGTAATGAGAAAGTGGCCACTTTCATGAGTAAATCATATAAGCCTTATATGATTGACTGTATGAAGTAGGCCACATCTTATGCAAGTCTTATAAGTTTTTTCTATTTCTTTTCCATATGGGTATATTTAACACCTTTTCAGAGATATATAACGTTAATTATGATCCCTCTGCTCTAATCTTTGGGGTGATACCTCAAAACATCACTTTGCCAAAATACTATTCAAATTCTTTGCTTCACTCATTGCAAGGCGCCTTATACTTTTAAGATGGAAGCAGGAAGCTCCTCCCACACATGAACAGAGGCTTGCAGAGCTCATGAAGTTTTTGCATTTAGAAAAGATGAGATATACACTGGTAGGTTCAACCACCAAATTTCTTGAGGCATGGCAGCCTTTTCTAATGTACATGGAAACATTTAAAATGACCACATTGTCATGACCAGATACCATCCATCCATTTTATTTTTGTTGTTGTTGTTTGTTTGTTTTTTGTTTTGTAGGGGTTTCTTTAGTTTGTTTGTTTGTTTTCTTTCTGTTATCTTTTGGGGTATTGTAAAAACTGAACAGCAAACTACTGTATGTTCAAAGTTTTGCTATTAACATGCTGCTGTAACTGAAAATAAAATGAAAAAATAAATAAAACTCAAATGTCAAAGGAAATAAACAAAATATTTAAAGTCAACCATTCTGATCATAATTGCACTTTGACCTTTAACCTCTCTGCTCTGTGTTGTTTCATCTTTCAGATCAGAAAACCATCACAGCTAAGTCTGGACAGGACGTCACTCTGACATGTCGAGCTCCAAACAACAACATCTTCGCTCTAGAGTGGGAGAGAGCTGACCTGAAGTCAGGAAAGGCGACCAGCATCCATCTTTTAAGAACCGGGTGGATCTGCAGGACAAAGAGATGAAGGATGGAGACGTGTCTTTGATTCTGAAGGATGTGACGATTTATGATGCTGGAACATACGAGTGTCGTTTCCTCATGGTAGAAGCACGCTCATTCAAACACAGCTTCATCAAACTGGTTGTTGATCCTCCAGGTGAGTGAGTAGAGTTGAGTGTGTGTGATCAGAGGTGAAGCTGCTTCCTGGTTGCTGATGTGTGTTTGTTGTATGGATGAGCGGGATGTCAGAGGTAGACAGATGTTTCTCCAGCTGGTGAAAACGTACTTAGTGCAGACACAAAACGTCCATCAGCTTCAAAGTGTGTCAGAAAAATGTCCACATGGTGACTGATGGATGAGAGAGGTCCCATTGTTGTTGTTGTGCACAAATCATTGAACAACACAAACACTTAGAGCTGCTTTCAGTGCTGCCTGTTTTGTTACTGCACACATTTCTGATGGTCCTACAGTCCAACGTAGCAAACGTCTCCCTGAAGCCTCTTCTTAGAGACCAAAGGTTGGATCAGAGCGAGCAGCTGAAAGGACACATCTATGAATGCAGTCAGAGACTTTCTCACAACCTCACACTTCATCTGGTCACATTTACACTCAGGTTCTCTGTTAGTCACTGAGATTACAGACTCGCACATTTAAAATAATCTGAATGTTGGATCAGATGAAGTTAATATTTTTTATTTCTTGAACATATGTTTAATTAGCATGTTGCTAAAGCTTTAAGTAATGCACTGGTGACCTGGTGTATGTTAACAGGTCAATTAATCAAATCCAGAATAACTCAAATGTAAGCTAAACAGCATAAATATTAAACATAAACAACATCATATTTCCCCCATGGCACAGTCCACTCAGCACTTCCTGGAGTTTCTCATTTGATCGTTCATTGACACTCATGACTTACAGAGACTCTGATCATCAAACACAGGAATAAAACAAGCAGTGAGCACAACAAAGGATTATTAAAGAAGGAATATTAACTCTATTCTAACTCTAGTAACTCTACACCAGGAAACCACCAAATCTTCTGCAAACGTGATTTTAACCAGTCAAAATGTTTTTGGATATTTATTCAGTGTAGAAACCTAAAAAGTCAGTTTTTTTTAGATGTTTGGTTGTTTTGAACAATTATATCAAACTGTAAGTATGATGTTTGGTATATAGTATTATATATTGCATGGTATTGATATATTGCACTGTTTGAAGTGCTTCGTATATAAAAGTAGTAAACTGTGTACACAGTGTTTGGTGTGACAGAGCTGTTGTCACTGAATCACAGGTTCAGATGTTTCAGCCTCATAATAAACAAACACGTTTTCAGAGACTCGAGGATTTGACCTTCCAAAAGTCTCAGACATGTTTTAATGAGCTCTCACAGTCTGCAGCCAAACAGGTCAAATTATAAAGAACAGCTGGATCAACCCAACATGACCTCTGACCCCGAAGCAGCTGTTAGACCTGTGTATTTGAAAAAAATTATGATTTTTTTTTATGGTGAAAGCAAGATTCCAGACTGCAGTTTTGGTCAGATCATGTTTTTAAATAAAAAGCAGAAAAATCAACATTAACATTTTCTCACTTTATAAATGTTATGAATGATTTTTTCATCTAATCTCCTGAACTAGAAGAGGACACCTCACAGCTGTTTCTCACCTGCAGGTCAGCCAGGAGGACACAGAGATGAACTGTGAGTCGGACGATCTGAGGACAGACAGAAAGTCTCCTGAACATCCAGCAGTCGACTCTGATGATCATCATGTTCAGACTCGGACCAACAGTGTGTGTCTGTGCTGTCAGTGACTCTGAACTACAGTTTATTCATCTTGTTCATGAGATTTACTGACACAAAGTCAAACTGTGTTACAAACACACATGAATTTCTGATCTCAGAGTCAGTGAGTGTTGGAGCTTCAGGTTAGACAAATTAACTATTTTATGTTGGTGTGATTGTTTATTAGCTTCATGTGACTTTTTCTTCTTTAAGTACAGCCCACTGGAAAACACTTTGTATAAAAATCATCTCTTTGGCTGACATTGTTTTTAGTTTGTAAACCAATCTTACCCAGTTTAACAGATTGTACAAACTGTTAACGTCTCTCTCTGATCCTGCACTGAGAAGTTTGACAACCTCTTCAACTTTTCTTTAACATGACACACTGTTCAGCTCAGATTTAACCTGCTTTGACCTTTGACACCAGCAAAACATCCTGAACAACTTTGCTGGGTTGAGACCTGATTACTTTTCATAAACAGACCCATAAGACTCAAAAATATGAAACATATTTTCACATTTATACTGTTGTATAGATGATGCAAACCTTTGTACACTGATGCTCTTTTGGGTGAAGTTTGACTCATTTGTTTAGATGGATTTTCAGATCCACCAGTTTGGCTCAAGTTAGAAACATTGTGATTTTAGGGAAAATTGCCACTCATAACGTATAAATATAGACGTCATGTTTGTGTGGATTTGTAATGAGACAGCAGTGTCGGAGGTCACAGTCATCCTGTTGCCCACAGAAACAGACTGTGAATTAGTAAAGTAACACATGGAGCGCATGAGGAACAAAGGTCATACATGTATCTCCTGAAGTGGATTCTGGGTCTCTGACTTCCTCCCACAGTCCAAAGACATCAACGGGTGTTTTTTATTTATCCGTGTATGCTGTGTGTTAATGTGTGGTTCCTACAGAACTTAATGGTCAGTAACACTAACATGTAAACATGAGTACATCACATCAGCACATGAAAGAACAACAGTGTGGCATTAATATTACAGCAGTGAGGACAGTGTGATGAACTGATGCTCTGATCTCTGGTCTGACCAAAGCTTTAACTCCAAACATCTCTCCACTGTTAGAGCTTCTGCACTGTTTCAGGTTCAAATCATGGTTCATACTTTCATGGCCTGATGGTGTGACGCCTCCACCTACATCACTGAACTGCTCCACTTCTGTACTCTTCTCTCTGTGGCCTTCTTGAAACATCCTCTTGGTGTTTGTGGGGTTTTTCTCAGTTCATGTGTGCCTTATAAGAGTTTGTTTTTTAAAGACAATGACAATCAGTGAATTCCTTCTGTGATTGAATGAAATATGAGCACTATGTAAGTGTGTAAGTGTTAATAAAGATTTACATGTACCTGTTGAATTCTCTTTTCATTGTTTTTGTCCCTCCAATAACAGACAAACCTCTGTTTCTGAAGTGCCTTAGAGCAACGTCTTCCTCTGTAACTGAATGCTGTGGGTAAACATGTCTTTACTTCTGTGCCTGAAAACAACATCTCCCTGTAGAAAGTGAAGGCTGAGCTCACTCAGATCACTCAGTCAGATCAACTGAGCTTAGAAATAAACTGATTTGTTGATTTTACAATGCTGTGATTGCAGCTATTCCACAACTCTCTCTGTTAATGGTACACATGGCCACTGATTAAATGGTCATTGATCAATCATCATTATTCTTTCGGATAGCGATTGAGATTGCGGATAGAAGTGGCAGAAATGGGCTTCCTCCAAAGAGTGGTTGGCCTCTGCCTTAGAGATACGGTGAGCAGTTTGGCTATTGGAGGGGCTCAGGGTAGAGCTGCTGCTCCTTCACATCGAAAGAAACCAGTTGAGGTGGTTTGGGCATCTGACGAGGATGCCTCCTGGGTGAATTGTTCCATGCATGTCCCACAAGAAGGAATCGAATGGAACTGAAGAAATCACTTGGAAGAGTGACAAAGCATTTCTCCAATTGAATGCGTCCAGATAAACAGAATCAACCTTTTGTGACACTTTTATAATGTTCAACACGATTACTAACAGATAACACACCCAGTGTACTAAACTCACTGTGTGCAGGACTTTGTTTGGTGTTTACATAAACGGTAAATGGTCTGAATTTCTATAGCGCTTTACTAGTCCCTATGGACCCCAAAGCACTTTACACTATATTCAGTCATCCACCCATTCACACACTGGTGATGGCAAGGCAGACATACATTGTAGCCACAGCGGCCCTGGGGCGCACTGACAGAGGCAAAATGAAAACAAACTACAAACTGCTGAGCTGTTGAACAGCTGATCCAGCCTTTAGTCTGAGCTGCAGTCAGTCACACAAACAGACTGAACAGGGTGTGTTCTGTGCAGCACCTGCATGTAAAACAGAAGCAAAGCTGTTCCTGTGAAATGAAAGTGAAAGCCTCTCTGAGCGTCTCCCTGTAGAAAATGGAGGCTGAGCTCAGTCAGATCACTCAGCCTGCAGACAAATGGAGGCGTGTTTGAGACGTGCAGATAAACACTCAGCTTTGTGTCGTCCTCTAAGGGCTCAGGGCCGTCCTGTTGTCATATTATCACATGCATGACAACATGCGTCTCAGTCCTCAGAGTCCTCTGCACAGTGCTCAGGGATTTTCCTCATCTTTCATATTGTGTGCCTGTTTGAATTCAAGCATCATCGTCTACAACTGGACACCCAGCTCTATCTGTCCATGAAGCCAGATAACACACACCATTTAGTTAAACTGCAGGAATGTCTTAAAGACATAAAGACCTGGATGATAACTTTCTGCTTCTTAATTCAGATCAAACTGAGGTTATTGTAATCGGCCCTGAAAATCTTAGAAATATGGTATCTAACCAGATTCTTACTCTGGATGGCATTACCTTGGCCTCCAGTAACACTGTGAGGAACCTTGGAGTCATTTTTGACCAGGACATGTCCTTCAATGCACATATTAAACAAATATGTAAGACTGCTTTCTTCCATTTGCGCAACATCTCTAAAGTTAGAAATATCCTGTCTCAGAGTGACGCTGAAAAACTAGTTCATGCATTTATTACTTCCAGGCTGGACTACTGTAATTCATTATTATCAGGATGTCCAAAAAAACTCACTGAAAAGCCTTCAGCTAATCCAAAATGCTGCAGCAAGAGTCCTGACAGGGACTAGAAAGAGAGAGCAGATTTCTCCTGTTTTGGCTTCCCTTCATTGGCTTCCTGTTAAATCCAGAATTGAATTCAAAATGCTGCTCCTCACATACAAGGTCTTAAATAATCAGGCCCCATCTTATCTTAATGACCTTGTGGTACCATATCACCCTATTAGAGCACTTCGCTCTCGCTCTGCAGGCCTACTTGTTGTTCCTAGAGTATTTAAAAGTAGAATGGGAGGGAGAGCCTTCAGTTTTCAGGCCCCTCTTCTGTGGAACCAGCTTCCAGTTTGGATTCAGGAGACAGACACTATCTCTACTTTTAAGATTAGGCTTAAAACTTTCCTTTTTGCTAAAGCATATAGTTAGGGCTGGACCAGGTGACCCTGAATCCTCCCTTAGTTATGCTGCAATAGACGTAGGCTGCCGGGCAATGTTCCCTCTAATTGTTCATGTGTCTGAGCGAGTCGCAATATGGCGCCCCCCAGTGGCTGCAGCCAGACTCTTGGGGCCCCTTTTGGTCTCTGCAGGCATAATTAATCAATCACATGGATCATTTCTCAGAAAGGCTCAACAAGTACACGTAATTTTTAATGGAACTATTTTATTTGTAAATTCTATTTATTTTTTTAATGAATACATTCTCTTCTGACCATAGTTGTTTTATTGCCTAATGAGATTTGACTAATCAATATAATAGTCCACTCTTGTGCGCTCTATCCTCGATGAGGACATGACCCTCACTGTCCAATCAAATTCTTACCTCCCATTAAAGGTTTGTGATTGGACAGTAAATTTATAAAAGGTCATGTCAGCACATAGTGTCCATAGTAGTAATGGTAAATTTGATTCTTTTTACTGAATCGAGTTTTAATGAGTCACTCACCAAAGTGAATCAGTTTTGTTGACTCATTTGATTCACTGAGTCGGTCGACCAGAGAGTGCAAAAAATGTACATTTTCACTCAAACTTAATTTGTTTCTCTTTTCATGTAAATCCTACTGCTAAGATGAATGATTCTAAAAGAAAACAACTATTTTACAGAGCAAAAAAGAGCAAAACATTTCTAAAATTAAGCAATTTTCTATCAAAATTGCTTAATAAACATTTATTTTATTTTATTTTAATATATTTTTATTTTTTATTTTATTAGTATTTTCCTTAAATGTGTTAAATATATATTTTCTCATCTAAATGTCCACTGAGCTGTGAGCCAGTAATGCACCTTAACATTGGTTGCCAACCAAGAAGAAGAAGAAGCTGTGAGCCAGGAGGGAGGGGGTGAGTGAGTCCTGAGTGATTTGCTTATGCTTACAAATCAGCACAGGAGGGAGGGGGTGAGTAGCTCAAATGTGCTGTTAGCATGTTAGCAGAGCGATGCTACTGTGAACCGAGGAGCTATTTTCTTGATGTGAGCTTCTACTCAGGGTTTTTTCTTCCAGTTCAGAGCAGAAATTTTTTGTTACGATACTGGATGTTGTGTTTTTCTCCACAATTTTAATTATAAGCTAGATACATTGTTGCTAACAGCAACAGGGATGAGTCAGTGAGTCAGTTGGGCTTGTGAATCATGATTCACGAGTCAGTAAAGTGATTCTCGAGTATTGAACGATTCGTTCATGATTTGCGCATCACTAGTCCATAGTTATAAATCCCACCACTCAGTATTATTAACACATTCTCTCCATGACCCCAGTAAGCTACTGAAGGCTAACCCAGGCAAATATCCCAGAATGCATTTCGTCGAAAACGTAAGAGGCAGTTTCGGAGGGATGCACAGTTTAAAATATTCTTTCTGAATGTAGCTGTGTAAACTTCAAATATCTACTCGATTTATCAAGACATCACAGATTTGCAAAAGTGCTCTAACGTTTTCCGAGATGTGGGACAGTCCACAGTGGGTTGAGAGTGTGGATCTGTGACCTGCGTGAGAATCAGCTTCCTAACATTTGTCTGGAAGAAACACACAGACAGGAAGCAGCAACAAGTGTGAACATTTCACAGATCATGTGTAATCGGTTATTATCAGGATGTCTTAAAAACTCCCATAAAACCTTCAGCTGATGCAAAATGCTGCAGTCGACTCCTGACAGGGACTAGAAGGACAGAGCAGCTTCCTCCTATTCTGGCCTCTCCTCATTGGCTTCCTGTTAAATCCACAATTTAAAATCCTGCTCCTCACATAGAAGAACTTTAATCAGGCCTATCTTATTTCATTGACCTTAGAGTACCATATGTCCAAATCATGGTTCAACAGCAGCTAGGTGGATGTCAGCAGCTTACATGGTGGAGATAAATCCAGGGTTTGAGATTGTTTACAACTTAAACTCAGAGCCTTTTAACACAATTACTGACAAATAATGCACTCAGAGTACTAAACACACTGTGTACAGGACTTTGATTGGTGTTTGCAGAGATGAAAATGATGCAGCCTGCTGACCAGTTGAATCAGCTGATCCAGCCTCTTATCTGAGCTGCAGTCAGTCACACAAACAGACTGAACAGGGTGTGTTCTGTGCAGCACCTGCATGTAAAACAGAAGCAAAGCTGTTCCTGTGAAATGAAACTGAAAGCCTGTCTGAGCGTCTCCCTGTAGAAAATGGAGGCTGAGCTCAGTCAGATCACTCAGCCTGCAGACAAATGGAGGCGTGTTTGAGACGTGCAGATAAACAGTCACAGCTTAGTGTCGGCCTCTGAGGGCTCAGGGCCGTCCTGTTGTCATGTTATCAAGTGCATGACGGCTCTCTGCACACACTTTGAGTCCTTATGCACATTTTCACGAGTCCTCATCTCTGTGGACCTGAGGGATTACCCACAGTTCATAGTGTTGTGATTAGGGATGGGTATCGTTTAGGTTTTATCCGATACCGGTGCCAAATCGGTACTTTTGAAACGGTGCCGGTGCTCAAACGGTGCTCAAACCGGTGCTTAAAGAATGGAGAACACAAAATTGGTCCAAAAACCTCTCATGTTCAGCTGGTTTTATGTAAAAAGATAACAATGTTAGCCTTTTCTGCAGCTATGGGGCATATATGGTATCACTCTTGGCTGGAAGCAGTGCTTAACCAATGGAAAAAATACAAACTTTGTCCAAAAACCTCTCATGTTCAGCTGTTTCCCTCTTTTTCTTTGGTCATTTTAGCCTTTTTGTCCAGGGTGAAGGGAGTATCTGCCATCAAACAAGAAGACAGCCGCATGTAGCTATGATGATGTTTGCTAGTTCACCTTACATGCATTAATGTAATAACGTGGTTAGCCTACTCAACGTAAATTACACGCGAACAACATTAAGCTACTCACGCAGAGAAGAACGGCTGCTGCTGCCATCAAATACGGTGCATTTCTCGGCTTTAAAAAAAAAAAAAAACGCTATGCGTCGCCAGGTGTTTCATCGGATTTGAGGTGTTACCTCCTTTGCACAGTATCAGCTTAAAGCACTTGTTGCTGCTGAGTTTGCATATTTTGCTATGAAGTACAGCCAGACTTTTGACCGCTTCACCTTGGACATTTTTAATCTGTAGCTCTGCTCTAACAGAACGTACGTACCTGGACCCGCCTACTATCCTCGGAAACGTAAAATGATTGGCTAGGAGTGTATCACAGCTCAGGAAAAAAAAGCACCGAAATAAAGCACCGAAATGTGCGCTGCTTTTTGGTCTGGTTACTACCGTTTATGTCAGAACTGGTGCCATCATGGCACCGGACACCGGTACCCATCCCTAGTTGTGATGGTGAAAGCATTAAGAACAAGGATGGAAAATAAATAAATAAATAACCAAACTGAAGGTTCAGAGGAATGTAGCTCATCACAAATGCTTCATGATGAAGTTTTCACAATGATGAATAATTTGATTATTTTACAGTTCCTTCCTGTAAAGTTAGAGCCTGAAAACAGACAAAATCAATCAGTAAATGTCAGATCACACGACGAGGTCTGAGGGACCACGACAGTTAGCATCACAGCAGAGGTGACAAAGTGCTTTCTGTGGCCTGTTTATCTTCAGTTCTTTGAATTTAATTAGACATTAATTTCATTAATTAGAATTAATTTCAGTACATTAAACATTAGCAGAAGGATGGAGAGCGTGCTATATGTATTTCTTGCACTTGCACAAACACAAACAGCAGCTCTTCTTGTTTTTGCCACTCAATCTAGAAGAGAATTTAGATCAAGAAATTTCCACGATCATTATGATTTGATTTGATTTTATAGGAAATGCAGTTTGACGTGTTTCCAATACTGAGGATGAGGATACACTATAAAAAATTTAAAGCTACTGTTAGTTTTCCTGTCTTGTAAAAAGTAAAGTTTTTGTTCATGCACAGAAAATGAATATTTTTCAGATTTCAATGGACTTTCTGTCATTTTTGTTTTGTTTTGTTGGGGTTAAAACGATGCCACCTTAAAATGAAACTGAAAAATAAATATTGACATTAAGACAAGAAAAAAGTTTTCACACTTACATCTTTTTTTTTCTTTTTTGCTTACAGTTTTTTTTTTCAGTTTCAGTTTGCTGGCACTGTTTTGGCGTCTGGGGGCACGATTGTTAATAACAAACACACAAATATTACATCTTTTGAATCTGTGATGACATGTGACAATATGATGAAGTTCACATGATGTAGCTTCTCTGCCAACAACACAAATGAAAGAATAAATAATTTAAACCAAAGTAAGAGTTTATTGTTCAAATACAGAGACACTCTCACACTGACCTTTGTTGTTTGTTCTCTGTCCTTCATACAAACATTTGGGGCTTACAGACTCTGTGAACACTGAGTTTTCAGGCTTTTCTAATGCTGTGTGAGCAGCAGGAAAATACAATCAGAGCATAAACACACATACATACAAGGTCAAAGACGAGTAGCTACACTTTTTAAACGCAATAACTGATCACTGATGTGAAGTCAGCGAGTACCGAGGTGAACTTTTCTTATCTTTGAGATCTATTGAAACAACTACATTAAATCATACTGCTGAGTGACAACAATAGCGTTATCTAAGGTTAGAGGGTTACCTAGGCAACCAGGGATGTGCATAACCATCTGTCAGCTACAAATTGATGCATGAACGATGGGATGAGTTCATACTTGGATGTAATTTTAGTGAAACAGCTGATCGAGGATTAGTGTTGTTGAGGTTTTGTGGTCCACAGCTCACACTCACATAATGAGGTCATATTTGATCTTATAAACAAAAACACTGATCCCAGGTCTGTAACACTGTTCATGGATACTGAGGGTAAACAACACACACAGCTCACAAAGATAAAGAGAAAACTGAAACCAGATCTTGATGATTGAAAGATTCAGGTGTGAAAAACTTCATAAATATGTAATCTGAGCTCAAAATGATGTAACTACAGTCAGTGGAAACAAAACCATCAAAGTGAAAAATGTTCAAGTGTTGATTTCATTTGTTTGAAGAGTTAAAAGTAGGCGTGCACAACAAAATGTCTCAGTGAGCTGTGTCACACTCAAAGTCAGAGCTTTCTGTGTCAGAAAGAGGCTAAATCACCATGGTAACTGATGGTGAAAGATCACCTGGTCAGGAGCATTTCATGTTCAGAGTTTTGTTTTTAAATCAGCTGTTAGAGCCACGTTTTCACTGTGATGTCGATTCTCTGCTGGAGGAAATGTTTCATATGTGCAGCTTGTTAAACTGTAACTTGCTGAAGCCACTGAGTGAAGCTAAACTGCACATCACACTGTTCCAATGTACCTGTATTCATGTAGTGGAGACATTAGTGAAGTTATCAGTGAGTAACGTCTCTGATTGGACTGGGTGGCGCTCACAGGGACCATTTTGTGTAGAAGAAAAGTCACATGATACATGAAACGCTCCTTTTCATCTGAGCGTGCTCAGAGCCTGAAGCAGAGAAAGGTGATAATCACCACGGTGATACCTGCTGTCTCGGACTGCAGTTTCAGGTTTAGTTGAGCCAGCTAACACAAAGAAAGCCTGACTGTGTTGAAGTTGATTTGTAGTCACAGCCCTCTGGATGTTCCAGTTACTATGAAATGTAAAGACTGTTTTTAAAGATGAAACTCGTCCACTGAGATGAGCTGTCAGCAAAAACAGAAGCAGCCATTAAAGATAAAACTGAAATAAACCTACAGTGCTGTGGGCCTGCTGTCTGTGCTCAGTTCATCTGTTTCTGCAGGATTTTAAACACTGACAACACCCAGAACTCTGAACAGCAGCAGCAGACTCAAAGCTGGAAAAACCTCTGAGACATTTTAAACCTGCTGCACTTAAACAGGAGGCTGGTTTGTTTCCACTCTCTGCTGTTGTTTATGTTTTCTGTAGATCAAAAAACCAACAACAGCAACAAGAAGCAGAGCAGGAACTGACAGACCAACAATCAGTCCAACAGATCCATCCTCCTTCTCTTTGTCTTCATCCTTCTCTTGTCCTCCTGTCAGACCTGCAGGTGAGAAACAGGTGTGAGGTGTCAGCTGTCAGGTAGGTGATGAGTGAAGAACAGAACAGAATCCATTTGCTCTTCAAACTGCTGTCAGACATTATCTACTGCACTCTGATCACATCACTCAGACCAGCTGCTTTCTACAAAGTCTCATCAGCAACATCTTTAGAAACAAACATCAACAACCAGGAAGCAGCTTCACCTCTGATCACACACACACTCAACTCTACTCACTCACCTGGAGGAACAACATGAAGGTGGATGCTGCTGATGAACTTCCATGAGCGTGTTTCTTCCATGAAGACACGACACTCATATGTTCCACTATCAGCAGTGTTCACATCCTTCAGAATCAAAGACACGTCTCCATCCTTCATCTGTCTGTCCTGCAGATCCACCCGGTTCTTAAAAGATGGATGCTGGTTGTCTGGAACAAAGTGACCGTCCCGGAACACAAACACATATTCATCTCTCAGGTCAGCTCTGCTCCACTCTAAAATAATGATGTTGTTGTTTGCAGCTCGACATGTCAGAGTGACGTCCTGTCCAGACTCAGCTGTGATGGTTTTCTGGTCTGAAACAGGAAACAGCACAGAGCAGAGAGGTTAAAGGTCAAAGTACAATTGTTCACTTCTACAGCAGCCAATCAGAAACACACAATAAAAGATTGTCTTCTGTTATTAGATGATGATCTTTGATTGTGTTTCTTCTTGTGTCCCTTCAGGCGTCACCACAGCGAGTCTTCTCCTCCTCCTCACCTGATCCCGAGCATCTTCATCAGGGCTGATTTGTGACAGAAGGACAGCAGCAAGAGTGAAAGGGAAGGTTTGAAGATGGCAGTGAGCTGCTGTCATGTTTGCTTTGGAGACTCTGACACAAAGACAGGAGGCCGAGCTGAACATGTTCAGATTTTCATTGAGAGCAGAATGGACGAGATTATGAACGAGTTCATCAGAGGGAAGCTCAGGCTGAGACGTTTGGAGACAAAGTTCATGAGCAAAGACTGAGACGGATGAAAAACATCATCTGAAAAACAAATCTTTGGTTTTAGAATCTGTTAGTTTGATAAAATGTTGTTGATGGACGAGTTCATTGAGACTCTGGATGTCTGTCAGACTGAGTCACTGCTTTTTATTGTAACAGCTGTACTGATGCTCCTGAATCTGGCCTCTGACACAAACCTCCAAACAGTAAGAATGAAAAAAGAATAAAACTATTAAAACTCTTCAAGCAATAAATAATCAAACCTGAAAAAGAAGAAAATCATCTGGAAACTAAACTGAACTAAACACAAAAAGTCCAAATGGAATAAAAACTCAAACTATTGAGAAAAACTACAATAACTCTGTTCCACAGAACAACAACATGTGCTGATAATAAGTGAACATAATGTGTGAGAGAAAGCAGCCTCTCATTATAAGACACTGTGAGTCTCTGCATGCTGCCTTTATGGAGCTACAGCTGTTTGTATACACTGAACAAGAAGCTTTGTAGCTGCATCCTGACTCCTGACACTACAACACATCACACTGACACACACATTACACTTCTTTGTGTCTGTGCTGCAAACTGCACCAACACACAGACTCCACCCAGCTTTGTGTCGATCGCAACACTGAATGAGTAACAAACTACTTCTTAGAGAAATATAATCAGCATGTAAACCAGACTGAGACTCTTTATCTCAGAAATAAACTCAGTTTAGTTTCTATCAGTTAAATCTCACCTGCAGAGACGAACAGGACAAACATCAGCGTGGAGCAGAGCGACGCAGTTACAGCAGACATGTCCGTGTTCTCTGTTTCTGCTGATCTGACTCTTAGTTTGTTCTAAATGTTTGAGTCTGTTGGTGTTTTCACTGAATAACTGAACCTGAGTTTAAACCTGAACACATCAGATTAAATTTAAGGTTTAAATAAAGTTAAAGCTGCGGCTCAAACTCTTCCGTGTCTCGTGAGGACGTGGCGTTAGAGTGACGTTTGGTAGGTTGGACTGAGGATGCGCAGAAATAAGTGCGTCACAACAAACGAAGTAGAAAAGTTTTAGTGTTCAGTTGTTGAACGATCTCCACAGAACAAAATCAGAACCTCTCATGTGTCGTCATGTAGGAACAGTTTGTGTTTCAGTCTTTGAAGCAGAAGAACGTTTTGTTTCTGACGGCAGTTTGATTCTTGTTTCATCGTCACAAACAGAAAAACTGAAATAATATGAAAATAAGTCTCAGGGAAATATTTTTACTAAACAGCCAAAACTTCCTGTTTTATCTCAGAGTTAAATCTCACCTGCAGAGACGAACAGGACAAACATCAGCGTGGAGCAGAGTGACGCAGTTACAGCAGACATGTCCGTGTTCTCTGTTTCTGCTCATCTGACTCTTAGTTTGTCCTAAATGTCTGAGTCTGTTGGTATTTTCACTGAATAACTGAACCTGAGTTTAAACCTGAACACATCAGATTAAAGGTTTAAATAAATCTGAATGTCACTGAGGGTTAGAGCTGATCTGTTGTTCAGCTGCTCGTTTAAACTCAACACTTTGAAGATGCTTTGAAAGTCTGATATGTTCGACCAATATAATTTGAATTTTCTACCAATGATCTTTCAGGCTTTTCATGGTTAACATCCACTGAAAATGAAATTATATTTTAAATTTAGTTTCACTCGCTTTTGGAGTTTCTGTTCAAATATTTTTGTGGGTTGATGTTAACCAAACTTTAACCAAGAAAACTGAAACGTTTTACCTAAAAGACTGAAAATGATTTTAGAAAAAGGCAACAAACACTTACTGTTGTTCTTAACAGATCTGTTAAATCCTCAAACACTCTTCTGATCATCAGGATGGAAAAAAAATCCACATGAAGATAAAAACTGTGAGGCTGGTTTAATCGATCTGCTTTCTCTGTAGGTTCAAAAGAAACTACTTTAGGTGAGCTTTTTTTTTTTAAATGAGCGATTAAAAAAGAAAAAAAAATGCTAAAAATGTAAATCTGTGGCTGAACTGACCTCTGTGCCAAACAGCTGAACCAACTGACTCTTGTTTCACTCTGCTGTCCTGTTTAACAGGTAAAACAAGGTGTCACAGTTATAGGAAATGAACCCGTTTCCAATGCAACAGGTAGACGTGTAGAGACAAGCTGTCAGTGAATTGAAATGAACTTGTCCTAATGAATAAAAAGTCAAAAGTCAGTTGTGTTGGAGCCACAGAGAGCAAATCTCTGTTCTTTATGGAGAACCAGTGAGTCCTACTTCCTGTGTCTAGTTTTACTTCGTCTGTCTCGTCCTCTGTGATTGGCCCAGCTGTGCTCCCACATGTTATACTGTGTGTACATGTTGTCTTTGTCTTCTCTTACTCTTTGTTATTCTCCCTCACAGCTGCGTCCCATGAAGGTTATAGTTTCAGATGGTGATGAGTAGATGACACATGGAGTGTGTGGCACATTCACTTTGCTGTGTTGACACTGTGTGACACTGAAGGGCGATTGATTAATAATTGCCAACAACCTGGATAAAGAGTGTGAGACTAAACTTGGGTGATTCATTCTGACAGCTCTGTACTGTACTGTGTTACACGAGCGCTGATGGCTCACGTCTGCTTGTAGATCAGCTGATCACAGCCTGGAAACAGCTGGAGCTCACAAAACAAATGATTCCGACTTATTTCTTTATCCCTGCTGCACTCAGTCGTAGAGTTCCTCTACCTGCCACATCCACTTTAACCCCAGACTACCTTTTACTGAGTACTACGGTAGGACCTGAGTACTTTTCAGAGCCTGTAGTTTTCACTTTTACTTCTGTAAAGAAGTTTAATGAGTACTTCAGCTATTACCAGAGTATTTGTACAGCTTGAGTATCTGTACTTCTTAACTACAGATTTTTTTTTTTACTTTTCTCCCTTTGAAAGTGTCTAATTATCAGTAATTATCTATTATTTACTGAATAATATGTAGAATATAAAGCAGAAGCTGTGGATGACTTACTGTAGTCAGGAGTTCAGGAGAATCCTCAGAGTTTCTGCTCCTCATCATGATGGAAACATGAAAACATGTTGATGCTCTTTGAGCTGGAATCAGTCCAAAGCAGCCGTGAGTGTGAACCAACAGACATCATTATAATAACTCTGACATGAATCCTGATAGAAATCCTGCTCACTGACCTCTCTAACTGTAACTCTGTCACTGACACATCTGCCAACATCTGTTCCTGTAACAGCTCAGAGGAGTTCAGCACTTTCTGATTATTATCAGAAAAATCAGAACAGGAGGAGCGTTTTTGTAAATGTGGCTGAAAGCGGCGAGGCAAGTTTATTTATATAAGTTCATTTATATAGCACAATTCAACAACAAGGTGATTCAAAGTGCTTTACAGAGACATTAAAAAACAAAAACAATAAAAAGCATGATTTAAAAAAACTGTAGATAAAATCAGAACAATAGATAAAATCAGTAGTTAAAATGTTAGTTTTGAACTTTAAGCTTAAAAGTGTGGATTTGGTGCTTTATTCAAATGCAGCTGAGAACAGGTGAGTCTTCAACCTGGATTTAAATAAACTGAGTGCTTCAGCTGATCTGAGGCTTTCTGGGAGTTTGTTCCAGATATAAGGAGCATAAAAGATGAATGCAGCTTCTCCGTGTCTGGTTCTGACTCTGGGAACTGATAAAAGACCGGATCCAGATGACCTGAGGGATCTGGAAGGTTCATACTGGGTCAGGAGGTCACTGATGTATTTTGGTCCTAAACCATTCAGAGCTTTATAGACCAGCATCAGAACTTTAAAGTCTATCCTCTGACGGACAGGCAGCCAGTGTAAAGACCTCAGAGCTGGACTGATGTGGTCCACTTTTTTGGTCTTAGTGAGGACTCGAGCAGCAGAGTTCTGAATGAGCTGTAGTTGTCTGACTGATTTTTTTCGGTAGACCTGTAAAGATGCTGTTACAGTAATCAAGCCTACTAAAGATGAATGCATGGACTAGTTTTTCCAGGTCCTGTTGAGACATCAGATCTTTTATCCTTGAAATATTCTTGAGGTGATAGTAAGCTGACTTTGTTATTGTCTTAATGTGTTTTTCTAAGTTTAGGTCTGCATCCATCACTACACCCAAATTTCTCGCCTGGTTTGTGGTTTTTAGATGTATAGATTGAAGTTCTCTGGTGAGCTGTAATCGTTTTTCTTTGGCACCAAAGACTATTACTTCAGTTTTGTTTTTGTTTAGCTGGAGAAAATTGTGGCACAACCAGTCATTGATTTCCTCAATGCATTTACCAAGAGCCTGTACAGGGCCTCGGTCTCCTGGTGACATTGTGATATATATTTGTGTGTCATCTGCATAGCTGTGGTACTTTATTTTGTTGTTCTTTATAATCTGTGCCAGTGGGAGCATGTAGATGTTAAACAGAAGGGGTCCCAAGATGGAACCTTGGGGAACTCCACATGTGATACTTGTCTGCTCAGATGTGAAGTTACCTATTGATACAAAGTATTTTCTGTTTTCTAAGTATGTTTTGAACCAGTTTAGTACAGTTCCTGAAAGACCTGTCCAGTTCTCCAGTCGTTTGAGTAATATGTTGTGGTCAACTGTATCAAATGCTGCACTGAGATCCAGTAAAACTAAGACTGACATTGTTCCACTGTCTGTATTCAGACATATGTCATTAAACACTTTGGTCAGAGCGGTTTCAGTGCTGTGGTTCTGTCTAAAACCTGACTGGAAGGCATCGTAGCAGTTATTCTGTTTTAAGAAGTAACTGAGCTGTTGAGAAACTGCTTTTTCAATGATCTCACTTAAAAATGGGAGATTTGAGATCGGCCTGTAGTTGTTCATTTGTGTCTTGTCAAGATTGTCCTTTTTCAGTATAGGTTTTATTACAGCAGTTTTTAGTGGTTCCGGAAACACACCTGATAATAAAGAAAAGTTGACGATCTGTAACAGGTCTGACTCTAAAGTCTTTGAGACCTTTTTGAAAAAACTTGTTGGCAGGACATCTAAACAGCAGGAGGAGGAGTTCAGTTGACCTAAGATGTCCTCCAGGTCTTTGCTGTTTATAGGGTGAAACTGTTTCATGGTGTTTAAACAGTTTTTCGGTGGACACAGTACATATCCTGGATCTGCTGTTGATGTACCAACTGCTTGTCTAATCTTTTGGATTTTTTCTGTGAAGAATTTGGCAAAGTCATTGCAGGCCATGGTTGAATGAAGTTCAAGCTCAGCTGTTAGATTTGTATTGTTGATTGTCATTTATGCTTAGAAATATTTACTTATATATGCTTAGAGTTTTGTAATTAGTTGTAGATTGGTAGAGGTTTTGATCCTTGATAGTCTGCAAACTTTGTGTGTATTAGACAGCACTTTGGGAGCATGAGAGGTCATACCGTGTCTTATTATTTTATGGTAGGATTAACGTAGTTGCGTCTGTTTTAGTCTAAGTGCTCTTTGTTTAGATGAACTGCAGGACTTCCTCACCGTGTTATCTAGGATGAACCATCTAGGGTGAGGGGGAGGCTACCCTCTTCCTGACCAAGGATGTTTGACCCTTTGATCAGCAGTACACACACACACACACACACACACACACACACACACGCAAGGTACTCTTTGTGTATGTAGACGTCATATGTTAATGAACTTATGCATATTCATGTAACCTCAATAAAAGGACAGTGATACGGGAGAACGGACGAGAGCTACTGGGGTCAAGCGAAGGAACGGTGCCTGTCCGGTTCTCTCCCGTGCACGAGTACCATGAAGAAGTTTGCCTACTTGCGTCTTGCTTGCAGTGTAATTATATTGTCTTAACGTTCCAGCGAATAGGTTTATACTACAAACCTATCATCAGCTTTCCTACACTCTCTTTTTTCATTTTTCACCAGTGTGGAGTTTCTCCATGGAGACTTTTTCCTTCCAGAGATAACCTTCACCTTAATGGGAGCAATAGTGTCCATTACATTTAACATGTTAGCATTGAAGCTATTGACGAGCTCATTGACTGAACCTTTGGACAGGTCAGGTGTTAATGGGAAGACCTGGTTAAAGATCTCACTACTGTGTTCAGTTATACACCGTTTTGTGATCACAGCTGTTGATATATTTATGTGGGCTGAGATTTTACTTTCAAAGAAAACACAGTAATGATCAGACAGGCCCACATCAGACACAGTAATGTTTGAAATGCTCAGGCCCTTGGAGATCAGTAGGTCAAGAGTGTGTCCTCTATTATGTGTGGCCTCTGTTACATGCTGAGTCAGCCCAAAGTTGCCCAGAGTGTTACTCAGGTCTTTAGTCCCTTTGTCCTGAGGGTTGTCCACATGGATGTTAAAATCCCCAACAATAATTACACAGTCGAAATCAACACAGATCACAGACAGCAGTTCACTGAGGTCATTAAAAAAGTCTGTGCAGTATTTGGGAGGCCTGTAAACATTAAGAAACACAACTTTGGATGGGCCTTCAGCTGTAAAGCCACATATTCAAAAGATAGCTGCTTACATTGAAATGATTCATAAAATAAGACAGCAAAATAATTATTCTGTCCTGATTTTAGTTTTTATAAAAAGAACCCAAAATCCTCAGGAATAAAAACTGAATATAAATAAATAATAAGTAAAATATATTACATATAATCAACACACCGTACTAAATGAAAGTTTATATAAATCACATTTATAACAAATAAATTCTAATCAGAAGCCTCTTTATGATTATGATTTCCCCACCATCAAATAAAACAGAAGAGATAAATGCTGATTATAGATCTTCTTTTGTTGTTGTTCCTTAAATTATTTATTTATTTAAAATATTCTGGAAACATCCAGAGGATGTGTTTTAGTTACATTTTTGGTCATGTGTTTTTTAAAACTTTATTTAAATTTAATGTTTTTCTCAATAATTACTCCAAGGTTTTTTTTGTCCAAATGTCAGCTTGTTGTTGTCATAGTAACAATGTCAGTCAGTGTACTTACTGCTTTCCTTGGGTTACTGTGTCTATAACATAGCTAGCATTGTTTTATCCTATTAAACAGAAATGAGGCATCTTTGGCACAATTTTGGTTTTAGATGCTGTGATTTGAAGCATTGGGTTTTGCATTATGTCCACTGACATTTTTACATGGTGTTCAAAATTACTGCCCAAATATCTGCCCAGAGATGTATGCAACACAAAAAATGACTTCCCCATTCAAGCACCAATGCCACAGCAAGTTTTACAGTTTCACCAAAACAAAATGTTTTATTTGTCTTTAGAGGAACATCAGAGGGACACATCTAACACAACAAACAAAGCCTTGTAGAAAGGAAACAAAAATGACGTAAAAGGCTTCCCACTCCTACAGCTACAAAAATTTATAATTAATTACAATAATAATAATTTCTACAAAAAACGAATTTAGCTCTTCTAGATGCAGAAACTTCATCACACAAGTAAGCACAGCCTGATTGGAAATGGGGCATAGGTAGGGACAACCAGTCTTGTAGTCGTCCCCATTCAATCTCCAACCGATGATCACCTTCCAGCTGGAACTTACATAACCATAAAGGTAAGGAAAGGAAAAACTCAATGCTTCATGGGAATCCCCGGCAGCCTACGTCTATTGCAGCATAACTAAGGGAGGATTCAGGGTCACCTGGTCCAGCCCTAACTATATGCTTTAGCAAAAAGGAAAGTTTGAAGCTTAATCTTAAAAGTAGAGATAATGTCCTTCTCCTGAATCCAAACTGGAAGCTGGTTCCACAGAAGAGGGGCCTGAAAACTGAAGGCTCTGCCTCCCATTCTACTTTTAAATACTCTAGGAACAACAAGTAAGCCTGCAGAGCGAGAGCGAAGTGCTCTAATAGGGTGATATGGTACTACAAGGTCATTAAGATAAGATGGGGCCTGATTATTTAAGACCTTGTATGTGAGGAGCAGGATTTTGAATTCAATTCTGGATTTAACAGGAAGCCAATGAAGGGAAGCCAGTGTCAGACCAACAGAATAGACCTAGCAGAAGAAGCTACTTCCATTTAGGAGTTTTCAAGGCCTCTGAGTATTTCCTCCAGTTTTTATCCATCTATTGGTATCAAGACTGCATCTGTGAGATTTTCTGCCACAGAGGGAATTTTCCACAACTGCTACAGCTGCCAAACGTCTTGGTGCATGCTCAATCATCCGGTAAGTAAATCTCCAAAAGTTGATTCTGTTCATCTGGACGCAGCGTTTTGTGGGAGAAACGTTTCGTCACTCATCCAGGTGACTTCTTCAGTCTCAGCTGACTGCAGGTTTCCTCAATCTTATAAACAGAACATTTGCATAATGACTGAAAGCAGCCCACTGAAGGAACGATGGGCTGGGAGGTCAGAGATCAGTGGGCTTTGGTCAGTGGTTGTTGATCATGAACTGACAGATCTGTATCCTGTGTGTGCACCCACTGTGGGCCTTTTCTGTGCTTAGTGTCAGCCTGAGCTCCATGCAGGCCTCAAAGGCCAAGCAATTCAAAAGCTTCACCAAAACAAGGCACCACTCAAATAGCTGGACCCAGGCTCGCCGCCCTTATGGAGGAAAACATAGAAGATAGTAGTAATATACCTATACCTTTTTTTACATGGTCCACTATTGTAGCTCTGATGTCATCAGCAATTCTATTTCTTACTCTTCCTACCCTTCCTCTCCCCCCTCCTCATCTTCCTCTCCCCCCTCCTCGTCTTCCTCTTGCTCCTCCTTGTCCTTGTCGTCCTCTTCATCCTACTTCTTCACCTCCACGTCCTCTTCCTCGGCCTCCTCTACTTCTCACTCTTTCTGCTCCCTCCATTGTACTCCGCACACACAGCTTACCTGTATTATAGTGCTTAGCCTGATTGCAAAGTGAACTAATTATCTAAAAAAGTTTTCACATGTGAAAGTGTGCCAGACAGTTGGCAAATTAGTGTTAATGATAGCCATACATGTGTATACTTTTGCTAGGAGTGTGTTGGAAATTTGGTAATTGAGTGTTGTGTAGTTAATTGTGCCTACAGTTTTGCAAAGTGTGTGTTACAAAATTGCAAACTGAGTGCAAAGCAGTTTTTGTGCTTTTAGTTTTGCAAACTCAGTGAGTGGTTTTGCTATAAGTCTGAATAGTTTTAGAGATTGTGCTACAGGAATCACAGTTAGGGTTTAAGCATTCAGAAAAAACTGTAATAGAGTATTATTTAATGAAACCATTATGCATTTTAATTAAACTCTTTTTAAAGGATTGTATAGGTCTCGGAGTTCTGTTATTTAGACATAGGTGATTTAATTTAACTACTTTAGGGGTATTTTAACTAGTTAGGAGCCTTTTGCATTTTCTTCAGTGCTATTTAGGAGCAAATAGTTTTCAAACAGAGGTCCGCAAATAACAGGTATCCCTTTAGAAATAAACAGTGATACTTCTAAAAACTGTGTATTCCCACACAGCATTTAATTTAGCTAGTTTAGGAAGATTTCACTTTTCTAATAGTTTCACAGGCTAGTAGTTTTTTTTTAAATAGAGCACCACAAACAACATGTATCCCTTTAGAAATAAGCTGTGATACTTCTAAAAAACACATATTCCCACACTCTGTAACAGTTAGGCTCCCAAAAGTCTGTAAAAAGGTATGAAGCAACAAAAGAGGAGACCTTATCAAGAGTATCCCAGCCCAAAGGTGTTTTCTCACAAACAGTTAATTCTCACAGTCTGCAACAGTTAGACTCGATGATTACACATAGATGATCAGAGGGGGTGCAGTTCTCACAAACAGTTAATTCCCACACGCTGCAACAGTTAGGCTCCCAACAGTCTGTAAAAAGGTATGAAGCACACAAAAGATGCTCCTAAACCATTATGTGTTTTAATTAAACTCTTTTTAAAGGATTGTATAGGTCTCAGAGTTCTGTTATTTAGACATAGGTGATTTAATTTAACTACTTTAGGGGTATTTTAACTAGTTAGGAGCCTTTTGCATTTTCTTCAGTGCTATTTAGGAGCAAATAGTTTTCAAACAGAGGGCCACAAATAACAAGTATCCCTTTAGAAATAAACAGTGATACTTCTAAAAACCGCGTATTCCCACACAGCATTTAATTTAGCTAGTTTAGGAAGATTTCACTTTTCTAATAGTTTCACAGGCTAGTAGTTTTTTTTTTTTAAATAGAGCACCACAAACAACATGTATCCCTTTAGAAATAAACTGTGATACTTCTAAAAAACACACATTCACACACTCTGTAACAGTTAGACAGAGGGGGTGCAGCAGCTAGGCTCCCAAAAGTCTGTAAAAAGGTATGAAGCAACAAAAGATGCTCCTTATCAAGAGCATCCCAGCCCAAAGGTATATATACACAAACAGTTAATGGCTTTAATGCAACTAGTCTTATCATGTCAGAGGCCAGCAGAAACCATGACCAACAGAGTCTCCAAAGACTTTCCACCTTTCTTCCTTACATCACACTCTTTTATCTCTACATCTCAGAGGTCAACTGAAAGTAGCCTCACCTATATAAAAACACCCCATCAGACACACAGTATTTTTCTCAGCACTTCACAACTGCTGCGAGGTATATCGTTTTAACTTTTTATTTTTCACTTGAATGTGCGTTGGAGCCGACTTTGCTACCCGCACAGAGCGTTTCTGGCAGTCGGGCGCTGCTTATACAATAGAGAAAAGCAACAATACAGAGTGTTTCTCTGCTCCAAGAAATCCGAGGGCCTTTCACAAGGTAAGCATGTCTGTTATACCCAGGGCATAAATGTCTGTATGTCAGTGCTAATTATTCAAAACCTGTTTAAAATGTGACACACATGTTGTCCGAAAACATTTCCTCTAAATTTGCAAAGTTACTGATTTAAAAAAATATATATTTTCGAATTTTTAGTTGCATGTCAAACATATGATAGACTCTTGAGCATATTTATATAGCTAAATTCACAATGGTATAACCGTGCTAAATAAAAGAGGCCCAAGCACCAATGCACTCTAATCCACTCCGCTAAACTGTATGTTGATAAGTACATGAAGCGTACCTCTACCTCTACAGCTGAAAAATTTTTCTTTCCTTGGAGAGGAGGTCCGTACACCACAGAATTCTTCAGGGCAATGAAGGGTTAGGCTAAGTGCAGTGAGATTGCATCATATATATACCCTTGATCACAATTGATCAGTGGTCTTCGATCAGTGGTCCATTGTGCGCCAATCAGAGCACTGGTACTATTGTACCAGTGCTCTGATTGGTGCCACAAATAACAAATAACACTGCAACCCGTCACACCCCGCTTAGCGGTGTCACACCCAGTGCTCTATGATTGTGCACCAATCATAGAGCACTGTCACACCCAGTGACACTGGGTGTTGATCACCGTTGATGAACAGCTTTTCCCATCAAAGACTCGGTGCTGTTTCCTGCAGTATATTGCAAGTAAACCGGACAAGTTTGGGATCAAGTTTTGGGTGGCCTGCGACCTAAAATCCAAGTACATTTGCAATGTCTTCCCATATCTTGGCAAGGACCCCAATCGTCCCACTGGGGAGAGACTTTCTGAAAATGTAGTAATGAGGCTGATGGAACCATTCCTAGACAAGGGCAGAAATGTTACCACGGACAATTTCTTCACATCGCTTTCACTTGCGCAAAAACTTCTTGGACGGAAAACCACCATCCTCGGCACAGTCAACAAGATTCGCAGGGAAATTCCTCAATCCACTAGACAGACAGATCGCAATGAATTCACCACTCAGGTATGTTGCAGGTCTTTTGTGGTTCTATGTTTATGTGTTTCATTGTGTGTAAAAGGGCTATGGAAATAACAATTTATCTTATTTCTTAGGTGTTTTCAACCTCTGCTGCCACGCTGACGGCGTATGCGGCCAAACGGAAGAAGACAGTCTATATTCTTAGCAGCATGCACAGCGTGGTTTAGACTGATAACACTACCAAAAGGAAGCCAAACACTGTCACCCTTTACAAGAAAACAAAGTGTGGCGTGGATGTGATGGACCAGATGGTTCGGGAGTACACTGTCCGCAAAGGAACACGGCGCTGGCCAGTTGCCGTGTTTTATAACATGATTGACATGGCAGCACTGAATGCACATGTGCTGTATCAAGCATGCACCGGGACGAAGGAAAGACGGGTGGACTTCCTGGTGGCGCTTCCAAAAGAATTGGCTCGCTCTCATGTAGCTGCGAAGAAGGCAAGAAAAGAACAGTTGCTTCGGACACAACCCTCCACACCTAGCCCTGGAAAAAGAGCCACGTGTCAGGTCAAACACAAATGCAAGAAAAATCAGGCCACTATGCGATGTGTTCACTGCTACAGATACACATGTGGTAAATGCAGACGACAGATACCATGGCAGTGCCAGGATTGTGAGTGATTGCTGAAAATGTTGAAATGTACTCACTCACTTTTTATTATTATTTGTACATATGTGTACAAATGGTTGGTTTTTTGTACTGTTTTTATCAATAAATCTCAGCAACAAAGGACATACACCCATGTGTGTTGATTTCTCCCTAAGATGGCAAACTGAAACACTCCACTCCCCCACCCCCTCAATCACTCACCCCCACTCCCCTCCCTCCAGAATTCCTAGGTAACAACCTAATATACATATGAATGACTAGCCAATTTAGCTTCCACTTCCTGCATTTGACTGACTGCTCTCCGGCTTTTAAAGGTAGAAACCCAAAATGACTGCTCTCCGGGGGTCTAAGTTTAAATTGATGACTTTAGTGCTGCTGTCTACTTGTTACATTTAGTACTGTTTAATTTTCAACCTAGGAAGATCTGTAAGAAGGACTCACAATATAACATAATACTGTAAGATTACTTACAGGTAAAATACTCAGATTGTACTTAGATAAAAGTATGTAATCACAGACTCGCCCAGCCTGACTGCCTTGAAGTTCAGGTGTCTTCACTGCCTCCTCTGATAAGAGCTGGAGACCTGAGTAGGTTCGTCACCCATCAGCAGCAGATCACCTCTCGATCGGTCACGTTTTCATCTGGGAGGCTTTTAGAGCTCACTGCCCTCGGCGTCGCTGCTGGAACAACCAAGTTTTGCTATTGAATCTTTGACCTGCTGATCTCACAGAGGCAGGAGACCCAGAACATCCATGCCAGCTTCAGTTTATGCTCTGTCCTGTCATCCAATCAGATTTGCATGTAATACACTGATATTCAGCCCCAGCCTGGTGTTCTCTCCATCTCTGACCTTTCACACAATTTAAACTAACACACTTTCTCTTTAAAACTGTTTGTCAATCACAATTTACTCGATTTATTATTATTCTATCACATATTTATATCAGTCATAATGAACTCAGTATGATCTGAGCTGTAAACCTGTATTGATCATCACAAACCTTTATAGCGCTTCAGAGCAGCTCCTTCAGTGGCTGCAGCACCCACGATGTGGGCGGAGAGATTTCCTCCCCTCTGCTGTCAGACTCCACCACAAAGACTTTGCAGCTGATCAAACACACACATGTGCAATAGGACTAAGTGTAACACTCTTTTTCTGACAACGTTGTATTTGTACTCAGTTGTATATAGCATGTGTATTCTATTTTTATCCTATTATTCTATTCTATTCTATTCTATTCTATTGGGTACAGTTGTGTACAGTTTCTTATTCTATTCCAGGGTTCTCTCATGTTTGCTATGTAACTGCACTGTCCACTTCCTGCTGTAACAAAACAAATTTCCCACATGTGGGACTAATAAAGATGCTCTTATCGTTACTGTATAACCACAGGTTCACTCCACATTTGGTAGAATATAAAAGGACAAAGCTGGACAATTGTCATCACATTTCTCATTAGTTGCTGTTAGCACAAGCACACAAAGAAAGCAGAGCTTTAGCTTTAGCTCCCTACATCACTTTTAAGCCTGGATGTTGAGGCTTTTGCTTCCTCTCAGCTGTGATGACATCTCTGTCTGCTCCATCTCACCCAACATCATCCATCTGACCTGATGCTACCTGACAAACTAAAGATAAAATATTAAATTCATTTTGCATCACTTACATTTAAAATACATTTAAGGTGGATTTCTTAAAAGGGAAGGGACTGACCTGACTGTTGTGTCGAGACAGGTGTGAAGGGAGTTAAATCCAGTCTTATACTACGGACGTGTTTGGTTTTGGTCTGTAATACGTTGAGTTTATTATCTATAAGTTAACATAGCAAATCCTCCATCCAGAGGCTAAAGTGATATCAGAGCTAGACTACTTTAAGTGAAAACAGATGATCGTCTGAGCCTTAAATGAAATAAGGTTAAAAAGAAATGCTGCTATCGACAGTGTGAGGCAGTGAGCTCTGTTATACCATATTTTTTAATTTTCTTTATTATTATTATATTATAGTGTTATTACCTTCCTGTTACTTCATAATAGAATGACAGTTAATGGTAAAAGTCTTGAATAGTTTTGAATTTATTTTTCCATGATCACATTTCATTCAATCACTCGTGGACTTGTGTGAATGTTACATGTATTATTTTCACCCGTGGATTTACAGACACTGTGTGAACAGTTTTCATTTTATCCAAAGTTTTACTTGATGTCCAACTGATAAAATCACTGACAGACAACAGAAACAGGAGCTCAGAGAGAAATTCAATTCAACTTTATTTATAAAGAGACAAATCACAACGTTTGGTTTTATTTTACAGAAACTTAAAACTAAACCAAATTCAGGACGTGTATTAAACCTGCAGCTGATCCCTGTCTGCTGTTCACTATCTTTGATTTCTGTTACCAGCATCATCTCATGTTCCCCAGGTTCACTGACAACGCTGAAACCACCAGCGGGAGACTAAGAGTGCTGATTTAAAAAGATTCAGACATTTTATTTTGCTGCAGCTCAACATGAGGCTGGATCCTGATTCCTTCGTTGTTTTTGTTTTCTCTACATCAAGAAAACAGCAGCAACAAGAAGCACAGCAGGAACTGACAGGCTGACCTTCAGTCCAACAGATCCTCCTGTGTGACCTGCAGGTGAGAAACAGGTGTGAGGTGTCAGGTAGGTGATGAGTGAAGAACAGAAAAGAATCCATTTGCTCTTCAAACTGCTGTCAGACATTATCTACTGCACTCTGATCACATCACTCAGACCAGCTGCTTTCTACAAAGTCTCATCAGCAACATCTTTACAAACCAACATCAGATTGTGTGTTTTGTGGTCTAAAGTTTTGTGCCTCGGGTTTCTCATTGGCTCACACTCTTGCAGAGCCGTAACACGCACACGAATGAGAGGTGGTGAGTGTAGTTCCTGTTAACAGGGTATTGCAGACCATCCCGCTAATTGCCGAATTTACTTTTGTCTGTCATATTTATGATGAAAAACAAATGTAATCAAATTAGATATTGATATTTTCATATGGGAATTGATCCTGCAACATGAAACGCTGGGATTGGAAATTCAGCATCGCTCCGCACATCATACCTGTGAGATGACAGACAGCAGTGTGGAGGAGAGTGCGACACAAAAACACAGAAATATGACTGACAGCTGCAAACGAAGCAGCATCTGCACTCAAAAAAATAATTCATTGGATGAACGTAATTTTATCTTGCCACTTATATTCCATCCATCCATCCATCTTCATCCGCTTTATCCGAGGCCGGGTCGCGGGGGCAGCAGCCTAAGCAAAGAGGCCCAGACCTCCCTCTCCCCAGCCACCTCCTCCAGCTTATCCGGGGGAATACCAAGGCATTCCCAGGCCAGCCGAGAGATATAATCTCTCCAGCGTGTCCTGGGTCTGCCCCGGGGCCTCCTCCCGGTGGGACATGCCTGGAACACCTCACCCAGGAGGCGCCCAGGGGGCATCCTTGTCAGATGCCCGAACCACCTCAGCTGGCTTCTTTCGATGTGGAGCAGCAGCTGCTCTACTCTGAGCCCCTCCCGGATGGCCGAACTTCTCACCCTATCTCTAAGGGAGAGGCCAGCCACCCTTCGGAGGAAGCTCATTTCTGCCGCTTGTATCCGCGATCTCGTTCTTTCAGTCACTACCCACAGCTCGTGGCCATAGGTGAGGGTAGGGACGTAGATTGACCGGTAAATTGAGAGCTTCGCTTTTACACTCAGCTCCCTCTTCACCACGACGGACCGGTGCAGCGTCCGCATTACTGCAGCTGCAGCCCCAATACGTCTGTCGATCTCCGGCTCCCTTCTCCCATCACTCGCGAACAAGACCCCGAGATACTTGAACTCCTCCACTTGGGGCAGGAACTCATCCCCGACCCGGGGTGGGCACTCCACACTTTTCCGGCTGAGAACCATGGCCTCAGATTTGGAGGTGCTGATCCTCATTCCCGCTGCTTCACACTCGGCTGCGAACCGTTCCAGTGCGAGCCGGAGGCCCTCACCCGATGAAGCCAACAGAACCACATCATCCACAAAAATCAGAGATGGGATTCTGAGGCCACCAAAGCGAAAGCCCTCCGCCACTTGGCTGCGCCTAGAAATCCTGTCCATAAAAATTATGAACAGAACCAGAGACAAAGGGCAGCCCTGGCGGAGCCCATCACCCACCGGGAACGAGTCCAAGTTATTGCCGGCAATGCGAACCAAGCTCTTGCAACTATTGTATAGGGATTGAATGGCCCGTAGCAATGGGCCAGACACCCCATACTCCCGCAACACCTCCCACAGGACACCCCGAGGGACACGGTCGAATGCCTTCTCCAAGTCCACAAAACACATGTAGACTGGTTGGGCAAACTCCCATGCACCCTCAAGTATCCTCGAGAGGATAAAGAGCTGGTCCAGTGTTCCGCGACCAGGACGAAAACCGCATTGTTCCTCCTGTATCCGAGGTTCGACTAGCGGACGAACTCTCCTTTCCAGCACCCTGGCATAGACTTTCCCAGGGAGGCTGAGGAGTGTGATCCCCCTGTAGTTGGAACACACCCTCCGGTCCCCCTTCTTAAATATGGGGACCACCACCCCGGTCTGCCAGTCCACAGGTACTGCCCCTGATCTCCACGCAACATTGCAGAGGCGTGTCAACCAGGACAGCCCTACAACGTCCAGAGCCTTCAGGAACTCGGGGCGGACCTCATCAACACCAGGGGCTCTGCCACCAAGGAGTTGTTTAACTGCCTCAGTGACCTCGCCCCCGGAAATTGGCGGGTCATTCCCCTCATCCCCAGACTCTGCTTCCTCCTCGGAAGACGTGTCAGTGGGATTAACCCTTTACAGCCGATCGGAGCGGGCACGCTCTGTTTTGCGTAACTATTTTTAAATCCCGGTAGCTCTGCAACCACGTAAGCTAGCGCAATAATTTTTTTTGCATATGAAACTGGAGGAGTTGTACTTACATCTTATGCCATCAGCTTGTCCTAGGTCACAGTTTCCTTCCACATATAGCTTTGCAAAAACTGCATAAAAATCACTTGCAGCAACAAAAACATGATATTCCAGAAACACGCTTCGCCGATCCATCAGCTGTTTGTAACACTTCCTACGTCCATCAGCGCGAACTATCACATGACCGCATGACCTGCCCGAAACCGGAAGTGACGTCATTTTGGGGAAATGTAGTTTTTTACGATCGGGGCCTTATGAGCTTGTGTTTTACTTGTTATGTGTTTTAAAAAGTTATGTTTGAGTTTATGACTTTCTGTGTCGTTTCTGGGATGCTTAGGACTCATATTGCACTGCTGGAAATAGTTTATTTTGATGCATTTGCTGTTATTTTGCAAATTTGCACTATAATATTTATTTTCGTTTTTCCTGCAGTATATAAAAATTGGTGTATTTCAAAAATAAAACTATGAAGACACTCAAAATAAATTTCCTGTGGTGGGAAACTAGTTTGTGCAACTTTTTTGTATTTACAGTTTTGAGGGATAAGCCTCTTAAATTTCTCTAACTAGAAATATATGTTAAAAAAACAAAAACGATTTTCAATTTTTTTGTAGTTTATTGCACTTTTTTGCAATTTATGTAATTACTATGCACTTAATGCAGACATATTATTAAAGTTTGGGCTATAATGGTTGTATTGATGTATAGCAACTTGAAATGCTCCCAAAAATGGCTCCACAGCATGTAAAAATATAATATAAGCTCTGGCGAACTTGGTTCTATGGTAGGTCTTAAAGGGTTAAGGAGGTCCTCGAAGTATTCCTTCCACCGCCTGACAATTTCCTCAGTCGACGTCAGCAGCGCTCCGCCAGCACTATACACAGTGCAGGTAGAGCACCGCTTTCCCCTCCTGAGACGCCTGACGGTTTGCCAGAATCTCTTTGAGGCAATCCGAAAGTCTTTTTCCATGGCCTCTCCGAACTCCTCCCACACCCGAGTTTTTGCTTCAGCCACTGCCCGAGCCGCATTCCGCTTGGCCTGTCAATACCTGTCGGCTGCCTCCGGAGTCCCACAGGCTAACCAAGCCCGATAGGACTCCTTCTTCAGCCTGGTGGCTCCCTTCACCTCTGGTGTCCACCATTTGGTTCGGGGATTACCACCACGGCAGGCACCAACCACCTTGCGGCTGCATCTCAATGCAGCAGCTTCGGCAATGGAGACGCAGAACATGGTCCATTCGGACTCAATGTCCCCAGTCTCCCTCAGAATGCTGTTGAAGCTCTGCCGGAGGTGTGCGTTGAAGATCTCGCGGACTGGGGCCTCTGCTAGACATTCCCAGCACACCCTCACTACGCGTTTAGGTGCACCAGGTCTTTCCAGCATCCTCCCCCGCCACCTGATCCAACTCACCACGAGGTGGTGATCAGTTGACAGCTCAGCCCCTCTCTTTACCCGAGTGTCCAGAACATATGGTCGCAGGTCTGGTGATACGATTACAAAATCGATCATCGACCTACGGCCTAGAGCGTCCTGGTGCTACGTGCACTTATGGACACTCTTATGTTCGAACAGGGTGTTCGTTATGGCCAAACTGTGATTAGCACAGAAGTCCAATAACAAAGCACCGCTCGGGTTCAGATCAGGGAGGCCGTTCCTCCCAATCACGCCCCTCCACGTCTCGCTGTCGTTACCCACGTGAGCATTGAAGTCTCCCAGCAGGACAACAGAGTCTCCAGGTGGAGCACCTTCCAGCACCCCCCCCCCCCCCCCCCCAGGGACTCTAAGAAGGCTGGGTACTCTGAACTGCCACTCGGCGCATAAGCGCAGATGACAGTCAGGACCCGTTCCCTGACCCTAAGGCGCAGGGAACAAACCCTCTCGTCCACCGGGAAAAACCCCAACGTACCGGCAGCAAGCCGAGGGGATATTAGAATACCCACCCCAGCCCACCGCCTCTCACCAGGGGCAACTCCAGACTGAGACAGAGTCCAGCCCCTCTCCAGGAGACTGGTTCCAGAGCCCAAGCCATGCGTAGAGGTGAGCCCGACTATATCTAGCCGGTACCTCTCAACCTCACGCACTAACTCAGGCTCCTTCCCCACCAGAGAGATGACATTCCATGTCCCTATTGCCAGTCTTGGCAGCCGGGGGTCAGTCCACCAGGGCCTCCACTCCTGGCCGCCACCCGGCACACAACGCACCCGACCCCTATGGCGCCTCCTGCGGGTGGTGGGCCTGCGGGAGGATGGGCCCATGTCTCCTCTTCGGGCTGTGCCTGGCCGGGCCCCATGGACTAAGGCACGGCCACCAGACGCTCGCCCTCGGGCACCCTCCCCGGGCCTGGCTCCAGGGCGGGGCCCCGGTAACCCTATCCCGGGCAGGGTAAACTGTTCCCTCGATATCCTTTTCATAAGGGTCTTCTGAATCGCTCTTTGTCTGGTCCCTCACCCAGGACCAATTTGCCATGGGAGACCCTACCAGGGGGCAAAAGCCCCCAGACAACATAACTCCTCCTTGAATCGCTACCTTATCGTGGTGGAGGGGTTTGTGTGTCACTTATATTCCATCTAAACAAATCATGTTATATTAATCCATCTTGATTTTGTTGTCTCAACACGATATATGTGTGTAGGTTTAACATAATATTAACATTAACATTCAGTTAATTTGACTTTTGTTCAATCAACATTTTTGCACCATGTTAGTCTAATTACATTTATCCATCTTATATTGTTTAAACACTTTGGCACATCAAAAATCAGTCTTGTTACATGAACTAGTAAAATATTTGTTTGTTACACCAATGATAATCTTGTTGAATGAATGAAATGTAACTTATGTCTGTAGTACATGTTGTATTCATATTAAGTAATGTTCAACCAAAAAAAAATCAATGGATTTACAGCAACTTCCACCCATCTTCTTAGCTTTATCTGGGCTGCGGAAGTGATAGGGCAAGAGGGACAGGGTACATCCTGGACAGGTCGCCAGTCAATCATACAGAGACAAACAATCATTTGCACTTTAACACCTTTGGGCAATTTAGAATAACCAGTTACCCTTACAACTGCATGACTTTTAACTGTGGAGGAAACCAGAGTACGCAGAGAGAACCCACTGCAAACTTAGAGGATTTGAACCCAGGATCTTCTTGCTCTGAGGCAACAGCACGAACCACCATGGCATTAATCTGTCAATACAGACTAACAAAAGTAGGAAAGCTATGCTTGATGATGCTTTATGTTGTTGTTCTTGACAAGTTAAACCATAAGAAATAGTAACAGCATACACGTGGTGTGGTTGTCTTCCTCTTGTAACCCCACTGATTTTCCTGTGGTTTGACATCTAATGTGATCTTGTGAATTCCGTGAGTCGACCCCCAAAATGAAATTGGGTGGTTGTTACATGCATAAGATCCAAACTTGTAATTTGATCTAAATAATTCCATGTTTCTATGGTGAACGTAATTAAATCATGTAGCATCTGCATGAAATTCAGCAACTTAATTTGTTCTTGTTGAGATGACATCATACATAGTAAGAGTGGCTGGATCCAGGCAACTAACCACTCTTACTAGATTGTATGATGTCATCTCAACAAGAGCAGAGTGGCTTCACTGTAAAATAAAATTAGCAGTGAGTGCAGGCTCCGCCACAAACCTGCCCAGACACGTCACAATTCTCCATCCCACAGTGCAGTTTGAGGAGAGAGGGCAAGCTGGCTCCACCCTGGGCTGTCTGGTCCCAAACCATCAACAACAACTGCTGCAGCAGCTACTAGTAGTGTAAGTATAACCCATCAAAGCCTTAAATCCCACCTACACTCTACCTAGAGCTGGGCGATATAAGATTTTTTCATATCACGATATGTTTTTTTCATTTCAGGCGATAACGATATCTATCACGATATAAGCCAAATAACTATATTTGTAAGATTTAAATGTGCCGTTGCTCACAAGTAAAATGTGAAATAATCAGCAGCTTGTTTTTATTTATATATTTATTTCCCATAATAAGTTCAACAGGGTAGATGTACTTAAGGAACATGAGACTTTTTCAGATAAATAAAGGCAAATATTGCAAACTACACAAAAGGCAGCCGCTAAAGCGTTTAAGTTTCAAAATAGAACAAACGAAACAGACTACTAAATTGTCAATTCCACTTAGAAACAAAATATTAATTCTAAAAATAAATCTTAGTTTGTTTTACAGAAGAACAGACAAAACTGACTGACTTTTGTCAATATCAAATAAACTGAGAACTAAAAGGAAATTCTCAATCTCTCCTTGTTGTATAGCTTAGGTTTTCAAACAGTTTTAACTTTAGTGTTACTTTAGTCTGACAAAAGCCGAATGACGAATTAGCGCTTCCAGTCAGAGACTGAGGCTACGTCCACACGTACACGGGTATTTTTGAAAACGGAGATTTTCTGTTTTCGTTTTAAAAGATAATCCCGTCCACACATAAAGGCAGAAATGAAGGAAAACGCTGCTATGAACATGCCAAAGCAGCAGGTGGCGCTAGATTCCTAACCGTGCAGAAATGTTGGCCAATCAGAAGTCTAGAAGCCTCGGTGGGAAAAAGTAAACAAAGCTGGGGCATAGAAGCAGAACCGAGTCGTATGTGTGGAGGGACAGTAACTGTGTGTATGTGTAAGCATTTAAACACTGCTGAGAGTAGAATTAACAGTAACAGTATTGTAGAAATTCATTTCACCGAAACAATAACGTGGCGCACAGTGTGACGTCAAAAAATGCGCACACCTTTGACGCTGCATTTTCTCTGTTTTTCTAGTCCACACGTAAATGCAAAAACGGAGTTTTTAAAAATCTTCGTTTTCAGTGACCAAAAACGTCGTTTACGTGTGGACGAAAGGTGCAAACGCATAGAAAAATCTGCGTTTTCAAAAATACCCGGGTACGTGTGGACGTAGCGCATGCACCAGTTTATTGTATTTCCAGACTTGCTTTCGGCACAATTTACAGTGCACGCTACTCTGTTTTTTGTCAGACTTGAAATAGCCGAAATACCTTCACACTACGGAACTTCTATGGCTCTTCCGTTCGACAATCTCTCCGGCATTGGAACCATCATCTGTTTTCTCTTCGGTAACCTTCGGTCACGCTCGGTTGATTTTTCTAGTCGGCACACTCATTTCCTTCATTACCCGGGCGGTACGGTGGCTGGCTGCTTCCCAAACAAATACACATGTGCGGCTTGGCACTTGTGCTGTACTTAACAAGTGACGTGACGTGACGCTGCGGCTGTGATTGGTTCGGCTCTGCGCTACTTAATTTGGATTGGCTGTTCTTTTTTTTTTTCTTTTTTTTTTAAGAGGACAAGAGCGGCGAGGCCTATCACGATAGTTTAATTTTTCTATCGAGAAAAAGTTATATCGCGATACATATCGTTATCGTTCTATCGCCCAGCTCTAACTCTACCTAGTAGGAAAACAATGTCCGTAACAATGATCCTAAATCTATAGACACAGAACGTCCATTATGACAAGACCGGGTGAAAAAAGCTCCACCAGTGTGTCTGATGATTGACTGCTGGACCTCTAGATCTTCCACTTTATTGAAAATTACAAGATGGCCTCTTAGCTGATGGACAGACACACTGCAGAAGACTTGGTAGAAGAGCTAATAAGAGTTTTATTGTTTTTAAGAATTAAATATTCTGAAGTGGACCCACCACCCATGTCTGTTGCAGACATTAAACCTGATGATCTGCTGCACCGTCCTGCAACCATGTAAGGTGACTGTGGAGATAAATGCAGATATGTAAAAAGGACAGTTGTTTTTTTTCTGCTACTATTCAGTCACGAACAGCAAAAACAGCACATATGATAGACAAAACTGAATTGCAAAAAGCTGTACGCTACATAATAATAATAATAATAATAATAATAATAATAATAATAATAATAATAATAGTTGCAGTTTTCTCTCCTTCAGCTGTGTCACAGCCTCCAAAGTGCTCCTGCTTTGCAAAGGTCTTCAGTGAGCGACAGCCCAACACCAACTGACAGTAACTGTGCAGAAAGTGAAGGAAGTGGTTGCAGCTCTTTGTTCATGGGCCGGAAATTTCTGTGTGTGGAGTTCAACACCATCCACTCAGAAGCTGGATTACTCGATGGTAGATTTAAAAAGCTTGCATTCAGTGCATTCTTGTTACCTTTGTTTGTACGATGGTCTTTCGTTCTACACGGTGCATTTCAAGGTCCTGCACCCATCCGTCGGTAAACTGTACCTGGGCTTGTTGCAGTGACCTGAAGTTACTAAACTTCATGAGTGTATGCACTCACTCCAAGAACCGTATAATTATAAATATGAGCGTGGTGAAAGTTGGGCAGCACGCTAACGTCTTTTGTCCCTCTGTGTGCTCGTAAGGGTCTGACCCTTTCACTCCTTTGATTTTTTCCTCGTATCTTTTCTTTGTCTTTTCGTCGAGACCTTTTTGTGCGGCAAAGAAAAAACAAGAAGGTATTGGAACCGGAGAATGAACGTTTTGCGGTGCTGCAAATGCTTGCATTTGATGCGGTACTTGGATTGTTTTGCCACGAGTTCCCGGCATGCAATGCGCGAAAATCACGTGATTGCTAAACAAGGGGGCGGGTGCATCCGGCCTCCTCGGCTGTAATTGGTCCAGCCCAGAGTCGATCATGACCAATTGGCCAATCCAACACCTTTCATTACATATACCCTTCCTAAAAAAAAAAAAAAAAAAAAAAAATCCATCGGCCCATAAAAACAAAAAATCGCCAGCGGCCCACCGGGCAAATGCCCGGTATGCCCGATGGCCAGTCCAGCTATGGATCAGGGGTGTCAAACTCAAATACACAGTGGGCCAAAATTCAAAACTGGAACAAAGTCGCAGGCTAACGTTAATATTTATTGAAATATATTTATTCCTCCAGATATAAGAATTAATCTTTTCTCAAACACGTTTTGCTGAAAAACTGAATATGGAACAAGTTCTGCTCCAATTATTTGGGTAAAGACAATAAACACTTTGATGGCCAATAAGTGAAAGTGAAAATGTGATAAACGAATAATATAATTAATAAATAATAAATAATTATATTTTTTGATAAGTGAAGTTCACTGAACAGAAAGGAAATTTTGGTTTGATGATGGTTGACATGTTTTCCAAATAGAAGTTTTTCCTCTAGTGAGGAGATGCAGGTGCAGCAGAGCATTGCTGGAAGAAATGATCCCAAGGGTGGAATCTCCTGAGAAATCTTCAGAGACCCAGCGAGAAGTAGGGACCATAGCTGACAGCCCAGGCAGGGGTTGAGGTCAAAGGTCATGCTGTTTGGGGACCTACTGGTCATCATGAGAAGATTCTGGAACCACAGCAATGACCATAAAGCTGCACTGGATGGAGAGCTGTGCCACGGGGCTTTCCAGAGGTAATCACGAGGAGATTGTGGACAACATGTGAAATGAGATAAAAGCTCTTTATCAGTAACTTTTACAACTTCTGGCAGGTTAATGTCTGAACTTTGGAGTGAAACACACCCTTAGTTACAGGAAATAACACCACTGTCTGTAACTAAGTGAATCCACCTTAACACCACCTGTGTGTGTGTGACTGCATTACACTCCCACTGCTGGGAACCTGAACAAGAACCAGAACAAAGTCTAAAATAGAAGCTGACAAACAGCTGCACCACCGAGTGACACTTTATTTTATAAACTTCACAACAGGTTTCATGTTGTGACCTGTGGAGGTGAAAAGACACAAAAACTGTTTTACAGCTTTTGAGCTGCAGGCAGGATTGAAACACACCTTAGTTAAAAGTGTGATCAGGAGATATTTTATTTTGTATTCTCACAATCAGTTATCATTGATTATTCATTTGCCATTGTTGAATCTGTTGACAGTATAATCTTTTAATTACATCTGTGTTACTTTGAGCAAATATTAATCCACACTGACTGTTTATATAAAGTTGTTGCACTCACACCATACAGACCCACGAGTCCTGTTGGGCCCTGGCAGGCCTGCGTGTAATTTTGCACGTACGCTGGTCTCTGCTTACATGCACGCACTTATGTAACACACGCACGGTCACCTACACACTTAGTAATAATAGGAGGGTCATCTGAGGACAGTTTTTCTGATAAATACACTTTCACAAAATGCACAATGTAATACACACTTGTTTTTCTCTTAAGAGTAGCAGTTGATGTCTATATAAGGGAAAACTTTGGGATAGGCGGGGAATTGTTATCATTTGAGATCATTTCCAGTAAAGATCCAACTGTGATGTCATAAAGGCAATATAAGGAGACTGATGCTTCAGTTGACGAGAGGATTCGATTGCAAATTGTCTTTTCCCACTCTTGTGCACAGAGTGTAATAAAGATCACTATTTTTGACACCTACTTCGACTTGGGCTTGCTTTCTTCTCTTCCCTAACTCGACCGAACCTTAACAACCTGGTGCCGAAACTCCGGGTGGGGAGGAGTTGCAACCTGCAGCTCGTCGGGGAAGGTGACAAAGGGGGCAAGGGCCAGCAGCCTATCTGAGTGACGCCAGGCGACATAAGAAAAGGTGAGTGCCACCTGTTGATTTTTATCCAAAGGCGCTATATTGGAAGTTAAAACTAAAATTAATTAAATAATATTCACTCAGTCTGGGCTTCTGGCGTTGGTCCATAGTGATCTTGACTAATTAGTTTTAAAATAGGGCATAGTAGTCTGACTAAATTCATTGTTGTTCATTTTGGGGGTGAATTTTGAGTTAAGAAGTTATGTGTTTAAGTTAATACGGTTTAAGGTGTGTGGAAACAAATAAATACGGTTTAAGAGGTTAACTGTGGGTTGACTGGGATGCCAGCCAGTCAATCGGTAGTGTAGGGATAATTTGGTTTTGATTGAGTAGCAAAAACGCGGTTTTGGGTCTCAGGTAATTAAACTGGAGGGCAGGGTACCCACAGTGAGGCTTTTAAAATAAGTAAATTTAATTTAGGACTGGGGCGTGGCCCCTAAGGGCGTAGTTCAGCTCAGCGCTGTGGCGGCGACACCTGACAGTGGACGCACCGTTAGACTATTTGCTTGGTTGGTTGCCAGGGGGATTCGGGCGCCCCGAATAAACCGAAACGGTCGAAGGGAGACCGTTTCTTTTACTGCGCCAGATTGACAGATAGAGTCGTGGACCGGCCGCTTCCCATAAAACGTCAGCTGCCTGTCAACTTTAAGTATAGCCAAAAACGTGAGCCAGGATTTCATTGCCTTTCACGCAGCTGGTGGAGTTCCAGGTGTCCGGCGGGGTGCGGTTTTAAATTATCTAGCGTTAGTAATGAGGCCGTTTTCAAGGCGGCGTACTTGAGACGGGTAATTGATCAGCAAGAGCGAGGCTCTGGGCTGAAAGATGCTTTTAAATTAGTCAAAAATTTAGCAACACCAGCAGAGAAATAGAGAAGTGAGATAAAGTTGTTCTGGCATATGGTGTTTTCTTAGGAATTTGAGCACTATCGGGAGGGCGTTCCCGAGGTGTGTATTGACCAGCAAGGCGAGGCCTGGGCTATACCTGCTTTTAAATTAGTCAAAAAAGTTAGGAGTAACCTCTTTTGGTATATGACGTCTATGGGGCCCGTGTATACTGTATATAAATTACTCGTGTGTCTGTGCATTTAAAAGTGTAAATTGTATAAACTGTCTTGTGTTGTTGAATTTTTTCTGTGTGGATTCAGAGTGTGAGAAAAAAAACGAAAACGCCTTTCTCTTCTCTCGCTCTCAGAGAACAGAGAGTGTGTGTGTATCTCTCCTGAAGGAAAGGGGAGGGGTGTGTGGTGCTGCGCAGTAGCGGGCACACGCGCGCGAGTACGAGCGGAGTGTGTGTGTGTACAGCTGCGGCCCTATTTCTCCCTTTTTTGTCCTTCTGAGCTTCTTTTCGTTAGGTGAAAGGGGGTCTCAGAAGTATGGTTAAAAGATTTCAGTATATTAAATAAACTAAACCTTGTAGTCTTGTGTTGGTGATTTCCTAATGTGATTATGGTTTAATAGAATTCCATGAGTAATGATCCCTTGTGTAAAACTCCAGTAAGGTAGGATGCGGGGATAAATATCTTGACAAAATTTGAGAACTGTGTGTGATTGTTGGGAGATTTTTAGTTGGGTCGTATTTCTTTCTCTACCTGGAAAAGGCAGAGATCTGTGCTCTATTTGATGTTGTGTAAATAAAGCTTTTAAAAGTTGGTTGAGTCTCTCGTATAAGGAGGGAAAACGGTGCGTGGTAGATTGTTTGGATTATTCTTGTATGTGAAAACTTTGTAGTTGTTAGGGAAGTGAATGTGAGAGTGAATTTTCGCTGGCTTTGCGTGCTTAAAACTGTTATATTAGTTGTCAAGCTTTGAGCTTGAAAGGAGGATTAGAGGGTGTGTGTGTGTGTGTGTCTGTGGGCGGTCTCTCTCTCTCAGGCTGGAGCCTAGCGGAAGTTCGGCTTGACCAGCTTGTGAGATTCTGACTGCCGAAAGGAAAATACAACGAGGCAACCCCTAGGGGAGGAGCCTAAGACCGGCCATTTTGGTAAGGTAAGTGAGGTCAAAAAGCAAAATGGCTGAAGAGGAAAAGGCGACCCCTGGAGGGGGAAAGAGATACAAGCCACTGAAGGAGCAAATACAGGAATTGAAGAAAGCCATTAAAATGACTGAAGGGACGTCTTCAAAAGAGATTGCCCGTCAGTGTCAGGATTTAGAAAAAGAAGTGAAGGAATTATGTGAAAATCAACAGAAGACATTGGAGGACAGAATCCCTCTGCACTCCCTCTTTCAACGACAAGGGGAGAAATGTGAAGAGAGAATCAAGGAGCTTGAAGAGGAATCTTTAGGACGTTTCCAGGGGAGAAAAATAAAGGCTGAAAAGAAACTTATGATGGAAAAACAAAGTAAGTATTGTAAGCTTATGATTATCTCCCAAGGTGTTTCCCACTGGATGCAAGAGGAAGTGAACGACATCCAGCCAGCCTTAAAAAAGGAAGCTGAGGCTGAAGGAAAGCTGTATCCCAGCCTGAAGGACTTCCTGAGTGGCCCACCCCCACCTTATATTTGTCCAGTGGTGGCTCTGGAGGGTGGTACTATGTGGGGGCCGGAAGGAAAAACAGGAAAAGTGACAGGTGGAATTGTCAATTTACAGGAGAATCCTCCATCATCGACATCTGCTCCAGCCACAGTGGAGGCAGACACAGGAGTAGTGCAGCCACAATCAGGGGCACCTGCACAGAAAGCGATGCAGTCTCAATCAGCGGCAGCTGCATCAGAGGTAAGTCAGCCGCACCCAGTTGCTGGGACATCACAAGGAATTACTACACGGGGGTTGATCTTGATTCCTCCCGCTCTTTTTAGCCCAGATAGAGCTACAGAAGAAGCTCAACCTGTGGCGTCTACAAGTACCGGACAGGTGACAATGCAACAGCCCAGCCAGGAAAATCCATCCCAGGAGGTCTGGACTTCAGAGGAAGACTCACCTTCAATGCAGTATCAGAAGGCGCCATCAAAGGCGACCCGAAAAACTAATCAGAGGTCAACGGTTGATGAGTCTGAGAAAGAACAGTGGCAAGGCCACGTTTTTGGAAAAGAATCTGACAATCGGGAGGCTGTGATACAACTGGAACGCCTCTTGAGAAAATTGGAGGAGGAAGGCGTAGCAACACCACGTAGCGTAGCACAAACACTTTATGCCTTGGAAAAGGACTTGGCGGCCTCAGTAGAAAGCAACACACGAAAATCCAGAGAAGTGTCAAACCTGCAAAGGGGAGGATTTGCCCCAAAGTTTCAGACTCCCACAGGAAGGACGACCCTTCGCTCTGGGAGGGTTCTGGAGGAACCAAGAGATAAAAGACCGTCCATCTTTGAGAAGAACCAGAGGAAGACTGTTGCATTGCCAACTGAAGAAGGGCAGGGTGACACAGAGGAGGAATTATCCCTCACAATGCCTTTATTGAAGGGAGGAAGGGGTGAACCAGTCTACCACCCCTACAACATCAGAGATCTTGAGGCTCTGGTGAAGCAGCTGCCCCCAATTACGGAGGGAGGAGCCGCTTGGTTGAGGAGACTAGGAAGTCTTACAGAAGGAGAGGAATTGGCTCTGGGAGATTTCCGAGCTATCGGTGGGAGGACCTTCAGAGGAGGAGGCCTCGCAGATGTAGAAGAGATAGCAAGAACTGTATGCCAACCAAACGACGTCCCCTATGCAAGGGTGCGAAATGCTCTCTCTGACGCAGTGCGTGAGAAGTATCCGACTCATAACATGGGCACTACACCTAGGATTGTTTGGACCCCAGAACATTCCCCTAGAGAGTATATGGAGCATGCAAAAGAACAGTGGATTCTTCAAACTGGTGAACATCCTGGGCAGAATGGTGAACCAAGGGCGTGGTTCCGATCTGCAGTATTAGCAGGTCTCCCAGAACGAGTAAGAACAGATTTACAGAAGAACCCTGATTTTGCGGTGGCGGATTCAGCCAAATGGGAGAGGCACATTATACATCGACTTGGGCTGGAGAAAGACGAGGTGAACAAGAAAAAACAGGAGCTGGAGGAGGCGCAAGGGCAGTTAGTAAAATTGAAATTGGCAGAGGCGAGAGAAAAACTAAACGAAAAGAAAAAGGAAACCAAAGATGGACCTAAGAAGATGCTGGTGGCGCAGCCACGGGGCGATCCGGGGCCTGATTGGCCAGATTTGAATCCGGTTCTGTACCCTGATGACCGATGGCCCGCCAATGAATTCCCAAGGCAAGGAAGACCCGCGGGGAATTGGGGGGCTACTAGGTCGCTGAGGGGACGTGGTGGATCCCAAAGGGGAGGTGGACCAAGGGGCCGTGGTCTGGGGGGACCTATGCTGGACCCGAATGTATGCCGAAGGTGTGGAGGACGAGGACATTGGGCTCGTAATTGTCCTACGCCATGGCTACCAGAAACAGCTTATTCATCATCACCCCAGGCACAGGGAACTTTTCGAGGCAGAGTGGGCCAGACAAGGGGACATCAAGCTCCAAACCCAGGCATGGCGCCAGCGGCTCAGTATCCCCTGGGATACTGGGGCGGAGAGGAGGAGCTGTACTGACGGGACCCACAGAGGCCAGACAACATGGGAGTGGCAGATCCTATGTTGTCGATGAGTGTGGAAGGAGATGAAATGACCTTCCTTGTGGACACTGGGGCTACCTATTCAACACTGAAACAAAAACCAAACAGTGCCACACTTTCCAACCATGTGGTCAGTGTTATTGGGTTTTCTGGGGTACCGATGACGCTGCCAACAACCAATCCAGCCCTGACGGTGCTGGGAAAACAGACATTGAAGCACAGCTATGTGGTGTCTCCCCATGTGCCTGTGAACTTGATGGGCAGGGACCTGCTCATCAAACTGGGGGCCACCATCATGTGTTCAGCTGATGGACTAACAGTTACACTTCCAGGAGGAAAAGAGTTTCCGTGCCTGGGGACATTTTCAAAGAACCAGTACTTGCTGAAAGACTGTGAACAAACGACCGCTGACATCTATTGGGGTCGTGTGGTGGAAGAAGGCATACTAAGACAATATCAGTTGTGGAAACCTTGGATTATGGCCTTGGCCGTCTTCTCTCCCCCCAGGGATCCGTTCCATGTCACCCTCTATTATGATAGAAACGATGATGAAATTTACAGGGACCTGTTCCAGTCTGACCTTGAAGGCCAGACTTGGAATGTGTGTTCTCAAAACATCTATGTCGGTCCGGAGGGCGTCGCGGCAGCAGTAAAATTAACCGACGAACAACGGCCTTGGTTCAAAATGGGACCTGATTCAGTGCCCCATATAACATTGGCGGTCCATGAGAGTCATCAGGCGAAGGAGCTGGGGACGATGGTCAAAAGAGCCCTCGAGGAACCTGGCTGGCAAGCTACTCAGATTCCAGACGTTTGGTACTCGCCAAAATGCAAAATTTATCGTATCACTTGTCAATCAGAGGACACAGTGATGTTGGAGCATCAACAAATCTCAAGAATTCATGGGAGAGAAAGAACAGACCATGCGGATGCAGTTGCCGCACTTGCGACTCTTCCTGACACTTTGTGGTCAGCAGGGCCTACGGATGTGGGCCAGGCCACGTGTTCGCCCGTTTTGTTCCAGCTGAAGTCTGAAACGCCAATTTGGAAACCACAGTATAGGCAAAAGAGAGAAGCTGAGGAGGGAATTGCAGAAACCATTGAGGGGCTATTGAAAGTAGGGGTGCTTGAGCCCTCTCAATCCTACTGGAATACTCCTATTTTGCCAGTAGAGAAGCATGGGACAGGAAAGTACAGAATGGCACATGACTTAAGAGCCATCAATGCCATTTTACGTACTGATACGGTGCCAGTCCCAAACCCATACACAGCCTTGACGGCATTAACACCAGATCAGAAGTGGTTTACATGTATTGATTTAGCGAATGCATTTTTCTGTCTCCCATTGCATGAGTCTCTGAGGGACGTTTTTTCATTCACATATGGGGGACAACAGTACAGATACACAAGGTTGCCACAAGGGTTTGCACTTTCCCCTGGCATTTTCAACCAAGTGTTGAAAGAAGCTTTATCGCCATGCCATCTCCCAGAGGGGTGTTCACTAGTGCAATATGTTGATGATTTGCTCATTGCAGCTCCGTCTGCTTCGGCATGCACGGCAGCTTCACTTACCATACTGAAGAGACTCGCTGAGTGCGGTTTCAAGGTCAGTAAAGAAAAGTTGCAGTTGGTCCGACCAGAAGTAACATTTCTGGGCCGTGTCATTGCTCACAAATCAGTGGGTCTGCTAAACACTCATCGTGATCAGATTTTGACACATCCAAGACCGCGTACGGTTAAGGAGTTGCTCTCATTCTTGGGGTTAACAGGATACAGCCGGCACTTCATTCCAAATTATGCAGGCAAAACAGCCCTGTTGAGGGATTTGGTAAAAACGGCAGGTGTCAGAAATCTTAAGGCTGAACTGCCATGGACATCGGCCACTGAGTCGGCATTTATTGCATTAAAACAGGACTTATCCAGATCGGCTGATCTTGCTATCCCTAATTATGAACAACCCTTCTATCTTGATGTTTCTGAAACACACGGGATAGCTAATGGGGTGTTGTTTCAGAAAAAAGGGGGAGGAAGAGATGTACTTATGTACGTCAGCATCAGGCTGAATTCATTAGAGACAAGGCACCCGAGATGCACTCAGCATGCCATTGGGGTGTCAAAAATTATACAAAAGACAGCACATATAGTGAGGGACCATCCGTTGAAGGTGCTGACCACCCACAGTGTGGTGGCATATGTTAACTCACAAGCCTTCACCATGACACCTCTTACACAACAGAGAGTGTGTAGAGTTTTAGACGCTCCTAACTTGACCTTCACACATGAAGGAATTAACATGGCAGATTTAATGGAGTCAGGAGGAGAACCTCATGACTGCGCAAAGAGAGCTGAAGTGGACGAGAAGATAAGAGAAGACTTGAAAGCAGAACCTCTGACAGGAGCTGAAGATTGGTTCACTGATGGATGCTGCTACAGGGATGATGAAGGATTAAAAGCAGGCTACGCGGTAGTTTGCAGAAAAGGGGCTGCATTTGAAGTGAAGGAGGCTGGAAGACTTGAAGGGCAGCAGTCAGCCCAAAGAGCAGAAGTAATTGCTCTAAGTCGAGCTTTGAGACTTGCAAAAGGAAAAAGAGTCAACATTTACACGGACTCAGCTTATGCTTTTGGAGCAGCTCATGTGGAGCTCGCCCAATGGAGAAGAGCAGGATTCAGGACAGCAGAGAACGCACCAATCTGCCACAAAAAGGAAATGGAGGAACTTGAGCAGGCCTTGGGAGATCCAGAGGAGGTGAGCATCATAAAATGCAAAGGCCACTCCTCAGGGACGGGCCTGATGGCCAGAGGAAATCAGGAAGCCGATCGAGCCGCAAAGGAGGCAGCGGGTTATAAAGCATCACGACAGATGGTACAAATAACGGTGGAAGAAGAATCAGGAGTTAACATGCTAGAGGAGGCCAGGAAGGCCCAAGGGGAGGCTGCCCCAGAAGAGAAAGGGATCTGGAAGAGTCGAGGAGCCTGGGAAGAAGGAGGTCTCTGGCGAGGACCTGACGGTCGACCAGTGTTGACAGCCAACTTGGCAAAACAGAAGATTGCCGAAGCGCACGGCCTTGGACATGTAGGTGTCGCCCAGATGGGGAGACATCTGTGCCATTGGTGGCATCCCTTCTTGAAGGATATGATCAAGGAAAAGGCTAGGACCTGTCTGATCTGTGGGAAGCATAATCCGAAGCCAGTGATTAAACCAGAGGCAGGTAAGTTCCCCATTCCAGAAAGACCAGGTGAAGAGATTGTCATTGACTTCACTGACATGATTGATCCAGGTCCAGGAGGAGTTCGATATCTACTGGTAAGTGTAGATGCTTTGACGGGTTGGCCTGAGGCATGGCCTACCAAGAGGGAGGATGCAAAAAGTGTGATTAAGTGTTTAATCAATCATTACATCCCCCGGCATGGTTTCCCTAAGCGGATTAGGTCCGACAATGGGACTCATTTCAAAAACAAAGATTTGGCAGAGGTAGAACAGAAGCTGGGGTTACAACATAGATTTGGCACAGTATATCACCCCCAGTCGCAGGGAAAGGTAGAAAGAATGAATCTAAATCTGAAGAATAAAATTGCTAAGATTTCAGCTCACACGGGGCTAAATTGGGTAGCGGCCCTGCCAGTTGCATTGATGATAATAAGATGTTGTGTTAATCAATCCACAGGTTTCACACCATATGAGCTGTTGACAGGACGACAGTTTCCAGGTCCATGGACAACAGTTCCGGCGGAAGAAAGTGTAAAAAGTAATAGAAAACATATTGAATGTTGGAAAGAATTAAAAGCTCTTGTGTCTAGTTTCACACAACAGGTTGGAGAAGGGGTGAAAGCGGAGGACAGGTCCATCCCCGATGCCAAGGCGGTGTGGCTGAAGGTCATTAAACGAAAGTGGAGAGACCCAAGGTGGACCGGACCTTTCGAAGTAATTGCCCGAACCACCAGTGCTGTCCGTCTAAAGGGGAAAGGGGAGACCTGGTTCCATTGGTCTCAGTGTGCAGTCGCGGACGAGAGTTTGTTGGAGCTAGCTTCCACCCAATCGACGCAGGAGGGAACATAGAGCCAGAATAATACTCGTTCCCCCTGTGCTACGGTCCTCCTCAGTAGTCTACCTGAGTGAGGCAAAGAAAGGAGAGGAGCGTCACGCGCCAAGGAGGAATCCAGTACAGGCTCTTAAATAGGCTAGGGCTCTAGTCTAAAGTATTTGATAGTTTGAGGGAATCGTAATAGTTTTGTATGTTACTCGCATATTTTTATACTCATAACCTTATACTCTTTTTGTAACTTTATCTTTTTAGTATAGAGTAAAAGTAAACGAGCCTGGGAACAGTCATCATGAAATTGTGGGAAAATTGGAAAATAACGGGGTTGTTGGGGTTAATAAGTGTTATAACGTGTTTCTTTGTTTTTTGGCAGACAGGTGAATTGCCCAGACACAGAGGTCTATCCGCTCCTGAGCCCGAACCGATCAAATCGTCGAAAAAAGTCAAGCGTGCGGTTGGTTCAGGTGGGGATGATGGGTGTCTCAAAGCCAGTGGCGGAGTCGAGTTTGGGTATGTTAATGGATCTACAACAGCGTTCACATTCGATTTGTGTCAGGTAATTAAATGCTCGGGTGACGGGAATAGCTGGAGAACATATAATGTGTGGGTTTGTTATCATCCAATGATGTGTTACCCTAAGTCGGTGTGGGGCCCATCATGGGATAGTGACACCTACACCTATGTAACGGATCAGTGGTGTTCTTGGCAGGATGTGGTCGCGTGGACAGGAGTAGGATGGCAGCCAACGGTGCCACCGGCCCTTGAAGGAATAGCTATTCAGAGAGATTATTCTGTTACAAATAACCCTATTACTCTTTCCCTAGGACCATGGAGTGAACTCCCTGAACCTGGGTTTGATGGAGGTGCGTTTTATTTAGTAGTAGGGGTAGATAAAGTAGGGACAGATCCATTCGGGTTAATTCGGGTGAATTTATTTAATCCCAGGTCTAAACCGCTGGGAAATGACTCAGCACTGAATCTTACGGTGCAAACAGATCCCGTAGAGACAGTTATTTACAAGGATCCAGAAGAAAAATGGTTTGTTGCCACTGATTATACTAGGTTAAAACCTCAGGAGTTGATAGAGCGTGCCACAGGTTTTGGAGATAGGAATCTTTGGTTAGATTGGGTGGCTCAAAATGCTAAGGAGCAGAAAGTGGTTGATTGTGTTGCTTGTGCTACCGCTCGACCACATTTGTTTACTGAACCCGCTCCTCTGTATCCAGAGGATGAGTGGGGATATAATTGCATGTTGAGATTAACTAGAGAGGCGGTGGACACAGGTAACTGCACCACTTTGTCAGGTTTATATCCGCCAATTGATAAACGCACACAACCAGGTTCATTCACACCAAAACGAGATAATTATACATGTTTTGAGTTTTCTACAGACAGAGTGAGATTTAGGCTAGGAAGGATTAATCCAAGCTGGTGCCAGAGGACAATCACAGGTAGGACTACCAATGATGTAAGTGACCCAAGCACAATTATAGGCACCTGGGCGAGAGGTGGGCTATATTATTATTGTGGGGAGTACACCCTTTTGGTGCAGGTTCCCTTGGGGAGTGTGGGAACGTGTGCTTTGGTGCGCTTAGCTGCACCTTTGATGCTCATGGGCAGTAGGCTAGAGACAATTCCACAGCAAGGTGCGAATGTGTCTACAGCCAGACGGAGGAGAGCCACAGGAGCTATCCACAAGTATGATCCAAGACGGGACTCGCCAACCTGGATAGACTCAATAGGAGTTCCCCGAGGAGTTCCAGATGAGTATAAGTTAGTTGATCAGATAGCGGCCGGGTTTGAAAGTGTGTTTCTGTGGGTGACTCCAAATAAAAATGTTGATCGCATTAATTATGTTCATTATAATGTGTTGAGACTCTCTAATCTCACCAGGGACGCGGTGGAAGGTCTTGCAGAACAATTAGGTCCGACGTCGTTAATGGGAATCCAAAATCGCATGGCGCTGGACATGTTATTGGCCGAGAAGGGAGGCGTGTGCGCGATGTTCGGAGATTTATGTTGCACCTTTATTCCCAACAATACAGCTCCGGACGGAACAGTCACGCGGGCGCTGGAAAATTTGAAAACGTTATCTAGAACCATGCATGAGCAATCAGGCGTGAACTCAAGGCTGGGAGATTGGTTCACATCTGTTTTTGGGCAATATAAGGGATTGTTTATGTCTGCCATGTTTTCTCTTCTAGTTTTTCTAGGTTTGTTGCTGTTCGGGTGTTGTCTCATTCCTCTGGTGAGGCAGGTGTTGGGTAATCTGGTGAGCAGGGCCATAGCTTCTGGTTCAGCTGGGTCAGCTGGTCCGGAACATATGATGCCGTTGCGAGAAGCCGCCTGGACGGAGGAGTGACACAATATCTTTAAATGTTGGCCTTTTTTCAAAAGGCCAAAGAGGAGGAGTGTGATCAGGAGATATTTTATTTTGTATTCTCACAATCAGTTATCATTGATTATTCATTTGCCATTGTTGAATCTGTTGACAGTATAATCTTTTAATTACATCTGTGTTACTTTGAGCAAATATTAATCCACACTGACTGTTTATATAAAGTTGTTGCACTCACACCATACAGACCCACGAGTCCTGTTGGGCCCTGGCAGGCCTGCGTGTAATTTTGCACGTACGCTGGTCTCTGCTTACATGCACGCACTTATGTAACACACGCACGGTCACCTACACACTTAGTAATAATAGGAGGGTCATCTGAGGACAGTTTTTCTGATAAATACACTTTCACAAAATGCACAATGTAATACACACTTGTTTTTCTCTTAAGAGTAGCAGTTGATGTCTATATAAGGGAAAACTTTGGGATAGGCGGGGAATTGTTATCATTTGAGATCATTTCCAGTAAAGATCCAACTGTGATGTCATAAAGGCAATATAAGGAGACTGATGCTTCAGTTGACGAGAGGATTCGATTGCAAATTGTCTTTTCCCACTCTTGTGCACAGAGTGTAATAAAGATCACTATTTTTGACACCTACTTCGACTTGGGCTTGCTTTCTTCTCTTCCCTAACTCGACCGAACCTTAACAAAAGTCAAACAGCAACATTTGTCTCCGCCCCTCACGTCACTCAAATGTGACAAACCAGGAAACAGGAAGTTCTTCGTCCTCAGTAAAGAGAGACGCACAGACGATCAGACTGAGCTCAGACCAAACTAGCAGCTTCCTCTGAGTGAGTCCAGCTACAGGAGAGAAAAGTGGAAAACTCCAACACTGCTGCTTCAAGCTGCTGACGCTCCACACACTGAATGTGAGTTTGAGCAAAAACACGACTCAAAGGAAGTTTCAGTGAAGGTGGTAGAGGAGGGAGGGGAGCCAGGACTGACTGTACTTCCTGTCTGCTGTTTTCAGCTTCACTCACAGACTCAATGGCTTCCAGATCAGAGGAGGATCTCTGCTGTCCGGTCTGTCAGGAGGTCTTCAGAGATCCTGTTCTTCTGTCATGTAGCCACAGCTTCTGTAAAGACTGTCTGAAGAGATGGTGGAGAGAGAGACCAACACACGAGTGTCCAGTTTGTAAGAGAAGATCTTCAAGGGATGATCCACCTTTAAGTCTGGCTTTAAAGAACCTGTGTGAGTCGTTCTTACAGGAGAGAGATCAGAGAGCTTCAGAGGCTCTCTGCAGTCTGCACTCTGAGAAACTCAAACTCTTCTGTCTGGACCATCAGCAGCCAGTGTGTGTCGTCTGCAGAGACTCAGAAAAACACACCAATCACAGATTCAGACCCATCGATGAAGCTGCACAACAACACAAGAAGGAACTTCAGGAAACTCTGGAGCCCTTAAAGAAGAAGTTAAAGGTTTGTGAAGAAGTTCAAGTGAAGTTTGATCAAACAGCAGAACACATTAAGGTCCAGGCCCGACACACAGAGAGGCAGATTAAGGAGCAGTTTAAGAAGCTTCAGCAGTTTCTAGCAGAGGAAGAGGAGGCCAGGCTGGCTGCACTGAGGGAGGAAGAGGAGAAGAAGAGTGGGATGATGAAGGAGAAGATGGAGGCTCTGAGCAGAGAGATAGCAGCTCTTTCAGACACAGTCAGAGCCACAGAGGAGGAGCTGAGAGCTGAAGACATCTCATTCCTGCACAACTACAAGGCTGCAGTGGAAAGAGTCCAGCGCTGCCCCCTGCTGGATGATCCACAGCTGCCCTCAGGAGCTATGATAGACCAGGCCAAACACCTGGGCAACCTGACCTTCAACATCTGGAACAACATGAAGGACATGGTCTCCTACACTCCTCTCATTCTGGACCCAAACACTGCTCAACCAGAACTCATCCTGTCTGAAGATCTGACCAGTGTGAGACGAGGAGGAGAGAAGCAGCAGCTTCCTGATAATCAAGAGAGGATTCATAATTACTGCTCTGTCCTGGGCTCTGAGGGCTTTAACTCAGGGACTCACAGCTGGGATGTCGATGTTGGAGACAGTACATGGTGGGCACTGGGTGTGTTGGCAGAGTCTGTGCAGAGGAAGGGAAGCATACAGTCTGGATTTTGGACTATATTGTTATATAAAGGTACATACTCATCATGGTCACCATCAGCTCCTGTCACTGCTCTCTCAGTCCAGAAGAAGTTCCAGAGGATCAGAGTGAATCTGGACTGGAACAGAGGAAAGCTGTCGTTCTCTGATCCTGATACTAACACACACATACACACCTTCACACACACTTTCACTCACAGGATGTTTCCATTCATTAGCACTGTTGTTGATAAAGTGAAGGTGTGTCCGTTGAAGGTGTCAGTGTCAGTGCAGCAGATGAGTTGAGGATGATGATGTTTCTAATGTTGTTTCCTGTCAGTGAGTTGAAGCTGTTAAACTGCAGCTGTCCTCCTGCTGCCTCGTTGTTCCAAAGCTCTTTGTTTCTCTTTTAGTTTCACTGTTTCTTTCTGTTTCTGCTGTCCACCTTTTCACATGGAAAATCATTTCACTGTTTCTCACTGAATGACTCCCCAAACTAGATTTGAAATTCTATCAAGTTTCTAATCATTACAAGTGATTCATGTTTCTATTTGATGTGTAAATGGAGATGATTTAGTTTGCTGGGATATGGACTGACATGTGTTGAATGGGAGGAGCAGTTTGTTGTTGTCTTCTTGTCTGTTTATGACAACAATAAATATGTTGTTGAAACAATGATTCATGTTTAACTCCATATATGAAATGTTTCTGATCTTTGAATTCTGTTTGATTAAAGACTTTCTTCATGACACAAATGAGATTTCAGTGTATTAATAGAACTAAATAAGCTCAGAGTTGAAAGGCTGGAGTATTATGTACGTGCTTCACTGTCAGGATCTTCAGGGGGATTCAAAGGGAAACATCAAACTGCTGTAATGAGATAAACTAGTTGGGCTGAACACACTTATCTGTAGTTTGTCTCCATCCAGGATCATCAGAATATAATGAACATGTGTGAAGAGCCACAAAATGCTGCTGCCCTCTCAGCATGATGAGCTCCAGCCTTTGTTAGCAGGACAACAGGAAACATGAGACAACTTTCAGAGACAGTAACCAACTGTGGCCACAAGATGGCAGCAGCTGATCTGAGATCCTTTATTGGACAGAAGGACTCTGCTCTGTGACGTCATCAGAGAGACGGCCTTCACTCTGATAGATCTGACGTCATGTCTGCACTGCGATGATGAAAGCTGATAAACACATTGTTATTGATCCATGAAATCACCTCTGTCCTCTCAAGTGTAGCTGTTTACAGAGCTGAAGAAGTCCTTCATCATCAAAACAGACAAACATGTATTTCCTGTATTAAGTGACGTCATCCTCACTCTGACCTCTTACATACATTCTGTTCAGTTTTCCTGCTGTAAGAAATAAACTGTGTGAAAATAGAAATGCAGGGAAACATCCATTAATCACAGCTGAGCCGTTTGTTTCTGACTCACATTCAATGAGGCTTCAGGTGTAAATACCTCAGAAGTGTTTGTGAGTTCAGTAGAAGCAGACCCAGTCGACCATCATGGCCTCCACAGCACTACACAATGCAACAGAAAGGCCTTCATCATCTGCTGAACCACCTCTGAACCACGACGCTCTCCCTGCATCTAAAAGCTGTTAGTCAGGATGAGATGCTGCTGTGATCGCTCACAATTTACCTGTGAGACCTTTGTAAATATTGTCTTTGTTTCTGGAGGAAACACCTTTAGTCTGTTTGTATTTGGAGTGCAGATCTGGGCGTCCATCACTGTAACCTGCACACGTTTAGTTATTGAGTGTAGTTGATGTTTGGCAGCATTTTATAAGTGACAGTTCATGAACGGTGAAGGAACAGAGGACGCCTGACCATCCTACCTGTGTCAGTAAGAAGACTTTCATCACAACTTCACAACTTAACACAACTGAAACCTGAATTCAGTGTTGCATAGTTTACTAACAGTGTGTGCTGACACTGAAGTTAGCAGTTTGTTTCCTAAGAGCTGCTGGGACAAACCACAGTGAGCGGCTACAGAGTTTAGTTAAGGTGGTTCTAACATGTGACCTGTTGAATTATTTACAGGGATTTATTTTTCATTTAAAGCATCATTTGTGAAGTTTTTATGAAGTTTACTTCTTTTTTGTTCTTTGTGTAACGTTTAGATTTTCTTGTCTTGTGTTTTAACTCTTCAGGTTTCCTGTAACAGAGATGTAAACCACCGTTTTCTGATGCTGCTGCACTGGGACATAGACACGGCCACTTTATTAGGCACACCTTGCTGGCTGCAGGTTATAACCCCTGCTGGAAACATCCCCACAGATTTGGATCCTTATTGCCATGACAGCACCACACAGCTGCTCCAGATGCTGCAGGATGCTGGTCAGGGCTCTAACAGTGAAACTTTACTGAAAGTAAGAAACCTGAGAGGAAATAAACTTTGACTTTAGTAAGCTGAGCTCTGAAGCTGTGATGGAGCTCAGTCGGTGTGAAGACGGCTGCTGTGTAACAAACGTTTGTCTGAGGTGCTGCGACTGATCGTGGTCATGTTTATTTAAAGAAGTCGGTGATGAAGCAGGCTGTGCAGTCCGAGCTCTTCATCAGTTAACAGTCCTCCAGAGCTGCTGCAGGGAGCTGACTGTCCTCCAGGTGGCGCTAAGTGAACAAAGTCCAAAGAAATAAACTTGGACTGTTTTTTGAAGCCTAAATAAAATGTGAATAAACTTTATAGATACATTTGAAACCAGCTACTCTGTGACTTTACACACTCACACAGTAACAGAGCTGATTCCTGATTGGAGCAGCACAGAGTTAGACTTCTTTTCTGGCTGTGGATTGGTTCGTCAGGATTTCCCCCTTTACAGGTTTAAAAACAATCTCTGTTTCTACATTTTTTGACCTCCTTCTTGTGTCTAAAGGTGAAGCAGCACCAGCCTCCTCTGATCCTCATGTTGTAGCTCTGTGTGTCCAGCAGGGGGCAGAACACCTCCAAACTGTGCCAGCAGCTCTCACTGTGAGCTCAGACGTTTGTGGACACTCAGTTTGTTTGAACATAGTAAATAATCAGAGCTTCTCACACTGTTTATGGGGACACCACCTGCCCGAGGGTGTACTGTGTCAGAGAGGTGGTGTATGGTGCTGGGTGTAGTCTCTCTGCTGGTTCACAGTTTTTACTGAGGAGCTGTGTTCATGTCAGGAAGGTTTCGTCTGATCACTGTGGTGCAGTTTGGTTTACTCTGTTTCTGAGTGTTTGTAGGATCAGTCTCTGCAGGTCACCTGATACCTGGCAGTGAAGTGTTTATGAATCAGCTCCGTCAGATTTAATCCAACAGAATAACATGTAAAACACTCCAGGGCTTTTACTCTGAAACTTTCTCCAGAGCTGTCTGGAGTTTTCTTACATTAAAATATTCTGGGATTACCAGACTGTCCACATCATGTGTCCTACAAAACTTTCATCCACAAATATACCCTGACATTAAACCCAAATAGATCTGAGAGTGAGTCATTAGTATCAGTACTGTGTGTGTGTGTGTTTGTGTGTGTGTGTGTGTGTGTGTGTGTGTGTGTGTGTGTGTGTGTGTGTGTGTGTGTGTGTGTGGTAACTTACTGGGTTACTGCACATGCTCACACCTTTTCAGCACAACAGGTGCAGTTTGGTGTTTTACTGCCTCCTGCTGGAACAATGATGGCAGCTCTCAAGACTTTATTGGTTATTGTCATTTCGTGTTACACAGCCTGAAACGAAATACTGTTCCTCAGCAGCCTCTACAGTGCAATAACCAATATATTTTAAAAAGAATAAATACAGTTTAAAGGGAATAAGTTTAAAAAAGAGCAGCAAAAAAGGCATAAATAGCTTAAAATCTAAGTTCTAAAAAAACCTCCAGTTTTTATTAATATTTTATTATTTATCAAATTATTAATAATTTTTTTTTTTTTGCCTGTCCCGTTTGGCTCTTTTGCCATCAGAATTATTGTCTAAAGGCAAAGAAAGATGCCCAACGGATTTACTTTACCAAATTGACCATCCCGGCCTTGCCATAATGGTCCATTTGATTCACCTTTTATTGTTTATTTTATTTTCACTTGCTGAATACGGGACAGACTTGACTGGAGAAAGAAAGAGAATCAGCTGAGAAGAGGGACGGGGGAGAAGGGCAAAAAAAAAAACCCAACAGAATGGGCAGAAAAAAAAAAAGAAAATGCTGAATGCTGAATACGGGACAGACTTGACTGGGGGAAAGAAGTCGAGAAAGAAAGAGAAACAGCTGAGAAGAGGGACGGGGGAGAAGGGCAAAAGACAAAAACCAACAGAATGAGCAGAAAAAAAACAAAAGAAGAAAAAATGCATCTATCGATCACCTGGATCACCTGCTGAGAAAGAAAAAAGAAAACAAGCAGAAGAGAACAAGAGTAATAGAATAAACAACATCACAATGATATATGGGAATATGACAGTAAATACTAAATGTTAAACATTATTGTGCAGCACATAAGATCAACAGAAGACAGTGTGCTTTGAGGTAGGAGCCAAAAAGGGTGTAGTTTGTGTGTGTGATCACCCGTGTGTACACCTGTGAGCATGGACGCGCTTGTTTTTTTAAAAGGTTCCTTCATGTAATAATCTGCTAGAGGGTGTGGGGGGGCCACAGCCCCGTCCTCCAGGGTATGAAGCAGGTATGGAGGAGATCAAAACTCCAGACATCCAGAGGCCCCCAGAACACAAGAGACCAAGGAAGACCAACAGAGGGGCAGCTGCGCCACTGTCCCAGAAAGAGCTGAGGAGAGTCCCAGATGAGGGCTCACTCAGCAGCCGCGGAGCAGAAGCCAGGGGGAGTTGCAGTGACGCGCCCGTGAGCTCCGCCGGCAGCCAGCTGCGCCTGAGTGACCGAGCCCCAGGCCGAGAGGCCGGGGGCACCCCACCTCCGAAGTGGCCCGAGCGAGCCCCAGGCTCCAGGCCCCGATAAGCGGCCGCCAAGGAGTGAGCCGGCGTGTACCTGGACGCCCATCCCCAGACACAAAGAACCACCAACGCACCGATGTCTGAGGGAGTCCGCCACTGGCAGGGGAAGTGGTGGTGGGGGGAGATAGGCCTCCAAACCTTGGAAGGCCCGAGATGTCCCCAGAGAGGTGGCGTCTGATACCCAACCTGACATATAGACACAGACATACAGGCACACACATATACAAACATCCATTCCCACCCTCATGCTCTCATATGCACTTACTCCACACTCAACCAACGTGGAGACAGACATAAAGAGACGCTGTACACACGATCACACTCCCCAAGCGTACTCTACGAACCGGGTCTAGGTACCCTTGCCCCTGGAGGGGGGAACTGCACCCAGACCCAGGTGGTGTTACCCTTTTCCCTGCGGTGGGGAGAGGCAGACCGCCCCGACTCCGCAGCAGCAGGAAGGCCCCACACCCCAGACCGCAGTCGGACGGCCAACTCCTCCTCCTAGCCCCCCCCGCTCCAGCAGGCCGCAGAGAACGGGGGTGAGAGAAGACTCCAAACCTCCCTCCACCCGCTCATTGTAATGTTGATGCATGTGTGTTCTAAGGTGCAATTAAAACCCAGGAGGGCATGGAGCTACCTGCCAGAGAGCAGCAGGTAAGCGCATTGTCCCTCCTGCTAGCCCTCAATGTCTACGTGTATTTAAAATTGAGAGGTGGGCGACGACGCCAGGGGTGAGGTATACACCCTGATGGTAATTTGGACTCGGTGTATCGTGCCCACCCCCAAGATCCTATATGTATGTGTAATGAGGGTGTGAGTAATGTGAATGTCTAAGTTGTGGGATAAAATTGAGGCAGAGGCAGCCAGAAGGGGACAGAGGGGGGGTAGCCTCCTCTGCACCCTGCTGACATACCCCTACTCCAAGGCCCTGCATGTGTGGGTGGTTGTGGTGGAGCGGGAAGAGGGAGGCAGCTGGAGATGGGGAGGGAAGGAAGGGAGGGGCAAGTGACCCCTCCCTGGGGCTCCCCCGCTGACCCCAGTAGGCACCCCCATACTCCGTGACCCGCCAGGGAAAGGGGGCCCAAGCCCATCCAGACCGGGGCCCAGTGCAGCAGCGCCTCCCGGCCCCACAGAGCCCGGGACAGTCCACCCAACCCCACCACAGAGAAAACTGCACCCACCCCACCATCCACTCATCTTCCAGACTACATGAGACAATAGACGCCCAGGCTGAGATCTTCCTCCACCTCTCCTGTATCTCCCCCTCCTGCAGAGAGAGTCCCTGAAGAGAGGAAAGCTCCAGTTTTTATTAATATTTTATTATTTATCAAATTATTATAAACTAAAAATATTTTTTACGTGATGAACGGCTTCAGTGCTTCGTCCATGACCTCCTGAAGGTAAAGGGCCCAAAGAGCCAATCAGCAGCTCTGAAACAGGAAACATGACTCATGGAGAAGTTCACAACAGTTTCAGCTGCCAATTGTACTCATCACCATGGAGACTGTCTCCATGGTGGAGGCAGAGTGACAGTGTTGTAGATGCTGCATTTTGAAGCCTCAGTGTTTATATTTTTGTTCACAGCCATGTAGACAGAGAGGCAGAGAGAGACAGTGCTGTCACTGAGCTACATGTGTCAGAGCTCAGATGAGGCCCACACATGTGTGTTATCTGTTGTTGCTACACACAGTTAAGATATGAAACATGTGAACATGAGACATATGAAGAGACTGAACAGATAAAATGTCCTTTATATCCATCAGTGACTTTTTATTCTTTTAAACTTGTGCTGCTTCTTTTTGACTCGAGTTAGTGTGACACTGATGGAGCTTCTTGCTGCAGTGTGTTTGGGTTTGGCTGATAACACTGGTCATGCATGTTTCCTTCATGCTCTGTGGTAAAAGTGCATCAGTCTGCAGCTCTGTGGCCGCCCTTCTTCTTTTTCTCAGAAACATCCTGATTTCTTTGTTCTCACTGTTTTGCAGAGGTGTTAAGATTAAAAAATAAAAACTGTGAAAAGCTGCTGCTATTTATAAAAAGACACTATTTAATGCTTTTAATAAGCTTAAAAGAACAGAATGAAATGTCTCCATCGCTGTAGTGTAATAATATCACAGCACTGTTGCAGTAATTTTAATGTGTTTATTGTACAGAGACTGATTCAGCTGTGATCTACTCAGCAGTGAGAACTGAAGACGTCCGTTATGGACAAACAACCATCAGAACAAGGAGGCCCAGGTACAGCTGCTCTTTATCTTTGACTGTGGACAGAGACAAGCTCGCTGCTCACCTTGTTTACAGCCATCATGCTAAGCTAAGCTAACCAAACCACATTGTGACTCAAGCCCAGAGCTCAGACTTCAAAGACATCAAACTCTCATCTTTCTGTCAAAAAACAAAACAAAAAGATTCCCTATAAATTTGACCTTTTCCTTAAACTTTCCTTAAACTGTCCATTAAACTGCACTTCAGTTAACTTCAGTTTTTTTTCTAATTTAAAATTTCATATCAGGATTAAGTTTCAAGTTTTATTGTCATGTACAGATAAAAAGCGTAGTCACATTTACCCATTATGAAATTCTTTGGCTCGTGCTCCTAATAAATGTGTTTATTTATTAGATCTACTGATACAGCCAAAACATATAGTCACAGCGTGAGGAGATTCTGGACCCAAATGCAGGCACAGCAGCAAGGGCAGATGAATAACAAATGGAGAGCCTTTATTTTAGAGGCTTAACAAAACATAAATAGAAGGCAAGGAACAGGAAGGAACTAACAAAACATAGACTGGGAAAGCTAAACTAAGGAACATGAGGAATATGTAAAACAAATTCAAATTCAAATTCAGATTTTATTAGTCAAATCTTAAACCTTAAAGGGTTCAGCAGCATTTACAAATGTCATCCTGGATGGAAGCATGTGCTCCCAATCACAAGCTGAGAGGTTCACCAAATTCAAATCAAATCCAGATTTTATTTGTCACATACACAGTCATACACAGTACAATATGCAGTGAAATGCTTACACGACTGCTCGTGACCTAAAGAAAGAAAAGGCTATGAATAAGATAGGAAATAAATACGAAAATTAAAAAGGGTCAATTTAACTAGGAAGGAATAAAATTAAATATAAAAATTTAAGTTAAAAATGAAATGACTGTACAACAAAATACACAATATAGAAATATATAAGAATGTATGAAGAAATATAAATATATATGTACAATAACAGCAGCTGTACAGTATTAAGTGGAAATGAAGAAATATAATGTCCAGTGTTGTGGGGTCATTACACACAGGCTAGAAGTGCAAGTCACTCTTTACTGACACATTGTAAATACGTTTAATGCTGGATGGTTGAAGTTTTTGTACAATGGTTTAGCCACAAGCATAATTTCCACTTCTGGATAAAGATCACTCGATCTTCATGCTTCTTAACAAATTAAGAGTGTAATGTCTTTATTAAGTTGTTATTTATTAATGCATACATAATAATGTGCTCAGTGACATAAAGGTCCCCTTTCCAGAGTTTGTGTGCTGCGTAGTTTTTTTCTTTCTTTTAGTTGTTTTTGTTTTGCTATCTTCTATTCACAACCCAGTGTTTAAAATGTTAATAATCTTAGGGCCAACCCTCCAGCTTGTTATGAATCGCCCAGATTTTTTCTAAATTTTGTGATTCAAAAGTGGCCTTAATACTTTATACAGGCTAAATATTTCCAGAATAATGTTTCTCAATGTAAAACTGTAAATAATCTTTACACAGGATACAACATTTTGTAAACAGCCACCTTAGAACCTGTTGAGCCTCTCCTGTACTGTTAGATGGATGTAAGTCCAGATCTTCATAAGCCGTCCTCATTACTCCATTAAGTAACCAAACAAATACATTTACTCCTGCAAATTATAAACATTCCAGTTTTTCCTTCCAAAAGTAACAAAAACAAAGAACAACAAATGACTCAGCATTGATAAGCAGAGCTAGACTGCAGTCCAGTTTGTCTTTATCCTTCATTAGTTGTTAGTGTCAGCAGTAGCATTTGATAAATATATCCGCTGCATAGGTTTTATATTTATATTTGAGACATACTTAATATGCTTATTTAATAATGTTCTACAAAGAGGTCAATGTGTTTGGGATCTTATTAGATCTCTCAGAAAAGCTGTCAGAGCAAAACATTTTTTCTTTCATAATAACAGCTTAATGTTAAACCGCTGAGTCCATCTAAAATATGTTTGTGGATACATCATACATAATATCACTTAAAGATAATAATAACAATAATATTTCAGGTGAATACCTCATAAAGTTTATCAACAGAGTGCCAAGAGTGTGCAGAGCAGTAATCAAAGCAAAGGTCGACTATTTAAAAAAAATATAACATAAACATAACAAACATGTTTGAGTTATTTCATTCTTTTTTTCTTTACTACAAAATTACACATGCGTTCATTTAGTTTTGGTGCCTTCAGTAACAATCTACAAAATAAAGAAGTAAAAATAAAGTAAAAAGAAGTAAAAATGAAAAGCTGTGTCCAAACTGTGTGTATTATGTAGAAACGTCTCCACTAGTTTCACATAAGCATGACCTCACAAAATAATTTTTAATCCAGCAGACCTGACGTTATTTTGTCCCTCCAAAGCGTAAAACACAACAAAATCATCCTGATTCCTGACAGGATTGTGGCATAATATTACACAGAATCTGACACCTCAGCTCTATAGAGTGGGCAGTCACATTTAAGCAGTTCGTTTCAAGTTGCAGATTCAAGCTGCTCTTCATTGCTTTGGCAACCAGATGCCACCAAAGAGGATTGTGTTTAAAAGGTTTGTTTGGCCATCACGCAAAAAACCCCACCCTCATAACTAGAACTCACTTAAATACAAAGCAAAGCTGGGCTGGAGCCATAAATCTTGAATTTGAATATTTGAATTCCTAGAAAAAACAAAAACAAAAAAAGGAGCAGCAGTTATTGCTAACTTTTAAGTTAAGTCATCTTGCTTTTGGGGATTTTTCTGTCTGTGTGCATCTCTGTAATGCTTCTTTGAGAGCCTGTGGAAGCTGGAGGCTGGAGCATAGTCGCCATCAACAAGCTAGGTCAGCCATGAACTTTTGCATATTTTGAATGTGATTTGGCTAACTTGAATGACTGAGTGCCTTGTGGATAAGTTACCAAGAAAATTTAATCCATCCATCTTCCTCTGCTTATCCAGGGACTGTCACTAACCAAATTTTTAAGCAGGAGAAAAAATAGCACTTGTAAGGACATGAAAAGCTTTATCGACAAAAACAAGAAATGCTGCCCCTGTAATCTTTTATTTACAATATTGTATTTGGTTAAAATGTTCTGATGGTTCAAATATTTTCTTTTCTTTAGTTGTTGCAAAATAATGTGTGTGCCAGTCTCCAATGAGACATCTCCAAGTGTGTAACAATATACTGTGTCCATATATTTGCAGGTAAAGAGATAAAAACAGTAAATAGTTTGACCTTGGTCTAGAGATAAGTCCACACGGTTGCAGGGAATGTGTGGAAGTTGGCTGTTAATTCCCATTATGTGTGGTTACTGTATATTACTGGTAGTGATGTAGATTAGCCATGATGCTACCAATTAGCAGCTGGAGCTAATTTGCCCGTTCGTGTGGAAACCTCGTGGCGCTGTGGTGGATCTCCACCTGTACTGGGCTGTAATCACAGTGGATTCAGACCTGGGAATCACATCTTCTGTTTATGTTTATTTCATCTATGCTACTGTAAGAAGTATCGGTGTTTTGAGTTTGAAACAAGCCGGGCCACTCACAATAATGCAGTGTGCCTAAGAAACTGTGTACCAGTGTATAAAAGTGTTTTTATATATTGCAGAAGATACAGTAAAGGCAGACTCACAAAGCTGCCTAATTCTTTTTAATCAAAGTGTGTAACATATGACATTTTAAAGAATTCTTCATGTGGACATTATCCATGTTTTATTTGTGTAACACAAAGTCACTCATAATGTGACCTCTGTGTTAAATGTAGCAGTGTAGTTTTCATCTCAGAAATCTCCACAATTAAAGAAGAATAACAGCCGTGTTGCATTATTCTTTTAATCCTGATCTTGCTGAGCGACTGTGTTAAAACTTCTTTAAAGAACTGAATTGTTGTCTTATTAATTGCGTTCATTTGATATTTCAGCTTCATTAAAATTTCTCTCTTGGCAGAGGTGGAAACGTCTTTTTTCCCTCTCTCTATGTTTCCCTGCTTGGCTTGTACTGTACGTATAATTATGTACACATGTTGTGCAACTGGAACCAGATGATGTTTGAAGATTTGTAATTATCTCGCTGATATTTTCCAGAATTGAATGATTGTACAACGTATATCTTTAGATTCTTAAAAGAACAAGACTTGGGTGCACAGGTATACATTTATTTGAGATTTTCTCTAATCCACAAGGCACAAAAGTTCTTGAGGCTTAAATATCTACATAGACTCACTGAAATCTTTTAAGAAGTGGTGCTAAAGCTTCTACAGAGCCAAGATCAGCTAAAACAGTTGTGTGTCAGTACAGGTTAATCTGATGTGTCACCAAGACTAAAGCTGCCACATTCAAATGAACATTGACTCTACATCTACATCATCAGTGTGCGTGTCATTCATAGAAGCTGCTGGGAGAGTTCAAGTAACATAATAATGAGTATACACACTTTGTACGTCAAAATGTTTTAGAAATGTTAAAGAAAACAGTATAAATGTATAAAGGACTTAAAGAAATTAAAGGAGCAAATTTTAAAATATTTGAGGAAGGATAAAAAGTAAAGACTGTTATTCATGAAACTATATTTTCATCCAACTCTTGGTAAATAAGTGGTTTAAAGCAAAACTGGACTGTGATCTTTTTTCCCGTCAGCTAAGAGAAAAAGACCAAAGAGATCAGCGGGGCCACAAAAAGCAGGAGGTGGGCTGTTGTACTGCTGGCTCTGTTGCAGAGGTCACCCTGGCAGCAGCTGATTTCTCCTCCAATGACTGCTGAGAGCTGTTCAGTTGCTGAATTTGAACAAATCGTCTTGGAGGCACAGCCCTTTACTTTAGTAGTTGTCCCTCCTGCTTTCACTGAGAAAACAGAAATTATTCAACTACAAGTTTGAAAAAAGAATCACTGAATGTTCCTCTAAGCAGAAAAGAAGAAACATGCAGAAACGTAATGCTGTAGGCCCATTACCTGCTGCTGAGATGCAGTAGTCCTCATTTCCATTGCAGCTGAGAGTTTTGGTGCAGTCCTTTTCATCACACTGGAAGCACTTTTTCCCATTTGGAGAGGAGATGCTCCAATCTATGAAGCACAAAAATATATGTCATATTTCTTTCATTGATTATTCCATCAAGTGCCAAAAAACTTCAGATACACAAATACTGGATTCTTTCTCATCAAGTGAACTTGGTGAGTGAAAAAATAAATTGTCTTAAACCTCATTTTGTAACTTTTTTCACATAATTAATAAAATCTAGTTATTTATCACAACAGGAAATACTATTCCACAATACCAAGAAACATGGTGTGAATTACCAGGGACATCTTGAGAGTTGCAAAGATCAGAGGTGCAACACATGGTGTTAATTACAGCTTGGGAAAATCCGAGATTGAGTGAGCCATTGAAGCACTGATCAGGTGTAAAACAGGTTCTCAACACACGTTTAGTTTCCAAACCATCTGAAACCAAAGAGGAAACACTGTCAGCTCAGTAAGGTCAAAAAAGAAAAGAAGAAGAACTATAAAATAAAATCTTACCAGCTTTTGAATTCATTCTGGTTGAACCACAGCGAGTATAGGACGAAGGACAATCTCTTGTCCCAATGCAGCCTCCAGATGTTCCAGGTATGCAATCATAGCATTTCAATGGGCAGGCTGATAAACCACAAAATATTTTATAAAAAGAGAGTTAAATCATGTTTTCTTGCATTAACTGTGTGGATAAATTATGAAACACTGACTAAAATAGATTCAAACAAAGAACAAAAAAAATCCTTTACAGGAAGTAGACACATTGCTGGGTTGTACATGTTGTAAAAGCAATTTAAAAAAGTTTCATTGACTATTAGAGTACACACTTCCTTTAAAAGAACAGATAACTGAACAAAAACTTGCCTTTGGGGAGCAGCACGATCCCAAGGACCAGCACAAGGATCTGCATCGTGAGATGATCAGACAGAAGTGAAGTTTAGTTTAGTTTCTGTTCAGGTTATAAGTAATTCTTATTGGGGGAGTGGTCTCCTCACTCTGACCACTCCTTAACTCTTCCTTTGACAGTGAAGGAGCCTGACTATCACAAATGTTCATTTTCACAGCAAATATTAGCCTTTCTTCAATTTGTAAATTAACAATCATACTGGCAAACACGTTATTTGAAAAGATCTTTGAACTTTTAGATGCTTCTGAGATCCTATGAAAGCTCGTAAATAATCAGTTCAAAGAAAAGGCTAGTCCAACATTAACACCTTGAATAATTTGAAAATGATTTGGTTCAATCGGTGACTAGCTTTGGGAAAAGCCACTAATGAAATGTAATCAGTTAAAATCCAGGTACAAAACTCTTGCAAAAATACTGTACAAATATTACTAGTTTACTAGTGGACTAGTTGCATCAAAGGTCGCACTTCCTGCTGTCACTGCTGTATGAAAGTAAATGGGAGGAGAGAGACCCCTTCCTCTACACTGAAAATGTTGCACTTGTTCCACAGTGTTACGACCGGGCTCAAAAGCCACAAAATAAACATGGAAACTAACACTGGAATTTGACAGGGAAGAGGGTGCAACACACGGGGATTAGCGATGGTTTATGTGGGAGCTCAGTGTTTAAAGACGTTCATGATGTCTTTGTAAGCAAACCTATTTAAAAGGTAAACATGAAAGAACGTCTTTCTACATTCATGTTGGTTGTCCTGTTTTTTTTAATTCATGGATTTTTAATGGTAGCAAATGAATAAAATGGCCTAATCAGTTATTCTAAATGTGAATAGAAGTTTATAATGTTTACCAGTTTTTCTCAGTGAGAATAGTGTGTGACAGCTGACAGCGGCATGGTCAGTATTCGGCTGGAGCTTTGAAACCATGGTGGAGGATGCAGGGTGTCCTCTATAGCCGGGGAGCAGAGAGAACAGTGGGTATGCTCCTGACCCAACATGCAAAAATAATTTACTTCTCACACAACACACGAGAACCAACTTTAGTTTTACCTCATGAGAAAAAGCATTTCTGTAACCTGCTGTGGTCAAATTATCCTCACCAGCATACTGACCTTGGTTGTCAGAGAGTCCTGCTCCAGGACTGGAAAAACTATTGCAGTCAAGCATGGATAATGTTTCTGAGAAAAAAACATGTTATAGAATAAGAAAAGGTGTGGCCTGCACCTCAGACGTGCTGCTTTGTTTACAGCAGTGGTCTTCAAACTTGACTGGATTAGTGAGAACCAGAGAGTCACTGGCTGCAACACATCAGGTGTTCAGCAGCTTCCTGTAAAGCACATGACTGTAATCAGAGTACAGGAGAGTGACTGAGTTCACTTCCTCTTTGTGATGGAGGTGATTTTCTTCTTTATATTGTGTCAGATAAAGTCTGACAGCTTTTCTTGAATTCATTTCATATGATGTGTTTTCACTAGGGATGGGTATCGAAAACCGGTTCTAGTTGAGAACCGGTTCCCACTGTTTCAATTCCTTGGAATCGTTTGCCATTTTTGCAAACGATTCCCTTATCGATTCCAGTCGCCCCGAATGACGTCACCACGTTGCGGCGCGTCATTTACCTGGCAGGAAACACGGCGCCTAAGCGGCTCAAACGCTCAAAAGTTTGATTATACTTTATGAGAACCGATGACAACAGGGCAACTTGCAAAGTAGATATTTCATTTAAGGGAGGAAACACTACGAATATGCAAAAGCATTTGCTCACAAAACACGCGATGACACGTGTTTTTAATTCTGCTCCGGACTCGTGACTCTCAACCCAGCAGCAGCGCTAACGTTTGCACGCCCTCTCCCGTTAATGCGGCAGGTAAATAATCAACTAACAGTGCATATTATGTTAGCGCAATCTGCCTTATTACAAGACCTGCCATTACTGTACATGTAGGTGACCATGATGAGAGAGACAGACAGAGTCTGGCTGGCGCTCGCTGGCAGTTCTCGCTGCAGTCTACCGGTAGCGTCTCCTTTCAGGCCAGGATAGACGAGTGTCACCGAGCAGTGTCTAAGTTTGTGGTCAAAGGCTTGCACCCATTTGCCACAGTAGATGCCCCCATTTTTGGTAAGTGAATGTGTTTAATTGTGGGCAGGGACATTACTGGATATTCTTGTGTAATTGCCACAGAACAATTTATGTTATACTTTGTTATTGCTACAGAAGAATATTTATTTTATTATTTTACATTTACAATTTTTTTTCCTGGGGACCCTGTGACACCCCATTGAAGAGCCGTAGGCTGGATCTCTTAAGATCTCACTGCTGGGTTTGTAAGGCCATGTTACTCCTAAATTTCTATCTTGTTCAAAGAGAAGATATAAAACAAAGTTCTAAGCTAATCGACCTTAGTGTTCTCCTTTTTAAAAAAAAAAAAAGAATCGATAAGAGAATCGATAAAGAATCGAATCGTTAAACAGAATCGAAAATGGAATCGGAATCGTTAAAATCTTATCAATACCCATCCCTAGTTTTCACAGATGAAACCAGACAACAGTAAATCAGATGTTTACACTACCTTCACATGACCTTCGTCTGTAACCAGTAACCCCTTCCTGTTATTCCCAAAGGATCTCTGAAACTCTCAGATACTTTGAATCCATCTCCCAGTTTTCAGGTCAAAGCAGCTTTGAGCAGCAATCAGCAGGATTTTTCTGCTCTTGGGTCTTGAGAGGCTGTCACACTTTCTCCTTCTCCGTTATCTTTTCTGCTTGGCTTCTCTTTGTATAGTCTCGCTTGTTCTCTAACGCTAAGAGAGTCTCCTAGACGTGTTCTCTAAAAACCTGAAGAAGAATTATAGATTTGATCAACTGGTCCCTTAATGAAACTGACACCCTCCTGTTCTTGGGAGATCCCGTCCTTGTCCTGCAGAGACGTTTGCTGCCGGATACTCGTCGGTCACATCGCGTGTCTGGCAACAATCTCGATGGAGGACATTGAATGACATCTACCAATTCAGAACCATGATAACAGAGTTCTGGCTGATTGGAGCTGGCTTATCGAAGAACAAAAGCGGCTACAGCTGTTCAAAATCCCACAAGGCTGGCCAACATGATAGACGATGGGCAGGGCTGTGAGCACTCAGACTGTGTTTATTGAACACAATATGGATAAGATGTTGGAGAAGAACAATGGGAATTGAGAGACCTGGTGACCAGTGACAGACATTAGACCAACTGTAAAATTGGAAGCAGTTTGTTTGCACTAACCAGAACAGCTACCATCTTCATCTCATGCAGCCCCCCTGGCGCCAGCTGGAAGCTCAAGGCAAAAGCTGATGGGAATAAAGTATTTTAAAGTCTTTAAACTGAACTCAAACACAAACTACAAACTGGTCAGACATTAGAAATGAATTGTTCCTCTGAGTATTTGAACCTGCTCTTGTGTTGCTTTTGTGTGCTGGTGTCACTGATGGCTGCTGCTGGGACAACAGACACACAAACAGTTTGATGTCATCAGAAATCCCTCTGCATACACTGAGAGAAAAGCTGCTTTACTTTCACACTCCAACACTGTTATTATGTCCTGCAGTTTGAGTGTGTAACAGCACTGCCCCCGTGTGGTCAAACTGGAGCATTGCACATGATAATTCTCATCCACCAACCTTTTTAGACCTCCACACACATCTGACCCTGATTTAGTGGAGTCTTTAGAAATTTCAGTGTTTCTAAAGTCTATTTCCTTTCTTATGATAATTTTAATTATTATTATTTGTTTTTGTTATTTTATGTGTCATAATCTTTTATTTTGTAGTTGTTTCAAAATGTTTTATTCTTTGTATCTGTACTTTATGAACTAATGAGGGATCAAAAATGCTGTAAAAATGAATAAAAAGCTCAAACTTAGACCCTCCTGTATGTACTCAGGTCTGTAAAGCCCAGCAATGACACCTGGTGGCAGAGAGGTTAACTGCAGTCACGTGACCGTCCTCTTTTTGCTGTGCAGTACAGTGTTATTTTTGTACCACTATTCTGAGGGCACATGAAACATTTGAGCGCACGTAAAAAAAATAATAAATAAATATGTGTTGCATTTTTAGGAGAGATTTATTTTGAGCAAAGAAAATTCATTGCTGCGTGCAAAAAATGTATTTCAGTGTCTGCTATTATCCATATACACACACAATAACAGCCCATATCGCTCAGTTTTTGCATTTGCTCTTGCTCAGATCTCTGCGGACCTGCTCGCTATGTGTTGCTGGCACTCTCAGCAGCTGTGTCCCAAAACGTCGGCTGCATCCACCGGAGGCTGCATTTGAAGGCCGATTAAGTTACAGTCAGGCGACGAAGGCTGTCCCAATTCATCGAATCCTTCAAATGCGTCCTTCACTTCCCCGAATTTGAAGGATGGGTTGGGTGTGTCCTTCGTGGCCCACCATATCCCAGAATTCAAAGCGTGGCCCAGCCAATTTCAGTTTCCAACACTGGCGGCCACTACTAAGGTTTTAAATTACTTTTATTAATCTTTCTTGGTCACAAAATAAACTTTTAACATATTTTCAGGTGAGAAAGTAGCCGTGTAAATTTCAAATATCTGGTTTATCAAGACATCACATATTTGCAAAAGTGCGCTGATGTTTTCAGAGACGTCTCTTACCCACCAGCTCGATAGGGCTTTAGAGCGTGATGTCATGGGAGGAGGCGTGGTCACGATTTTTGGTCGGCTGCCATGCGGCGTGACGTCAACTCTAAAGCCCTATAGGGCACACACAGACACACAGTGTTGGAACGACGATTACAAGATGCTTAAAAGCAGCTCAAAAGAGAGTGAACTGTATAGAGACTGATTGCATCCAGAGGCGAAGCAGCGGTACTTGCAGAAAATAGCGTGCATTGGAAATGTGGACCCGTATGACCTCACAAAATAATTTTCTTCAGGCTTAAATATCTACATAGACTCACTTAAATCTTTTAAGAAGTGGTGCTAAAGCTTCTACAGAGTGCCGCAGCGGTCAGTTGAATAATCCGCGAGTTTCTCTGTGAATTTCCCATTACGTCGTTGCGCACTCGGAGCCTGTTTAGGGGGGTTTCGGTGTAAAAAGAAGTTTTCTTCCCACGCACAATGGACACTAATGTTTTTGTCACTTTTTATGGAATCAAACTCAAAGTAAGGTCAGTACTTCCACGCTTTAAACGCTGCACGCTCATACTCTCTCCGACACTCAATATATGATCCATTGTTGATCTGCACACAGCTGTTGTCACGAACATCGCACTCGCTTACGTCACTGTCATGAGACATTCTCAGTAACGCGTTACAAGTAACGCGTTGCTGCCCATTTCTGATTGGAGCTGGCTCGGACCTGGCTTATCGAAGAACAAAAGTGGCTACAACTGTTCAAAATCCCACAAGGCTGGCCAACACGATAGAGGATGGGCAGGGCTGTGAGCACTCAGACTGTGTTTATTGAACGCAATATGGATAAGATGTTGGAGAAGAACAATGGGAATTGAGAGACCTGGTGACCAGTGACGGACATAGACTACTGTAAAATTGGAAGCAGTTTGTTTGCACTAACCAGAACAACTACCATCTTCATCTCATGCAGCCCCTGGCGCCAGCTGGAAGCTCAAGGCAAAAGCTGATGGGAATAACAAATCCCCCCTTGGATAATAAGACTGTTTGTTGTGACTTTCTTTCCCCTCATTCAAAGGCCACCATCAGGAGCTCACAGTCAGCCATGAGTGAAGGTGTCCTCATGGTTCAGCTGTGTTCACAGTAATAGTCCATGAATCCTCTGATGATCACACTTAACCTGTCAGCCTGTCACAAATAATCTAGTTATTGTTATTCTGTGTGACTGATAACACAGATTTAATTTACAGCTCTGTACACAGATAAACCGCAACCAGCATCTGTCTCTGCAGCCTCTGCTGTGCTTTACTAAACACACTGTGGAACTTGGTGTTTTCATAGATGAAAATGATGCAAATTGCTGACCTGTCAAACCAGCTGGAGTCTGAGCTGGACTCAGTCACACAAACAGGTTGAACAGGATGTGCTCTGTGCAACACCTGCATGTAAAGCAGAAGCAAAGCTGTTCCTGTGAAATGAAAGTGAAAGCCTCTCTGAGCGTCTCCCTGTAGAAAATGGAGGCTGAGCTCAGTCAGATCACTCAGCCTGCAGACAAATGGAGGCGTGTTTGAGACGTGCAGATAAACAGTCACGGCCATCCTGTTGTCATGTTATCAAGTGCACGACGGCTCTCTGCACACACTTTGAGTCCTTATTCACATTTTCTATAAGTCCTCATCTCTGTGGACCTGAGGGATTACCCACAGTTCATAGTGCTGTGATGGTCAAAACATTAAGAACAAGAATGGAAATAAATAAATAACCAAACTGAAGGTTCAGAGGAATGTAGCTCATCTAAAAATCTGTAAAAAAGTTTTTGTTAATGAACAGAAAATGTATTTTTTTTATTTCTATAAACAGTGAAAAACAGGAATTTTCTGTCATTTAATTGTTTCTCTGTTACTTCTGTAGCCTGGTGGAAGTCCGATATTATGGGACATGCCACTGGATGGCGCCGTTTCTTTTGGGGTACCCCTTGAGTGACGGGGCATATGTATATCTGCCGCGAGAGCGACCTATTCAACCCTTTAGTGGGGATGCAACCGTAGATGGACATTCTGTAGAGGAGTTTATTGATGAAGTACAGAGGGGCATCAGAACTAGAGGCTAGGGTAATGATGATCAGGTTGACTTCATTTTTTCCCTCCTCAGGGGTTCTGCACTTGGAAGAGATCAAGTTATGTACTGGGGGAGAGCAGATTGAACCCGAAGAAATTTTTTGTTTTCTCAGAGAAGCTTATGGTGAGAGGCGCAGTGTAGCACAGTTACTGCAAACCTTTTTTAGCCGTTTCCAGCTAGAAGGTGAAGATTTCTTTGAGTACTCACACGCTCTGTCCCAGATCCTCCGCTTAGCCCTTAAACAAAGGCCTGATGCAGTACGAGACACAAAGATGGCAGTTAGAGACCAGTTTGTGGAGGGAGTAAGAGACTCCACTCTGCGAAAAGAGCTTCGCAAGATGGTGAGGGAAAAGCCAGAGTCTACGCTTTTTGATGTACGTCAGGAAGCAATTGCTTGGTCTATGGAAGAAAAACCTAGTGGCACCAGAGTTGCCAAGAGCAGGCCCATATTAAGTGACAGTGCGGTTGCAGGGGATCAGAGTACCCGTGAAGCTCCAGATAGGTCACCTGCAACTCTAGATGAAATCCTTAAGGTGGTTTCTGAGCAGGGCAAGGCTATTGGGGAGTTACTCAGTGTGGTTCGGGAGAGTGTTACATCCAGAGAAAGGGCCCCTAAACGTGGGATTCCCAGATCAAAGTTCCAGTTCACTGATGATGGGAAGCCCATCTGTTTCAAGTGTAAGGGAGTTGGACACATTGCTACGGAGTGCAAAACCCTTAAGCAAGGAGCTTCTCCAGTTTCTGTTCCTGCATGGCTTAAATTGACTGCAGCTAACTCATTGCCAATTCCTTATATAGGTTACGTTGAGCTGGATGTGCAGGTCATGGGGTTAACGGTGCAGGAGTGTGGGTTTTTGGTAGTCAGGGACCCCGCCCCAGAAAGCACACAGCAAAATCTCCAGTGTTAAATTAACACTAGAGAGTGTCTATATGGGTCCACACCTCTGAGTGTTAAATACAACACTGTTGAGTGTTAAATTAACACTTTTGACAGTGTTATATGTTTAAAAGTAACCTAGTCAGTTTTGAAGATTAACAATGGCTAACACTGAGCAGTGCTGATTTTCTAACACTGGAAAATAACTCAAAATGTTAGAAATATTCCAGTGTTAGAAAATCAGCACTGCTCAGTGCCGTAATTAACCGTTGATCATACTTGAGAATATTTTAATTGTTATAGGTTAAAGGATGAACTCTGATGATGAAAGCCCACGCCTCAGAGAAACCCGGAATGGAGTTTCTTACACAGGTTTCAGAACTTTGTGTGTGTTTCAGGTCCTGCACTCTCAAAGACTGAATGAACCAGCATTGCAGCCATGGGTCACTGTGAGCATCACAGGGAAGGTTGAAGCCGCCCAGTGCACCTGTATGGCCGGAGTCGCAGAGACCTGCAGCCATGTCGCTGCTCTTCTGTTTAATGTAGAAGCAGCAGTGTTGATCTGTGGCACAACGACTGTTACAGATGAACCTGCATACTGGGTTTTGCTGGGTAATATGACCAAGATACAGCCAGAGGTTGGCCATAAGATGGACTTCTCCTCTTCAGCTGCCCAAAAAAAGGCTCTTGATCAAAACATAAACAGACCATCTGTAGTGACAGGTAAAAGGAGCCGTCCTCAAAGCAGAAAAATCCCACCTGCTACTGTGGAGGAGTTGTCACTGCTATTGGATACTTTGCTGGAACACAGTAAAGCTGTGGGTTGTGGGAATGACCCATAATGTTTTATCTAGGGGTCTAGATTTATGCCTGTAGTGCACTGCTGTGTAAATAATTTGCATTTACTGAATATATACTGACTGAGTCCCACTGTTCAAAAGTTGAATAAAGAAACAAACTAATTTTTGCCCCTTTTTTTTTTTTTAATTAAAACCACTTTATAGAACATCACACCAGTTACAATGTAGAATCCATGTCATTTATAGTTTACAAATGACAAAATGTTCACACAAAATCATGAGTGTTTACATGATATCACCCACTACTAACATTACTTTATTTACTGTATCTTTTGAAAAAATACAGCAATTTTAACAGCACAAGACTTAAGAGTATTTAACAGGAGCAGGTTTCATTCTTCTCTGGTTTTATTACCACACTGTTCACCAAAACGCAGCAAACCTTCACCACCTTATCCAGGAGGGTCACCTCTTCACCCTCACATGGAAGAAGTAATCTGATTGGCACGGTGGTATGTTTGAAGCAGGTCCCTTGTGTAGCGCTGGAACTCAGTCATGATGTTTCATCCATTTCATCGGCTGGTTTGCTGCAATAATGCCAAATAATTAGCAACTCTATAAATAGAAGGTAGTTCTGCAAAATCACTCAGTATGTTTGTTCTAATTTGCTATGAGCTCAGAGCGCATCGAAAATAAAACTAATAGGCTATAAAGAGTGATATGAACATATGTAGAACTTACCGGAATGAAAATGTCTGGAGCACCAACAGATATTTGGAGATGGAAGAGAACTGGACGTCAGCTCCTCTCACAGCTGCTATCCAGGCTGGACGCCTTCGTTTGGTAACATCGATACACGAGCTGCTCGTGTTGCTTCCAGGTTGGGAAAGAATGAAAAGATAAACCCTGTTGTGTGTGCCTTCGCTCCCTTTTCGCTTGCGCTTTGTTTAGACCCCCAAAATGGCGGTCTAAACCAGCGTGATGTCACAGGGGTGGGCGTGGAAAGGATTTTGGCCTGATGCGCCATTTTCCAGGACCAAACAAAGCGCAAGCGAAAAAGGAGCACACAGCTATGGTTCTTCAATGCTGGCTGCAATGTTCGATCACACGACCGGCACGGGAATAAGCCTAAAAAGGTTTTGTCTTTTTATTCTTTCCCAACCTGGAAGCAACATGATGAGATAAGATAACCTTTATTAGTCCCACACGTGGGAAATTTGTTTTGTCACAGCAGGAAGTGGACAGTGCAAAAGTTATGAGGAATAAAATAAAATACTAGACTATATACAGTAGAATAAATAGAATAAAATATACAATAGGATAAAAATAGAATACAAATGCTTTATACAACTGAGTAAAAATACTACATTGCTGACCTTACAAAACGAAGGCGTCTAGCCTGGATAGCAGCCGTGAGACAAGCTGATATCCAGTTCTCGTCCATCTCCAGATATCTGTTGGTGCTCCAGACATTTTCACTCCGGTAAGTTCTATATATGTTCATATCACTCTTTATAGCTTAATAATATTATCGTTGGGGCTCTCGGAGGTTGTAGAAATTGCGAACAAACATAGAATTAAGTGACTGTGCAGACATACGTGCTATGTAACGATTCGCTAATTCTTTCGCACAACTGTAGGGAAGCCTGCCTATGAAATGAATCACACAAATCCAGACTGGGTACCAACGTTACACACAGTAGCGGTTTTTGATACAGGCGACATGGGCGGTTGCCCGGGGCGGCATCGTGGTGGGGGGCGGCATCACGGGCATCGGCAAAAAAAATAAAAATAAAAAATTGCTCGTACTCATGCTGCCCCGACATTAGCCAGTGCATATTGGGGATGGCATAGGCACCAATCGGTTTTCTATCGGCCATTTGCTGGGAGTAAGGGCGCCCTCCGTTTGCGAGGTGCGCCTGCTGCTTGCAGCACAGGGCAGAGAGGGCGGGGGATTCTCTGGCTGGCTGGAGCTGCATCTAATAACCAACTAACTAATAACTAACAATATTAATAATTTCTACAAAAAACTAATTTAGCTCTTCTAGATGCATAAACTTCATCACACAAGTAAACACAGCCTGATTGGAAATGCGGCATAGGTAGGAACAACCAGTCTTGTAGTCGTCCCCATTCACTCTCCAACCAATGATCACCTTCCAGCTGCAACTTACATAAACATAAAGGAAAGGAAAAACTCAATGCATCATGGGAATCCCCCGGCAGCCTACATCTATTGCAGCATAACTAAGGGAGGATTCAGGGTCACCTGGTCCAGCCCTAACTATATGCTTTAGCAAAAAGGAAAGTTTTAAGCCTAATCTTAAAAGTAGAGATAGTGTCTGTCTCCCGAATCCAAACTGGAAGCTGGTTCCACAGAAGAGGGGCCTGAAAACTGAAGGCTCTCCCTCCCATTCTACTTTTAAATACTCTAGGAACAACAAGTAGGCCTGCAGAGCGAGAGCGAAGTGCTCTAATAGGGTGATATGGTACTACAAGGTCATTAAGATAAGATGGGGCCTGATTATTTAAGACCTTGTATGTGAGGAGCAGGATTTTGAATTCAATTCTGGATTTAACAGGAAGCCAATGAAGGGAAGCCAAAACAGGAGAAATATGCTCTCTCTTTCTAGTCCCTGTCAGGACTCTTGCTGCAGCATTTTGGATTGTGCATGTATTTTTTTAAAAAGTGAATATCTACAGCTGCAGTGTTAAAAAAAATTTGGTTGAAAAATTTGGTTGCACCTAATTTTTGTGTTGATACACCTAAGAAAAAAAGTTAGGTGCTGAAACTTAAATGTTTCACATCTGTTGCGTCTTCAAAAACCAAAATGAAATCACTGAGCCTCACACAGGAATATTGTTGCTACTTGTTTTACTGAACCTTCTTTTTAGTCACATGTTTACAACACCAGTGTCCATTCACTGCCTCCTACAGGACACTCTCTTCTTCCACCTTTGTACAGGACATTCACGTAACGCAGCACCGATGCTGCCTCACCTGGCATTACCAGTATAGCAACACACTATTATCACACTCATTGTATCTGTGTGTTCTTCAGATGAATAACATGAACTTCAGATGTCTGTACTTGTAATTAATAACCGCTATGCATACGCAAACAAATATATTTATATAAACAAATAATTCTTTACGATACCACAAGATCAAACAGATTTAAATATCAAACAAAGAAAACACAAAATCCAGTTTCTAAATGGAGGTGTTTGTAACTAAGGGGAACAAATCCAATTCGAGGCTTTCAGTTTCATTTCACAGGAACAGCTTTGCCTCTGTTTTACCTGCAGGTTCACATATGGAGAGAAATTTGCCTCGCATAGAAATCTGTGTATGCTTTGGAACTCGGTCTCTGTGTGTCTTTATAAGAGAACTCACTTGTCAAAACACAACCTAGATCCAAGTCCAAGAAACAGAACAGTGGGAACAGACCCAGAGACGCTAACAGGATCATGAGCTCTTCACATGTTTAGTTTGTAGAACATAAAGTGTGTAAAGTCACCAAAGTGTAAAACAGAATAAAACATTAAGGCTGAACTTAACTCATTTCAACTGGAGGAAATTTACTCAGTCACACTTCCTCCCATGAACACAAAGGTCCACTGTTTCTGAGTACACCACCTCTGACATCACAGATTCCTCTCTTATTGTTTCTGTTTTGTTTCTTTGATAAGCTTCATCTGAAGTTTCGATCAGCTGATGTTACATAAACAAACTGATTTAAAAACAGACAGGTGTGTAGTTTCACTTTGAGATAACTTCCTGTTTTCATGCACAATCAGAGAAAAGAACGTTCCTTGAGTTTGGGAGAACATCTTAATATTTATATATAGTATTTATACTATGAAGAGTATTTAAAGGTTTTTAACATTGGAGTAAAACTGTGACTCCAGCCACCCATGAAACACCAACCATGTGAGACTCAAAGCTGCCATTACTGATCCAATCACATGTGCTGAGGTTGTGACTGTGGACAAACACAGCCTCTCATAAACTCTTTGATCATGTGTTTCACAAAAGGAACAGAACACAAAAACACAGACTCACCACTGAACATCCCCACCAGTGACTGTGTCCACAATACACTGCATGCTGCTCACTTCCACTAACAATGAATGTACTGCATCATTAGAGCCCTTCATGTTTCAACAAAGTGGCCACGCGTGCACATACAACAGTGAGATCACATGGCAGACAAGAAAGAAAAGAAACATGCACACAAAATTATTCTTGAAAAAAAGAAAGAAAAAACAGTTGGGTGTTTTTTGTTATTGTTAAAAGCTGTCAGACTTTATCTGGCACAATATAAAGAAGCAAATCACCTAAATCACAAAGAGGAAATTTAGTCAGTTACTCTCCTGTACTCTGATTACAGTCATGTATGTTTTCTCTGTGTGTGTTTGTGCTGCTTCTTTGTCCAAACAAACTCACTGGTTCTACATAAAGAACAAAGATTTGCTCTCTGTGGCTGCAACACAACTTAAAGACCTTTTTTTTACTGTCTGTTTTGTTTTTGTTTCTCTGTGGACAGATCAAATCAATTTCCCATATTGTTACAATAAAGTTACCATTATCTCAACTCACTGAGACACACTGGCAAATCAATCAATAAAGCAAAGGTGGACAAAGTTCTGCAGAACAGCTGCACAGGAGCTCATGACCTTTGACTTTATTCATTAAGATCAAGTTTATCTCAATTCTCAGAGTGGAGGGTTGTCTCTACATTTCCCTGTTTCCTCGGAAAAGTTCATTTCCTGTTACTGTAAAACCTGCTTTACCTGTTAAATGGCACGTCAAAGTGAAACATAAGTCAGTTGTTGAGCTGTCTGGCACAGAGGTCAGTTCAACAACAGATTGACTTCTTACAAATTGCTTTGTAAAAGCAGTAGGTTCCTTTTGACCTACAGAGAAAGCAGATGGATTAAACCAATCTCACGCTTTTTATCTTCATATGGATGTTTGTTCATCCTGATGATCAGAAGAGTGTTTGAGGATTTAACACATCTCTTAAGAACAACAGTAAGTGTTTGCTGTCTTTTTCTAAAATCATCTTCAGTCAAACTTTTTAGGTAAAAAGTTTCAGTTGTCATGGTTACAGTTCAGTTAGCTTCCACCCACAAAAATGTTTGAACAGAAAAACTGTTTCAAAAACAATTGAGACAAATTTTAAAATGTCATTCAATTTCTACTGTCATTCAATTTCTACTGTCATTCAATTTCTACTGGATGTTAACCCTGTAAACCCTGAAACATGAAATTTCTAGAAAATTCACATTTTATTGGTCCAACATATCAAACGTCGAACCAACACGACTTCTTCTTCTTCTGTATCAGGTGTTGAATCTGAGATTGAAGAGTTGAGTTTGAACACGCAGCTGAACAACAGGTCACGTGGAACAATATGTCCTACACGTGACCTGTAGGTCACGTGTAGGACATTTGTAGGACCTGTAGGACATTTTGAGATCGAGCAAATCGTTGAAGAACAAATTTTGATCTTTATTTAAACCTTAAATTTAATCTGATGTGTTCAGGTTTAAACTCAGGTTTAGTTGTTCAGTGAAAACACCAACAGACTCAGAACAAACTAAGAGTCAGATGAGCAGAAACAGAGAACACGGACATGTCTGCTGTAACTGCGTCGCTCTGCTCCACGCTGATGTTTGTCCTGTTCGTCTCTGCAGGTGAGATTTAACTCTGAGATAAAACAGGAAGTTTTGGCTGTTTAGTAAAAATATTTCCCTGAGACTTATTTTCATATTGTTTCAGTTTTTCTGTTTGTGACGATGAAACAAGAATCAAACTGCCGTCAGAAACAAAACGTTCTTCTGCTTCAGCGACTGAAACACAAACTGTTCCTACATGACGACACATGAGAGGTTCTGATTTTGTTCTGTGGAGATCGTTCAACAACTGAACACTAAAACTTTTCTACTTCGTTTGTTGTGACGCACTTATTTCTGCGCATCCTCAGTCCAACCTACCAAACGTCACTCTAACGCCACGTCCTCACGAGACACGGAAGAGTTTGAACCGCAGCTTTAACTTTATTTGAACCTTAAATGTAATCTGATGTGTTCAGGTTTAAACTCAGGTTCAGTTATTGAGTGAAAACACCAACAGACTCAAACATTTAGAACAAACTAAGAGTCAGATCAGCAGAAACAGAGAACACGGACATGTCTGCTGTAACTGCGTCGCTCTGCTCCACGCTGATGTTTGTCCTGTTCGTCTCTGCAGGTGAGATTTAACTGATAGAAACTAAACTGAGTTTATTTCTGAGATAAAGAGTCTCAGTCTGGTTTACATGCTGATTATATTTCTCTAAGAAGTAGTTTATTACTCATTCAGTGTTGCGATCGACACAAAGCTGGGTGGAGTCTGTGTGTTGGTGCAGTTTGCAGCACAGACACAAAGAAGTGTAATGTGTGTGTCAGTGTGATGTGTTGTAGTGTCAGGAGTCAGGATGCAGCTACAAAGCTTCTTGTTCAGTGTATACAAACAGCTGTAGCTCCATAAAGGCAGCATGCAGAGACTCACAGTGTCTTATAATGAGAGGCTGCTTTCTCTCACACATGTTGTTCACTTATTATCAGCACATGTTGTTGTTCTGTGGAACAGAGTTATTGTAGTTTTTTCTCATTAGTTTGAGTTTTTATTCCATTTGGACTTTTTGTGTTTAGTTCAGTTTAGTTTCCAGATGATTTTCTTCTTTTTCAGGTTTGATTATTTATTGCTTGAAGAGTTTTAATAGTTTTATTCTTTTTTCATTCTTACTGTTTGGAGGTTTGTGTCAGAGGCCAGATTCGGGAGCATCAGTACAGCTGTTACAATAAAAAGCAGTGACTCAGTCTGACAGACATCCAGAGTCTCAATGAACTCGTCCATCAACAACATTTTATCAAACTAACAGATATATTTTTATTTGTGTTTGTTTCATTTTCAAAGTTCATCTCCTCTCTAACTTTGGCTTCATTTCTAATGATATAAATGAAACAATGAAAATCTGAACATGTTCAGCTCGGCCTCCTGTCTTTGTGTCAGAGTCTCCAAAGCAAACATGACAGCAGCTCACTGCCATCTTCAAACCTTCCCTTTCACTCTTGCTGCTGTCCTTCTGTCACAAATCAGCCCTGATGAAGATGCTCGGGATCAGGTGAGGAGGAGGAGAAGACTCGCTGTGGTGACGCCTGAAGGGACACAAGAAAAAACACAATCAAAGATCATCATCTAATAACAGAAGACAATCTTTTATTGTGTGTTTCTGATTGGCTGCTGTAGAAGTGAACACTTTGACCTTTAACCTCTCTGCTCTGTGCTGTTTCCTCTTTCAGACCAGAAAACCATCACAGCTGAGTCTGGACAGGACGTCACTCTGACATGTCGAGCTGCAAACAACAACATCATTATTTTAGAGTGGAGCAGAGCTGACCTGGGAGATGAATATGTGTTTTTGTACCGGGACGGTCACTTTGTTCCAGACAACCAGCATCCATCTTTTAAGAACCGGGTGGATCTGCAGGACAGACAGATGAAGGATGGAGACGTGTCTTTGATTCTGAAGGATGTGACGATTAATGATGCTGGAACATACGAGTGTCGTGTCTTCATGGAAGAAACACGCTCATGGAAGTTCATCAGCAGCATCCACCTTCATGTTGTTCCTCCAGGTGAGTGAGTAGAGTTGAGTGTGTGTGTGATCAGAGGTGAAGCTGCTTCCTGGTTGTTGATGTTTGTTTCTAAAGATGTTGCTGATGAGACTTTGTAGAAAGCAGCTGGTCTGAGTGATGTGATCAGAGTGCAGTAGATAATGTCTGACAGCAGTTTGAAGAGCAAATGGATTCTGTTCTGTTCTTCACTCATCACCTACCTGACAGCTGACACCTCACACCTGTTTCTCACCTGCAGGTCAGACAAGAGGACAAGATGAAGACAACAAAGATGGAGGGAAGGAGGATGGATCTGTTGGACTGATCGTTGGTCTGACAGTTCCTGCAGTACTTCTTCTTGTTTCTGTTGTTGGTTTCCTGATCTACAGAAGCTGTAAACTGAATCCTGCTGATCCACATTAAGCAGCATCTTCAGCCTCCACAGCATGAATGTGAGTCAGATGACAAACACAAAGAAAGATAAATAAATGATGGTGAACATCCAGCAGACGCTGTAGAAAGCTGGATGTTCAGAGTCTGATGTTATTTCTCTGCTGATCATCATGTTCAGACTCAGACCAACAGTGTGTGTCTGTGCTGTCTGTCAGTGACTCTGAACTACAGTTTATTCATCTTCAGACTGTTCATGAGATTTACTGACACAAAGTCAAACTGTGTTACAAACATTCATGAATTTCTGATCTCAGAGTCAGTGAGTGTTTTTGTGTTGGAGCTTCAGGTTCAGCTGTTTGTAAGAACTTGTTCTGTGAGAGATGAACAACACAGACCTGAGATCAGCTGCTACACACAATGAATGAAGTGACAACACAAACGCTGTGTGATGATCTGAGTGTAGATGAAGGTCTGTGGATTATAGACGATCAATAATCTGCCTGCTTGTGTTCAGAATCATTGATCAGTTACAAATGAACGAGCTTTGACTCAGTTTGGATGTAGAAATGTTGTCCAAGTCAAACTGAGCTCTTTGTGGAAGTAGAACAATCGTGGGAGACCATCAGCATTTACCTTCATGTTGATCCTCCAGGTGAGTGAGTAGAGTTGAGTGTGTGTGTGATCAGAGGTGAAGCTGCTTCCTGGTTGTTGATGTTTGTTTGTTGTATGGATGAGCTGGTGGATGTCAGAGGTATACAGATGTTTCTCCAGCTGTTGTCTTTGTGGCTGGTAGTCTAGAGTTGTAGAGCAGCATTGTTTGGGTAAGGTTAGAGCAGAAACAAAGACATTTATGAATCCGTCTCTTTTTCTCTACAGAATTCTGACAGTTCTGTATTTTTATGGCTTCTTTTAAACTTTTCTTTCTAAGACTCACACCTAACCTCCTGAGTTTTTTTCTTCCTGTGTTTTTGTGATGTGTAGGGCTTTTTTTCTTTAAAAATTATACACAAGCTTAAGATGCTGTTGGAATCACATTGACAGTCTGATGCTGTCTTGCTTAAATAAATGTTGTAGGTAAATTGATGGCGACTCTTGGGCTTTACTTCTGTGTCTAAAATAGTTTTAGTTATAAATCAGTGACTGTAGAAAACATGGACGATGCCACAGCTGCCCAAAAATGAAGCCAAAACGTCTCTATCACCCTCTCTTTTCTGGCTGAAGTATGGGTCATAAACCCCGCCTCCTCCATGTTGGCAGATGGACTTGCGGTCAAGCTAAAATAAATTAATTACCGTCCTTAGCTAGGTAGCTAGCTATCTAAGATGAGCACTCGGTTATCGGGAGAAAACTTGTTTTGTAAAGGTCGTTTAGGTGAATGAACCCTGACTAAAGAAATCAAGCGAAACGGCTGCTCTGTCACTAATTATCGTTACTGTACTTTTAATACAAGTATTATACTGTAAAGGCAACAGGCTGGACTCTGCTTCAGCTCCTGTGCAGAGCTGAATATTAAATATGTGCAAACAACAGCATGTTTTCAGTCTCTTGCCCAGTGTTGGGACTAACGCGTTATTAAGTAACGCGTTACAGTAACTACGTTATTATTGTGGTAACGAGCACGGTAACTAGTTATTATGCCAAAATCAGGAACGCGTTACTCGTTACTGGGATTTAGATAGGGTCGTTATTCGTTACTTCGTGTGGTGGCTATCTTGGAGCTTCCACAGATTCAATAACATTAGCAAGTGGTGGAGGCCAGCAGGTGGATGAGGGAAAGTGGAGGCAAGAGGAGAGACCCTAGGGTTGCCAACTCCCTGAAAAATAAATAAGGGACACCTCGTGGCCAGGGCCGGGCAACCCAGTTGTCTTCACCCTTCCCAGTGTGGTAGCTCTTTTTTTTGTGTGTGAAATTATTTTTTAACCATTTGACTTGAATTTGATTTAAGCAGATGCATATTCTTTGTGATATGACCATATGGGAAACAAATGATCATTTATTTTTAGCTCAAAATGACAACATTAACACAGTAAAACAGGTCTCTTTCTTAAACAGAAGCCTGTCATACTTAACTTTTGAGAATATAAGTAAATCTTTCTTTAAAAGAACTCTGTCCTGCTTAACTTAAAATTATATAAATTAATAGAAAGCAATAGAACAAAAATATTCTTGTAACAGTGCACATATAGTGCATTTAGTACAATTGGCTTCAGTTGAGGTATTATTTCAGCTTTTCTAAAGCTAATCAGCTGCTCCTGTTTGTAAACCCACTTGTTCCCATGATTACGCATCTTAACTCATCATCATTATTCATCTATGTATTACTTTTATGTATTAGTGATTTATTTGTTGTAATCATCTATCCTTGCAGTTGTTTATTACACAAAATAAATTATATTATCACACTTCTGGCCACATAGCGCTGATATTCACTGCACATGCCCATATTGACCTTAACCAGAGGGTTTAAAAAAAACAAACCAGTGTTTACATACCATATCTGCTTCTGCCGTGGCCTGGTGGACAAAAAATTGGTTAAGGGTTCCCCGAGCTTTCACGCCCCTCATGTTCTTCTTGTGCCCACCATTAGAAGCATGCCTATGGAAAAAGTGCGCCGGCACACAGTGCAGTGCGCTTTATAGGTGTTATGGTGACCTTTTCCAGCCAGGTGTTTTCCTTTTCCCATTCCTCCCTGTACTTTTGCAGCCTTTTTTTTCTTTCTCTGAGGGGAACAAACATTGCTGCTCTAATGCTGGGCTCACACTGTGCGATTTTTGGCCCATTTTGAGCCGATTTCTGAGTCATGCGACCGATTTGGTGATCGGCCCAATTTTGGCCTTCATCGTGCATCGTGTAGTATACGTGGGGTAACGAGAAGCGATTAACACCTCGAGCAGCTCCCGATCATCAATCGCTCGTGAGCCGCTCACACTGCTTACGCGCAAACACGTAAATGTCGGTGAAAAAGATGGAGCAGCGCGGCTGTGCGGCGTGTGATCTGGACACAAGCGATGGAGGCACAACTTGTAGAACTTTGGAAAGCTCATCCGAGCCTTTTCGATGTGGCCTCACAAAATTATCACGAGCACAACAACCGTGAAAATAGTTGGATTTACATGCTGCTCAATCACAGCTGCCTGATTAATGTTTTTCATTAGCAATTTAGCAAAGTTGATGGTGGTGGTGTGTCTGTGTGAGTGAAAGACAGAGAGAGAGAGCAAGCGATAGAATTTCTGTTATAACCTTCATTTTATGGAGGCACAGTGTGAGCACTCAGGTCGCATCAGAGCATCGGGTGAGACCCTGCATCGTGACCTACCAACTTCTAACCCCTGCGAGTCAATCGTGCAGTTTGAAAATCGCAGTGTCTGCCCAGCTTTAGGTGTACTGTCGTCCGAGACTTGCACCGCAGTGTCGGCGTTTGTTTCCCTGTTGGCCATGCTTCTTGTTGTGGTCATCTGTTGTCTTCCGGTATTTTCTCCGTAAGCGACCTTTCCTCGACCAATGAGATAAGCGGTAATCTGACTTGTCATACTCGAATTGTCATAAGTGTGCTGTCAGCTCATTGGTCACAAAGCAGGAGAGGGGCTGGGAATTATGTTTTCAAACAAAGCGTTAATTCCATTAAAAGTTATAGACTACTTTTGATTCTCACTGTATTACGGGACAAAGTGCATCCCTTATTAGCTCAATACGGGACGTGTACTTTTGTTTCTAAATACGGGACGATTCCGTTTTTTAAGGGACGGTTGGCAACCCTAAGAGACCCGAAGCGGCCGCCTGTCCGAGTGTCAGGTGAACTGAACTTCAGGTAAGAAGTTATAACCTGCAGTCCATCTGGGTCAGATATGAACCCAGTTTAGTTGGAGTTTATTTTCGTTATGCTGACTTTTTCATACTGCATGCTAGCTAGCATGAAGGAGTTTCTATACAGCTGGGTGGGTGCTAAGAAATACTTTCTTATTCTCATTTAAAATGTCTAGCTTTTAAAAAATAATTATCTGATTCTTACAACAAATGATTGATAGATTGATACATATATACCATCAAGACAGTGTACATCACTGTCACAACAGTGTTTGTTTTCATTCAAAGGCTTTATGGTTTTTCCTATAATGGTGGGCCGGTCTCTAGTCAAAACGCCCGGGCTAATTTTTTTGTCCCAGTCCAGCCCTGTATGCAGCTCATCTGCAGTCTGGTGTTACCTACATCTTCCCATTCAGAAGGCAGAATTTCCGAGTTCTGAGTACAATCGAAAGCACCATGACTGCAGTTTTTGTGTTGGATGTAAAAAGCGCACATGACGCTGTGACGTAGGCTAGAATCATGGCGGTGGTCAATGACAGTCCAGGCGTGGGATTTCTCTCGTGGAAATATGCACATTATTTTTTCCTTTCTATTGGTAGGTGGCACAGTGCACTTGTGGCAAGTAAGCAAGCTAGAAGACTGGCAAAGTTATGGAAGCAACACATTAACAAGAGAATTCTGAGTAAAACCAAAGTTACTTTCCTTAGTAACTAGTTACTTTGAAAGTAACGAGTAACTTCAAGTAACTGAGTAACTTTTGATGGAAGTAACTAGTAATGTAACTAAGTTACTAATTTAAAGTAACTTACCCAACACTGCTCTTGCCACATCTGTAAAGACAGTAACACCATTTTTTAAGCTTGTACTTCAGTAACTCCTCATTAATCAGGAACTATGGATTAAACTCTAGAACTGAAAAAATGTAGGAGAAGAACTTCAGATCCTGAGTGTGTGGGACAAAGAAGGATCAGCTTCATTTCAGACTTGAGAGATAAAATTTATATTTCAGTTTGTGATGGTTCTGTTCTCTTTGTGATTACAGGAGCTGCCCTCAGATTCAGACCTCAGCACCACCCAGTGACAGCAGACAGATCATCCAACATGTTCACATGTTAACTGCAAAATGAACTGATGAAAACAGTACAAAGGTTAAAGTACCACATGTGCTGTCAGTGAAAGCTGCAGCTGTTTTAGTGATAAAGTTAAACACAAAGTCAAAAGGATTAATCACGCATGTAACTGTCTCACTATATATCAGCATTAACAGGACCTCAGTTTGGTGTTTCACAAAGCTGCTGATCTCAGACCTGCACAGCTTCCGTTTTAAACACTTGATGTACTCAGCTGCATGAAGAGCACATTTGAGTTTCTCTGACACAATTAAATAAAACCTGATGAAGGTCAAAGGTCATCACTTGTATGTTTAACTGCAAACTACAAACTTGTCATCTGGAATTCTTTCACAGTTTTTTGCAGATAGTGTGTTATTTACCATAAAGTGATGCAGAGTTATTCATACCAGAGTAACCAGAGAGGATCATATATTTTTAAATGTATAACTTTCTACAGGACTGAATATATTATGTTTATGTAAAAGTCTGGAGCCTCTGGGGAGTATCCGAGTATTTATAACATTACACAAAGCAAAGGTCTCCATCACAGTGTTCATGAAATGCTGGGTTTATCCATCTCCTGGGGCGGGCCTACAGAGGAGTGCTGAAGATGTCCCTGTGAGGGAGCTGCTGGTGAAGATCATGAGTCCTGCTTGATCAATGCGAAGAGTTTCAGTCTTCCTGGTGTTTCTTAAATGATGCCTCTTTCAGTGGGTCAACAGAACTTCTGGCACAGGACAGCTGTGATGAAAGAAAGGGAAGAAGTTTCTCCAAACCTCTGGACCCAGAAACCCAGCTTGGTCCTGATGGTCTCCCTCACTAGTTTCTCTCCAGGGTGAATGTAGCTGTTGATATAATATGGACTCTATTATTAAATGAAAAGAACAAATTAGACTACACTACTGAAACCTTCTGCTGCTGTTTTTAAAGTCTCCATGTTACCAGGCTGTAGAGATTTAAACAGTTTTAGATCCATTACACTCACAGTCTTATGTTAAAATCTCAAAGGACAGCGTTATATTTTTGATATTAACAATAACTCTGGGCTTCTGTGGCGTGTGCAAAAAAAACCCCTAAGAGGTGCTGAATCCTTCAATAACACAGACTATTAGAGTAACAGGTTTGTAGCATCGCTAACTAGCTAGCAACAAGCCTCAAACACACTGCATATAATAGCAGCAATGAGAATAAAGAAAATAACAATTAAACAGGAATATTTCTATCACACCAATGATATTTAAAGGTAATAAAAAAAACCTATATTTACAGTTGTTCACACAGGATTAACCTGAGTGAGCTGTTCCTGGACCGTTTCTTTAACAACTGTTATAGATTACAGGAAGTCTCTGGCAGTGTTGCTGAATCTGCCTGAGCAAGATCAGACATGGATGGAGTGCTTCAACTGAGACCTGCGGTTTTTCTTTTCTGGTTGGCGAGTGGAGAATCACACAGGGTGGTCTGCAAAGAGCTTTAGGATGCCTCCTCCCACTGTTCACTGCATCGGCCATCCACAGGGTTTGCAGGGCTGGCTCAATCGACAGCTGCTACACCACTAAGATGTTTTCAGAAATATGTAAGCAGGCGATGGTGGATGCTATATTACTACTAGTATAATACTTGTAACTCTGTAGCAGACAACAGTTTGATAAAGTGCTTTCTATACGTTTCAAAGATATTTAGTTTAAATGGCCTGTATTTATATAGCGCTTTTACTAGTCCCTAAGGATCCCAAAGCGCTTTACATATCCAGTCATTCACACACACATTCACACACTGGTGATGGGAAGCTACATTGTAGCCACAGCCACCCTGGGGTGCACTGACAGAGGCAAGGCTGCCGGACACTGGCGCCACCGGGCCCTCTGACCACCACCAGTAGGCAACGGGTGAAGTGTCTTGCCCAAGGACACAACGACCGAGACTGTCCGGGGCTCGAACCGGCAACCTTCAACCTTCCGCTTACAAGGCAAACTCCCAACTCTTGAGCCACGATCGCCCCTATATAGTTTATATATTTGATATAATACAGCACATGTGTATGAATGCCCAGTGTATTATAAATACCAAATGTGCATACTGAGTATTCTAAATTAATCTGTTACATGTATTTTCACATTAAATTGGTCGGTGTCTGGTTTTCGGCACAAGATACTAACATAAGTTGAGGCTGAATTCCAGTGCGTCATAGGAACTGCCTCTAGCAAGATACTAAAAACATTCTACGTTGATTCTAGAGGTGCAGCCCACGTTACCTTCCACATTTAACTTTGTTTAAGACTGGCTTCTGTGGCAATAAGATAGTAGAAAATTTCTAAGTTGCAGCCAAAAGGTCAGCATATGAAATAGAGGTGAAATAGAGGCTGGCTTGTGGTGCGGTTACGCTTTGCATTATTTCTAAGTTGAGCTCAAAGGGCTCTGTGTGTGTTTCTGTGGGTGAGATGCGCTTTTTGTGTGTTTCATTGGATGAAATATGAACATGGAGACACATTTTAGGATCCAAGGTTGACGCCTAGTGGACCTGTGGAAATTAATTTTGCCCTGGGGTTGGCTCCACCACCGTACGTTGGATGCAGGGTACGGACCAGCGGCGTCTGGAGGTCCAGGCTTATCACCTGAGAGCTGCGGGCCCTCAAACGATAACAGAATTACACTGGAACCGCTGTGTAATCACAGGTTCACATTTATTCTGGACTAGAACAAGACACATTTTGGGATCAAAGTTCTATATTAGTAAAAAGGTTGGATTCCTCGTTTCAGTGGTTGAAATTGTTGATTGCTTTGTGCCTGTCCCCTGACGAGTGTGTGAAAATTAAATAAGAAAGAGGAAAAGAGGGCAATTTGGAGCCACATAGAGATTGACAGGCGTGATTGGGTGTAATACTCTGTGGTGTGAAAAAAGCAGTAAGAGGTGAGTAGTGAAGTGAAATATGCTGGGTTTTGAGTCTGGAGTAGAGAAAGGAGAAATAAAGCGAGAGTGGAGAATTATGGAGAAGCAGAGAGAGGAATGTGTTGTGAGACTGGTGTGCAGTTTGCGCTGTAAAGGTGGGCTTGTTGCCTGCTGGTCTATTTCACAGTGATGAAAATGATATTAAATAAATCTCTTAGTGTGTTAATACAGGGGGCTATGGACCTGGACCAACCGCCCCCCACAAGCACAGCGGCCAGAGCAAAATTATAGTAATGGGAACCACACCCAGCAAGAATCAGCAGCTGTGGAAAAGACAGCAGCCAGAATTAGAGGAGAAATTAAGAGAAGTTTTAACACATAAAATTGGGGTTGGAATTTGGGGCCAACGGACTTGTGGAGGTTGGGAAGGCGTCCGGGGCATCGCAACAAAAGGTGAAACAAAAACACACACAAGCAGAGAAATGTGAGAGAAAGGCTCCTTTTAAGGAAACGCCTTGTTGGAAAACAAGCAAAAAGCTAAGGCAGAGAGAGGCTTTGCTGATCTGCAGCTTCACTGAACACACATGAAATTAACTCACCTACAAACGCACACACACACAATGAAAAGCAGCTTACACTCATGAACACGTGAAGATTATTCAGCAAGGTTAAAGCAGGGAAATTTAACATACACCTGTTTTTAAATGATGAAGTTTATCCATTACTAACAAATCAACTCTCTGGGTTGCAGGACAACAATTTAACTTCAAAAAGAAATTAAAGAGACTGGTATGACCAATCAGTGAGGAATCAACAAATTTAGTGGTTAAGAGTCAAATTGTAAGATGTTTTCTGCTGATTGAACAACACAAGTGAGTTACTGCAGGAAGGAAAATTCTCTTTTGTGAGTTTAATCATGATCTTCAGAATTTCAACATGTACCTGTGTTGTCCTGTCAACTTGGTGGGCTATGAGTGTTTATATTGTGGGAAAAAACAAAAAAGGGGGAGAGAAGGCTGACACAGGGCGAGTCTCCCCTCTCTGAATAACACAGCCAACACAACATCATTTTCCTGTTCGTCTGTTTTTGTTTTGTTTTTTCTCTTTATGCTTGATTACAGGCTGCTTTGCCGGCCCTGTAATCAAGGAGCCGAGGCTGACCTGGACTCCTGCTCTCCCCTCTACCATCTTCGACGTGACCCTGACCAAACGCTGCAGCAGCTGAACCCACAACAACAACCTGAAAATGTCAACAGTGCTGCAGAAAGGATCTCTGTCTCTCTTCCACAGCATGTCTTTATCCTGTCTTCCTTCTCTCACCCCAACCGGTCGCAGCAGATGGCCGCCCCTCCCTGAGCCTGGTTCTGCCGGAGGTTTCTTCCTGTTAAAAGGGAGTTTTTCCTTCCCACTGTCGCCAAAGTGCTTGCTCATAGGGGGTCATATGATTGTTGGGTTTTTCTCTGTATCTATGAAGCGCCTTGAGGCGACTTTTGTTGTGATTTGGCGCTATATAAATAAAATTGAATTGAATTGAATTGAATCTCATGCAGCAGAGACGGAGAGCGCTAAACCCAAGGCCCGTTTCACTACACTAGGGAAATTTCCCAGACAGCTTCAGCTGACAGAGCTGTGACAAGACGCCCATTAAGCCCGAATGAAAAGTGAGGCAGAGCAACAGAATGCTGACCCACTGTGGTCTTAGTCTTCTTACAAAAAACTTTAAGGCTCACATGAGGAGGCATTCAAACAGATCAATAGATGTTTGCGCCTGGCCTGTCATCTGCAGTGTTTTTGTGTAGAGGGACTTCTTCCTCTTTGTTTTTCATTTTGCAGAGGACATGGAGCTCTTTTTAAAAGCATGTGCTGACGAGCAGGGACTACGGGTCAATGCGATGTTTGACATTTAATGGACAGATGAATATTACGCAGGCTGCAGTAAATGTGTCCTGGAGCTTATGCAGGTGCAGAAAGTGCAGCCTAACAGCTTCCAGATCTCTTATTTTTCTGGAAAGATGGTAAGAAGGGCATTACTGCTCATTTCTACAATCTCCCAGATCTTGGAATACAATGCCTTTGTCCCATGAAAACCACTTCAGAGTAGTAGGAGTCCACTAAAACCTACAAATGAAGGTTTTAGTGGACTCTGGATGTTCCAGAAGCCCTGGAAGAAATAGGGCGCACACTAGTGACCTCAACAATTACAAGACAGCCTTGTCCCTGATGCTTATATGAAAAAAAAGTAAGTCTCCTAAAACCATTATGACTTTATCACCTTTTTATCTGAAAAGTTACATAAAGTAACTCAAGACATCACATATTTGCAAAAGTGCTCTAACATTTTCCGAGGTGTGGCACAGTCCACAGTGGGTTGAGAGTGTGGATCTGTGACCTGCGTGAGAATCAGCTTCCTAACATGAGTCTTGAAGAAACACACAGATAGGAAGCTGAGGTTATGTCAGCAGCAACAAGTATGAACATTTCACAGATAATGTGTAATCGGTTATTATTTTATTATCTTAAAAGCTCCCACAAACCTTCAGCTGACGCAAAATGCTGCAGTCGAGTCCTGACAGGGACTAGGAGACCTAGAAGGACAGAGCAGCTTCCTCCTATTCTGGTTTCTCGTCTTTGGCTTCCTGTTAAATCCACAATTTAAAATCCTGCTCCTCACATACAAGAACTTTAATCAGGCCTATCTTATTTCGTTGACCTCAAAGTACCATATGTCCAAATCATCGTTCAACAGCAGCTAGGTGGATGTCAGCAGCTTCGATGGTGGGGATAAATCTAGGGTTTGTTTACAGCTATAAAATCAGAGCCTTTTAACACGATTACACACTCAGAGAACTAAACACACTGTGTACAGGACTTTGATTGGTGTTTGCAGAGATGAAAAGGATGCAAACTGCTGACCAGTTGAATCAGCTGATCCAGCCTTTTATCTGAGCTGCAGTCAGTCACACAAACAGGTTGAACAGGGTGTGTTCTGTGCAGCACCTGCATGTAAAACAAAAGCAAGTCTGTTCCTGTGAAATGAAACTGAAAGCCTCTCTGAGCGTCTCCCTGTAGAAAATGGAGGCTGAGCTCAGTCAGATCACTCAGCCTGCAGACAAATGGAGGCGTGTTTGAGACGTGCAGATAAACAGTCACAGCTTTGTGTTGGCCTCTCAGGGCTCAGGGCCGTCCTGTTGTCATGGTATCAAGTGCACGACGGCTCTCTGCACACACTTTGAGTCCTTATGCACATTTTCTATAAGTCCTCATCTCCGTGGACCTGAGGGATTACCCACAGTTCATAGTGCTGTGATGACTTACTTAGACTTAGATCCTCCCGCGCCGATCGGCGCATCGGGCGACAAGAGAACGCCATCGAACTCGGTCTATCGCGGCAGTTGTTGCTTCATCCCATGACAGTTCGACTGAACGTAAATCTTCAAGGAAAGTCCTCCTCCATGTTATTTTAGGTCTTCCTCGCCGTCTCTTTCCATTCTTCAGGTTCCATAGAACCGCGACACGGGCAGGTCTCGGGTCCGGTAGCCGAAGGATTTGACCGGCAAATCTGAACCGACGCTTGGTGACTTGGACCTGTGATGGTCAAAACATTAAGAACAAGGATGGAAATAAACAAATAACCAAACTGAAGGTTCAGAGGAATGTAGCTCATCTAAAAATCTGTAAAAAAGTTTTTGTTAATGAACAGAAAATGTCTTTTTTTTATTTCTATAAACAGTGAAAAACAGGAATTTTCTGTCATTTAATTGTTTCTCTGTTACTTCATTCATTTGGTTTTGTATGAGTGGTCATGGCGGAGGAGAAGTTCCTCCTTCACATTCTCCAAAAACTTCCATTTGGCCGATTTGGACTCTTTGCTGGGCCAATTCTGGGCCCCGGGCCTTATGTTTGACACCCCTGCACTCAACCATTTACAGGTTTGGAAACTAATTACAGAAAAGAAAAAAGAATCAAGCTCAAAATGAAGCAAATGACATCAATTTTAAATGTGAGCATAATTTCACCAAAAAGCCTTTTTATGTCTCATTTTCAGGCTCTGGTTGTTTGAGGCTGTTTGAGGCTCAGTTATAGACAATAGTGCTTGAATTCAAACAGACAGACAACATGAAAGATGAGGAAATCCCTCAGAGGACTCTGAGGATCCTCAGCCGTCACTGTGATACGTGTCTGTATGTGCACATCTTTACTTTTAATAAGATGTTTCAACATGCAGACGTTAATCTAACACAGTAACAGCTGCCTTTGTTTCAGATCCAGCTCATTCCAGTTCACTGACAGAGACAAAGTTTTGGTGCTGCGATAACGACTCTGAGCCGATGAAGCTCTGATGACTCTGATAACATCTCCCTCCCAGTAATAACCTCCCAGCAGCAACTGCCACAGGCAAATGGTCATGAGGAAGGATAGTTTCACTTCCTGCAGTTACAGTAAAACAGTCTTTGTAATTCACATCTGTGTGACTCGTTTAAGTTTTTTGTCGTGACAGTGAAACTCTCACAGATACAGATGTGATGCTGCTGCACATGTTAGTAAATCTGACCCTAAATCTTCTTTAAAATTTCAACCTTTGTTGTGAACACATGTTTTTCAAACAGCAGGGTCAGACACACTGTGGAAAAGTAAGATGCACGCTTTGTAGTCCATCTTCTGGTCATTGTAGTTTTTACCCTGTAGACGTCCAGCATCACGTTGTTAATGAGAGAGAGTGTAAGGTCATTCTCAGCACACGGCTCTGTTATTTCCTAACTCCTTATCAGTTCTCCTAGTGACCTTTCCTTCACCTCATTGGTGTTTTCGGACTGTTTATTAAAAAAGGTTGACAGTTTGATTACAGCTGTTCAAACTGATTTCCTGTTCCTTGTATAATTGTCACACTTACATGTTTCAGATCAGGAAGATGTAGCTTTGGATTTGTTCCCTTAATAACAAACGCCTTCATTTACAATCTTTATTTTGTATTTGATCTGAAACATTTAAGTGTGACAAACATACAACCTGCTGTTGTGTTGCTTTTGTGTGCTGCTGTCACTGATGGCTGCTGCTGCTGTGACAACAGACACACAAACAATTTGATGTCATCAGAAATCATGGTCATCATCTGGAAACACTGAGAGAAAAGCTGATTTACTTTCACGCTCCAACACTGTTATTATGTCCTGCAGTCTGAGTGTGTAACAGCACTGCCCCCGTGTGGTCAAACTGGAGCATTGCACATGATAATTCTCATCCACCAACCTTTTTAGACCTCCACACACATCTGACCCTGATTCAGTGGAGTCTTTAGAAATTTCAGTGTTTCTAAAGTCTATTTCCTTTCTTATGATAATTTTAATTATTATTATTTGTTTTTGTTATTTTATGTGTCATAATCTTTTATTTTGTAGTTGTTTCAAAATGTTTTATTCTTTGTATCTGTACTTTATAAACTAATGAGGGATCAAAAATGCTGTAAAAATGAATAAAAAGCTCAAACATAGACCCTCCTGTATGTACTCAGGTCTGTAAAGACCAGCAATGACACCTGGTGGCAGAGAGGGTAACTGCAGTCACGTGACCGTCCTCTTTTTGCTGTGCAGTATGGTGTTATTTTTGTACCACTATTCTGAGGGCACATGAAACATTTGAGCGCACGTAAAAAAAATAAATAAATAAATATGTGTTGCATTTTGAGGAGAGATTTATTTTGAGCAAAGAAAATTCATTGCTGCGTGCAAAAAATGTATTTCAGTGTCTGCTATTATCCATATACACACACAATAACAGCCTATATCGCTCAGTTTTTGCATTTGCTCTTGCTCAGATCTCTGCGGACCTGCTCGCTATGTGTTGCTGGCACTCTCAGCAGCTGTGTCCCAAAACGTCGGCTGCATCCACCGGAGGCCGCATTTGAAGGCCGATTAAGTTACAGTCAGGCGACGAAGGCTGTCCCAATCCATCGAATCCTTCAAATGCGTCCTTCACTTCCCCGAATTTGATATATTTTCGTACCTTGTCTGTGGAGTCAGCGCGTACAAGTCGTCATTCAAACAAAGGTAAGTCAGCTCGAGTACTGCTTGTGAAATGTGTTTGATTTCCCTGCAAACATTCAGATTAGTGCAGCATAAATTCATTCATGAGGGGAAATTACAGTGAGAACATGTGGAGACTGTTAGAGGGATAACATAGTGAGTTCAGTGCATTGATGTGACATTGTCCTGAAGGATTGTTATTCTTTATGGTTAAAGAAATTGCACTATTCATATTTATTATAAATAATCCTAATTACACATCTTGCTTCCATGTTTGTATCCTGTGTCACTAAAAATAAATTTTATTTCAGTTTTATACATTGATCAATGACCTGCAGAATCTCCTTATCATATTAAGTGATTCATAATTGTCACTTTATGCTTTCTCCATCTCTAAAGTGATGACATCCTTGCATTACATACTTTAGGTTCATTTTCTGCAGGCAGGTTTCAGAACTTTGTGTGTGTTTCAGGTCCTGCACTCTCAAAGACTGAATGAACCAGCATTGCAGCCATGGGTCACTGTGAGCATCACAGGGAAGGTTGAAGCCGCCCACTGCAGCTGTAAGGCCGGAGTCGCAGAGACCTGCAGCCATGTCGCTGCTCTTCTGTTTAATGTAGAAGCAACAGTGTTGATCTGTGGCATAAGGACTGTTACAGATGAACCTGCATACTGGGTTTTGCTGGGTAATATGACCAAGATACAGCCAGAGGTTGGCCATAAGATGGACTTCTCCTCTTCAGCTGCCCAAAAAAAGGCTCTTGATCAAAACATAAACAGACCATCTGTAGTGACAGGTAAAAGGAGCCGTCCTCAAAACAGAAAAATCCCACCTGCTACTGTGGAGGAGTTGTCACTGCTATTGGATACTTTGCTGGAACACAGTAAAGCTGTGGGTTGTGGGAATGAACCATAATGTTTTATCTAGGGGTCTAGATTTATGCCTGTAGTGCACTGCTGTGTAAATAATTTGCATTTACTGAATATATACTGACTGAGTCCCACTGTTCAAAAGTTGAATAAAGAAACAAACTAATTTTTGCCTCTTTTTTTTTTAATTAAAACCACTTTATAGAACATCACATCAGTAACAGTGTAGAATCCATGTCATTTATAGTTTACAAATGACAAAATGTTTACACAAAACCATGAGTGTTTACATGATATCACTCACTACTAACATTAGTTTATTTACTGTATCTTTTGAAAAAATACAGCAATTTTAACAGCACAAGACTTAAGAATATTTAACAGGAGCAGGTTTCATTCTTCTCTGGTTTTATTATCACACTGTTCACCAAACGCAGCAAACCTTCACCATCTTATCCAGGAGGGTCACCTCTTCACCCTCACATGGAAGAAGTAATCTGATTGGCATGGTGGTATGTTTGAAGCAGGTCCCTTGTGTAGCGCTGGAACCCAGTCACGATGTTTCATCCATTTCATCGGCTGGTTTGCTGCAATAATGCCAAATAATTAGCAACTCTATAAATAGAAGGTAGTTCTGCAAAATCACTCAGTAGGATGTTTGTTCTAATTTGTTATGAGCTCAGAGCGCATAGAAAATGAAACTAATAGGCTATAAAGAGTGATATGAACATATTTAGAACTTACCGGAATGAAAATGTCTGGAGCACCAACAGATATTTGGAGATGGAAGAAAACTGCACGTCAGCTCGTCTCACAGCTGCTATCCAGGCTAGACGCCTGAGTTTGGTAACATCGATACACGAGCTGCTCATGTTGCTTCCAGGTTGGGAAAGAATGAAAAGATAAACCCTGTTGTGTGTGCCTTCGCTCCTTTTTCACTTGTGCTTTGTTTAGACCCCCAAAATGGCGGTCTAAACCAGCGTGATGTCACAGGGGTGGGCGTGGAAAGGATTTTGGCCCGATGCGCCATTTTCTGGGACCAAACAAAGCGCAAGCGAAAAAGGAGCACACAGCTATGGATCTTCAATGCTGGCTGCAATGTTCGATCACACGACCGGCACGGGAATAAGCCTAAAAAGGTTTTGTCTTTTTATTCTTTCCCAACCTGGAAGCAACATGATAAGATAAGATAACCTTTATTAGTCCCACACGTGGGAAATTTGTTTTGTCACAGCAGGAAGTGGACAGTGCAAAAGTTATATAGCAAAAATTAGAATACGACAATAATAAAATACTGTACCCAACTGTACAGAATAGAATAGAATAAAATACTATATACAGTAGAATAAATAGAATAAAATATACAATAGGATAAAAATAGAATACAAATGCTTTATACAACTGAGTAAAAATACTACATGGCGGACCTTACAAAACAAATGTCACGGTCCCCGTGTCTCTCTGGCTGGCCCACGCTGGCTACAGGTTTTGTTGTTGTTCATTTTGGTTTTCTCTTTCTCTCCTCCTCCTCTCTGCCTGGGTGGAGCTCATTACGGGCTCTCGCTCTTGGCCCACGCACCCGTGTGATGATGTCCACCTGCGGCTGATCGGGCTGATTTCCCCAGCTGCTATTTAAGGCAGTGGCACAGAGCAGCTCACCGCTGGAACGTTAAACTACCTGAGTTCGTGCTCGCGGCTTATTCAAAGAAGTTTTGTCTGTTTTTCCTGTTGTGGAACTAACTGTGCACTTCTTGTCTGTAGATTCCGGACCGAATCACCGGACCTGTCCAAGTGGGGCAGTGTGTGGAGTGTGGGAGCGAGTGCGGCTGAAGAGTGCGTGTGTGCGGAGGAGCGGTGGCGGTGACTGAGTGGAAAAGGAAGCGTGTGTGTGGATTCCCCCCCTTCTCTCCCTGGAGCCCTGGACCCCCTCCCAACTCACTGTACATATATTTTGCACTAAGGTGATCCCCATTGTAAATAAATCCCCTTTTGTGTTTCCTTGAAAAGAACTGTCTGCGCGTGAGTCCGTTCAGTAGCCATGACAACAAAGGCGTCTAGCCTGGATAGCAGCCGTGAGACGAGCTGATATCCAGTTCTCTTCCATCTCCAGATATCTGTTGGTGCTCCAGACATTTTCACTCCGGTAAGTTCTATATATGTTCATATCACTCTTTATAGCTTAATAATATTATTGTTGGGGCTCTCGGAGGTTGTAGAAATTGCGAACAAACATAGAATTAAGTGACTGTGCAGACATACGTGCTATGTAACGATTCGCTAATTCTTTCGCACAACTGTAGGGAAGCCTGCCTATGAAATGAATCAAACAAATCCAGACTGGGTACCAACGTTACACACAGTAGCGGTTTTTGATACAGGCGACATGGGCGGTTGCCCGGGGCGGCATCGTGGTGGGGGGCGGCATCACGGGCATCGGCAAAAAAAAAAAAAAAAAAAAAAAAAATTGCTCGTACTCATGCTGCCCCGACATTAGCCAGCGCATATTGGGAATGGCATAGGCACCGATCGGTTTTCTATCGGCCATTTGCTGGGAGTAAGGACGCCCTCCGTTTGCGAAGTGCGCCTGCTGCTTGCAGCACAGGGCAGAGAGGGCGGGGGATTCTCTGGCTGGCTGGAGCTGCATCTAATAACCAACTAACTAATAACTAACAATATTAATAATTTCTACAAAAAACTAATTTAGCTCTTCTAGATGGATAAACTTCATCACACAAGTAAACACAGCCTGATTGGAAATGCGGCATAGGTAGGAACAACCAGTCTTGTAGTCGTCCCCATTTACTCTCCAACCAATGATCACCTTCCAGCTGCAACTTACATAAACATAAAGGAAAGGAAAAACTCAATGCATCATGGGAATCCCCCGGCAGCCTACATCTATTGCAGCATAACTAAGGGAGGATTCAGGGTCACCTGGTCCAGCCCTAACTATATGCTTTAGCAAAAAGGAAAGTTTTAAACCTAATCTTAAAAGTAGAGATACTGTCTGTCTCCCGAATCCAAACTGGAAGCTGGTTCCACAGAAGAGGGGCCTGAAAACTGAAGGCTCTCCCTCCCATTCTACTTTTAAATACTCTAGGAACAACAAGTAGGCCTGCAGAGCGAGAGCGAAGTGCTCTAATAGGGTGATATGGTACTACAAGGTCATTAAGATAAGATGGGGCCTGATTATTTAAGACCTTGTATGTGAGGAGCAGGATTTTGAATTCAATTCTGGATTTAACAGGAAGCCAATGAAGGGAAGCCAAAACAGGAGAAATATGCTCTCTCTTTCTAGTCCCTGTCAGGACTCTTGCTGCAGCATTTTTCATTATGCATGTATTTTTTAAAAAGTGAACATCTACAGCTGCAGTGTTGGAAAAAAGAAATGTGGTTGAAAAATTTGGTTGCACCTAATTTTTGTGTTGATACACCTAAGAAAAAAAGTTAGGTGCTGAAACTTAAATGTTTCAGATCTGTTGCGTCTTCAAAAACCAAAATGAAATCACTGAGCCTCACACAGGAATATTGTTGCTACTTGTTTTACTGAACCTTCTTTTTAGTCACATGTTCACAACACCAGTGTCCATTCACTGCCTCCTACAGGACACTCTCTTCTTCCACCTTTGTACAGGACATTCACGTAATGCAGCACCGATGCTGCCTCACCTGGCATTACCAGTATAGCAACACACTATTATCACACTCATTGTATCTGTGTGTTCTTCAGATGAATAACATGAACTTCAGATGTCTGTACTTGTAATTAATAACCGCTATGCATACGCAAACAAATATATTTATATAAACAAATAATTCTTTACGATACCACAAGATCAAACAGATTTAAATATCAAACAAAGAAAACACAAAATCCAGTTTCTAAATGGAGGTGTTTGTAACTAAGGGGAACAAATCCAATTCGAGGCTTTCAGTTTCAGTTCACAGGAACAGCTTTGCCTCTGTTTTACCTGCAGGTTCACACATGGAGAGAAATTTGCCTCGCATAGAAATCTGTGTATGCTTTGGAACTCGGTCTCTGTGTGTCTCACTTTATAAGAGAACTCACTTGTCAAAACACAACCTAGATCCAAGTCCAAGAAACAGAACAGTGGGAACAGACCCAGAGACGCTAACAGGATCATGAGCTCTTCACATGTTTAGTTTGTAGAACATAAAGTGTGTAAAGTCACCAAAGTGTAAAACAGAATAAAACATTAAGGCTGAACTTAACTCATTTCAACTGGAGGAAATTTACTCAGTCACACTTCCTCCCATGAACACAAAGGTCCACTGTTTCTGAGTACACCACCTCTGACATCACAGATTCCTCTTTTATTGTTTCTGTTTTGTTTCTTTGATAAGCTTCATCTGAAGTTTCGATCAGCTGATGTTACATAAACAAACTGATTTAAAAACAGACAGGTGTGTAGTTTCACTTTGACATAACTTCCTGTTTTCATGCACAATCAGAGAAAAGAACGTTCCTTGAGTTTGGGAGAACATCTTAATATTTATATATGTTATTTATACTATGAAGAGTATTTAAAGGTTTTTTTTTTAACATTGGAGTAAAACTGTGACTCCAGCCACCCATGAAACACCAACCATGTGAGACTCAAAGCTGCCATTACTGATCCAATCACATGTGCTGAGGTTGTGACTGTGGACAAACACAGCCTCTCATAAACTCTTTGATCATGTGTTTCACAAAAGGAACAGAACACAAAAACACAGACTCACCACTGAACATCCCCACCAGTGACTGTGTCCACAATACACTGCATGCTGCTCACTTCCACTAACAATGAATGTACTGCATCATTAGAGCCCTTCATGTTTCAACAAAGTGGCCACGCGTGCACATACAACAGTGAGATCACATGGCAGACAAGAAAGAAAAGAAACATGCACACAAAATTATTCTTGAAAAAAAGAAAGAAAAAACAGTTGGGTGATTTTTGTTATTGTTAAAAGCTGTCAGACTTTATCTGGCACAATATAAAGAAGCAAATCACCTAAATCACAAAGAGGAAATTTAGTCAGTTACTCTCCTGTACTCTGATTACAGTCATGTATGTTTTCTCTGTGTGTGTTTGTGCTGCTTCTTTGTCCAAACAAACTCACTGGTTCTACATAAAGAACAAAGATTTGCTCTCTGTGGCTGCAACACAACTTAAAGACCTTTTTTTTACTGTCTGTTTTGTTTTTGTTTCTCTGTGGACAGATCAAATCAATTTCCCATATTGTTACAATAAAGTTACCATTATCTCAACTCACTGAGACACACTGGCAAATCAATCAATAAATCAAAGGTGGACAAAATTCTGCAGAACAGCTGCACAGGAGCTCATGACCTTTGACTTTATTCATTAAGATCAAGTTTATCTCAATTCTCAGACAGACAGAGTGGAGGGTTGTCTCTACATTTCCCTGTTTCCTTGGAAAAGTTCATTTCCTGTTACTGTAAAACCTGCTTTACCTGTTAAATGGCACGTCAAAGTGAAACATAAGTCAGTTGTTGAGCTGTCTGGCACAGAGGTCAGTTCAACAACAGATTGACTTCTTACAAATTGCTTTGTAAAAGCAGTAGGTTCCTTTTGACCTACAGAGAAAGCAGATGGATTAAACCAATCTCACACTTTTTATCTTCATATGGATGTTTGTTCATCCTGATGATCAGAAGAGTGTTTGAGGATTTGACAGAGCTCTTAAGAACAACAGTAAGTGTTTGCTGTCTTTTTCTAAAATCATCTTCAGTCAAACTTTTTAGGTAAAAAGTTTCAGTTGTCATGGTTACAGTTCAGTTAACTTCCACCCACAAAAATGTTTGAACAGAAAAACTGTTTCAAAAACAATTGAGACAAATTTTAAAATGTCATTCAATTTCTACTGTCATTCAATTTCTACTGTCATTCAATTTCTACTGGATGTTAACCCTGTAAACCCTGAAACATGAAATTTCTAGAAAATTCACATTTTATTGGTCCAACATATCAAACATCGAACCAACACGACTTCTTCTTCTTCTGTATCAGGTGTTGAATCTGAGATTGAAGAGTTGAGTTTGAACACGCAGCTGAACAACAGGTCACGTGGAACAATATTCCACGTGACCTGTTGGTTGTGGCTTAACGAGTCGGACATTTTGAGATCGAGCAAATCGTTGAAGAACAAATTTTGATCTTTATTTAAACCTTAAATTTAATCTGATGTGTTCAGGTTTAAGCTCAGGTTCAGTTATTGAGTGAAAATACCAACAGACTCAGACATTTAGAACAAACTAAGAGTCAGATCAGCAGAAACAGAGAACACGGACATGTCTGCTGTAACTGCGTCACTCTGCTCCACGCTGATGTTTGTCCTGTTCGTCTCTGCAGGTGAGATTTAACTCTGAGATAAAACAGGAAGTTTTGGCTGTTTAGTAAAAATATTTCCCTGAGACTTATTTTCATATTGTTTCAGTTTTTCTGTTTGTGACGATGAAACAAGAATCAAACTGCCGTCAGAAACAAAACGTTCTTGTGCTTCAGCGACTGAAACACAAACTGTTCCTACATGACGACACACGAGAGGTTCTGATTTTGTTCTGTGGAGATCGTTCAACAACTGAACACTAAAACTTTTCTACTTCGTTTGTTGTGACGCACTTATTTCTGCACATCCTCAGTCCAACCTACCAAACGTCACTCTAACGCCACGTCCTCACGAGACACGGAAGAGTTTGAGCCGCAGCTTTAACTTTATTTAAACCTTAAATGTAATCTGATGTGTTCAGGTTTAAACTCAGGTTCAGTTATTGAGTGAAAACACCAACAGACTCAGACATTTAGAACAAACTAAGAGTCAGATCAGCAGAAACAGAGAACACGGACATGTCTGCTGTAACTGCGTCGCTCTGCTCCACGCTGATGTTTGTCCTGTTCGTCTCTGCAGGTGAGATTTAACTGATAGAAACTAAACTGAGTTTATTTCTGAGATAAAGAGTCTCAGTCTGGTTTACATGCTGATTATATTTCTCTAAGAAGTAGTTTGTTACTCATTCAGTGTTGCGATCGACACAAAGCTGGGTGGAGTCTGTGTGTTGGTGCAGTTTGCAGCACAGACACAAAGAAGTGTAATGTGTGTGTCAGTGTGATGTGTTGTAGTGTCAGGAGTCAGGATGCAGCTACAAAGCTTCTTGTTCAGTGTATACAAACAGCTGTAGCTCCATAAAGGCAGCATGCAGAGACTCACAGTGTCTTATAATGAGAGGCTGCTTTCTCTCACACATGTTGTTCACTTATTATCAGCACATGTTGTTGTTTGTGGAACAGAGTTATTGTAGTTTTTTCTCATTAGTTTGAGTTTTTATTCCATTTGGACTTTTTGTGTTTAGTTCAGTTTAGTTTCCAGATGATTTTCTTCTTTTTCAGGTTTGATTATTTATTGCTTGAAGAGTTTTAATAGTTTTATTCTTTTTTCATTCTTACTGTTTGGAGGTTTGTGTCAGAGGCCAGATTCAGGAGCATCAGTACAGCTGTTACAATAAAAAGCAGTGACTCAGTCTGACAGACATCCAGAGTCTCAATGAACTCGTCCATCAACAACATTTTATCAAACTAACAGATTCTAAAACCAAAGATTTGTTTTTCAGATGATGTTTTTCATCCGTCTCAGTCTTTGCTCATGAACTTTGTCTCCAAACGTCTCAGCCTGAGCTTCCCTCTGATGAACTCGTTCATAATCTCGTCCATTCTGCTCTCAATGAAAATCTGAACATGTTCAGCTCGGCCTCCTGTCTTTGTGTCAGAGTCTCCAAAGCAAACATGACAGCAGCTCACTGCCATCTTCAAACCTTCCCTTTCACTCTTGCTGCTGTCCTTCTGTCACAAATCAGTCCTGATGAAGATGCTCGGGATCAGGTGAGGAGGAGGAGAAGACTCGCTGTGGTGACGCCTGAAGGGACACAAGAAGAAACACAATCAAAGATCATCATCTAATAACAGAAGACAATCTTTTATTGTGTGTTTCTGATTGGCTGCTGTAGAAGTGAACAGCTGTACTTTGACCTTTAACCTCTCTGCTCTGTGTTGTTTCCTCTTTCAGATCAGAAAAACATCACAGCTGAGTCTGGACAGGACGTCACTCTGACATGTCGAGCTGCAAACAACAACATCATAGTTGTAAAGTGGAGCAGAGCTGACCTGGGAGATGAATATGTGTTTGTGTACCGGGACGGTCACCCTGTTCCAGATGAGCAGCATCCATCTTTTAAGAACCGGGTGGATCTGCAGGACAGACAGATGAAAGATGGAGACGTGTCTTTGATTCTGAAGGATGTGACGATTAATGACACTGGAACATACGAGTGTCGTGTTGTCCAGCGAGTGAGAGGACCTATGACTCTAATCAACAGCACCGACCTGACAGTTGTTGATCCTCCAGGTGAGTGAGTAGAGTTGAGTGTGTGTGTGATCAGAGGTGAAGCTGCTTCCTGCTTGTTGATGTTTGTTTCTAAAGATGTTGTTGATGAGACTTTGTAGAAAGCAGCTGGTCTGAGTGATGTGATCAGAGTGCAGTAGATAATGTCTGACAGCAGTTTGAAGAGGAAATGGATTCTGTTCTGTTCTTCACTCATCACCTACCTGACAGCTGACACCTGTTTCTCACCTGCAGGTCAGACAAGAGAACAAGAGAAGGATGAAGACGACAAAGACAGAGGGAAGAAGGATCTATCTACTGGACAGATAGCTGGTCTGACAGTTTCTGCAGTTCTTCTTCTTCCTGCAGCTGCTGTTGGTTTCCTGATCTACAGAAGATGTAAACCGAATCCTGCTGATCCACATGTAGCAGAGCATCTTCAGCACAAATGTGAGTCAGATGAACAAACACAAAGAAAGATAAATAAATGATGGTGAACATACAGCAGTAGAAAGCTGGATGTTCAGAGTCTGATGTTATTTCTCTGATGATCATCATGTTCAGACTCAGACCAACAGTGTGTGTCTGTGCTGTCAGTGACTCTGAACTACAGTTTATTCATCTTCAGGCTGTTCATGAGATTTACTGACACAAAGTCAAACTGTGTTACAAACATACATGAATTTCTGAGCTCTGATCTCAGAGTCAGTGAGTGTTTTTGTGTTGGAGCTTCAGGTTCAGCTGTTTGTAAGAACTTGTTCTGTGAGAGATGAACAACACAGACCTGAGATCAGCTGCTACACACACTGAATGAAGTGACAACACAAACGCTGTGTGATGATCTGAGTGTAGATGAAGGTCTGTGGATTATAGACGATCAATAATCTGCCTGCTTGTGTTCAGGATCATCGATCAGTTACAAATGAACGAGCTTTGACTCAGTTTGGATGTAGAAATGTTGTCCAAGTCAAACTGAGCTCTTTCATGTTTCTATGAACTTTGTGTGTGTTGAATGCAGCAGACTGGAAGAAAAACAAAGTGTGTATAACAACCCTCTCTTTAACTGATGCTGCTTATTTTTACACTCAGTAGGTTTCATCATCTTTTCATTAAATACAGCTGATGGTGTTTTACAGCTCACAGTGTTATGATTGTTATCAAACTACAGATTTATGGAGCTGCACACTCAGAGATTTCTGTCTGATCCTGATACTCTGAAACTTTTTATTGAACTTAAAATTCCCCCTCAGTGGGTCACTGGTGACCTGCTGGATGTTCAGAGGTTCATTAAATCCAACATGACTAAAAACTCAAATGTCAAAGGAAATAAAGAAAATATTTAAAGTCAATCATTCTGATCATAATTGTACTTTGACCTTTAACCTCTCTGCTCTGTGTTGTTTCCTCTTTCAGACCATAAATTCATCGCAGCTGAGTCTGGACAGGATGTCACTCTGACATGTCGAGCTCCAAACAACAAGATCACAGCTGTGAAGTGGAGCAGAGCTGACCTGGGAGATCAACATGTGCTTTTGTACCAGGATGGTCACTTTGTTCCAGACAACCAGCATCCATCTTTTAAGAACCGGGTGGATCTGAAGGACAGACAGATGAAGGATGGAGACGTGTCTTTGATTCTGAAGGATGTGACGATTAATGACACTGGAGCATACGAGTGTGGTGTCTACATGAGAGAAACAGACTCATGGGAGTCCATCAGCTTCATCAGCCTGAGTTTTGATCCAGAGATAGTTTGAGTTGATCCAAACTAAGAATCAGACATTTCTCTCAGTCTGATCTCTGAACTCTGAAGCTTTCCAACGTTGTCTACGTAACTTCTGCTGCAGGAAAAATTAAAAAATGTAAATTTTCTAGTCTTCTTTTTTTTTTTGGCTTCTTGGCGGACTTTTGCGCAGTTACATAACTGCTCTTTTAATTTTAATTTACATTAGACTGCTGATTCAGTGTGAATGAATGATATTGTTTATGATGCATTATACTGCTGAGTTATAAGAAATACTGTTTTCAGAGAGTCAGGAATTTGCTTTTTCTGATAGTAGAGGAGACAGAGCACATTCGGGAGACTTCACCCCCACCGTTGTTGAAGGGAGCCAAGGCCATAAGTCAGGCTCGCTAGAAGTTAGAAAGAATGTGAATGTTTAGGTTTTTACGACTAGGTGGGGGCCACTAGAAGCTATAAGAGTTTGAGTAACCCTCCACCAGTTTGAGATTTGCTGTGACCTTCTCCCCATCCGGATGGTTCATGCTCAAAAGTGTTGAATTGTATTGTAGAATGTTTAGCTTATTTTAGAGTTTAGAAATGTGTTATCATAGAATGTAGAACTATTGTAGAGATACTGCCCTTAAAGTAATAAAGGCCTCACTGTGTCGTGAACTTAGGAGTAGATTGTAGGAGACCTCTCCCCCACTGAGTGGAAATTCCCCAGAGGATGTTTTAGGGTGGGGGTCTCAAGATTTGTAACTGTGGTCTGGAAGTGAGAGGGGTTTTATGACCTCTAGGGAGTTACCTACACCCACAGTGTTTTAACTGTCACGCACACACATCCACACGCACACTCACTCATGTGCACTCACACATACACACAGGTATGTGTACTGTGATATTATTCTGTTATCATATGTTACCTTATATATGTAATCAAAGTAGTTGAAGTATGATACTGCTGTAGATCATATTATACCCTTTAACATAGAGTGTGTGATCAGTATGTAGTTTTAGTTTGCATTATACTTCTGACTTAAAAGAGTGTGAAAATCATTTGATCTATTGGATTGACCTGTATTACTCGACACTGTTGAATGTGTTACACTGTTTCTTGACATTTCATACTGCTGAATCATGAAGAGAATGTTGTGTGCAGAGGACCTTGTGCAGATAATAGAAGAAACAGACCACATTCCATACCCCCACCTTTCAGAAGAGCAGAAAGACAGGGAGCCGAGGTCATAACTTAGGCGCCGTAAGAGAGAAAGAATGTAATGTTTAGGCTCTTACGACTAGGTGGGGGCCACTAGAGGGTATAAAAAGCTGAGTAACCCGTCACCACTTTGAGACTTGCTGTGACCCTCTGCAGGCAGGTCTCCCCATCATGATGGTTCTAATGCTCATAAGTATTGAATTGTATGGAAATAAATGATTGTTGACTGAGCATTTATACACCGAGTATTGTCCTTCCTTCAGCCCAAAGATTCAAAGAATTGGGGATTTTCAACAGTACACAGTCACACACGAGCACTCACATAGACACGAGGGAACGTGCACATGTAGGCATTCATGTGCTCGTGCACATAGACACAGACAGAGTTCGCAGCACACCGTAGGGGGTTTTATGATGGGGTCGCCCGTATAAAACTGTGTTTCACAGACAAAGGAGTGAAGATTTTGGAGAGGGACACCGGCCTCGTCTTGCCTTCTAGAAGTGCATGCTTAAATGAAGATGAATAAAGATGAATAAAGGTTTTGTGAAATGACTGCTGAGTTCCGGTGCCGTCTCTGGAAGTTTCGACTAATAAAAGAACCGGGGTAAAACTGATTTCGTAACAGTATGTAATAAAGAAATTGTTGATTGAGCGTTTATACACCGAGTATTGTCCTTCCTTCAGCCCAATGATTGAAAGAATTGGGGGGATTTAACAATACAAAACATGTTGATATTTGCATCAATGATATTTGTTAGGTTTATATTGTGGATTGTCATTTATGCTTAGAAATATATAACCATATATTCTTAGAGGCGTATAATCGATTGTGTAGGGATAGGATTTCTGATCCTTAGTAGTCTGCAAAGACTCTGTGTGCCTTCCAGAGGGTTCTGGCATACACACACACACCCTAAGGTCATGAGAGAGGTCCTACCTTCTCTTACTGATTTATACTATGGGAGGACACCTATTCTGTATCTGTTTTAAATATAAGAACCCTTTGTTTAGGTGGACCGCTTGGTTCCTAGCACCAGCTTTGAGGAGTCGTTCACAGGGTCACATCTTGACACACACACACACACACACGTACATGCAGACTGGTACTCTTTGTTTGTATGCATGCCTGTGTAAGAAGTCATATTAATGAGACTATGCATATTCATGTAACCACAATAAAGAGCAGTGCTACAAGGGAGCTAACTGAGAGTGACTGGGGTGGGAGCGGCAAGAACAGTGGTCATCTAAGTTCTCTCCCTCGTGCAGAAGATTACCCAAAGAGTTCAGCCAGGTGTCTAATGCTTTTGCTGTTGTAGTCGAATTGTCTTGTTTGTTCCAATAATAGGTCTGTGCTAGCAAACCTATCAATATTTGAAGGGGTTTACATGTAAAAACTACCCTTCAAATATCAAATACCCTGTTTTGGTGTTTTTCTTTGATGTGGAGATTTTTCATTTTTTTATTAGTAACAACCTAAAAAAAGTGTCATACTGTTTTAATTACAAACCAGCAAATGGTCTGATATGAGGTGCCGTAAGGGACATTATTACTGAAACGCTCTCACACAATTCAATTCTATTTTATTTATATAGCGCCAAATCACAACAAAAGTCGCCTCAAGGCGCTTCATAGATACAGAGAAAAACCCAACAATCATATGACCCCCTATGAGCAAGCACTTTGGCAACAGTGGGAAGGAAAAACTCCCTTTTAACAGGAAGAAACCTCCGGCAGAACCAGGCTCAGGGAGGGGCGGCCATCTGCTGCGACCGGTTGGGGTGAGAGAAGGAAGACAGGATAAAGACATGCTGTGGAAGAGAGACAGAGGTTAATAACAGATATGATTCAATGCAGAGAGGTCTATTAATACATAGTGAATGAGAAAGGTGACTGGAAAGGAAAAACTCAATGCATCATGGGAATCCCCGGCAGCCTACATCTATTGAAGCATAACTAAGGGAGGATTCAGGGTCACCTGGTCCAGCCCTAACTATATGCTTTAGCAAAAAGGAAAGTTTGAAGCCTAATCTTGAAAGTAGAGATAGTGTCTGTCTCCCGAATTCAAACTGGAAGCTGGTTCCACAGAAGAGGGGCCTGAAAACTGAAGGCTCTCCCTCCCATTCTACTTTTAAATACTCTAGGAACAACAAGTAGGCCTGCAGAGCGAGAGTGAAGTGTCTAATAGGGTGATATGGTACTACAAGGTCATTAAGATAAGATGGGGCTCAGAGGTGGGTCGAGTATCCAAAAATTGTACTCAAGTAAGAGTATCATTACTTTAAAATATTATTACTCAAGTAAAAGTGAAAAGTAGCCATCAAAAAAGTTACTCGAGTAAGAGTAAAAAAGTACTTGGTGAAAAGGCTACTCAAGTACTGAGTAAGTAGCGAGTAACTGTTTGAAATGTCCGATTTATTTTATAAATAAATGCTATCAGACAAACAAAAATAAATAAACATACAAATTTTAGTATTTTCAAAAGGAATATATGTAAAAAGATCCACAAAACAAGGCACAACAATTCTAATTTCAAGATTTCAGTTTTTCACAACGTAAAAGTTTTTTCAAGAAAAACCCACAGTAAATATATTCGCATTTACAGCAGCCTCAGAGAAAACATTAGAACGAGGCAACTTCAACATAACAGACTACAGCTGATGCGCCAGAATGTCAAACTAGGGGTGGTTCTTTTAAATACAACGAGGGATTAAGTAAATCAGAAACAAATGACATAGAGTTGCAACAGGTATAATCAGGAAAAGTTTATTCCCAAGGCGGACAGCAGGAATTAAAACAAAACAACAAAAAAACCACAAACAACACATCTGTGCTAAAATTCCACAGGAATAGACATTCTAACAAAACTTTAAAATGTTCTTTGTATACTAAAATACCCTGAAGTATAAACAGTGGATTAACACAATGTAATATGTAAAAATGTAAAAACTACACTCACAAATAAGCACTGAAATCAGAGTAAAACTGATTATAAAAGACAAATACAAATTTCCACTATGTGGATGTATGTGTATGGCTCACTTTACCATAAATTGTTTCTTCAGTCAGTGAAATGGTGGTTCAGCTTCAGCAGCAGTTTGCTCTCAAGGTTCTTGCTGTGAAGCTGTGACCGTTTAGCAGTGAACGGGAGTCCTGCAGTATTGGCTGTATTGCATTGGATACAAGTACCCTTTAATTTCTGAGGAATTCTACAGTAAATCTGGCTGAAACTTGGCACACAGGTACAGTAGGTGTCCCAGAGAAAGAATCTGTTGAAAGTTGGACCTCAACTACTCAGGATGATTTTTCATGAATTTTTGAAAATTGACATAATTCTATTGTATTGACTGTATTGCATTGAATACAAGGAACCTTTAATTTCTGAGGAATTCTACAGTAAATCTGGCTGAAACTTGGCACACAGGTACAGTAGGTGTCCTAGAGGAGGGATGTGTTGAAAGTTGGACCTCAACTACTCAGGATGATTTTTAATGAATTTTTATATAAAGCGAAAAGGCGCTACCGTAAAGACTGGTGTAAAAGCGCAAGGAAATTTATGCGGCGGATAGGAGGCGGCTGGCTTGACCGCGGCTCACAAATGACGGCTCACTTTACCGCGGTGGATATACCAAACATAACGTCCCAGAACACTCCAGCTCACAGGTTAGTCTGCTCCAAGCATTCCCACAAAGGTCAGAGTTTTGTTGTAGTTAATGTGTCATTTTTCTTAACATAATTGGTGATATAGGTTACAAGCAAGTCTGAACAGAAACTGTCGCGCTATGCTCCTTTGTTTATTGTGCATAAATAGTAAATTGTCGTGACAATATATTGCGTTTCGCTTCTGTTATTACCATGGTACATTGACAAAAACATATACTTTTATTCACAGGATAACACAGTTGTTTTGTATCACTAATTCTCCAGTGCGATTACAGCATACAATATTATTGTCACTGCTACATTTCTGTGATGAACCAGAAATTATTTCCACTACTAATTAATTACCGTTGAGCTCAAAGGTTATATTAATAAATGGTTAACGAATGTGTATTTATGACGACGATTTGTGAGACTGGTAAACTTACCTTTGTTCGTACGATGGTCTTTCGTTCTACACGGTGCATTTCAAGGTCCTGTACCCATCCGTCGGTAAACTGTACCTGGGCTTGTTGCAGTGACCTGAAGTTACTAAACTTCATAAGTGTATGCACTCACTCCAAGAACCGTATGATTATAAATCTGAGCGTGGTGAAAGTTGGGCAGCACGCTAATGTCTTTTGTCCCTCTGTGTGCTCGTAAGGGTCTGACCCTTTCACTCCTTTGATTTTTTCCTCGTATCTTTTCTTTGTCTTTTCATCAAGTCTGTCTTTGTACGGACCGGCATTGTTCTCCTTTTGTTTTGTACATTCCTTTTTTGTGCGGCAAAGAAAAAACAAGAAGGTATTGGAACCGGAGAATGAACGTTTTGCGGTGCTGCAAATGCTTGCATTTGATGCGGTACTTGGATTGTTTTGCCACGAGTTCCCGGCATGCAATGCGCGAAAATCACGTGATTGCTAAACAAGGGGGAGGGTGCATCCGGCCTCCTCGGCTGTAATTGGTCCAGCCCAGAGTCGATCATGACCAATTGGCCAATCCAACACCTTTCATTATAAATACCCTTCCTAAAAAAAAAAATCCATCGGCCCATAAAAACAAAAAATCGCCAGCGGCCCACCGGGCAAATGCCCGGTATGCCCGATGGCCAGTCCAGCTATGGATCAGGGGTGTCAAACTCAAATACACAGTGGGCCAAAATTCAAAACTGGAACAAAGTCGCAGACTAACTAACGTTAATATTTATTGAAATATATTTATTCCTCCAGATATAAGAATGAATCTTTTCTCAAACACGTTTTGCTGAAAAACTGAATATGGAACAAGTTCTGCTCCAATTATTTGGGTAAAGATAATAAACACTTTGATGGCCAATAAGTGAAAGTGAAAACGTGATAAACCAATAATATAATTAAAAAATAATAAATAATTATATTTTTTTGATAAGTGAAGTGAAGTTCACTGAACTGAAAGGAAATTTTGGTTTGATGATGGTTGACATGTTTTCCAAATAGACGTTTTTCCTCTAGTGAGGAGATGCAGGTGCAGCAGAGCATTGCTGGAAGAAATGATCCCAAGGGTGGAATCTCCTGAGAAATCTTCAGAGACCCAGCGAGAAGTAGGGACCATAGCTGACAGCCCAGGCAGGGGTTGAGGTCAAAGGTCATGCTGTTTGGGGACCTACTGGTCATCATGAGAAGATTCTGGAACCACAGCAATGACCATAAAGCTGCACTGGATGGAGAGCTGTGCCACGGGGCTTTCCAGAGGTAATCACGAGGAGATTGTGGACAACAGATGGAGATCTGAAGGATGAGGGGAGCGTTCCAAGCTCCAATCGACAGTGCAGAGAGGAAGTTCAAGGATGGCATCATGATTCTGTGAACAGAAAGCAGAAGCTATGGTGGTGACGGGGAATGACTGACAGCAGTTTCCTATGAACATCACCTAATGCTGTGTCACTGTGCTATGCATGCTTTGACACTCTGAAGAGGGTCTTCCTTTGTGTCATTGTTGTTGTCATTTGCATCATGAACAAGACTGCTGAAGTGACTCAACAGGTGGGGTTACAACAGCAGTAAAATCATTGAATCCAATACCCTTTCCAAAAAAGGTTTTCTGCAGAGACGAAAGGACAATAGAGGAGTCATAAGTATCCCCCCACAGGAAGAATGCATGAAATGAGGTGATGAGGGTTGATAGAGGCCATAAAACAGGAGTGCTGACAAAGGCCTGCAGCCTTGAAGATAACTGAAAGCCACATTGACAAACAGCAAAACTAACTGGTGTGTTTGTTATACCCATGTCTGCATTTGGACTCTGGTCATATGGACAGTGATAGAAACAACTGGAAGAGACATTTATGAAGCTCTGAGGAACTCAAACCACTCTGCATGTGTGATTTACACACCTGGAGGAGATGCACCACAAAGCTGGAATGATTTTGCAAATGTTAATTTCTATGTTTGACTGTTAGCATTCATTTGCTTACTTGGAGGGTGTCAATGGAAAATTGTATTTAGTAGTCAGTATAATCTTTTAGTGATATAAGTTTGCATATGGTAGAATGCTGCATGTAATCATTTGTGTGTAGAAGTATATAGTTGGTGGCATATTGAAAGAATGTCTCATCCTAGGAGGTCTGTAACATTCTAGGGTGTTCACCCCACATCCTAGGAGCATGAGAGAGGTCGTACCTTGTCTTATTGTTTTATGGTAGGATTAACGTAGCTATGTCTGTTTTAGTCTAAGTGCCTTTTGGTTTGATGAACTGCTGGACTTTGAGACCAGCAGGTTTAGGGAAGATTTTATGACACCCCCCCCCCCCCCCCCCCCACACACACACACACACACACACACACACCCACCCAATGAAGTATAAAATAAAGACCGGGGCAGTTTCTCAGGCGCGAGTCTCTCAGTCCGGAGACTGCCCTTGCTTGCAAGAAATTCTGTGTGTTTCTCTTCTCTGAGTCTTTGCTGAAGAAGTATTTTAGAATATATTCCTTAACAGAGAGAACGATGCTCGTCACAGTTCTCTCCCTCATGCACGAGCAACACAAAGAGCTCTGGTGACTTGCGTCTTGTCTTTGCCATTGTAGTAGAATTGTCTTGGCGTTCCAGCAATAGGTCTGTGCTAGATGAACGTATCAGCAACCTTCAAACACGTGTGGAGAATTCATTATTTCTTTGACAGATTTTTTACTAAATAACAGAAAAAAGAAAGTAAGAGAAAAATCACCTGCACAAGTGCCGAGGTAGGTCTCCCTGCAGAATTGGTTTTCCCTTCATCAGGAGCAGCGCTGGGCTGTTTAAATCACGGACAAACAGGATCCTACAGTTGTTTATGTTTTTAAACCCATTTTGCACAGAGAGGCATTTTTTGGAAAATGCATTGATAGTAATATTGAATATTATTACACATCAAAAAAAATAACTACAGTAAAATAATCACATCGTGACGCCTCTGCCTTTCTAAATGGAGGGACAGTAACTGTGTGTGTATGTAAGCGTGTAAAACCTGAAGATGGTAAGATTAACAGTATTTTGTCTCTATCTGCCATTCTGCTATAGAACCTGAATGCTCGGAAAGCTCCCAGCCCAGACGGTGTGTCTCCTGCCACCCTCAGACACTGTGCAAACGAGCTGGCCCCAGTGTTTTCTGGCATCTTCAACTCCTCACTGCAGGCATGTCATGTGCCTGCCTGCTTCAAGTCCTCTACCATAATCCCTGTCCCCAAGAAACCTAGGATCACTGGACTAAATGACTACAGACCCGTGGCTCTGACATCTGTGGTCATGAAGTCATTTGAGCGCCTAGTTCTCTCCCATCTCAAGACCCTCACGGCCCCCCTCCTGGACCCCCTGCAGTTTGCATATAGAGCCAACAGGTCTGTAGACGACGCCATCAACATGGCCCTACACTTCATCCTGCAGCATCTGGACTCCCCAGGAACCTACGCCAGGATCCTGTTTGTGGACTTCAGCTCTGCCTTCAACACCATCCTTCCAGACCATCTCCGAGGCAAGCTTTCCCAGATGAATGTGCCTGATCCCATCTGCCGGTGGATCACTGACTTCCTGACGGACAGGAAGCAGCTCGTGAGGCTGGGGAAGAATGTCTCGGACTCCCGGACCATCAGCACCGGCTCCCCTCAGGGCTGTGTTCTTTCTCCTCTGCTCTTCTCCCTGTACACCAACTGCTGCACCTCCACCCACCAGTCTGTCAAGCTAATCAAGTTCGCAGATGACACCACCGTTATTGGACTCATCTCTGACGGGGATGAGTCTGCCTACAGGAGAGAGGTTGAACGTCTGGTGTCTTGGTGCAGCCACAACAACCTGGTGCTGAATGCCCAGAAGACAGTGGAGATTATTGTGGACTTCAGGAAGCACACAGCCCCACTCCCCCCCATCATCCTGACTGACACCCCCATCACCTCTGTGGACTCATTCCGCTTCCTGGGTACCACCATCACCCAGGACCTGAAGTGGGAGCCCACCATCACCTCCGTCATCAAGAAAGCCCAGCAGAGGATGTACTTCCTGAGGCAGCTGAAGAAATTCAACCTGCCAACACGGACGATGATGCAATTCTACACTGCAATCATCGAGTCCATCCTCACCTCCTCCATCACCGTGTGGTACGCTGGAGCCACTATCAGGGACAAACAGAGACTGCAGCGTGTTGTGCGCTCTGCTGAGAAGGTGATTGGCTGCAGACTCCCATCTCTGCAGGACCTGTACACCTCCAGGACACTGCGGCGTGCAGCTCGGATCTCAGCTGACCCTTCTCACCCTGGACACAGTCTGTTTGACCTGCTCCCCTCAGGCAGGAGGCTCCGGTCCATTCGCACCAGAACCTCTCGCCATAAGAACAGTTTCTTCCCCTCTGCTGTCGGACTCATGAACAATAACCATATGACTGTCCCCGCCACTAACTCATGACCCTACGCTGTGTCACTGCATCATTCCATGTTTGGCACTGATCACCACCTGCACTCATGTATATATCTTTCTACGCAGCACTTTTAATTCTTATTCTCATGTATATATCTCATGCACATATCTTTCTTTCTACATAGCACTTTAATTCTTATTGTTTGCACTGAAGCACCGCAGCAATTTCCTAATGTTGTAAACCTCAACATCTGGCAATAAACCCATTCTGATTCTGATTCTGATTCTGATTCTGATTCATCTCAACAATAACGTGGCGCACAGCGTGGCGTGAAAATAGCCACATGCAATGGAGCAAAATATGGGTGTGTGTGGTTGGAGGATGTGTTCATGCGCACAAAGGGGGGGTGGAAATTTTTCTTGTGAAACAAAGTTTGGGAACCACTGGTTTAAACGATGTTAGCACAGAAATATTAGCTTCTGTCATGACTGATGAAGTTACTGGTTAATAAAGTTTCCAGTAAAGTGTTTAATCGCAGCCACAGATTGACTCTAAATATCCCGTTTTTCTTTAGTGCATCTGTAATAAATATGTGCAAGTTTCAGTGCTTCGTTTAAACTGTATGATACTTATACTGACCCAGGGTCAGTGTAAAATACAATCCTAGCTGTGTGAACAAAGCCTGGCTCCTTTAATCCTGCATGACAAACCTCAGGATGCAGGTTATTATTACTCTTTCCTGCTGGCACACCTGTCACACCTGAGAGTCAGCTAGAAACTTACAGTGACGTGGACATCATGCAAAGACTGCCAGACTCTGTAATACTGCAAATGATCAGTGACTCAGGTTAACAAAAAAGAAAGTAAGAGGAAATTTAATTCTATAAAACGTGAAAAATTCCACACACATGTAACTCACCACTGTGTGAACATCACAGGGGAGAAATCGTTTCTCTGAGTCAGAGATGAGTGTCAGTAACACAGAAGTTGTCATGGTCCCCGCACCTCTCCAGCTGACAGCAGTCAGGCGCTTTGTTTTGTTTATTCTCCTCTCTCGCCTCTGCTCTCCCTTTCTCTCTCGTCCTCTCCCACTCTCTCTTTCTCCTGCCGGGGCGGAGCTCAGTATGGGCTCCTGCTCCTGGCCCACGCACCTGGAGATGATCAGCACACCTGCCGCTGATTATGAGAATTGGAGTCCTACTTAAGATGGCGAGTCTGCTCTACTCGTCGCTGGATCGTTGAGCCATCAGCGTCAGTCGTCCTGCACTCTGCAAAGTTTGTTCGTGAGCACGTCTGAACCAGGAGACTAACTGTCTCTCTGTCTGTGTATAGATTTCCCCTGGACCTGTTTTCCCTGTGCACGGTGACTGAGCGTGAGCAAGAGTGATGGAGGAAAGAAGAGGAGCTGTGTGTGGTTGCGAGGGCTGTATGGAAATCTCCCCTCCCTGGACTCCTGCCCCTTTCACTCCCGGACCCTGGAACCCTGTGTGTGTGTGTGTGTGTGTGTGTGTGTGTGTGTGTGTGTGTCACCGTGGAGAACACTGTAAATAAATTCACTTTTGATTTGAAGAAACTTGTGGTCTGCGCCTGAGTCCGCTCCACTAATCGTGACAGAAGTAAAACTCAGTGTCATGCAGTGACTTTTACACAACCAGATGAACCAGCTCACACTAAAACATTTTGCTGCACTCTTTACACTTATTTCTTTTCTTTCTGCTTTCTGAGATAAAAGCTCTTTATCAGTAACTTTTACAGCTTCTGGCAGGTTAATGTCTGAACTTTGGAGTGAAACACACCCTTAGTTACAGGAAATAACACCACTGTCTGTAACTAAGTGAATCCACCTTAACACCACCTGTGTGTGTGTGACTGCATTACACTCCCACTGCTGGGAACCTGAACAAGAACCAGAACAAAGTCTAAAATAGAAGCTGACAAACAGCTGCACCACCGAGTGACACTTTATTTTATAAACTTCACAACAGGTTTCATGTTGTGACCTGTGGAGGTGAAAAGACACAAAACCTGTTTTACAGCTTTTGAGCTGCAGGCAGGATTGAAACACACCTTAGTTAAAAGTCAAACAGCAACATTTGTCTCCTCCCCTCACGTCACTCAAATGTGACAAACCAGGAAACAGGAAGTTCTTCGTCCTCAGTAAAGAGAGACGCACAGACGATCAGACTGAGCTCAGACCAAACTAGCAGCTTCCTCTGAGTGAGTCCAGCTACAGGAGAGAAAAGTGGAAAACTCCAACACTGCTGCTTCAAGCTGCTGACGCTCCACACACTGAATGTGAGTTTGAGCAAAAACACGACTCAAAGGAAGTTTCAGTGAAGGTGGTAGAGGAGGGAGGGGAGCCAGGACTGACTGTACTGCCTGTCTGCTGTTTTCAGCTTCACTCACAGACTCAATGGCTTCCAGATCAGAGGAGGATCTCTGCTGTCCGGTCTGTCAGGAGGTCTTCAGAGATCCTGTTATTCTGTCATGTAGCCACAGCTTCTGTAAAGACTGTCTGAAGAGATGGTGGAGAGAGAGACCAACACACGAGTGTCCAGTTTGTAAGGAAATATCAGTTTATGATCCACCTTTAAACCGAGCTTTAAAGAACCTGTGTGAGTCGTTCTTACAGGAGAGAGATCAGAGAGCTTCAGAGGATCTCTGCAGTCTGCACTCTGAGAAACTCAAACTCTTCTGTCTGGACCATCAGCAGCCAGTGTGTCTCGTCTGCAGAGACTCAGAAAAACACACCAATCACAGATTCAGACCCATCGATGAAGCTGCACAACAACACAAGAAGGAACTTCAGGAAACTCTGGAGCCCTTAAAGAAGAAGTTAAAGGTTTGTGAAGAAGTTCAAGTGAAGTTTGATCAAACAGCAGAACACATTAAGGTCCAGGCCCGACACACAGAGAGGCAGATTAAGGAGCAGTTTAAGAAGCTTCACCAGTTTCTAGCAGAGGAAGAGGAGGCCAGGCTGGCTGCACTGAGGGAGGAAGAGGAGCAGAAGAGTGGGATGATGAAGGAGAAGATGGAGGCTCTGAGCAGAGAGATAGCAGCTCTTTCAGACACAGTCAGAGCCACAGAGGAGGAGCTGAGAGCTGAAGACGTCTCATTCCTGCACAACTACAAGGCTGCAGTGGAAAGAGTCCAGCGCTGCCCCCTGCTGGATGATCCACAGCTGCCCTCAGGAGCTCTGATAGACCAGGCCAAACACCTGGGCAACCTGACCTTCAACATCTGGAACAACATGAAGGACATGGTCTCCTACACTCCTCTCATTCTGGACCCAAACACTGCAAATCCAAAACTCATCCTGTCTGAAGATCTGACCAGTGTGAGACGAGGAGGAGAGAAGCAGCAGCTTCCTGATAATCCAGAGAGGTTTGATTATTACGGCTCTGTCCTGGGCTCTGAGGGCTTTAACTCAGGGACTCACAGCTGGGATGTTGAAGTTGGAGACAGTACATGGTGGGGACTGGGTGTGTTAGCAGAGTCTGTGCAGAGGAAGGGAGACATACGGTCTGGATTATGGAGAATACGGTTTAATGGAATTAAAAGTAAATACTCAGCATGCTCACCATCAGATTCTGCTCTCTCAGTAGAGAAGAAGCTCCAGAGGATCAGAATGAATCTGGACTGGAACAGAGGAAAGCTGTCGTTCTCTGATCCTGATACTAACACACACATACACACCTTCACACACACTTTCACTCACAGGTTGTTTCCATACATTTGGACTGATGGTAAAGTGAAGGTGTGTCCGTTGAAGGTGTCAGTGTCAGTGCAGCAGATGAGTTGAGGATGATGATGTTTCTAATGTTGTTTCCTGTCAGTGAGTTGAAGCTGTTAAACTGCAGCTGTCCTCCTGCTGCCTCGTTGTTCCAAAGCTCTTTGTTTCTCTTTTAGTTTCACTGTTTCTTTCTGTTTCTGCTGTCCACCTTTTCACATGGAAAATCATTTCACTGTTTCTCACTGAATGACTCCCCAAACTAGATTTGAAATTCTATCAAGTTTCTAATCATTACAAGTGATTAACGACATAAGTGACCATCTTCCAATTTTTACAATCTATGATAGGAATTACAAGATCAATAAAATGGACAGTAAAAAAGAGTACAGACGAGTAAGAACATTTAAAAAAGATTTATTGAAGGAAAACTGGGGTGAAGTATATCAGGAACAGGACGTTAATAGTGCTTATAATAAATTCCTTAGAATATTTACATAGTAGGAAACAGAAATATATGGACTGTCCATGGATAACAAAAGGTCTGCAAAATGCATGTATAAAGAAAAATGCTCCCATAAAAGATTATGGGAAATCCTGAACAGTGTTATAAAATGTGGGACTGGACAAAAGAACTATCCCAAGTATTTCATTTGTAATGACCATGAAGAATACAATATGGATGTTGTGGCAAATAGTCTAAATGAATTCTTTGTAACTGCTGGACCAAATTTAGCAAGAACAATCACTCATCCTGGGAAAGCACAGGAAAAACCCGATACACTGATCGACAGGAATCCATATTCTATGTTTCTCACAGCCGTTGATGAAAATGAAGTTCTTGAAATTGTCAAAAAATGTAAAAATCACAAATCTTTGGATTGTAATGATATTGATATTATAGTGGTTAAAAGAGTCATTGAGGCTATTATAAAACCATTTACATACATCTGTAATTTATCATTTCAAACTGGTCGATTTCCAGACAGAATGAAAATAGCAAAAGTTATACCTCTATACAAATCTGGAAACAAACACCATTTCACAAACTACAGGCCTGTCTCTTTACTACCTCAATTCTCAAAAGTTCTTGAAAAACTGTTTAAAAACAGACTGGAAAAATTTATAGATAAGCATAAACGCGTGAACGCGCGCAAAGCTACTGGTCCGGACGGGATTCCCGGCCGCGTCCTCAAGTCATGCGCGGCTCAGCTGGCTGGAGTGTTCACACACATCTTCAACCTTTCCCTCTCTCTGTCTGTAGTCCCAGCCTGCTTCAAAATGGCCACCATCGTCCCTGTACCCAAATCCTCCACCATCTCCTCATTGAACGACTGGCGACCTGTAGCCCTGACCCCCATCGTGAGCAAATGCTTCGAGAAGCTGGTCAGGGACTTCATCCGCTCTGCACTACCCGACTCACTGGACCCTCTACAGTTCGCATACCGCCACAACAGGTCCACTGATGATGCCATAGCCCTGACACTACACACTGCCCTGTCACACCTGGAGAAGAGAGACACGTATGTGAGAATGCTGTTTGTAGATTACAGCTCAGCATTCAATACCATCGTTCCCTCGAAGCTGGACAGGAAACTGCGGATCTAGGACTGAGCAGCTCCCTCTGCAGCTGGATCCTTAGCTTCCTGTCTGACAGACGCCAAGTGGTCAGACAGGGCAGCATCACCTCATCCCCCGTCACACTGAACACTGGTGCTCCACAGGGGTGTGTACTGAGCCCTCTCCTATACTCACTCTACACCTACGACTGCACAGCCACTAACAACTCCAACATCATTGTGAAGTTTGCGGACGACACTACAGTGGTGGGTCTTATCACCAACAGTGATGAGACAGCTTACAGGGAGGAGGTCAGCGCCCTGACCCACTGGTGTCAAGACAACCATCTCACCCTCAACGTCGCAAAGACAAAGGAGTTGATAGTGGACTTCCGGAGGTGCAGAGAAGTACACACCCCCATCACCATCAGCGGCGCTGCTGTGGAGAGAGTGAGCAGCTTCCGGTTCCTTGGTGTACACCTGGCTGAGGATCTTACGTGGTCAGTACACACAAACAAAACAGTGAAGAAGGCGCAGCAGCGCCTCTTCTTTCTCAGGAGACTGAAAAGATTCGGCATGAGCCCCCGCATCCTCAGGACCTTCTATCACTGTGCCATTGAGAGCATCCTCACTGGATGCATCACCACCTGGTATGGCAACAGCACCGCCTACAACTGCAAAGCTCTCCAGCGAGTAGTGCGGTGCTCTGAACGGATAATTGGAGGTGAGCTTCCCTCCCTCCAAGACATCTACAGGAAGCGGTGCCTGAGGAAAGCGGGGAGGATCATCAAGGACTCCAGTCACCCCAGCCATAAACTGTTCAGACTGCTTCCATCAGGAAGGAGGTTCTGCAGCATCCGGTCCCGTACCAGCAGACTGAGAGACAGCTTTTTCCATCAGGCCATCAGACTGCTGAACACTTCATAGACACCTCAGCTTCACTACGGGAACTGCAACACTATGCACTCCACACTGTATATAAATGCCACTTGTTTTGCACATATTCAACTCTGTATATTTTATATATTTTATTTATTATTATTATTTTTTTTTTTACTATTTAATTTGTAAAAATGTGTATACACACACACACACACACACGTAGGATAATATTTAGTATACACATCCAGAAATGCATACACTATTATATATTGTACATATATTTATTAGTTTCAGATGTAGCCATTCTTGTATTCAAGTCCAAAATTCTTCAACTTGTACATTAACGACATCTGTAAAGTGTCCAAAGTATTAAAAATGGTTCTCTTTGCTGACGATACAAACATTTTTTGCTCTGGTGATGATCTGCAGAATTTATTGGAGGATATGACAAATGAAATAAGTAAAGTGAAGTTCTGGCTTGATAAAATCAAATTATCATTAAATTTGAATAAATCTAAACTTATGTTATTTGGAAATAGTAGTTTAAATACAAATGCAAAGATTCAAATAAATGGTGTTGATATTGAAAGAGTCAGTGAAAATAAATTTCTGGGGGTAATAATAGATGAAAAACTTAACTGGAGAGCTCACGTAAGCTATATTCATTCCAAAGTATCACGAAGCATTGCAGTACTAAACAAGGCAAAACAGGTATTCGACAGAACATCACTTCATATTCTCTACTGTTCACTGGTTTCACCATACTTAAGCTATTGTGCAGAGGTCTGGGGCAATAACTATAAAACCACATTACATTCACTTTTTACTCTTCAAAAAAAAAGCAATTCGAATCATCCACAATGCAGGTTATAGGGAACATACAAACTCACTATTTTTGCAGTCTGAAATATTGAAAATTGACGATATAGTGAAATTCCAAACAGCACAAATTCTATTCAAAGCAAAAAATAAAGAACTGCCAGGTAATATTCAGAGTATGTTTTTTTTGAAAGAAGGAAGTTATAATTTAAGGGGTTTTTGTAACTTCAAAACAATGAAGGTACGTACTACAAGAAAAGGCTTTTGTGTTTCTGTTCAAGGAGTGAAACTATGGAACAAACTGAATATGGAATTAAAGCAATGTCCAAACATAAAACTGTTCAAAAAGAGTTATAAAAATATGATCTTCTCGATCTATAAAGAAAAGGAAAATATTTAAATTATGTGAATGTCTCTATTTAAAAACAAACAAACAAACAATAAATTCATGATGTGATATTATAGTATAGAGTATATCAGAAATCTGTTCACTATCTTTATTACAAATTATATCAGTAAGGAAGCTGACCAAATATTCACTGATAATTTATGGGACAGGGGTGGGATTAAATAAGTGTATACTTCTTCCCACTCCCTTTCAACATGTAAATTAATCAGAATGTTTTTTGTATGTAATTTGTATAGTATTTTTTTCTCTCTTATTTCTTTTCTAAATGTACTTGTATATTGTTCACATGTTGAAATAAATTACCAATCAATCAATCAATTCATGTTTCTATTTGATGTGTAAATGGAGATGATTTAGTTTGCTGGGATATGGACTGACATGTGTTGAATGGGAGGAGCAGTTTGTTGTTGTCTTCTTGTCTGTTTATGACAACAATAAATATGTTGTTGAAACAATGATTCATGTTTAACTCCATATATGAAATGTTTCTGATCTTTGAATTCTGTTTGATTAAAGACTTTCTTCATGACACAAATGAGATTTCAGTGTATTAATAGAACTAAATAAGCTCAGAGTTGAAAGGCTGGAGTATTATGTACGTGCTTCACTGTCAGGATCTTCAGGGGGATTCAAAGGGAAACATCAAACTGCTGTAATGAGATAAACTAGTTGGGCTGAACACACTTATCTGTAGTTTGTCTTCATCCAGGATCATCAGAATATAATGAACATGTGTGAAGAGCCACAAAATGCTGCTGCCCTCTCAGCATGATGAGCTCCAGCCTTTGTTAGCAGGACAACAGGAAACATGAGACAACTTTCAGAGACAGTAACCAACTGTGGCCACAAGATGGCAGCAGCTGATCTGAGATCCTTTATTGGACAGAAGGACTCTGCTCTGTGACGTCATCAGAGAGACGGCCTTCACTCTGATAGATCTGACGTCATGTCTGCACTGCGATGATGAAAGCTGATAAACACATTGTTATTGATCCATGAAATCACCTCTGTCCTCTCAAGTGTAGCTGTTTACAGAGCTGAAGAAGTCCTTCATCATCAAAACAGACAAACATGTATTTCCTGTATTAAGTGACGTCATCCTCACTCTGACCTCTTACATACATTCTGTTCAGTTTTCCTGCTGTAAGAAATAAAGTGTGTGAAAATAGAAATGCAGGGAAACATCCATTAAGTGAACAAAGTCCAAAGAAATAAACTTGGACTGTTTTTTGAAGCCTAAATAAAATGTGAATAAACTTTATAGATACATTTGAAACCAGCTACTCTGTGACTTTACACACTCACACAGTAACAGAGCTGATTCCTGATTGGAGCATGTTGAAAACACGCAGTTCTTTGAATCTTTGGGCTGAAGGAAGGACAATACTCGGTGTATAAATGCTCAATCAACAATCATTTATTTGCATACAATTCAACAATAAGAGCATTACAACGTCCGGACGGGAGAGATGCCTGCAGAGGTTCGACAGCATGTCTCAAAATGGTGACGGGTTGCTCAGCTTTTTATAGTCTCTAGTGGCCCCCAGCTAGTCGTAAAAGCCAAAACATCACATTTTTTCTCTGTTACAGCGCCTAAGTTATGACCTCGGCAGTTGTTTCTCTGTTTTCTGTAAGGTGGGGGTGTGGAATGTGGTCTATCTATCTCCCCTGTCTTTTAGACACAGAGTCTCCTGCTTACAACCTTCTCTTCATGATTCAACAATTAAGCATGTCAAGAAAACAGTGTAACACATTCCCAGCAGATCAAGGATACAGAGTGATGCACATTTATCTAATGAACTAATATGTGAATATGTTCTGTTAACTCAAAAGTATAATGAGAACTAAACTACATACAGATCACACACTCTATTTTAAAGGGTATAATATGATCTACAACAATATCATAATTCAACTATTTTGATTACATCTATAAGGTAACATATAATAACAGAATAATATCACAAGCAGCACAGAGTTAGTCTTCTTTTCTGGCTGTGGATTGGTTCTTCAGGATTTCCTCCTTTACAGGTTTAAAAACAATCTCTGTTTCTACATTTTTTGACCTCCTTCTTGTGTCTAAAGGTGAAGCAGCACCAGCCTCCTCTGATCCTCATGTTGTAGCTCTGTGTGTCCAGCAGGGGGCAGAACACCTCCAAACTGTGCCAGCAGCTCTCACTGTGAGCTCAGACGTTTGTGGACACTCAGTTTGTTTGAACATAGTAAATAATCAGAGCTTCTCACACTGTTTATGGGGACACCACCTGCCCGAGGGTGTACTGTGTCAGAGAGGTGGTGTATGGTGCTGGGTGTAGTCTCTCTGCTGGTTCACAGTTTTTACTGAGGAGCTGTGTTCATGTCAGGAAGGTTTCGTCTGATCACTGTGGTGCAGTTTGGTTTACTCTGTTTCTGAGTGTTTGTAGGATCAGTCTCTGCAGGTCACCTGATACCTGGCAGTGAAGTGTTTATGAATCAGCTCCGTCAGATTGAATCCAACAGAATAACATGTAAAACACTCCAGGGCTTTTACTCTGAAACTTTCTCCAGAGCTGTCTGGAGTTTTCTTACATTAAAATATTCTGGTGGAGGCAGAGTGACAGTGTTGTAGATGCTGCATTTTGAAGCCTCAGTGTTTATATTTTTGTCCACAGCCATGTAGACAGAGAGGCAGAGAGAGACAGTGCTGTCACTGAGCTACATGTGTCAGAGCTCAGATGAGGCCCACACATGTGTGTTATCTGTTGTTGCTACACACAGTTAAGATATGGAACATGTGAACATGAGACATATGAAGAGACTGAACAGATAAAATGTCCTTTATATCCATCAGTGACTTTTTATTCTTTTAAACTTGTGCTGCTTCTTTTTGACTCGAGTTAGTGTGACACTGATGGAGCTTCTTGCTGCAGTGTGTTTGGGTTTGGCTGATAACACTGGTCATGCATGTTTCCTTCAGCGTTGCAAGGTCCAGGTTTTCTTGATCCTGAGGCCCTCTGTCCCCCTTTAACGGGTGGACCATATGGGGGATGACCTCTGTGTTCACGCAGTTCAGATGCAAGCAAAGTTAGATTTACAACCATAACAGCAGTTACAGATGACACTCCCATCACTCCCCATTTTCCCACAGCTTTATTTTGGTGCTCCAGTTTTCCACTCCCATTTTAATGCCCCCTTATACCTTTCAAATGTACTTAGACTAGAACCTCTGTCTAAGGAGCTTTTAACCTTTATTTTTATTGCTGCAGCTACCAGTGTCTTCCAGTTGGGTGATTCTCAGCTTCTTTCTTCGACCTCCGGGGTTAGACCACCCTTTAGTCATTGCACAGTTCTGGGGATTATTCTGTCCCGATTTCAAACAAGGATCTGTGTGTTTTGGGTTCACCGGCGTGTCCCCCTTTTTGCCAAGAGCCTCTCGAACCTCGTTGGTCTGGTGTTCCCGGATTTCCGCCAACCCCTTCATGGTTATTGCTGTGTCCGTGGGATCCATCTTCTCCAGGAGCCCAAACGTCATGACACTTGACCCCAGTTGCTGTCTCGGCAGTCCCTACATCTGTCCCTGCTGTGAAGGGTCCTCACATCTCCGGGTCCCCGTCTGGTGTCTGTTCCTTTCTCTGTAAGAGACAGAAAACCAAAACACCTCTCTTCCTAACCCTAATAATCTAATGTTATTATCTACTGACCTTCTAGTGATTCAGAATTGGTCCAAAACATTCAGAATGTCCCAGGGACTTATTCTAATCATATCTTATGTGTGTGTAAGCATGTTTGCATTTAGCCCTCCGCACTCAAGGCATTTCTTACACTTTATCAGTCCGGACAGTCACGCCGAACGAAGCTTCTGACCTTCAAAAGGCCGAGTGCCAACTCGTTATAAGCACATTTGCAAGGTGTGTCTGAAAATTATTGAAACCCCTCTTTTTAACAAAAGACAAAAATTAACAAATCTTCTAAACGCTATTCAGTTCATTTCAATGGGTAATGATTAAACATGAAAGTGATAGTTTATGCTCTTTCACTGATTCTCTAAAAGGTCCGTCTTCTCGGACCGCTATTAGCTTAAGCTTTACCATTCCTAAATTATTAAACACAGAAATAACGTCATAAGATGTTCATAAAACCATTGTTTAATGTTCGGACTCAACTCCCCCTTCTTGACACACTCCCATGTGTCAATTCATTGGAGCTAGACACTTAAAAGAGAAGGTTAGTGACATCATATCTGGTAACTGGTCCATCCAGAGCTGTAACATTTTGAAATGTACATACAACAAGCCAAACCACACCTTGGTCACACCAACCCTTTTCTGCCCCGAAGATGTCCAATCCCATCCTAGTATGGACTGTCAAAAGTGGCTTTAACGCTGACTATCCTGACAATCCATTTTATAACGTTTCCTGGTCAGATTTGCCAATCTCTGCACCAGGGTTTTAAACTTTTCGCCATTTCCATTAGTTGTTATTTTTATTTAGTTTCGACTCCAGATTTTCAATTTTTACCAGTTGTAATTAGTTTTTACCAATTCTTTTCTAGTTTAGTGTAGTTTTTATTTTCTGAAAATCCTTAGTTTCAATTTAGTTTTATTTGTGTTTTGCAAAAATTAAGTGTAACAAAATCCCAGTTCCATCATATCAGTCATGCTCTTCTGGTTATCCTTGGGTGTTGAGACTAATAACTATTAACTCTTGCCGCACCGTGTGGTCCTAATTTTGGTTGAAGTGAATTGATAACCTTTTGAAGGCGATTGTTTCACACCTTTATTTAGATGTCCCAGTCCTGTTATCTCGGGATACATCACGCTGCCTTATCTGGGGTTAGCTGTTTTCTGGGGATGCGGGTTGAGTGGATGAGCTCTTCAAGGAGGGGGAGTGTGCTCCCCCTGATGAGGTCTTCTAGGTAAGCTAGGTTAACCTTCTTGTGTGGGCTTTTCAAGTGCACTTTAAGGTTAGTGGGACTTTTAGTTTTATAAATGTCCCTCATGACCCCCTGATGACCCAGTATTTCATTTTTGCACACTGTAGTACACATTTTAGTTTTTGCTTGTAGCTCGCATACTCTACTTGCCACTCCTCTAAGTCCTGATGTTTCTTAGAGAGGGCAACAGTACCTTTAAAATTATATCACACGTGTGGGGGTGTGGCCTTGCCAATTGTTTTGCCCACCTTTTCAAAATGGCTGGCGTGCCCACAAGCACATTTCATGGAAAAAGAAAGGTAAGCTTGATATTTACATTTAAAATGTTTTGTTAAACTCAGATTTTTATTTTATTCTTTTTGCAAGTACCCCTCCTCGGTGGCGAGAAACTGTTGGTGTGGTCAAGTGGGTGCTCTAGAAACAAACGCTCAGGACAGAACAGTTATCAGTCATGTACTTCCTACAAATTTTGCATATGTTTTATTCCATATTGATCCTCTGAGTGTAATGGTACATTTTAATTTGAATTTATCCAAACTAAACACAATATTTTCTTTATTTACTTTGCTCTTGTTCTTTTGCAGTACCACATCCTATCAAATGTCCCTGTCGATTATATTCTACATTTAATAACTTACTATTTCAAGTGAGAACCTAAATCATGTGGACCAATGTTTATTATTGCATATCTCTATTCTGAATGTGGCCAGTCATTCATAGGTATTGTTCAATTTTGGCGATTTTCCTCTATAAAATTTAATTGACTTTTTACAGTGGCCTGCTATGGTTAATAATAACATATTCCAGTCATGAGTGATATCAATAGTTATCTCCACTGTAGCATTTGGCATTCCCAATAATATAACATGATACCTTAATCAAAACACAGCTAATATAGCACAGTTTTCTTAATGCAAACATCGGTAACTCAAAATCAGCAACCACAGTGTTAAGTCTGCAGTTCATACTTATGTGAAGCTAGAGTCTCCTCCTCCAGTCTCTCCTATCCTCCTGCTCCTGAAAAAACAAAACAAAACAAAACGAAGCATCCACCCTTCTCTTGTCGGCTGGGTGAATTGTTTATTGGCATTTACTAATCCTAAAGTGGGTGCAGTCATTGTCTCAGTATCAAGTCAGTCAAAACTTTTAGTCGTCAGTCCATCACAGTCCATTCGCATGCATACCTCCATACACATTCATACCAGATGTTGCTGATAATGGAGTCTCCCGCGCAACCTATTCGAGCCTCCATCACCAGCAAGATGACGTCATCATTTTAAAGGAAAACAATTCCTTGTTGTTTTTTTTTTTTTTTTTTTTTTTTGGGCCGGATTGACTCGGTGCAATCCTTTTAGACTCAGAACTTCTCAGTGTTCCCTATAAGTGAATTTCTCCCAAGCCAATTACAATCATGGAGAAGCACACTTTGCAACTGTTTACAGTAATAATATTTTATAGCGCTTTAAATTTCAATCTTTCAGGCCTTGTTTAAAGAGCTGATTGTTAAATCATGAACTCACAAAATATCAACATATCACCACCGGTGGATCACACCTCTCAAATGTTTTTTCTCCAGTGCACTGTAACAAAAACGAAAACAGACATAACCAACAAAATACTACTAAAATAACACAAACTAGGGCCCGTTGCAGACATGTCCAAGCATAAAACTATCCCTCTCTCGCTTACGAGAAAGAACACAAGCCAAAGCTCACTGATAAAATCAAGCTAGCGCTAAGCAAAACCAAACAATCAACCAGAAATTCACAGGAACATTTTGCTTCCTGCCTGGACAATATTGCGTGGGAATGAGAACCTCAGGTGCCGTAACACCTTTTGTTCCTCCTTGAATTAAAACTCAATCACAGAAAATGCCGTACTCCAACCTAAACTTACACTATTACTTCATCATTTTCACTCTGTGCCACTGTTCCTCATCAGGGCTGTGTGAAGCACAGCAAAGAATTCAGTCAAGGCCTTGAGCCATAAACAGACATCACGCACAGACATTGTTTTCATAACCAAACCGTTTTAGAGCTTATTCCTAAAATCTACATAAATGCCTTCTAGGTGACATATAACACATTCTAAGTAATCAATGGCTCCTCATAATAATTATGCATTGGGATGTTTGTGTGCAGCATTTTGCATATCAGCATAAGCAAAGCATTCTTCATTGCATCAGCGTGTATGTGTGTGTGCGTGTGGATCACTCTTTATTGCACAAGCGTGTGCATGTGTATGTGTGTGCATCACTTCTCAGTGAATCAACATTCCCGTGTGTGTGTGTGTGTGTGTGTGTGTCATTTCTTCATTCTGAGTCAGTGCATGTAGATGTGTGTGTTTGTGTGGGTGTTTGTGTTCATCACTTTCCTGTTCTGGTGTTCTGGGTAAACCACGGCCTGAAGCGTGGCCTGGGGTCCTGCCCCCCTCCTTTTTCAGTTTGTTTGCGACCATTGCTGCTGCTGCTGCTCAAAATTCAGTCCGTCCTGGTTCTGACCCCAATTGGGGCAGTCCTTTCTCCAGTGTCGATGTTCACCGCAGGTGAAACCTGCATCTTCTTCTGTGTTTTTGTCCATTCTGAGGTGCCTTCTGTCCTCAGTTACTCCTCCTGTCTCGGTCACGCCCTTTTTCGCCACCCGATCATCCGTGTTGGTCCATCACTGTCCTGCACAGTGTGAATGCAAAGTTATCAAGGTCAGCATTCTTTCGCTCGGCCTTACTTTTCATTCGGGCTTGGCGGGCGTCTCGTCACAGCTCTGTCAGCTGACGCAGTCTGGGAATTTTCCCCCGTGTAGTGAAACGGGCCTTAGGTTTAGTGCTCTCCGTCTCGGCTGCATGAGATCACATTCCTGCAGGTCTGTTGACATTCTCAGGTCGTTGTTGTGGGTCCAGCTGTTGCAGCATTTGGTCAGTGTCACGTATGGGGGAGAGCAGGAGTCCAGTCAGCCTCGGCTTTCAGGGCCAGCAAAGCAGCCTGTAATTAAATATGTATAGAAAAAAACAAAAAACAAAACAAAACAAAAACAAACAAAAAACAAAAACAAATGAACAGGAAAATGATGTTGTGTTGGCTGTGTTATTCAGAGGGGAGACACACCGGGACCAGGCCCTGTGTCAGCCTTCTCTCCCCCTTTTTTTGTTTTTTGTCTCCCGATATAATCAACTCCTAACCCACCAAGTTGACAGGACAACACCGGTATATGTTAAAATTCTTAAGATCATGTTTAAAAGCCCAAAAAAGGAACTTTCTTGCCTGGTTGGTTAGACCAGTGTTCCTTTTTTTTTTTTAGTTAAATTGTTGTCCTGCAACCCAGAGGGTTTCTTTGTCAGTAATGTATAGACTTCATCATTTAAGTATGTTAATTTTTCTTTAACCTTGCTGGAAAATCTTCACGTGTTCATGAGTGTAAGCTGTTTCTTCATTGCGTGTATGTGCGTTTGTAGGCAAGCAGGTTAATTTGATCTTTTCTCAAACTAGGCGTTACCTTAAAAGGAGCCTTTCTCTCAGATTTCTCTGCTTGTGTGTGTTTTTGTTTCACCTTTTTGTTGTGATGCTCCGGACGCCTTCCCAACCTCCACAAGTCCGTTGGCCCCAATTTTATGTGTTAAAACTTCTCTTAATTTCTCCTCTAATTCTCTCCTCGCTGCTGTCTTTTTCACAGCTGCTGATTCGTGCTGGGTGTGGTTCCCATTACCTATAATTTTGCTTCGGCCGCTGTGCTTGTGGGGGCAGTTGGTCCAGGTCCGCAGCTTCCTGTATTAACACACTAAGAGATTTATTTAATTTCATTTTCATCACTTTTAACCCGATAAGCAGGCAACACGCCTACCTTGACAGCGTAAACTGTACGCCAGTCTCCCAACACATTCCTCTCTCTACTCCTCCATAATTCTCCACTGCACACCTCTTACTATCTCTCCTTTTTATTTTTATTACACCACAGAGTAATACACCCAATTATGCCCGTCTATCTCTATGTGGCTCCAAATTCCCTCTTTATTTTAATTTCACACTCGTCAGGGGACAGGCACACAACAATTTCAACCACTGAAACGAGGAATTCAACCTTTTTATATTTCTTCACTAATCTAGACTCAACGTTTGTTCGCAAAAATGTGTCTTGTTCTAGTCCGGAATAAATGTGAACCCGTGATTACACGGCCGTTCCAGTGTTATATCCGTAGCTATGCGGGGGCCCTCACCTCCCCAAGTCACCACCTCGGCACCCGGACGCCGCCGGTCCTGGCCAAGCGTCCCTGGACAGGAGGGTCGCCACTCCTAGGGCAAATGTTCCACAGGTACACTAGGCATCAACCTTTGATCCTAAAATGTGTATTTGCTCTAATGTCCTCCTAATCAAACACATTAACCGTCACTGTCACTGTGTTCACGCTTCACACTCCACACAAAACACACTCAGAGCGCGCCTCAGTCACACTCTCACTCAGTGCGCGCTTTACCCACAAGACAGCACCCAGAGCGCGCCTCGCAGCTTCACACTCTCTCTCACCCAGAGCGCGCTTTGACACTCACACACAACACTTTTCCTCAGCGGGAATTTTACACAGAAACCTCTGAGCTCAACTATTAGATCTTCTTAAAGCACACTGCACCATAGACCAAAATACCCTTTTCTCTGCGCTTATGACCGCCACAACGGAGCAAAGTCGCATCATAAAAGTGATGCTTGCATCCCCGAAGTTATACCAGACATCATAAACCAGGTTTTGCTCTATGTACTTCTTGGCAAGTAAAATTTTACTTTGTTTTATGACCGCAGCCCTTAAAAAAAAACTCGACTGACGCCACAAACCACCGTCAAACCTCTGTTCAATGTACTAAAATTAGCACCAACCACTACTGCACTTCACGGCCGCATATCACCGGAACACGCCGTATCATAAACCAAACCTACGGACGTGTTTCGCTCTCGCGTTGCCAGTGTTTAACCGCACCGTGAAGCCAGCATCTGCGTTTCCTTAAATCAACTTCTATTTCATAGCCGGCAAGAGCCAGGACGTAACCGACACCATAAACAAACTTCAAACCTCGACTTCAATGTACTGAACTAATGGCCGCGTCTTCAGAAGAAATTCTAACGTATTATTGCTACAGAAGCCAGTATTAGACAAAATTAAATGTGGAAGGTAAAGTGGCTGCACTCTAGTCCAACGTAGTATGTTATTAGTATCTCGGTAGAGGCAGATTACTGCAATCTAGACCAACGTAGTATGTTATTAGTATCTCGGTAGAAGCAGATTACTGCAATCTAGACCAACGTAGTATGTTATTAGTATCTCGGTAGAAGCAGTTTATTTAACACCCTGGAATTCAGCCTCAACTTATGTTGTTAGTATCTTGCGCCAAAAACCAGACACCGACAAATTTACTGTGAAAATACATGTGACTCAGCGAACAGATTAATTTGGAAAGCCCAATATGCACATTTGGTATTTATAATACAACAGGCTGTGCTTACCTTTTTATTTTTGGACCGGTCCTCTGTTCACCTCGCCTCACGATCTCACCAAAGGTCAAATCTACACCTCCTCAGCACACCAAAGATCCGGGTCACACGGCACCAAGTTGTTGAAAACACGCAGTTCTTTGAATCTTTGGGCTGAAGGAAGGACAATACTCGGTGTATAAATGCTCAATCAACAATCATTTATTTGCATACAATTCAACAATAAGAGCATTACAACGTCCGGACGGGAGAGATGCCTGCAGAGGTTCGACAGCATGTCTCAAAATGGTGACGGGTTGCTCAGCTTTTTATAGTCTCTAGTGGCCCCCAGCTAGTCGTAAAAGCCAAAACATCACATTTTTTCTCTGTTACAGCGCCTAAGTTATGACCTCGGCAGTTGTTTCTCTGTTTTCTGTAAGGTGGGGGTGTGGAATGTGGTCTATCTATCTCCCCTGTCTTTTAGACACAGAGTCTCCTGCTTACAACCTTCTCTTCATGATTCAACAATTAAGCATGTCAAGAAAACAGTGTAACACATTCCCAGCAGATCAAGGATACAGAGTGATGCACATTTATCTAATGAACTAATATGTGAATATGTTCTGTTAACTCAAAAGTATAATGAGAACTAAACTACATACAGATCACACACTCTATTTTAAAGGGTATAATATGATCTACAACAATATCATAATTCAACTATTTTGATTACATCTATAAGGTAACATATAATAACAGAATAATATCACAAGCAGCACAGAGTTAGTCTTCTTTTCTGGCTGTGGATTGGTTCTTCAGGATTTCCTCCTTTACAGGTTTAAAAACAATCTCTGTTTCTACATTTTTTGACCTCCTTCTTGTGTCTAAAGGTGAAGCAGCACCAGCCTCCTCTGATCCTCATGTTGTAGCTCTGTGTGTCCAGCAGGGGGCAGAACACCTCCAAACTGTGCCAGCAGCTCTCACTGTGAGCTCAGACGTTTGTGGACACTCAGTTTGTTTGAACATAGTAAATAATCAGAGCTTCTCACACTGTTTATGGGGACACCACCTGCCCGAGGGTGTACTGTGTCAGAGAGGTGGTGTATGGTGCTGGGTGTAGTCTCTCTGCTGGTTCACAGTTTTTACTGAGGAGCTGTGTTCATGTCAGGAAGGTTTCGTCTGATCACTGTGGTGCAGTTTGGTTTACTCTGTTTCTGAGTGTTTGTAGGATCAGTCTCTGCAGGTCACCTGATACCTGGCAGTGAAGTGTTTATGAATCAGCTCCGTCAGATTGAATCCAACAGAATAACATGTAAAACACTCCAGGGCTTTTACTCTGAAACTTTCTCCAGAGCTGTCTGGAGTTTTCTTACATTAAAATATTCTGGTGGAGGCAGAGTGACAGTGTTGTAGATGCTGCATTTTGAAGCCTCAGTGTTTATATTTTTGTCCACAGCCATGTAGACAGAGAGGCAGAGAGAGACAGTGCTGTCACTGAGCTACATGTGTCAGAGCTCAGATGAGGCCCACACATGTGTGTTATCTGTTGTTGCTACACACAGTTAAGATATGGAACATGTGAACATGAGACATATGAAGAGACTGAACAGATAAAATGTCCTTTATATCCATCAGTGACTTTTTATTCTTTTAAACTTGTGCTGCTTCTTTTTGACTCGAGTTAGTGTGACACTGATGGAGCTTCTTGCTGCAGTGTGTTTGGGTTTGGCTGATAACACTGGTCATGCATGTTTCCTTCATGCTCTGTGGTAAAAGTGCATCAGTCTGCAGCTCTGTGGCCGCCCTTCTTCTTTTTCTCAGAAACTTCCTGATTCCTTTGTTCTCACTGTTTTGCAGCAGAGGTGTTAAGATTAAAAAATAAAAACTGTGAAAAGCTGCTGCAATTTATATAAAGACACCATTTAATGCTTTTAATAAGCTTAAAAGAACAGAATGAAATGTCTCCATCGCTGTAGTGTAATAATATCACAGCACTGTTGCAGTAATTTTAATGTGTTTATTGTACAGAGACTGATTCAGCTGTGATCTACTCAGCAGTGAGAACTGAAGACGTCCGTTATGGACAAACAACCATCAGAACAAGGAGGCCCAGGTACAGCTGCTCTTTATCTTTGACTGTGGACAGAGACAAGCGTTTCCCTTTTTACATGGTAAAAAGAAGATGACCACTGAAGGTGGAATGGTGAAAATGATGGTCATATATTTGAAATTAACCCAGAGACATAAAAACACCTGTTCTCCAGTCTCTAGACGCAGTGAGGCTCCATTAGAAGCTGTTCCGAAATGTGAGGCCTGACGCTCCCACGCTGAAAAAATGCGTTCTCCATTCTTAAACAACACAACAGCTGCACCATGTTTTAGTTATAGCAGCAAGTCAAAACTAATCACATGTTAGGGCTCTTGGTTTTGTGCTTGTGGGTGAAAATGTTATTTTCAAGCTTTTCTTCGTCACATTTTAATATTTGCATTCCTGTTGCCATAGTGCCTGAAGGCTCTTACAATTTAAAAAGAAAAAAAAACAAACGATTTTATCGGAGGAATTCTCACCTTTTACCTTTGGGCCAGTATTCGTAGAACATTCAGTGTTAACCTGTTCATAGGCCCTAGAATGTTGAATTCAGGATCCAGCAGATGTTTGTGAGGTACATTTTGGAAGAGCTGGATAAACATCGTCTAACTTTTCTTTGCTCTCCAGTATCATTGCAGGAAAATGCAGGTTTTATTAAAACTGACAATTTAACACTCAATCCCAAAAACAGACTTGACATGTTTCCATGAAGACTGCTTCATAAATCAACAGCTCTGAAAATCCATTAAAAAACAGTAATGTAGAACATGATCGCTCTCACTCTGTGTCTCTAAAAAACCCAGCAAACTGGTGATCACTTCAACAAAATGGGCATAGTTTATGGCTTTATCAGCTGCAACACCATGTAGCACCTGGATCCCCACCCTGCAGGCCCTACGTGTCTGACCTCCAAGCCTTGTTGCATATGTCCCTCTGAGGTGCTTGTGCAGTAGCAGTAGCTGTACTAGTAGAACAAGAAGTAGTGGCAGTAAGAGTATTAGTATTGTGCAACAACCAGGCTTCAAGAGCAGTCACTCTTCTGGCTTACAAATGGTGAAAACATGTCATGTGCACATGCCACACTCTTAACTGTAAATCAGAAATTTTGAGAGGCGAATTGGAAAAGCAGTTTTAAATTCTGGTTTGGCATAGACCAGAGGCGGAGCCAGGCATTTGAAACGCCCAGGGCTTAGCCCTAAAGGGTAGTATGCATGTGGGTTTTGTTTTTTTTGTTTGTTTTTTGTTTGTTTTGTTTTTTTTGTTTGTTTTTTGTTTGTTTTGTTTTTTTTTTGGGGGGGGGGGGGTTAGAAATGACTGAATGATTAATTGGCTCTGTTTTGAGTTTTGTTCAAAAAAGAATGACTTCATATCGGGAAAAATATATATCACATGTGCAGGACACCTTAAACTAGTTTTTTAATTAAGCAGCAAGGCAGAACAAGGTCGGGGCTGTATCAAGACACGAGGACTAAACCTCAATTCAACCAGACCCAGAACTGATCCAGAATTAAAACAGGACTACAACAGTTCAAAACCAGGGCCCTGTTTCAGGAAGCCGGTTTAGAAAACTCAGAGTGAAAAACGATACGCAGGGTTGAGTAACCCCGAACTGTCCAACTCGGAATATTCGGTTTCAGAAAGGCTGATAACAATTAGTTCAGTCAACGCGGAGTTGCTACAACCCCAAGTTAAGCACGCGCACGAGGATACATAAAGCCCCGATCAGTGGAGCACAGATTAAGCGAGTCACCATGGAGACGGAGGGAAAGAAGGCGCGGTCGACGTATTTCACAGCGCTCGAGGCGGAAATTCTGATGGCAGCATATGCCGACAGCATGCACATCATGCAGAAAAAAAGTAACACAGCCGCAGCTGCAAAGGAAAGGGAGCATGCATGGCAAAACATAGCCGACAGAGTCAATGCGTGAGTGTTAATTTAAACATTGATCTACGGATTTCCACCCATATAACACGTTATTTTATCATATGTCATTCTATTTATTATGTTATACATTTTATTTTGTGACGTGATGTGAGCGCAGGTGCAACCCAACAGGCCCCAAACGTTCCTGGCAGCAAGTAAAAATGAAATATAAAAACATAGTCCAAACAGGTAAGGTGTAATTGTATTATGAGCCATAGTGCTTGGTCTGTGTGTCCTATGTAAATCAATTGCAGTTAGAGGCTACAGTAATATACCACCTGTAAGCACATATTGAAATTATCTGAGCACATCACAAGTACACATTTGCCTACTCTGTATGCCCAAATATGTGCCGTCACAGCCAACAGAAAAAAAGCGGAGGCCCGAAAAACAGGTGGGGGTCCTCCACCACCACCACCCACAGAGGCTGAGCAGTTGGCCCTCAGCCAAAACAGTGGGCGCCCTGTGGCTGAAGGCATCTCTGCGGGGACATCCTCTGTGGCAACAACCCCACAAGACACAAGTGCCTACATAAGGGGTAAATCCAAAACAATACATGGCGTGCATACATCCATTCTGCACAGTCACCTTGACCAAAATGAACTATGTCGTAGTGAAGTTACTGTCCTACTGACAGAGAATGACAGTCATCAAACAGTTAGGTGAATAAACAACACTGAGACACTTGGAAACTGTTAACGTGCTGCACGGGTGAGGGCCCAGGGAGAGACTCACACACACCGAGCTGCAGTGGTACGTCTTTATTATGAGCATAGCAGTGTCCTTTAATTTTGCATACATGCGTGTGTGTGTGTTAACCTCCCACAGGGTGAGCTCCCTGTTCCCAGAGACAGAGCGAGTAGTACATTCCGTACCTTTCCCAATAAGTGTAACATATGAACATATACCTCAATGCAACATAAAGCTCATAAAAGCGTTTCCACCCTGACACCTACTGATTTTGCCTTCCCTCAGTGTCGGTTGTCTCTGAGAGCATACTGACAATGAGGTGTATGGTGATTGGTATGTCTGGTAATTGCCATTTGCGCCCACATAAGTCATGAGTGACCTGTATGAACCCCATATTCTTCCAGTTGACGGTGATGGTGTACTGCATCTGGTGCAGCCCCCTGTTGAGCCAGACCGACATGCAGTTGTGAGTACTCGTAATACTCCACAGACTACATGTGTCAACAGTAGAACAGCAATGTTGTTAAATGTCTCCACCACAGGCACATGATGACGAAACAGTGACAGCTGCTACAGAGGAGGCCGCAACAGAGCCACACTATGAGGTATACAGTGTACAGTGGAAAATATAACAACTGACGACAATGTGGTACTATGATGACACCATGGACTTACTATGTCCCCGGCAGAGTGATGCTGGAAATGAAGAGGAAGAGGGTCCAGCCACTCCTACAACGAACCTTTCCACAGTGGGTTGTTCAGCACTGATTTACAACCAACCTAAGTAGGCATGTACTATGGATGCCAATGCTATGTCCCTTGTTGCAATAGCTCCCTGTGAAGCAGCTGTATAAGACATATCTGGCCAGGAAGATAAGAAAGTGCGACATGGAAATGGTGCACCTCCAGCTGCAGATCCAAAAGTCGAAGCTGGAGATTGTACTGCTGGAACAACAGTTAAGGGTGGGTGGAGTGATCATAGATGGACGAATCATGTCAGTGTTTGTACAACATACTAATATACGCATTTATTCTTTGTGTACAGGACATACAGGGTGACCAATAAAGGCAGTTGACCACAGTATCTGTGTATTTGTCTTGTAACATGTTGGGTTGACGGGTCACAGGAAATGGTTGTGGCATATGGTGTCTCTGACTGCTCTTCCATCCTGTACGTTCGTGGGTGGGTCAGGATGTTCATCGTGTGGATCACTGCTGTTGTCTGGTTCAGCTGGACACTGTTCACCTCTAATCGTGGCAATGTTGTGTAGGATCACACATGCCACAATGATGTCACATGCCCTTTCTGGGGTGACCCTGAGTCCACGAAGGCACTGGAACCGGGCCTTGAGCATTCCGATGGTCGTTTCAACTCTGGCCCGTGTCCTGCAATGGGCCAGATTATAACGCTGCTGTGGGCCCGGTTCAGGGTCAGGGTAAGGGGTGAGCAAATAGGGTAGACATGGGTACCCCCTATCACCAAGCAGGTGGCCAGTGAACTCTCCTAGGACAGAAGAATACATGTCAGTGCAAACGTCCCTGTGGCAATTGGTCTCTGTATATTTCACAGTTACTTCGACCCACCATGTCCAAATTTGGTGCTCAGTGTACATTCCCGGAAGATTCGTGAGTCATGTACAGAGCCTGGCCACTTGGCTTCCACATTTGTGATGATGTTGGCAGCATCACAAATGATCTGCCCAGTGCAGAGAACACATATTAGCATCCATTACCATGATGCCATCACTTGTTGGTGTGAAATGCTACAGGGAATTATGTACCTGTACATTGATGCTGTGGACGGACTTCCTGTTCACATAGTCTCCTTCATTTGCTGAGGGTGCAATGATTGGGATGTGGGTGCCATCTATACAGCCAATCACGCCTGGGAACCCTGGAAATTTATGTACCATTTGAGTGGTAGTTCACGTATCACCACATCATGCATTGAGTTTTGTTCATCCTGATACCTGCAATTTTGTGGAATCCCTCTTTGATGAATCTTGTGGGTCTGTGACCGGGGAACACCACAAACGAGTACAGGAGACGTTTCAGTGCAACTGTAACATTCCTGACTGCCCGACAGACGGTAGCCTTGGAAACGTGCTCAGCGTCACCGATATTGTACAGAAAGCTCCCGTTTGCAAAGAAACGGAGTGCGGTACAAAGAATATGTAATGGACTGAGCGCATGTCCGCGATGTGTCACATGCGCAATATATGGCCTGAGGATGTTATCCAAATAACTTATTGATTGTGCTGAGACACGGTAACGTTCGCACAGGAAATCATCAGGAAATGATAAGATGTCCATACGCGCTCTGATCACTCTCTCCCGGCGGAGAGCTCTGCGGAGAATTTGGGCTTCAAGATCTACTGGCTCTTCAAGGAAGGGACACGCCATGTCTGACACTTCCTGCTGTCAGGTTTCCGACAAAGAGGCGGGGACAGTCAGGGTTAGTTGTAGTAAACCTGCTAGGGGGCAGGTTAGCTTCACGGCGTGTGTCGTCATAGTGACTCACTGAGGCTTCAGCTGAACTCGCTTTGTGAAACCGAAAACCCAGAGTTTTCGTTAACTCAGGGTATACTTACTCAGTTTTTCCACTAAACCGGCTTCCTGAAACAGGGCCCAGGACTACTGAGGACTTAACCAAGACAGAACCACAATCAGAACTAGATGATAGTAGAACTAAAAATCCTCATAGACCTGCACTACAGGTCTATGATCGTGGCTCAAGAGTTGGGAGTCCGCCTTGTAATCGGAAGGTTGCCGGTTCGAGCCCCGGCTTGGACAGTCTCGGTCGTTGTGTCCTTGGGCAAGACACTTCACCCGTTGCCTACTGGTGGTGGTCAGAGGGCCCGGTGGTGCCAGTGTCCGGCAGCCTCGCCTCTGTCAGTGCGCCCCAGGGTGGCTGTGGCTACAATGTAGCTTGCCATCACCAGTGTGTGAATGTGTGTGTGAATGGGTGGATGACTGGATATGTAAAGCGCTTTGGGGTCCTTAGGGACTAGTAAAGCGCTATATAAATACAGGCCATTTACACTTATTTTTTAATTCTACCAAAGTACAATATTTAGATTCAGAAAATTTTTTATCCGAGGTTCGACTAGCTGCCCTTTGTCTCCGGTTCTGTTCATAATTTTTATGGACAGGATTTCTAGGCGCAGCCAAGTGGCGGAGGGCTTTCACTTTGGTGGCCTCAGAATCTCATCTCTGATTTTTGCGGATGATGTGGTTCTGTTGGCTTCATCGGGTGAGGGCCTCCAGCTCGCACTGGAACGGTTCGAGGCCGAGTGTGAAGCAGCGGGAATGAGGATCAGCACCTCCAAATCTGTGGCCATGGTTCTCAGCTGGAAAAGGGTGGAGTGCCCACTCCGGGTCGGGGATGAGTTCCTGCCCCAAGTGGAGGAGTTCAAGTATCTCGGGGTCTTGTTCGCGAGTGATGGGAGAAGGGAGCCGGAGATCGACAGATGGATTGGGGCTGCAGCTGCAGTAATCCGGACGCTGCACCGGTCCGTCGTGGTGAAGAGGGAGCTGAGTGTAAAAGCGAAGCTCTCAATTTACCGGTTGATCTACGTTCCTACCCTCACCTATGGCCACGAGCTGTGGGTAGTGACCGAAAGAACGAGATTGCGGATACAAGCGGCAGAAATGAGCTTCCTCCGAAGGGTGGCTGGCCTCTCCCTTAGAGATAGGGTGAGAAGTTCGGCCATCCGGGAGGGGCTCAGAGTAGAGCAGCTGCTGCTCCACATCGAAAGGAGCCAGCTGAGGTGGTTCGGGCATCTGACAAGGATGCCCCCTGGGCGCCTCCTGGGTGAGGTGTTCCAGGCATGTCCCACCGGGAGGAGGCCCCGGGGCAGACCCAGGACACGCTGGAGAGATTATATCTCTCGGCTGGCCTGGGAACGCCTTGGTATTCCCCCGGATAAGCTGGAGGAGGTGGCTGGGGAGAGGGAGGTCTGGGCCTCTTTGCTTAGGCTGCTGCCCCCGCGACCCGGCCTCGGATAAAGCGGATGAAGATGGATGGATGGAAAATTTTATATAATTATTTAGCCTTGTTGTGCAAACAAGCCTGCATAACTTAATAAATACAGAATTTGAAAAAAAGCAAACCTAAAAAGAAACATGAGTACCTGTGATACAGTGATACTTTTGGTAAACAACCATTTGACTAACATGTGTGTCTCACCTGCTTATGTTCATCTCTGTTCTGCTCCTCTCTCTCCCTCTTTGTGCTGACAATTATCAAATATACAGTTGAAACCAGATATTTACAAACTCTTCAGATAAAAATAAACACTTTTTAATTGTAACATCAAATCAGACTAAATGTTTATTTTTTTAGATTGATAAATATATTATTTATCAATAACAATATTTGTTAACTTTAAGAGTAAAGAGAGAAACTATCTGTATTTCTTAATTGTAAATGACACCAAATTGTATTCAAACTTGAGCCACACTTATGGAGCTCCACAGTTCTTTTCCTGGTGTTTTGTTGACATCTCTTGATTTTCCCATGTCACAGAAACAGGCTCTGTGTTTTGCCTTATATGCATCCACAGCTGTGCCACCAGTTTACTCACATGGACTCTACTAAACTATCAGAAGCTTCTTCAGCTCAGAATCGAATCGTCTGGAGTTTTCTTATTAATTAACAAACTTAGTGTATATGTACTCCTAAATATGATGAAAGTGATAAAAATAGCTCTGTCTCTCTTTATTCTGACATTTAACTAATTCAAAAGATATTTCAATATTTATTTATTTATTTATTTATTTATTTATTTTTTCTCAAATCTCTTTATTTGGTTTTCCAGTGTTCTTTATCATAAAGGCTACTAAGATTCAAATATAAATGATTGCATATATACAATAGGAAAAAACAAAGTAAAAACAAAACAACAACAACAACAAAAAAAAAAGGCAACAACAAACAACGTTGGACAGAGGATGCTATTTATCGAACTAACAATGAGGCTCAGTGACCATTTATATCTGTACAGTATTGAAGAAATCTATAAAAGGTTGCCAGGTTGAATGGAATTCCTCCAACCTCCCCTTTAGTAGGAGTTTAATTCTTTCCAGCTGCAAGTGTCTCAATACATCTTGTATTAACGCTGATGTGGTAGGAAGCACCTTTTGTTTCCAGTTTAATAGAATCAAACGGCGTGCCAGCAGCGTCACAAAACGTATCACATTATTTTGGGTGGCTGATAGGTCTACAACAACCGGCTTCACTCCAAATAAAGCACAGATTGGGTCTGGCTTAAGTGTTTTTTTTAGAATTTTAGACAAGATATGAAAGACATTATTCCAATATGTTGTTATACAGGGACAAGTCCAAAACATATGTGCCAGTGAAGCAGGTTGCTGTTTACATCTTTTGCAGGACGAGTTTACGTTGGGGAACATTTTTGACAGTTTCAACTTTGATAAATGGAGTCTATGTAGCACTTTAAACTGTAAGAGTCCATGACGAATGCAAACAGAGGAAGAGTGTACATTTTCCTGGGCTTTTTTCCATTGATTGTCTGTAATTCTCGTACCAAGGTCACGCTGCCAGGCCTCTTTCAGATAGTCAAGTGTGACAGTTCCATCCATCTGTGACAAAGCGTTGTGAATTTTTGTTATTAGTCCTTTCTTGAGTGGATCAAACTGAAATAAGTTATCTAAGGCAGAGTCTGGGGGCCGACCTGGAAAAGATGGAAAAGTTGCCGGAATGTGGGAAAAACCTTGTTGATGAATAAATCCTTTATTGAGTGCAGCCCCTTGTGGTTCCATTGGAGAAATGAAATGTTTGAGAGTGATGGTGCGAATGATGCGTTATTCATGAGTGGAGTTAGTATGGAAGCTTCCTTCCACCCGAAATGTTTCCTTATCTGTGTCCAGATTTTAATTGTATGAGAGACTACAGGATTTTTAAAGTCATGTTTAGGGATAGGGAGAGCTGAATAGATCACAGCTTCTAATGAGGAGGGGTAGCAGCTTTCATTCTCCATCGTTGTCCAGTCGGCCCCCTTAGTCCGCAACCAAAACGACATGGAACGAACATTACATGACCAATAATACAGACGGAAGCATGGTAACCCCATCCCTCCCTGACATGTCGGTCTCTGCAGGTAGCTTTTCTTGATTCTTGGATTCTTTCTGTTCCATATGAAATAGGATATTAAGGAGTCTAATTTATTAAAAAAGGCTTTATTAATCACAATAGGGATACACTGAAATAAAAATAAGAATTTGGGAAGAATATTCATTCTAACAATGTTTATCCTCCCTGCTGGTGAAATTGGTAGATTAATCCATTTGTCTGTTATTTTTGGTTTCATCATATAGTTTAGAGAGATTGTGGTTAAATAAACCACAATAATCCTGAGTGACATTTATTCCAAGATATTGGAACTGTTTAGAAACCCGGAATGGCAAGGTACTGAAACAACTTGGGTTACCTGTTGCTTTAGAGTTGTCATGGTCCTGAGTCTGAGGACTCAGTGTTTTGTGTTTCTTTATGCTTTTGTTCATTCCAAGTGTGTATTCTGTTGTGATTTTGCCATTTGTTAGGTTTCTGTTCTCTGCCTGCCTGCTCCCACTTCTCTGTGTTCCCTCTGTCTGTCCATGGTGTTATTGTGTCTGCTCATGAGTCTGCCTGTCAAGTTCAGTGTCCTGTCTGGTTCTGTGTCTGTTAGTTTCCTGTTTTATTCTGAAAGTTCATATCACATGTCAGTGTGTTCAGTTTTACCTCTCCCCTGTCTCGTTATGCCCATTAGTTCCAGCTGTGTCCCCTCCTGTGTGCCATTTCCTGATTACCTGGTGTGTGTATTTATAGTTGGTGTCTGCTTCTCGTGGCGTCGTCTGTATTTCTCTGTGAACCTCCCGTGTAGTCTGCACTGTTCCATGTTTCTTCGTGTCTCTCTGCTCCTCGCTTCATGTCCTCCATTTTTGCATTAGGTTTCCCAGTTTAAGTTTATGTTCGGTTCTGCCCACACCTTGGTTTTGTGCACTGTAAATAAAACCCACTTGCACCTCCGCCATTGTCTGCTATTGGATCCTCCTTTCTCACCCTCCACACGACTGCCGCCCCAGCCGTGACAGAACGACAAATTAAGAGTGTAATATCTTTATTAAGTTGTTATTTATTAATGCATACATAATAATGTGCTCAGTGACATAAAGGTCCCCTTTCCAGAGTTTGTGTGCTGCGTAGTTTTTTTCTCTTTGTTTTAGTTGTTTTGTTTTTCCATCTTCTATTCACAACCCAGTGTTTAAAATGTTCAAAAGGTTAAATAATATGCTTATTTAATAATGTTCTACAAAGAGGTCAATGTGTTTGGGATCTTATTAGATCTCTCAGAAAAGCTGTCAGAGCAAAACTTTTTTCTTTCATAATAACAGTTTAATGTTAAACCGCTGAGTCCATCTAAAACATGTTTGTGCATCAGGACCAACCTGATACATAGAGTTCTGCTGGAGGATGTTGCTTAGTGGCAAAACATTGGTCTGATTGAGCTTTTTGGTTGTTCAGAACTCACTCAGCCTTTGGAGTTAGTTTTTAGGACATCCTGATAATAATGAACTACATTAGTCCAGCCTAGAAGCAATAATAATATTACTTTAAGATAATAATAACAATAATATTTCAGGTTGTTAGAGATTTACAGTTATCAAACAGTTAGGTGAATAAACAACACTGAGACACTTGGAGACAGTTAACGTGCTGCACGGGTGAGAGCTCAGAGAGAGACTCACTCACACCGAGCTGCAGTAGTTTGTCTTTATTTATAGTAAGCAGGGTGAAACAAGCATAGCAGTTTCCTTTAATTTTGCATACGTGTGTGTGTGTGTGTGTGTGTGTGTGTGTGTGTGTGTGTGTGTGTGTGTGTGTGTGCGTGCGTGCGTGCGTGTGTGTGTGTGTGTGTGTGTGTGTGTGTGTGTGTGTGTGTGTGTGTGTGTGTGTGTGTGTTAATCTCTCGCGGTAAATGTCACAGGGTGAACTTCCTGTTTCTAGAGACAGAGCGAGTAGTACATTTTGTTCTTTTCCTATTAAGAGTAAAATATGAACATATACTTTAATGTATATAAAGTATGTTTGCTTGGTATGTAAACCAAGCAAACAAATCAGGAAGAGGAATCATTGATCAATGACTGCTGAACATAAACCTTATAAAAGCGTTTCTTCCTTAACACAGCTGAATACCTCATGAAGTTCCTCAACAGAGTGCCAAGAGTGTGCAAAGCAGTGATCAAAGCAAAGGTCGACTATTTAAAAAAATATAACATAAACATAACAAACATATTTATTTATAGTTATTTCATTCTTTTTTCTTTACTACAAAATTACACATGTGTTCATTTAGAGTTTTGGTGCCTTCAGTGACAATCTACAAAATAAAGAAGTAAAAATAAAGTAAAAAGAAGTAAAAATGAAAAGCTGTGTCCAAACTGTGTGTATTATGTAGAAACGTCTCCACTAGTTTCACATAAGCATGATCTCACAAAATAATTTTTTAATCCAGCAGACCTGACGTTATTTTGTCCCTCCAAAGCGTAAAACACAACAAAATCATCCTGATTCCTCACAGGATTGTGGCATAATATTACACAGAATCTGACACCTCAGCTCTATAGAAGATGGATGGACTAAGCAAATTTAGTCCATCCATCTTCCTCTGCTTATCCAGGGACTGTCACTAACCAAATTTTTAAGCAGGAGAAAAAATAGCACTTTTAAGGACATGAAAAGCTTTATCGACAAAAACAAGGCACCCTGCCCCTGTAATCTTTTATTTACAATATTGTATTTGGTTAAAATGTTCTGATGGTTCAAATATTTTATATTATTTAGTTGTTGCAAAATAATGTGTGTGCCAGTCTCCAATGAGACATTTACAAGTGTGTAACAATATACTATGTCTATATACACTCAACAAAAATATAAACACAACACCTTTGTTACTGCTCCCATTCCCCATGGGATGGACGTAGAGACCTAAAATTCATTCCAGATACACAATATAACCATCCCTCCCAAACAGTGGTCACAAATCAGTCCAAATGTGTGGTAGTGGGCACATCTGCCATATTGAGATAATTCGTCCCACCTCACAGGTGTGCCACATCAGGATGCTGATCTGACATCATGAGTAGTGCACAGGTGTACCTCAGACTGCCCACAACAAAAGGCCACCCTGTAGTTTCTGACACTTTGCATGTTTAGCATGAGGCTAAAATTCCCCCTCAGTGGGTCACTGGTGACCTGCTGGATGTTCAGAGGTTCATTAAATCCAACATGACTAAAAACTCAAATGTCAAAGGAAATAAACAAAATATTTAAAGTCAATCATTCTGATCGTAATTGTACTTTGACCTTTAACCTCTCTGCTCTGTGTTGTTTCCTCTTTCAGACCCAAAGATCATCACAGCTGAGTCTGGACAGAACGCCACTCTGACATGTCGAGCTCCAAACAACACAGTTACAGTTTTAAACTGGACAAGATCTGACCTGAAGCCAGAATATGTGCTTTTGTAACAGGATGGTCCCTCTGATTCAACACACCAGCATCCATCTTTTAAGAACCGGGTGGATCTGCAGGACAGACAGATGAAGGATGGAGACGTGTCTTTGATTCTGAAGAACGTGACGATTAATGACGCTGGAACATACGAGTGTCATGTGTTCATGGCAGAAACAGACTCATTGGAGATTCCCAGCATCATCTACCTGGCTGTTGTTCCTCCAGGTGAGTGAGTAGAGTTGAGTGTGTGTGTGATCAGAGGTGAAGCTGCTTCCTGGTTGTTGATGTTTGTTTGTTGTATGGATGAGCTGGTGGATGTCAGAGGTAGACAGATGTTTCTCCAGCTGTTGTCTTTGTGGCTGGTAGTCTAGAGTTGACTTGTTCTTACTTATTATCAGCACATGTTGTTGTTCTGTGGAAGCTAACATCTTGTAGTTTCTGACACTTTGCATGTTTAGCACGAGGCTAAAATTCCCCCTCAGTGGGTCACTGGTAGGGATGGGTATCGTTTAGGTTTTATCTGATACCAGGACCAAACTGGTACTTTTGAAACGGTGCCGGTGCTTAAACGGTGCTTAAAAAAAGGAGAACACAAAATTGGTCCAAAAACCTCTCATAAAAAGATAACAATGTTAGCCTTTTCTGCATCTACGGGGCATATATGGTATCACTCTTGGCTGGAAGCAGTGCTTAAACAATGGAAAAAACACAAACTTTGTCCAAAAACCTCTCATGTTTAACTGTTTTCCACCTTTTTTGGTCATTTTAGCCTTTATACCGGTACCCATCCCTAGTCACTGGTGACCTGGTGGATGTTCAGAGGTTCATTAAATCCAACATGACTAAAAACTCAAATGTCAAAGGAAATAAACAAAATATTTAAAGTCAATCATTCTGATCATAATTGTACTTTGACCTTTAACCTCTCTGCTCTGTGTTGTTTCCTCTTTCAGACCCAAAGATCATCAGAGCTGAGTCTGGACAGAACGCCACTCTGACATGTCGAGCTCCAAACAACACAGTTACAGTTTTAAACTGGACAAGATCTGACCTGAAGCCAGAATATGTGCTTTTGTACCAGCATGGTCCCTCTGATTCAACACACCAGCATCCATCTTTTAAGAACCGTGTGGATCTGCAGGACAGACAGATGAAGGATGGAGACGTGTCTTTGATTCTGAAGAAGGTGACGATTAATGACACTGGAACATACGAGTGTCATGTGTTCATGAATGAAACAAGGTCATGGATGAACATCAGCTTCGTATACCTGGTTGTTCCTCCAGGTGAGTGAGTAGAGCTGAGTGTGTGTGATCAGAGGTGAAGCTGCTTCCTGGTTGTTGATGTTTGTTTGTTGTATGGATGAGCTGGTGGATGTCAGAGGTAGACAGATGTTTTTCCAGCTGTTGTCTTTGTGGCTGGTAGTCCAGCATCCACCCACACTCAGTTGGCCTCCATCAGTTTTCTTTAGCACAGATGTGTCCTGCTCACTCTGGAGTCAGTGTTATCATCCTCATCTGTGACAATGTGAGACTCCAGCTGAGCTAGTTTGTTATTTATTAATTCACTGACTTCTATTATGTCCTGATAGTTTAACCTCAGAGTTTAATCCATGTGTAGCTGAGCAGACTCGGTGCTCCCTGCATGTTGTTGCTGTTACAGAGAGAGGACGGCTGCTGTCACTCTGTCAGGTTTAGATCAAATCAAACTAAGCTGGCAGTTTATCTGAACACAGGCAGTGCTTATTGTAAAGTATCTTTACTGCAGCTGTGTTAAAAACATGGCTGCCCTCTCGCTGTAATGAGACCAGCTGAGCAGAGTTACTGATCTGGAAGCAGTTTCCAAACTCCTGAGACTGATCCCAGTGTGGCTTTGAACCTCTCATGCTGAAATCATCAGTATCTCTGTGACCAGCTGTGATAAACTGCTGATAAATTAATGAATTAATCTTTGCCAGAGCAAATACATAACAGCCATATTTGTCACGGTCCGGCTGGCAGACCGTGGGGAAAGGAGGACCCAGGCGCGGCGCTCTGTGTGTAGACAGTGCGTTTATTTACAGTGTGGTAAATATCGATGCACAATTAATCCCCGTGCTCCCCAAGGCTCCCGTGTGTGTCCATTGGCGTCCGTGTTCGTGCTCCCCGCTGTCGTGACTCTGCACACCCTGTGCGTGCTGTTCTTCCTCTCCATGTTCCTCCTGTAGGAAAACAATAGAGGCAGCCGTTAAACACTGACCCCGCGGGGACACTCACTCACTCACTCACTCACTCTGACTTGGGAGTCTCACGCAGTAATCCCACATCTGTGGGAGCTCCAAGACTCTCCTAAGTAGCTCCCCCGGCGAGCCCTGATCAGCAGCAGGTGTGTGGCTTCGGGTGTGGCCAGTCCCCTAGCAGGGCCACACCCACCATACCTCAAGGTGCCTGTAAACAAGAGTTCAGACACACACACACACACACACACACACACACACACACACACACACACACACTCATATCTACAAACATGGAGAAGAGGGGCAGCAACACCAAAAATACATGTAATATAACAGGTCCATAACTGCTCAGGGATCCTGGGTCGCTCAGACATAGGACCCTGACAATAATACAGTTTGTCTGTGTAACAACTGTAAAAAACTATTGTAAGGAGCTGGACTTCTTCAAGTTTGTTTAAAACGTTTAATCCAGTCAAATAATAAAGAACAGCTGGATCAGTTTTAGTCATGTTTAGTCAGAACATCTGTTTCCTTTTAAGAAGCTCGAAAAATCCACCAGTATTTTCTCACTTTATACATATTGTGAATAGTTTGTATTAATCTGTTCTCCTGAACTAGAAGAGGAAACGGATTCTGTTCTGTTCTTCACTCATCACCTACCTGACAGCTGACACCTCACACCTGTTTCTCACCTGCAGGTCACACAGGAGGAGACACAGAGGATGGAGGGAAGGAGGCTGGAGGGAAGGAGGCTGGAGGGAAGGAGGCTGGAGGGAAGGAGGATGGATCTGCTCGACTGATAGTTGGTCTGTCAGTTTCTGCTGTGCTTCTTGTTGTTGTTGCTCTTCTTATTAATCTGATCTGCAGAAAATATGAGAGGGGTTTTAGCACAAGAAAACAAAACCAGAGAAAAAACGTAAAAAAATAATTGAAAGGTCAGAAATTTATTCAAAGCTGAACTCTGAGCCTGATGTTGCATGAAGTCACTGTTACCCAGCATGATGAAAAACAGATGATCAAGGACAGAAAGAAACTGATGATGCCTCATGTGACTTTTCCTGCCTCATGTGACTTTTCCTGCCTCGTGTGACTTTTCCTGCCTCATGTGACTTTCCTCCTTAAGCCCAGCCCACTGGGAGACAGCTTGTACTTTGTTCTCCGTGGTTTGTAAATCCATCGTATCAAATTTGACAGAGTTTACAAACTGTTATAGACTCAGTTTGGGCTGAAACTTGGTGACTTTTCCTAAAATGACCCAAAATACACGACAATGAATGGATTGAAATATTTTCTGTTGTACAGATGATGCAGACGTTCGTACACTGACAGTGTTTCGGGACAAGTTTGACTCGTGTCTGTTCAGATGGATTTTCAGATCCACCAGTTTGGCTAAAGTTAAGGAACATTGTGATTTTAGGGAAAGTTGACACTGTGAAAACATTTTCATACAAACTCACAAACATGATGTACACACGCATGTTTGTGTATCTGTAATGAGACAGAACTGGGTCTCATATGGCTCACACGAGACCCAGTTCATGGCTGAAGCCTTTATGGGTGACATGATGTCATACATGTCCTGAAGTGGATTCTGGATTTCTGACGTCCTTAATCACTACAGCAGTGAGGTCAGTGTGACGAACTGATGCTCTGTTCTCTGGCCTGACAAAGCTTTAACTCCAAACATCTCTCCACTGTTAGAGGATCAGTTTTTTATGGCCTGACAGTGTGAAGCCTCCACCTACATCACCGAACTGCTCCGCCTTGCTCCACTTCTGCACTCTTGAGTCTGTGACCTTCTTTAAACAGCTTGTTTTTGTGTTTGTGGTGTTTTGCTCGGCTGTGCCCTTTTTAACACTGTTGTGTTTAACTTTGTTTTTTTTATATCTCTGGAAATAAAAGTTTGGTTTGTAAAGACAAAGAAAATGAGTGAAATCTCTCTCTGAGGATCCTCAGCGTCACTGTGACACGTGCCTGTATGTGCACATCTTTACTTTTAATAAGATGTTTCAACATGCAGACGTGAATCTAACACAGTAACAGCTGCCTTTGTTTCAGATCCAGCTCATTCCAGTTCACTGACAAAGTTTTGGTGCTGCGATAACGACTCTGAGCCGATGAAGCTCTGATAACTCTGATAACATCTCCCTCCCAGTAATAACCTCCCAGCAGCAACTATGACAGACACGTCTCCTGACAGTGACACTCTTACAGATACACATTCAAGACTCAAGAGCTTTATTGTCAATACAGCAGTAGACACAGTATACAGCTTACCACATGGTGCATTTATAAGTATGCAAAAGATATCTCTCTCCAAGAGATGTAAAACTCAAAATTACAAATACATAACATACTAAACTTTGTGATGCGGCTGCTGCTGCTCCACATGTTAGTAAATCTGACCCTAAATCTTCCTGCTTCTCTTAGAGCACACAGGTAACGGCTGCCCTGAGCATGACGGTGTGTCTGCAACATGATGAAGCTCGTCTAGAGCAATGATTACAATCTGCTCCGGGGCAGCTGGAGAGTCCTGTTTGCTGTTTGCCTCCTTTAGAAAATAGAATAAGAGCCAGAAACTTCTTCTCAACACAAAATAGTCTTTGAATGTGTTTTATCTTATTTTCTAGGGTCCATTAGAGTGACCGTGGATACAAAGTGATGTTAGTGGAGAATTAAAGGTTTTAGTAAAACGTGTGAAGGTTGACAGTTTGATTACAGCTGCTCAAACTGATTTCCTGTTCTTTGTATGTTTGTCACACTTATTAAATGTTTCAGATCAGGATGATGTAGCTTTGGATTTGTTCCCTTAATAACAAACATCTTCATTTACAAACTTCAGTTTGTGTTTTCTTTGTTTAATATTTTAATGTGTTTGATCTGAAACATTTAAGTGTGACAAACATACGAAAACCAGGAAACCAGGAAGGAAACAAACTCTGTTTCACTCTGTTTGTTTCCATCTTATGTTCTTATATGTTGTTTGTTTGAAACTTGTGATCAGTATTTTAAAGTTTTTAAACTGAACTCAGACACAAACTACAAACTGGTCAGACATTGAAATGAATTGTTGCTCTGAGTATTTGAACCTGCTGTTGTGTTGCTTTTGTGTGCTGCTGTCACTGATGGCTGCTGCTGTGACAACAGACACACAAACAGTTTGATGTCATCAGAAATCCCTCTGCATACACTGAGAGAAAAGCTGCTTTACTTTCACACTCCAACACTGTTGTCATGTCCTGCAGTCTGAGTGTAAAACAACACTGCCCCCGTGAGGTCAAACTCGAGCATTGCACATGATAATTCGCATCCAGCAAACGTCTTGGACCTTCACACACATCTGACCCTGATTTAGTGGAGACTTTAGAAATTTCAGTGTTTCTAAAGTCTACCTCCTTTTTTGTGATAGTTTTTAATGAATTGGGACACAGCTGGGACACGTTGGTTATTGATTTCACTGTTTAAAGCTTTAAACAGATTAGAGAGACAGTCCAGGCAGATGGGATCACGTGGTGAGTGAAATAAATACAGAGGTGGTCACCTCTGTATTTAATCATTAGTTATTATTAATCTCTGGCTCTCTTCCACATCTTGTCTTGTCTCCTCCCTTTTCCTGGTTCTGCAAACAAACAAAGGTCAATCAAATGGATGATCCACTTGGTAAAGGCTAAAGAACCAATCAGGACAGGCAAAAATAAAAAGAACTAATTTCATCATTGGATGAGATGATCCAGTGCTAACTATATGCTTTATCAACAAGGAAAAAGGGTTTCTGTCTGCCTTTTAAGCCTAATCTTAAAAGTAGAGATAGTGTCTGTCTCCCGAATCCAAACTGGAAGCTGGTTCCACAGAAGAGGGGCCTGAAAACTGAAGGCTCTGCCTCCCATTCTACTTTTAAATACTCTAGGAACAACAAGTAGGCCTGCAGAGTGAGAGCGAAGTGCTCTAAGAGGGTGATATGGTACTACAAGGTCATTAAGATAAGATGGGGCCTGATTATTTAAGACCTTGTATGTGAGGAGCAGGATTTTGAATTCTGGATTTAACAGGAAGCCAATGAAGGGAAGCCAGTCTCAGACCAACAGAATAGACCCAGCAGAAGAAGCTACTTCCATTTAGGAGTTTTCAAGGCCTCTGAGGATTTCCTCCAGTTTTCATCCATCTATTGGTATCAAGACTGCATCTGTGAGATTTTCTGCCACAGAGGGAATTTTCCACGACTGCTACAGCTGCCAAACGTCTTGATGCATGCTCAATCATCCAGGTAAGTAAATCTCCAAAAGTTGATTCTGTTCATCTGGACGCAGCGTTTTGTGGGAGAAACATTTCGTCACTCATCCAGGTGACTTCTTCAGTCTCAGCTGACTGCAGGTTTCCTCAATCTTATAAACAGAACATTTGCATAATGACTGAAAGCAGCCCACTGAAGGAAGAATGGGCTGGGAGGTCAGAGATCAGTGGGCTTTGGTCAGTGGTTGTTGATCATGACCTGACAGATCTGTATCCTGTGTGTGCACCCACTGTGGGCCTTTTCTGTGCTTAGTGTCAGCCTGAGCTCCATGCAGGCCTCAAAGGCCAAGCAATTCAAAAGCTTCACCAAAACAAGGCACCACTCAAATAGCTGGACCCAGGCTCGCCGCCCTTATGGAGGAAAACATAGAAGATGATCTCTGTGAGTTATTTTTACTGTCATATTATAAAATGTGATGTTCTAGCATCATGTTATTCTTCTTAAGCCTTTGAAAAGCTTCCTCTGTGTCCATTAAACTGATGACTTTAGTGCTGCTGTCTACTTGTTACATTTAGTACTGTTTAATTTTCAACCTAGGAAGATCTGTAAGAAGGACTCACAATATAACATAATACTGTAAGATTACTTACAGGTAAAATACTCAGATTGTACTTAGATAAAAGTCATCACAGACTCGCCCAGCCTGACTGCCTTGAAGTTCAGGTGTCTTCACTGCCTCCTCTGATAAGAGCTGGAGACCTGAGTAGGTTCGTCACCCATCAGCAGCAGATCACCTCTCGATCGGGCACGTTTTCATCTGGGAGGCTTTTAGAGCTCACTGCCCTCGGCGTCGCTGCTGGAACAACCAAGTTTTGCTATTGAATCTTTGACCTGCTGATCTCACAGAGGCAGGAGACCCAGAACATCCATGCCAGCTTCAGTTTATGCTCTGTCCTGTCATCCAATCAGATTTGCATGTAATACACTGATATTCAGCCCCAGCCTGGTGTTCTCTCCATCTCTGACCTTTCACACAATTTAAACTAACAAACTTTCTCTTTAAAACTGTTCGTCAATCACAATTTACTCGATTTATTATTCTTCTATCACATATTTATATCAGTCATAATGAACTCAGTATGATCTGAGCTGTAAACCTGTATTGATCATCACAAACCTTTATAGCGCTTCAGAGCAGCTCCTTCAGTGGCTGCAGCACCCACGATGTGGGGCGGAGAGATTTCCTCCCCTCTGCTGTCAGACTCCACCACAAAGACTTTGCAGCTGATCAAACACACACATGTGCAATAGGACTAAGTGTAACACTCTTTTTCTGACAACGTTGTATTTGTACTCAGTTGTATGTAGCATGTGTATTCTATTTTTATCCTATTATTCTATTCTATTCTATTCTATTCTATTCTATTCTATTCTATTCTATTGGGTACAGTTGTGTACAGTTTCTTATTCTATTCCAGGGTTCTCTCATGTTTGCTATGTAACTGCACTGTCCACTTCCTGCTGTAACAAAACAAATTTCCCACATGTGGGACTAATAAAGATGCTCTTATCGTTACTGTATAACCACAGGTTCACTTCACATTTGGTAGAATATAAAAGGACAAAGCTGGACAATTGTCATCACATTTCTCATTAGTTGCTGTTAGCACAGGCACACAAAGAAAGCAGAGCTTTAGCTTTAGCTCCCTACATCACTTTTAAGCCTGGATGTTGAGGCTTTTGCTTCCTCTCAGCTGTGATGACATCTCTGTCTGCTCCATCTCACCCAACATCATCCATCTGACCTGATGCTACCTGACAAACTAAAGATAAAATATTAAATTCATTTTGCATCACTTACATTTAAAATACATTTAAGGTGGATTTCTTAAAAGGGAAGGGACTGACCTGACTGTTGTGTCGAGACAGGTGTGAAGGGAGTTAAATCCAGTCTTATACTACGGACGTGTTTGGTTTTGGTCTGTAATACGTTGAGTTTATTATCTATAAGTTAACATAGCAAATCCTCCATCCAGAGGCTAAAGTGATATCAGAGCTAGACTACTTTAAGTGAAAACAGATGATCGTCTGAGCCTTAAATGAAATAAGGTTAAAAAGAAATGCTGCTATCGACAGTGTGAGGCAGTGAGCTCTGTTACACCATATTTTTTAATTTTCTTTATTATTATTATATTATAGTGTTATTACCTTCCTGTTACTTCATAATAGAATGACAGTTAATGGTAAAAGTCTTGAATAGTTTTGAATTTATTTTTCCATGATCACATTTCATTCAATCACTCGTGGACTTGTATGAATGTTACATGTGTTATTTTCACCCGTGGATTTACAGACACTGTGTGAACACAGTTTTCATTTTATCCAAAGTTTTACTTGATGTCCAACTGATAAAATCACTGACAGACAACAGAAGCAGGAGCTCAGAGAGAAATTCAATTCAACTTTATTCATAAAGAGACAAATCACAACATTTGGTTTTATTTTACAGAAACTTAAAACTAAACCAAATTCAGGACGTGTATTAAACCTGCAGCTGATCCCTGTCTGCTGTTCACTACCTTTGATTTCTGTTACCAGCATCATCTCATGTTCCCCAGGTTCACTGACAACGCTGAAACCACCAGCGGGAGACTAAGAGTGCTGCTTTAAAAAGATTCAGACATTTTATTTTGCTGCAGCTCAACATGAGGCTGGATCCTGATTCTTTGTTGTTTTTGTTTTCTCTACATGAAGAAAACAGCAGCAACAAGAAGCACAGCAGGAACTGACAGGCTGACCTTCAGTCCAACAGATCCTCCTGTGTGACCTGCAGGTGAGAAACAGCTGTGAGGTGTCAGGTAGGTGATGATGAAGAACAGAACAGAATCCATTTGCTCTTCAAACTGCTGTCAGACATTATCTGCTGCACTCTGATCACATCACTCAGACCAGCTGCTTTCTACAAAGTCTCATCAGCAACATCTTTACAAACCAACATCAGATTGTGTGTTTTGTGGTCTAAAGTTTTGTGCCTCTGGTTTCTCATTGGCTCACACTCTTGCAGAGCCGTAACACGCACATGAATGAGAGGTGGTGAGTGTAGTTCCTGTTAACAGGGTATTGCAGACCATCCTGCTAATTGCTGAATTTACTTTTGTCTGTCATATTTATGATGAAAAACAAATGTAATCAAATTAGATATTGATATTTTCATATGGGAATTGATCCTGCAACATGAAACGCTGGGATTGGAAGTTCAGCATCGCTCCGCACATCATACCTGTGAGATGACAGACAGCAGTGTGGAGGAGAGTGCGACACAAAAACACAGAAATATGACTGACAGCTGCAAACGAAGCAGCATCTGCTGCAGGTGAAAGATATTGGGACTAGCAGAGCAGAGTGGCTTCACTGTAAAACAAAATTAGCAGTGAGTGTGAAAAGTTTCTGTGTGTGGAGTTCAACACCGTCCACTCAGAAGCTGCATCACTGGATGGTAGATTTAAAAAGCTTGCATTCAGTGACAACAGAGCTGTTGATGAGGCACTTCAGAGAATAACTGCAGCAGCAAAGTGCACTCCCACCCAGCTCCACCATTACAGGGCCAAGTGAAGGAGGAGCCACAGACGTCTGCTGTGTGGAGCCTCTTTGATGAAAGAGCTGCAGGAGATGCTGCAAAGAGAAATACTACAGCTGATGTTATGATGGAGATGAAATGTTATCTTGAGGAGCCCCTCATCCAACAAGGAGAAAGCCCACAGAGCTGGTGGGAGGCCAAGGCCACAGTCTTTCCCTACCTGTTGAAGGTGATGGAGGGGAGACTGTGCATTGTGGCAACATCTGTTCCTTTGGAGGGTCTTCTCAAAAACTGGGCAGATACTAAGGAGAAACCACATCAGCCCATCCAAGCTGAGGCAGCTGGTTTTTCTGAATGTCGACCTGCACTGAGGACAAACTGTTTGGCTGCTGAGTTTGGTTCTGTTCTGTGGATTTGTTTACAGTGGGGCTTTTTGTGTTGAATTAAACTTAAAGGTTTGATTAAAATATTAAACAACAGTAAGAATGCCTGCTTTTGTAACAGAACAAAAACACAGAATTAGGCAATTATAAGGCTTTTCATAAAAACACTACATGCAAAAGGGTTTGTCAGCACACAAAGCATTCACATTTGCCAAGTAAAGATAAAGTATGAGGCTACAGAGGATAATAACTTAAGAGACATTTGGGAGCCACGAGACGTGCAAGATAATCCAGAGCTTAGATCTAAATAAGGAAGTCTTAACTCAGTAATGGAGAATATCCTCACACATTAAGAAGCACCGAGGGAGGGAAGTCCTTCATCACTCTGTCAGTCAGGTAGGTGATCAGTGAAGAACAGCACAGAATCTATGTACCTGCATGTTCAGCTCAATTTGTGGATGCAATAAGAAGTAAAGTGAGAGTGATCAGCTTACCAGTGACTGTGATATTAACCAGGTTACTGACGGCACCATTACTGGACTCACACCAGTAAACTCCGGTGTCGTGAGGCACCAGCGTACTGATTGAACATGATTGATCACGTTGCTGTTGTCCCCGCCCATCTCCACACTCAGCCCTCTGCAGTTTGCTTGTGTTTCTCCTCACAGTCCAATCAGAAAAGCTTTGGTCCTCCTCCCAGATTACAGTCACAACATCTCCCTCAGAGACATCAGAGCTGTTGGGACTCACGATCAGACGAGCTGCGAGGAAGAAGAGAGGTTAGATATCACTCACGACTGAACTTCTGGGACCGCTCCGCCCCCTGGTGGCCTGATTTGATAGTGAAAAATTATTTTCTACCAGGCTGATGTAATAAAGCTGTGGAATCAGGACTGAGGTTTCGGGCATTTCCCCTCGGCTATTTGCAAGTAAGAAGAGCAAACATCTGAAGAGGCACAAGCTCCAACATTTTAGTAATATGAAGAACAACTTTGTTGCTTGACCAGCACGTTGTGGCCTGCAGCCTTCATAGGTTTAAGGTTTAAAAACATTTTTAGGATTATTTGGTTCAGTGGAAACTACTGCTACTGACAGTGAAAACATTTGCAGACCTTTTCAGAGGATGAGCATTTGTTCGAGGGTCCACTTTCTGCCCTGAGCCTGGTTCTGCCGGAGGTTTCTTCCTGTTAAAAGGGAGTTTTTCCTTCCCACTGTCGCCAAAGTGCTTGCTCATAGGGAGCCATATGATTGTTGGGTTTTTCTCTGTATCTATGAAGCGCCTTGAGGCAACTTTTGTTATGATTTGGCGCTATATAAATAAAATTGAATTGAATTGAATTCTGCCAGCTCTTCATTTCTGTGTATGCACAGGATTCTCTCCCTTTCCTCTCCTTTCACTGGTGGGTGAGAGGAAGTGGGCAAATTCTACAAATGTCATTTAAAGATTAAACGACTCACTACATGTTAGCTAGATAACACACATGTCTTAAAGATATAAAGACCTGGATGGCCGCTAACTTTCTGCTTCTTAATTCAGATAAAACTGAGGTTATTGTACTCGGCCCTGAAAATCTTAGTAATATCGTATCTAAGCAGATTCTTACTCTGACATTGTTGGGGATCACTCCTGAATTTACTTAAGCCTTAGAAAAGTAAAGTAGCCTAACAAAGTAGCTAAAATCGTGGACGTACAGCATTTGGACAGAGAGAGTGATATTAATTTTCTTTGCAAACAAACAAGAATCTTCAGGGTGCAATGTGTGCTGGGCAGCAGCCAGGAGCGAGGTCTCTGGTGAACCAATCCCTCGCTACAGATTCTAGCGAAGGGACGAGGCGTGTCACATCTCTGGTGGGGATGGAGCCTCAGTGCTTCTTTTAATATCTCTGAGCTTTCCCAATCACAACTATCTCTACTGAACTTTGGCTCCGTCTAAACAGTTCTTTGAATTACTTACTAAAACAATATATGACAGTAATGAGAAAGTGGCCACTTTCATGAGTAAATCATGTAAGCCTTATAAGATTTACTTATATGTAGTCTATGTTGTGGTTCTACTGGTGTTACTGGTTCTGCTGGTGAGACAATGTGTTCACAGGAAACTTGAAGGTTTGTACATATTCATTCTTATTCATCGTGGTATTTTGTTTCCATTCTGTCATCATAATTTGGTCCATTTAGATTCTTAAATCATAAAAGTGTTTACTTTAACTCATTTCAGCAGATGGAGAAGATGACATCACCAGTGACATCACATACAGTGTTGTGAAAGCATCAAATCCTCAACACCCTCCAGTCAAAGAAACCAGAGATGGAGGTTTGTGTGTTCACCCAGGTGTCATCCACATACCTGAACCAATGACTTGGTGGTGTTTCAGGGTAGGATAGCAAAGCCCTGTTTTCCACGTCTTCCATATACAAGTTGCCCACAATGGGTGAAACTGGGGAGCCCACGGCACACCCACGTTCCTGCCTGTAGAACTGACCCTTGCATGTGAAACAGGTGGAATTAAGACACAGTTTCAAAAGCAAGCACACCTGGTCCAACAGCCTTGTCTTGTTCTAACTGCTTCAGACAGTCTGTCACCCTCGTCCTGTGACCACTTCCTGGGTCTCTTTCAGTCTTCAAATATAAAGTTTTTACAGCTTATAGATTTTAAGTTCTGCTCCAATCATTTGGGTAAAGATAATAAACACTTTGATGGTCAATAAGTGAAAGTGAAAATGTGATAACCCAATAATATAATTAATAAATAATAAATAATTATATTTTTTGATAAGTGAAGTTCACTGAACTGAAAGGAAATTTTGGTTTGATGATGGTTGACATGTTTTCCAAATAGAAGTTTTTCCTCTAGTGAGGAGATGCAGGTGCAGCAGAGCATTGCTGGAAGAAATGATCCCAAGGGTGGAATCTCCTGAGAAACCTTCAGAGACCCAGCGAGAAGTAGGGACCATAGCTGACAGCCCAGGCAGGGGTTGAGGTCAAAGGTCATGCTGTTTGGGGACCTACTGGTCATCATGAGAAGATTCTGGAACCACAGCAATGACCATAAAGCTGCACTGGATGGAGAGCTGTGCCACGGGGCTTTCCAGAGGTAATCACGAGGAGATTGTGGACAACAGATGGAGATCTGAAGGATGAGGGGAGCGTTCCAAGCTCCAATCGACAGTGCAGAGAGGAAGGTCAAGGATGGCATCATGATTCTGTGAACAGAAAGCAGGAGCTATGGTGGTGACGGGGAATGACTGACAGCAATTTCCTATGAACATCACCTAATGCTGTGTCACTGTGCTATGCATGCTTTGACACTCTGAAGAGGGTCTTCCTTTGTGTCATTGTTGTTGTCATTTGCATCATGAACAAGACTGCTGAAGTGACTCAACAGGTGGGGTTACAACAGCAGTAAAATCATTGAATCCAATACCCTTTCCAAAAAAGGTTTTCTGCAGAGACGAAAGGACAATAGAGGAGTCATAAGTATCCCCCCACAGGAAGAATGCATGAAATGAGGTGATGAGGGTTGATAGAGGCCATAAAACAGGAGTGCTGACAAAGGCCTGCAGCCTTGAAGATAACTGAAAGCCACATTGACAAACAACAAAACTAACTGGTGTGTTTGTTATACCCATGTCTGCATACATTTGGACTCTGGTCATATGGACAGTGATAGAAACAACTGGAAGAGACATTTATGAAGCTCTGAGGAACTCAAACCACTCTGCATGTGTGATTTACACACCTGGAGGAGATGCACCACAAAGCTGGAATGATTTTGCAAATGTTAATTTCTATGTTTGACTGTTAACATTCATTTGCTTACTTGGAGGGTGTCAATGGAAAATTGTATTTAGTAGTCAGTATAATCTTTTAGTGATATAAGTTTGCATATGGTAGAATGCTGCATGTAATCATTTGTGTGTAGAAGTATATAGTTGGTGGCATATTGAAAGAATGTCTCATCCTAGGAGGTCTGTAACATTCTAGGGTGTTCACCCCACATCCTAGGAGCATGAGAGAGGTCGTACCTTGTCTTATTGTTTTATGGTAGGATTAACGTAGCTATGTCTGTTTTAGTCTAAGTGCCTTTTGGTTTGATGAACTGCTGGACTTTGAGACCAGCAGGTTTAGGGAAGATCTTATGGGGCCACACTCTGACACCCCCCCCCCCCCCCCCCCACACACACACACCCACACACCCACACACCCAATGAAGTATAAAATAAAGACCGGGGCAGTTTCTCAGGCGCGAGTCTCTCAGTCCGGAGACTGCCCTTGCTTGCAAGAAATTCTGTGTGTTTCTCTTCTCTGAGTCTTTGCTGAAGAAGTATTTTAGAATATATTCCTTAACAGAGAGAACGATGCTCGTCACAGTTCTCTCCCTCATGCACGAGCAACACAAAGAGCTCTGGTGACTTGCGTCTTGTTTTTGCCATTGTAGTAGAATTGTCTTGGCGTTCCAGCAATAGGTCTGTGCTAGATGAACGTATCAGCAACCTTCAAACACGTGTGGAGAATTCATTATTTCTTTGACAGATTTTTTACTAAATAACAGAAAAAAGAAAGTAAGAGAAAAATCACCTGCACAAGTGCCGAGGTAGGTCTCCCTGCAGAATTGGTTTTCCCTTCATCAGGAGCAGCGCTGGGCTGTTTAAATCACGGACAAACAGGATCCTACAGTTGTTTATGTTTTTAAACCCATTTTGCACAGAGAGGCATTTTTTGGAAAATGCATTGATAGTAATGTTGAATATTATTACACATCAAAAAAAATAACTACAGTAAAATAATCACATCGTGACGCCTCTGCCTTTCTAAATGGAGGGACAGTAACTGTGTGTGTATGTAAGCGTGTAAAACCTGAAGATGGTAAGATTAACAGTATTTTGTCTCTATCTGCCATTCTGCTATTCATCTCAACAATAACGTGGCGCACAGCGTGGCGTGAAAATAGCCACATGCAATGGAGCAAAATATGGGTGTGTGTGGTTGGAGGATGTGTTCATGCGCACAAAGGGGGGGGGGGGGGGGGATTTTTCTTGTAAAACAAAGGGGGGCCCAGCAAAACAAGTTTGGGAACCACTGGTTTAGACGATGTTAGCACAGAAGTATTAGCTTCTGTCATGACTGATGAAGTTACTGGTTAATAAAGTTTCCAGTAAAGTGTTTAATCGCAGCCACAAACTGACAGCAAATATCTCGATTAGCTTCAGTGCATCTGTAATAAATATGTCAAGTTTCAGTGCTTCGTTTAAACTGTATGATACTTATACTGACCCAGGGTCAGTGTAAAATACAATCCTAGCTGTGTGAACAAAGCCTGGCTCCTTTAATCCTGCATGACAAACCTCAGGATGCAGGTTATTATTACTCTTTCCTGCTGGCACACCTGTCACACCTGAGAGTCAGCTAGAAACTTACAGTGACGTGGACATCATGCAAAGACTGCCAGACTCTGTAATACTGCAAATGATCAGTGACTCAGGTTAACAAAAAAGAAAGTAAGAGGAAATTTAATTCTATAAAACGTGAAAAATTCCACACACATGTAACTCACCACTGTGTGAACATCACAGGGGAGAAATCGTTTCTCTGAGTCAGAGATGAGTGTCAGTAACACAGAAGTTGTCATGGTCCCCGCACCTCGCCAGCTGACAGCAGTCAGGCGCTTTGTTTTGTTTATTCTCCTCTCTCGCCTCTGCTCTCCCTTTCTCTCTCGTCCTCTCCCACTCTCTCTTTCTCCTGCTGGGGCGGAGCTCAGTATGGGCTCCTGCTCCTGGCCCACGCACCTGGAGATGATCAGCACACCTGCTGCTGATTATGAGAATTGGAGTCCTACTTAAGATGGCGAGTCTGCTCTACTCGTCACTGGATCGTTGAGCCGTCAGCGTCAGTCGTCCTGCACTCTGCAAAGTTTGTTCGTGAGTACGTCTGAACCAGGAGACTAACTGTTTCTCTGTCTGTGTATAGATTTCCCCTGGACCTGTTTTCCCTGTGCACGGTGACTGAGCGTGAGCAAGAGTGATGGAGGAAAGAAGAGGAGCTGTGTGTGGTTGCGAGGGCTGTATGGAAATCTCCCCTCCCTGGACTCCTGCCCCTTTCACTCCCGGACCCTGGAACCCCTTTTCCCCAGACACCGTTGTGTGTGTGTGTGTGTGTGTGTGTGTGTGTGTGTGTGTCACCGTGGAGAACACTGTAAATAAATTCACTTTTGATTTGAAGAAACTTGTGGTCTGCGCCTGAGTCCGCTCCACTAATCGTGACAGAAGTAAAACTCAGTGTCATGCAGTGACTTTTACACAACCAGATCAGATGAACCAGCTCACACTAAAACATTTTGCTGCACTCTTTACACTTATTTCTTTTCTTTCTGCTTTCTGAGATAAAAGCTCTTTATCAGTAACTTTTACAACTTCTGGCAGGTTAATGTCTGAACTTTGGAGTGAAACACACCCTTAGTTACAGGAAATAACACCACTGTCTGTAACTAAGTGAATCCACCTTAACACCACCTGTGTGTGTGTGACTGCATTACACTCCCACTGCTGGGAACCTGAACAAGAACCAGAACAAAGTCTAAAATAGAAGCTGACAAACAGCTGCACCACCGAGTGACACTTTATTTTATAAACTTCACAACAGGTTTCATGTTGTGACCTGTGGAGGTGAAAAGACACAAAACCTGTTTTACAGCTTTTGAGCTGCAGGCAGGATTGAAACACACCTTAGTTAAAAGTCAAACAGCAACATTTGTCTCCTCCCCTCACGTCACTCAAATGTGACAAACCAGGAAACAGGAAGTTCTTCGTCCTCAGTAAAGAGAGACGCACAGACGATCAGACTGAGCTCAGACCAAACTAGCAGCTTCCTCTGAGTGAGTCCAGCTACAGGAGAGAAAAGTGGAAAACTCCAACACTGCTGCTTCAAGCTGCTGACGCTCCACACACTGAATGTGAGTTTGAGCAGAAACACGACTCAAAGGAAGTTTCAGTGAAGGTGGTAGAGGAGGGAGGGGAGCCAGGACTGACTGTACTTCCTGTCTGCTGTTTTCAGCTTCACTCACAGACTCAATGGCTTCCAGATCAGAGGAGGATCTCTGCTGTCCGGTCTGTCAGGAGGTCTTCAGAGATCCTGTTCTTCTGTCATGTAGCCACAGCTTCTGTAAAGACTGTCTGAAGAGATGGTGGAGAGAGAGACCAACACACGAGTGTCCAGTTTGTAAGAGAAGATCTTCAAGGGAAGAACCACCTTTAAGTCTGGCTTTAAAGAACCTGTGTGAGTCGTTCTTACAGGAGAGAGATCAGAGAGCTTCAGAGGATCTCTGCAGTCTGCACTCTGAGAAACTCAAACTCTTCTGTCTGGACCATCAGCAGCCAGTGTGTGTCGTCTGCTGTGCCTCAGAAAAACACACCAATCACAGATTCAGACCCATCGATGAAGCTGCACAACAACACAAGAAGGAACTTCAGGAAACTCTGGAGCCCTTAAAGAAGAAGTTAAAGGTTTGTGAAGAAGTTCAAGTGAAGTTTGATCAAACAGCAGAACACATTAAGGTCCAGGCCCGACACACAGAGAGGCAGATTAAGGAGCAGTTTAAGAAGCTTCACCAGTTTCTAGCAGAGGAAGAAGAGGCCAGGCTGGCTGCACTGAGGGAGGAAGAGGAGCAGAAGAGTGGGATGATGAAGGAGAAGATGGAGGCTCTGAGCAGAGAGATAGCAGCTCTTTCAGACACAGTCAGAGCCACAGAGGAGGAGCTGAGAGCTGAAGACGTCTCATTCCTGCACAACTACAAGGCTGCAGTGGAAAGAGTCCAGCGCTGCCCCCTGCTGGATGATCCACAGATGCCCTCAGGAGCTCTGATAGACCAGGCCAAACACCTGGGCAACCTGACCTTCAACATCTGGAACAACATGAAGGACATGGTCTCCTACACTCCTCTCATTCTGGACCCAAACACTGCTGATCCAAACCTCATCCTGTCTGAAGATCTGACCAGTGTGAGAGGAGGAGAGAGGCAGCAGCTTCCTGATAATCCAGAGAGATTTGATTATTACATCTCTGTCCTGGGCTCTGAGGGCTTTAACTCAGGGACTCACAGCTGGGATGTTGAAGTTGGAGACAGTACATGGTGGGGACTGGGTGTGTTAGCAGAGTCTGTGCAGAGGAAGGGACGCATACTGTTTGGATTATGGACTATATTGTTATATAAAGGTAAATACTCAGCACACTCACCATCAGCAGATTCTGCTCTCTCAGTGGAGAAGAAGCTCCAGAGGATCAGAGTGAATCTGGACTGGAACAGAGGAAAGCTGTCGTTCTCTGATCCTGATACTAACACACACATACACACCTTCACACACACTTTCACTCACAGGATGTTTCCATTTATTCAAACTGTCGGTAAACTGAAGGTGTGTCCGTTGAAGGTGTCAGTGTCAGTGCAGCAGATGAGTTGAGGATGATGATGTTTCTAATGTTGTTTCCTGTCAGTGAGTTGAAGCTGTTAAACTGCAGCTGTCCTCCTGCTGCCTCGTTGTTCCAAAGCTCTTTGTTTCTCTTTTAGTTTCACTCTTTCTTTCTGTTTCTGCTGTCCACCTTTTCACATGGAAAATCATTTCACTGTTTCTCACTGAATGACTCCCCAAACTAGATTTGAAATTCTATCAAGTTTCTAATCATTACAAGTGATTCATGTTTCTATTTGATGTGTAAATGGAGATGATTTAGTTTGCTGGGATATGGACTGACATGTGTTGAATGGGAGGAGCAGTTTGTTGTTGTCTTCTTCTCTGTTTATGACAACAATAAATATGTTGTTGAAACAATGATTCATGTTTAACTCCATATATGAAATGTTTCTGATCTTTGAATTCTGTTTGATTAAAGACTTTCTTCATGACACAAATGAGATTTCAGTGTATTAATAGAACTAAATAAGCTCAGAGTTGAAAGGCTGGAGTATTATGTACGTGCTTCACTGTCAGGATCTTCAGGGGGATTCAAAGGGAAACATCAAACTGCTGTAATGAGATAAACTAGTTGGGCTGAACACACTTATCTGTAGTTTGTCTCCATCCAGGATCATCAGAATATAATGAACATGTGTGAAGAGCCACAAAATGCTGCTGCCCTCTCAGCATGATGAGCTCCAGCCTTTGTTAGCAGGACAACAGGAAACATGAGACAACTTTCAGAGACAGTAACCAACTGTGGCCACAAGATGGCAGCAGCTGATCTGAGATCCTTTATTGGACAGAAGGACTCTGCTCTGTGACGTCATCAGAGAGACGGCCTTCACTCTGATAGATCTGACGTCATGTCTGCACTGCGATGATGAAAGCTGATAAACACATTGTTATTGATCCATGAAATCACCTCTGTCCTCTCAAGTGTAGCTGTTTACAGAGCTGAAGAAGTCCTTCATCATCAAAACAGACAAACATGTATTTCCTGTATTAAGTGACGTCATCCTCACTCTGACCTCTTACATACATTCTGTTCAGTTTTCCTGCTGTAAGAAATAAACTGTGTGAAAATAGAAATGCAGGGAAACATCCATTAATCACAGCTGAGCCGTTTGTTTCTGACTCACATTCAATGAGGCTTCAGGTGTAAATACCTCAGAAGTGTTTGTGAGTTCAGTAGAACCAGACCCAGTCGACCATCATGGCCTCCACAGCACTACACAATGCAACAGAAAGGCCTTCATCATCTGCTGAACCACCTCTGAACCACGACGCTCTCCCTGCATCTAAAAGCTGTTAGTCAGGATGAGATGCTGCTGTGATCGCTCACAATTTACCTGTGAGACCTTTGTAAATATTGTCTTTGTTTCTGGAGGAAACACCTTTAGTCTGTTTGTATTTGGAGTGCAGATCTGGGCGTCCATCACTTTAACCTGCACACGTTTAGTTATTGAGTGTAGTTGATGTTTGGCAGCATTTTATAAGTGACAGTTCATGAACGGTGAAGGAACAGAGGACGCCTGACCATCCTACCTGTGTCAGTAAGAAGACTTTCATCACAACTTCACAACTTAACACAACTGAAACCTGAATCCAGTGTTGCATAGTTTACTAACAGTGTGTGCTGACACTGAAGTTAGCAGTTTGTTTCCTAAGAGCTGCTGGGACAAACCACAGTGAGCGGCTACAGAGTTTAGTTAAGGTGGTTCTAACATGTGACCTGTTGAATTATTTACAGGGATTTATTTTTCATTTAAAGCATCATTTGTGAAGTTTTTATGAAGTTTACTTCTTTTATGTTCTTTGTGTAACGTTTAGATTTTCTTCTCTTGTGTTTTAACTCTTCAGGTTTCCTGTAACAGAGATGTAAACCACCGTTTTCTGATGCTGCTGCACTGGGACATAAACACGGCCACTTTATTAGGCACACCTTGCTGGCTGCAGGTTATAACCCCTGCTGGAAACATCCCACAGATTTGGATCCTTATTGCCATGACAGCACCACACAGCTGCTCCAGATGCTGCAGGATGCTGGTCAGGGCTCTAACAGTGAAACTTTACTGAAAGTAAGAAACCTGAGAGGAAATAAACTTTGACTTTAGTAAGCTGAGCTCTGAAGCTGTGATGGAGCTCAGTCGGTGTGAAGGCGGCTGCTGTGTAACAAACGTTTGTCTGAGGTGCTGCGACTGATCGTGGTCATGTTTATTTAAAGAAGTCGGTGATGAAGCAGGCTGTGCAGTCCGAGCTCTTCATCAGTTAACAGTCCTCCAGAGCTGCTGCAGGGAGCTGACTGTCCTCCAGGTGGCGCTAAGTGAACAAAGTCCAAAGAAATAAACTTGGACTGTTTTTTGAAGCCTAAATAAAATGTGAATAAACTTTATAGATACATTTGAAACCAGCTACTCTGTGACTTTACACACTCACACAGTAACAGAGCTGATTCCTGATTGGAGCAGCACAGAGTTAGACTTCTTTTCTGGCTGTGGATTGGTTCGTCAGGATTTCCCCCTTTACAGGTTTAAAAACAATCTCTGTTTCTACATTTTTTGACCTCCTTCTTGTGTCTAAAGGTGAAGCAGCACCAGCCTCCTCTGATCCTCATGTTGTAGCTCTGTGTGTCCAGCAGGGGGCAGAACACCTCCAAACTGTGCCAGCAGCTCTCACTGTGAGCTCAGACGTTTGTGGACACTCAGTTTGTTTGAACATAGTAAATAATCAGAGCTTCTCACACTGTTTATGGGGACACCACCTGCCCGAGGGTGTACTGTGTCAGAGAGGTGGTGTATGGTGCTGGGTGTAGTCTCTCTGCTGGTTCACAGTTTTTACTGAGGAGCTGTGTTCATGTCAGGAAGGTTTCGTCTGATCACTGTGGTGCAGTTTGGTTTACTCTGTTTCTGAGTGTTTGTAGGATCAGTCTCTGCAGGTCACCTGATACCTGGCAGTGAAGTGTTTATGAATCAGCTCCGTCAGATTTAATCCAACAGAATAACATGTAAAACACTCCAGGGCTTTTACTCTGAAACTTTCTCCAGAGCTGTCTGGAGTTTTCTTACATTAAAATATTCTGGGATTACCAGACTGTCCACATCATGTGTCCTACCAAAACTTTCATCCACAAATATACCCTGACATTAAACCCAAATAGATGTGAGAGCGAGTCATTAGTATCAGTACTGTGTGTGTGTGTGTGTGTGTGTGTGTGTGTGTGTGAGAGAGAGAGAGATATTCAGGTAACTTACTGGGTTACTGCACATGCTCACACCTTTTCAGCACAACAGGTGCAGTTTGGTGTTTTACTGCCTCCTGCTGGAACAATGATGGCAGCTCTCAAGACTTTATTGGTTATTGTCATTTCGTGTTACACAGCATGAAACGAAATACTGTTCCTCAGCAGCCTCTACAGTGCAATAACCAATATATTTTAAAAAGAATAAATACAGTTTAAAGGGAATAAGTTTAAAAAAGAGCAGCAAAAAAGGCATAAATAGCTTAAAATCTAAGTTCTAAATAAAAACTTCAAGTTTTTATTAATATTTTATTATTTATCAAATTATTATAAACTAAAAATATTTTTTACGTGATAAACGACTTCAGTGCTTCGTCCATGACCTCCTGAAGGTAAAGGGCCCAAAGAGCCAATCAGCAGCTCTGAAACAGGAAATATGACTCATGGAGAAGTTCACAACAGTTTCAGCTGCCAGTTGTACTCATCACCATGGAGACTGTCTCCATGGTGGAGGCAGAGTGACAGTGTTGTAGATGCTGCATTTTGAAGCCTCAGTGTTTATGTTGTGCCCTTAAACAGGGGAAATAGTGAGGAGAGGTGAAAGAGCGGCACAGACACGCAGCTCTCACTCTCACTCGTCTGTATTGAGTGAAGGAGGAAGCGCGCGAACCCACCTACTGGAGCCCTGAGGCATTAACAATGGATCGACGCACAATCAACCCAGGCAAAACTTTCACTACTTATCTCCCTCTATATTCCCACTGCATATTCTATTCGAAAACAGTCAAAGCAACAAATAAAACATTAATAAGGGCATGACATGAAATGTAAGGAACAGAGATGTACAACTTCAAAACTAATCAAATTTATGATCCACCACATTTATATTTTTGTTCACAGCCATGTACACATCAAACTCTCATCTTTCTGTCCAAAAACAAAACAAAAAGATTCCCTGTAAATTTGACCTTTTCCTTCAACTGTCCATTATAGCGTGGTCTTCCTACTTATCTTGACACAATACTCAGTCGCGTTGCCTGCTGCAAACTTAAAAGAAGTCTGACGAATGAAGTGACTGTGAGTGTGTCTGACGTCACGGTGTGTGTGAAAAGGTATCCAGCTGGGGCAGACATGATTCTGCAGGTCACCTGCCCAGTGGACAAAAAGAAATAAAATAGTTGTGTGGATGATATATGAATGATAATACGAAGAGTGTTTTGTGTCTCTCAGCCTGAAACAACTGTAATGCCACTTTCTGTTTTGGAGAAAGGACAGTTAAAAAAAGATGTGTGTTGTTTTAAGCAGTGATGAGAATAATGAAGATGTGATGAGAGAGCAACACAAAAGTATAAGTACAGGGATGATGCTCTTTACAGGAAGGGTCAGAGCAGACTCTACCTGCTGAGGTGGCTGAGGTCATTTGGAGTCCAGGGAGCGCTTTTAAAGACCTTCTATGACTCTGTGGTGGCATCTGTCATTTTTTACAGTGTGGTATGTTGGAGCAGCAGTTTATCTCCCGCCCCATGCATGTAGATGTTGCTGAACTGCAGAGCTGCTTCAGTGACAGACTGCTGCATCCTCGATGCATGAAGGAGCGTTTCCGCAGGTCCTTCCTCCCTGCAGCTGTCAGACTGTACAATCTGAACTGCTCCCAACAAACACAGATGTTTACATCAGCGCTGTATCGTGCACTGTTTTATCAACCGATTCACACTACAACCAGGGTTGCCTCTTATCTGTATTTAATTTTATTTAATTTAACAACAGTATGGTACTCAGTTTTTGGTAACCATTGTCCTTCATGTAAATATGTAAGAATTGTGTATGTTTCTGTTCTGTGTCATGTGTACTGTTTGTTTGTATATGTGTTTTCTTGCTGCTGTTACACCCAAGTTTCCCCTTGTGGGACAATTAAATTGATATAACAACACTCGTGGTAAAGTTGTGGACTGGAAGAATACCTGACCAAGATTATCTTGCAATGTTTTGCAGCCGCCAGTCAAGCCGGTAGATAAATGTCTGTGATTGTCGCAGGTGGCTGTGTGGCTGGCAGGAGCTCTTTCCTATCAGTTTGTCCCCACCTTCACCTATGGTCACGAGCTTTGGGTAATAACCAAAAGAATCCGATTCTGGATATGAACTGCAACTCTCTTTACATTGGCCTTTCCTCCACCCTTCTCGTTAGATTGCAGACTGTCCAGAATGCGGCGGCACGCCTTTTGACAGGTAGCAGGAAGTTTTCTTCCATCACTCCTGTTCTTGCTGGCTTGCACTGGCTTCCAATTAAATACCGTATTCAATTTAAAATATTACTTTTCACCTACAAAACCATTAATAACTTTGCGCCGAGCTACCTCAATGAGCTTCTCAGGTTACACACTCCTGTCAGAGCACTTAGCTCTGCTACCCAAATTCTTCTGGAGCAACCTCGTTCTCGGCTGAAGTCTCGCAGTGACCGCGCGTTTGCTGTAGCTGCCCCGGTCTTATGGAACAACCTTCCTGTCGCTATCCGGGCGTCTGACTCTATGCCACTGTTTAAATCACGGCTTAAGACTTATTTCTTTAATCTTGCCTTTCCACCCAGTTAACACTTGTGTGCGCTGGTACATTTTTTATGCTTGTGAACTACTTTTATATCTTATGATGGTTTTTATAATTGATACGTGCCAGGTCCTTTCTCTTTTCCCTCCCATCTCCCTTTTCCTATTTTATTTTTGTCAAGCACCTTGGTATACCCTTGTTTTTTTAGTGTGCTTTATAAATAAAGTTTATTTATTTATTTATTATTTGTTGCTGTTTAAGTTTGTCAATTTCAGACCTCTGTCTCTGAAGTTCAACGTTCTGCATTTCCAGGTCTTTCAGTTTTGCGACATGGTCTGACAGAAAAGAACATAAATAAGTCAATATGAATTTTATTTATCTGCATTATTTGAATCTTTTCATTTTTAGTAGGTTAGATTATTGAATAAATAATGAATAAATAATAAAAATAAAAAAATTAATGAGAAACGTTAGTGATAGATTCATGAAGTGACATTGATATCTCTGTAACAGGGGCTCATATGAAGGTTTCCTCATGCTGTCATTTTTCTCACTACCTGACATCATACTCTACCTTTATTCTCTTGTTTTAAGGTCCTGATTTCCACTTTCTGTTCAGCCACTGAGGCAGTCAGCTCTCTGAGCACAGCATGGATTTCCTGTGGACAGGGTTGTTGGTTTGAAATCTGCTGGTCAAGAATTTCATTATCTGCCTCTGTCTGATTTGTGGAAACAGAGCAGACCAGAAGCAACAGCGAGAAAAACAGCGTGATCTCCATTCTGTCAGTGAAAACTCAACAGTATCTGTGTGTCATCTGCAAACCTGACTGACTTTTATATTACACAGTACAGAGGGGAGGTCACTGTAGCATTAGATTCAACCTTATTCTAGTGAATCAGTGACTAATGTAATCTTTATGACTTCAGATGCAGTACAAGGAGAAGAACAAGTGAGTATCAATGATTGTCAACTGATAGTAAAACATGAGCATGTGTGTTTCCACCAACTGACCAGAGCTTAGAGGACAAATATCAAAATGTGTGCTCAGATACAGATGTTTAAGCAGCTGTGAAAGAACATATCTGGAAGTTTTTGGCACTGAGGAAGTAATTGCCTTTGATTATGGAATTCCTCTAATAACTCAGAGCAAAAATACTCTAAGCGACAAAATGCATAAAGTAATCTTTACAACTTTTACAAGGTACAAGACTACAAAGAGATAAACAAGTGAATGTCAATGATTATCAGCCGTTCATAAAATTAATCAGCACGTGTTGTTTTAGAAAATCCAATGTGAATGTAGGAACCATGAAGGTCACTGACATGGTATAACTTGAAGATGAACTTCTACTCTTCATGTGTAACATGACACTTGGTTGACCACCCTTCCCACTCCAGTTCAATAAAACCACAGCTGTCCTTTTTTGTTTCTTTCTTCTCTGACCACTTAGGTGAGAAAGCTAGTGTTCAATGCTTTTCAGAGAATGAATTAATCTCTGACCCTTCCACTCCAAGCACTCCTCCAGATGCAGTGAACAGTCTTATAAGCAATACAAGAGCATGCTGAAGAGTCTTGGTTGCTAAATACAGCAAAAGTATTCGGGCCCCTTGAATTTTTCCACATTTTGTCACATTACAGCCACAAACATGGATCAATTTTATTGGAATTCCACGTGAAAGACCAACACAAAGTGGTGACCACGTGAGAAGTGGAACGGAAATCATACATGATTCCAAACATTTTTTACAAATAAATAACTGCAAAGTGGGGTGTGCGTAATTATTCAGCCCCCTTTGGTCTGAGTGCAGTCAGTTGCCCATAGACGTTGCCTGATGAGTGCTAATGACTAAATAGAGTGCACCTGTGTATAATCTAATGTCAGTACAAATACAGCTGCTCTGTGACGGCCTCAGAGGTTGTCTAAGAGAATATTGGGAGCAACAACACCATGAAGTCCAAAGAACACACCAGACAGGTCAGGGATAAAGTTATTGAGAAATTTAAAGCAGGCGTAAGCTACAAAAAGATTTCCCAAGCCTTGAACATCCCACGGAGCACTGTTCAAGCCATCATTCAGAAATGGAAGGAGTACGGCACAACTGTAAACCTACCAAGACAAGGCCGTCCACCTAAACTCACAGGCCGAACAAGGAGAGCGCTGATCAGAAATGCAGCCAAGAGGCCCATGGTGACTCTGGACGAGCTGCAGAGATCTACAGCTCAGGTGGGGGGAATCTGTCCATAGGACAACTATTAGTCGTGCACTGCACAAAGTTGGCCTTTATGGAAGAGTGGCAAGAAGAAAGCCGTTGTTAACAGCAAACCATAAGAAGTCCCTGATAGGTTTGTAACATAAACCTATTCGCTGGAACGTTAAGGACAATCTGCTACGCAGCAAAAGCAAGACTCAAGGCACCAAAGTTCTCTGGTTACTCATGCATGAGGGAGACCTGGCTGGAGCCAAGCGTCGTTCCACCACTTGACCTGTCAGACTCTCAGCCAGGTTTCCCCACAGCACTCCTTTTATTGTGGTTACATGAATATGCATAGGGTCATTAACATATAACATCTTACATAGGTATACATGTGAACAAAGAATACTGTGTGTGTGTGTGTGTGTGTGTGTGTGTGTGTGTGTGTGTGTGTCAAAGGTCATATAACAACATGAAAGCACGAAGGCAATCATCCTTGGTCAGGAAGAGGGTAGACTAGACCTAGCCTTTAAAATATGGGAAGGTAATGGACTTAGAAATATCAAAGACCTTTTTGCAGATGGAATTTTTCTCATTCACGCAGCTCCTGAAGCAGTTTAATGTTCCTCGCAAACATTTTTTTTCACCCTGATTTACGAATAAATTCTTTACAAATCCTACCATGTGGATTCATGGATTTTTTTTTCACATTCTGTCTCTCACAGTTGAAGTGTACCTCTGGTGCAAATTACTGACCTCTGTCATCATTTTAGGTGGGGGAGCTTGCACAATCAGTGGCTGACTAAATACTTTTTTGCCCCACTGTACATACATTGTAACCACAGCGGCCCTGGGGCGCACTGACAGAGGCGGGGCAAAATGAAAACAAACTACAAACTGCTGAGCTGTTGAACAGGCTGATCCAGCCTTTAGTCTGAGCTGCAGTCAGTCACACAAACAGACTGAACAGGGTGTGTTCTGTGCAGCACCTGCATGTAAAACAGAAGCAAAGCTGTTCCTGTGAAATGAAACTGAAAGCCTCTCTGAGCGTCTCCCTGTAGAAAATGGAGGCTGAGCTCAGTCAGATCACTCAGCCTGCAGACAAATGGAGGCGTGTTTGAGACGTGCAGATAAACAGTCGGAGCTTTGTGTCGGCCTCTGAGGGCTCAGGGCCGTCCTGTTGTCATGTTATCAAGTGCATGACGGCTCTCTGCAGACACTTTGAGTCCTTATGCACATTTTCACGAGTCCTCATCTCTGTGGACCTGAAGGGATTACCCACAGTTCATAGTGCTGTGATGGTGAAAGCATTAAGAACAAGGATGGAAAATAAATAAATAACCAAACTGAAGGTTCAGAGGAATGTAGCTCATCACAAATTCTTCATGATGAAGTTTTCACAATGATGAATAATTTGATTATTTTACAGTTTCTTCCTGTAAAGTTAGAGCCTGAAAACAGACAAAATCAATCAGTAAATGTCAGATCACACGACGAGGTCTGAGGCACCACGACAGTTAACATCACAGCAGAGGTGACAAAGTGCTTTCTGTGGCCTGTTTATCTTCAGTTCTTTGAATTTAATTAGACATTAATTTCATTAATTAGAATTAATTTCAGTACATTAAACATTAGCAGAAGGATGGAGAGCGTGCTATATGTATTTCTTGCACTTGCACAAACACAAACAGCAGCTCTTCTTGTTTTTGCCACTCAATCTAGAAGAGAATTTAGATCAAGAAATTTCCACGATCATTATGATTTGATTTGATTTTATAGGAAATGCAGTTTGACGTGTTTCCAATACTGAGGATGAGGATACACTATAAAAAATTTAAAGCTACTGTTAGTTTTCCTGTCTTGTAAAAAGTAAAGTTTTTGTTCATGCACAGAAAATGAATATTTTTCAGATTTCAATGGACTTTCTGTCATTTTTGTTTTGTTTTGTTGGGGTTAAAACGATGCCACCTTAAAATGAAACTGAAAAATAAATATTGACATTAAGACAAGAAAAAAGTTTTCACAATTACATCTTTTTTTTTCTTTTTTGCTTACAGTTTTTTTTTCAGTTTCAGTTTGCTGGCACTGTTTTGGCGTCTGGGGGCACGATTGTTAATAACAAACACACAAATATTACATCTTTTGAATCTGTGATGACATGTGACAATATGATGAAGTTCACATGATGTAGCTTCTCTGCCAACAACACAAATGAAAGAATAAATAATTTAAACCAAAGTAAGAGTTTATTGTTCAAATACAGAGACACTCTCACACTGACCTTTGTTGTTTGTTCTCTGTCCTTCATACAAACATTTGGTGCTTACAGACTCTGTGAACACTGAGTTTTCAGGCTTTTCTAATGCTGTGTGAGCAGCAGGAAAATACAATCAGAGCATAAACACACATACATACAAGGTCAAAGACGAGTAGCTACACTTTTTAAACGCAATAACTGATCACTGATGTGAAGTCAGCGAGTACCGAGGTGAACTTTTCTTGGCATGGCAGGATGCTGTAAAAGGACCAAACTTCAGCCAGGAGAACAACTGAGATAATCCATCCACAATACGAGGTTAGTCATTCGTCATTCATATACTGCTTCATGGGCTGGGCTGTAGTTACATCCTAAGGTTTTAAAAACTGAGCTTAAATAAATGATTAGCGGTAATAAAAGCCGAGGGAGGTCAGCAGTGATCACTAACTGTTTTAGGAGCTTTTTGAGATCAAATAGAAGAAAATACAAAACATTAAACATGTTAACAACACAAAAGCCATATTAAATGCAGACTACTTTAGACCCGGAAGTAGGATTCGTCGCGTCATCACTGAACAACCGGATAGCGTTATCTAAGGTTAGAGGGTTACCTAGGCAACCAGGGATGTGCATAACCATCTGTCAGCTACAAATTGATGCATGAACGATGGGATGAGTTCATACTTGGATGTAATTTTAGTGAAACAGCTGATCGAGGATTAGTGTTGTTGAGGTTTTGTGGTCCACAGCTCACACTCACATAATGAGGTCATATTTGATCTTATAAACAAAAACACTGATCCCAGGTCTGTAACACTGTTCATGGATACTGAGGGTAAACAACACACACAGCTCACAAAGATAAAGAGAAAACTGAAACCAGATCTTGATGATTGAAAGATTCAGGTGTGAAAAACTTCATAAATATGTAATCTGAGCTCAAAATGATGTAACTACAGTCAGTGGAAACAAAACCATCAAAGTGAAAAATGTTCAAGTGTTGATTTCATTTGTTTGAAGAGTTAAAAGTAGGCGTGCACAACAAAATGTCTCAGTGAGCTGTGTCACACTCAAAGTCAGAGCTTTCTGTGTCAGAAAGAGGCTAAATCACCATGGTAACTGATGGTGAAAGATCACCTGGTCAGGAGCATTTCATGTTCAGAGTTTTGTTTTTAAATCAGCTGTTAGAGCCACGTTTTCACTGTGATGTCGATTCTCTGCTGGAGGAAATGTTTCATATGTGCAGCTTGTTAAACTGTAACTTGCTGAAGCCACTGAGTGAAGCTAAACTGCACATCACACTGTTACAATGTACCTGTATTCATGTAGTGGAGACATTAGTGAAGTTATCAGTGAGTAACGTCTCTGATTGGACTGGGTGGCGCTCACAGGGACCATTTTGTGTAGAAGAAAAGTCACATGATACATGAAACGCTCCTTTTCATCTGAGCGTGCTCAGAGCCTGAAGCAGAGAAAGGTGATAATCACCACGGTGATACCTGCTGTCTCTGACTGCAGTTTCAGGTTTAGTTGAGCCAGCTAACACAAAGAAAGCCTGACTGTGTTGAAGTTGATTTGTAGTCACAGCCCTCTGGATGTTCCAGTTACTATGAAATGTAAAGACTGTTTTTAAAGATGAAACTCGTCCACTGAGATGAGCTGTCAGCAAAAACAGAAGCAGCCATTAAAGATAAAACTGAAATAAACCTACAGTGCTGTGGGCCTGCTGTCTGTGCTCAGTTCATCTGTTTCTGCAGGATTTTAAACACTGACAACACCCAGAACTCTGAACAGCAGCAGCAGACTCAAAGCTGGAAAAACCTCTGAGACATTTTAAACCTGCTGCACTTAAACAGGAGGCTGGTTTGTTTCCACTCTCTGCTGTTGTTTATGTTTTCTGTAGATCAAAAAACCAACAACAGCAACAAGAAGCAGAGCAGAAACTGACAGACCAACAATCAGTCCAACAGATCCATCCTCCTTCTCTTTGTCTTCATCCTTCTCTTGTCCTCCTGTCAGACCTGCAGGTGAGAAACAGGTGTGAGGTGTCAGGTAGGTGATGAGTGAAGAACAGAACAGAATCCATTTCCTCTTCAAACTGCTGTCAGACATTATCTACTGCACTCTGATCACATCACTCAGACCAGCTGCTTTCTACAAAGTCTCATCAGCAACATCTTTAGAAACAAACATCAACAACCAGGAAGCAGCTTCACCTCTGATCACACACTCAACTCTACTCACTCACCTGGAGGAACAACATGAAGGTGGATGCTGCTGATGAACTTCCATGAGCGTGTTTCTTCCATGAAGACACGACACTCATATGTTCCACTATCAGCAGTGTTCACATCCTTCAGAATCAAAGACACGTCTCCATCCTTCATCTGTCTGTCCTGCAGATCCACCCGGTTCTTAAAAGATGGATGCTGGTTGGCTGGAACAAAGTGACCGTCCCGGAACACAAACACATATTTATCTCCCAGGTCAGCTCTGCTCCACTCTAAAATAATGATGTTGTTGTTTGCAGCTCGACATGTCAGAGTGACGTCCTGTCCAGACTCAGCTGTGATGGTTTTCTGGTCTGAAAGAGGAAACAGCACAGAGCAGAGAGGTTAAAGGTCAAAGTACAATTGTTCACTTCTACAGCAGCCAATCAGAAACACACAATAAAAGACAGTCTTCTGTTATTAGATGATGATCTTTGATTGTGTTTCTTCTTGTGTCCCTTCAGGCGTCACCACAGCGAGTCTTCTCCTCCTCCTCACCTGATCCCGAGCATCTTCATCAGGGCTGATTTGTGACAGAAGGACAGCAGCAAGAGTGAAAGGGAAGGTTTGAAGATGGCAGTGAGCTGCTGTCATGTTTGCTTTGGAGACTCTGACACAAAGACAGGAGGCCGAGCTGAACATGTTCAGATTTTCATTGAGAGCAGAATGGACGAGATTATGAACGAGTTCATCAGAGGGAAGCTCAGGCTGAGACGTTTGGAGACAAAGTTCATGAGCAAAGACTGAGACGGATGAAAAACATCATCTGAAAAACAAATCTTTGGTTTTAGAATCTGTTAGTTTGATAAAATGTTGTTGATGGACGAGTTCATTGAGACTCTGGATGTCTGTCAGACTGAGTCACTGCTTTTTATTGTAACAGCTGTACTGATGCTCCTGAATCTGGCCTCTGACACAAACCTCCAAACAGCAAGAATGAAAAAAGAATAAAACTATTAAAACTCTTCAAGCAATAAATAATCAAACCTGAAAAAGAAGAAAATCATCTGGAAACTAAACTGAACTAAACACAAAAAGTCCAAATGGAATAAAAACTCAAACTAATGAGAAAAAACTACAATAACTCTGTTCCACAAACAACAACATGTGCTGATAATAAGTGAACAACATGTGTGAGAGAAAGCAGCCTCTCATTATCAGACACTGAGTCTCTGCATGCTGCCTTTATGGAGCTACAGCTGTTTGTATACACTGAACAAGAAGCTTTGTAGCTGCATCCTGACTCCTGACACTACAACACATCACACTGACACACACATTACACTTCTTTGTGTCTGTGCTGCAAACTGCACCAACACACAGACTCCACCCAGCTTTGTGTCGATCGCAACACTGAATGAGTAATAAACTACTTCTTAGAGAAATATAATCAGCATGTAAACCAGACTGAGACTCTTTATCTCAGAAATAAGCTCAGTTTAGTTTCTATCAGTTAAATCTCACCTGCAGAGACGAACAGGACAAACATCAGCGTGGAGCAGAGTGACGCAGTTACAGCAGACATGTCCGTGTTCTCTGTTTCTGCCGATCTGACTCTTAGTTTGTTCTAAATGTCTGAGTCTGTTGGTGTTTTCACTCAATAACTGAACCTGAGTTTAAACCTGAACACATCAGATTACATTTAAGGTTTAAATAAAGCTGAAGCTGCGGCTCAAACTCTTCCGTGTCTCGTGAGGACGTGGCGTTAGAGTGACGTTTGGTAGGTTGGACTGAGGATGCGCAGAAATGAGTGCGTCACAACAAACGAGGCGAAGTGGAAAAGTTTTAGTGTTCAGTTGTTGAACGATCTCCACAGAACAAAATCAGAACCTCTCATGTGTCGTCATGTAGGAACAGTTTGTGTTTCAGTCGCTGAAGCAGAAGAACGTTTTGTTTCTGACGGCAGTTTGATTCTCGTTTCATCGCCACAAACAGAAAAACTGAAATAATATGAAAATAAGTCTCAGGGAAATATTTTTACTGTGCAGCCAAAACTTCCTGTTTTATCTCAGAGTTAAATCTCACCTGCAGAGACGAACAGGACAAACATCAGCGTGGAGCAGAGTGACGCAGTTACAGCAGACATGTCCGTGTTCTCTGTTTCTGCTGATCTGACTCTTAGTTTGTTCTAAATGTCTGAGTCTGTTGGTGTTTTCACTCAATAACTGAACCTGAGTTTAAACCTGAACACATCAGATCAGATTTAAGGTTTAAATAAATCTGAATGTCCCTGAGGGTTAGAGCTGATCTGTTGTTCAGCTGCTCGTTTAAACTCAACACTTTGAAGATGCTTTGAAAGTCTGATATGTTCGACCAATATAATTTGAATTCTCTACCAATGATCTTTCAGGCTTTTCATGGTTAACATCCACTGAAAATGAAATTATATTTTAAATTTAGTTTCACTCGCTTTTGGAGTTTCTGTTCAAATATTTTTGTGGGTTGATGTTAACCAAACGTTAACCAAGAAAACTGAAACGTTTTACCTAAAGAACTGAAAATGATTTTAGAAAAAGGCAACAAACACTTACTGTTGTTCTTAACAGATCTGTTAAATCCTCAAACACTCTTCTGATCATCAGGATGGAAAAAAAATCCACATGAAGATAAAAACTGTGAGGCTGGTTTAATCGATCTGCTTTCTCTGTAGGTTCAAAAGAAACTACTTTAGGTGAGCTTTTTTTTTTAAAGTGAGCGATTAAAAAAGAAAAAAAATGCTAAAAATGTAAATCTGTGGCTGAACTGACCTCTGTGCCAAACAGCTGAACCAACTGACTCTTGTTTCACTCTGCTGTCCTGTTTAACAGGTAAAACAAGGTGTCACAGTTATAGGAAATGAACCCGTTTCCAATGCAACAGGTAGACGTGTAGAGACAAGCTCCACTCTGTCTGGCAGTGAATTGAAATGAACTTGTCCTAATGAATAAAAAGTCAAAAGTCAGTTGTGTTGGAGCCACAGAGAGCAAATCTCTGTTCTTTATGGAGAACCAGTGAGTCCTACTTCCTGTGTCTAGTTTTACTTCGTCTGTCTCGTCCTCTGTGATTGGCCCAGCTGTGCTCCCACATGTTATACTGTGTGTACATGTTGTCTTTGTCTTCTCTTACTCTTTGTTATTCTCCCTCACAGCTGCGTCCCATGAAGGTTATAGTTTCAGATGGTGATGAGTAGATGACACATGGAGTGTGTGGCACATTCACTTTGCTGTGTTGACACTGTGTTGGTGTGACACTGAAGGGCGATTAATTAATAATTGCCAACAACCTGGATAAAGAGTGTGAGACTAACTTGGGTGATTCATTCTGACAGCTCTGTACTGTACTGTGTTACACGAGCGCTGATGGCTCACGTCTGCTTGTAGATCAGCTGATCACAGCCTGGAAACAGCTGGAGCTCACAAAACAAATGATTCCGACTTATTTCTTTATCCCTGCTGCACTCAGTCGTAGAGTTCCTCTACCTGCCACATCCACTTTAACCCCAGACTACCTTTTACTGAGTACTACGGTAGGACCTGAGTACTTTTCAGAGCCTATAGTTTTCATTTTTACTTCAGTAAAGAAGTTTAATGAGTACTTCAGCTATTACCGGAGTATTTGTACAGCTTGAGTATCTGTACTTCTTAACTACAGATTTTTTTTTTTTTACTTTTGTCCCTCTGAAAGTGTCTAATTATCAGTAATTATCTATTATTTACTGAATAATATGTAGAATATAAAGCAGAAGCTGTGGATGACTTACTGTAGTCAGGAGTTCAGGAGAATCCTCAGAGTTTCTGCTCCTCATCATGATGGAAACATGAAAACATGTTGATGCTCTTTGAGCTGGAATCAGTCCAAAGCAGCCGTGAGTGTGAACCAACAGACATCATTATAATAAATCTGACACGAATCCTGATAGAAATCCTGCTCACTGACCTCTCTAACTGTAACTCTGTCACTGACACATCTGCCAACATCTGTTCCTGTAACAGCTCAGAGGAGTTCAGCACTTTCAGATTATTATCAGAAAAATCAGAACAGGAGGAGCGTTTTTGTAAATGTGGCTGAAAGCGGCGAGGCAAGTTTATTTATATAAGTTCATTTATATAGCACAATTCAACAACAAGGTGATTCAAAGTGCTTTACAGAGACATTAAAAAACAAAAACAATAAAAAGCATGATTTAAAAAAACTGTAGATAAAATCAGAACAATAGATAAAATCAGTAGTTAAAATGTTAGTTTTGAACTTTAAGCTTAAAAGTGTGGATTTGGTGCTTTATTCAAATGCAGCTGAGAACAGGTGAGTCTTCAACCTGGATTTAAATAAACTGAGTGTTTCAGCTGATCTGAGGCTTTCTGGGAGTTTGTTCCAGATATAAGGAGCATAAAAGCTGAATGCAGCTTCTCCGTGTCTGGTTCTGACTCTGGGAACTGATAAAAGACCGGATCCAGATGACCTGAGGGATCTGGAAGGTTCATACTGGGTCAGGAGGTCACTGATGTATTTTGGTCCTAAACCATTCAGAGCTTTATAGACCAGCATCAGAACTTTAAAGTCTATCCTCTGACGGACAGGCAGCCAGTGTAAAGACCTCAGAGCTGGACTGATGTGGTCCACTTTTTTGGTCTTAGTGAGGACTCGAGCAGCAGAGTTCTGAATGAGCTGTAGTTGTCTGACTGATTTTTTTAGGTAGACCTGTAAAGATGCTGTTACAGTAATCAAGCCTACTAAAGATGAATGCATGGACTAGTTTTTCCAGGTCCTGTTGAGACATCAGATCTTTTATCCTTGAAATATTCTTGAGGTGATAGTAAGCTGACTTTGTTATTGTCTTAATGTGTTTTTCTAAGTTTAGGTCTGCATCCATCACTACACCCAAATTTCTCGCCTGGTTTGTGGTTTTTAGGTGTATAGATTGAAGTTCTCTGGTGAGCTGTAATCGTTTTTCTTTGGCACCAAAGACTATTACTTCAGTTTTGTTTTTGTTTAGCTGGAGAAAATTGTGGCACAACCAGTCATTGATTTCCTCAATGCATTTACCAAGAGCCTGTACAGGGCCTCGGTCTCCTGGTGACATTGTGATATATATTTGTGTGTCATCTGCATAGCTGTGGTAGTTTATTTTGTTGTTGTTTATAATCTGTGCCAGTGGGAGCATGTAGATGTTAAACAGAAGGGGTCCCAAGATGGAACCTTGGGGAACTCCACATGTGATACTTGTCTGCTCAGATGTGAAGTTACCTATTGATACAAAGTATTTTCTGTTTTCTAAGTATGTTTTGAACCAGTTTAGTACAGTTCCTGAAAGACCTGGCCAGTTCTCCAGTCGTTTGAGTAATATGTTGTGGTCAACTGTATCAAATGCTGCACTGAGATCCAGTAAAACTAAGACTGACATTGTTCCACTGTCTGTATTCAGACATATGTCATTAAACACTTTGGTCAGAGCGGTTTCAGTGCTGTGGTTCTGTCTAAAACCTGACTGGAAGGCATCGTAGCAGTTATTCTGTTTTAAGAAGTAATTGAGCTGTTGAGAAACTGCTTTTTCAATGATCTCACTTACAAATGGGAGATTTGAGATCGGCCTGTAGTTTTTCATTTGTGTCTTGTCAAGATTGTCCTTTTTCAGTATAGGTTTTATTACAGCAGTTTTTAGTGGTTCCGGAAACACACCTGACATTAAGGAAAAGTTGACGATCTGTAACACGTCTGACTCCAAAGTCTTTGAGACCTTTTTGAAAAAACTTGTTGGCAGTACATCTAAACAGCAGGAGGAGGAGTTCAGTTTACCTAAGATGTCCTCCAGGTCTTTGCTGTTAATCGGGTGAAACTGTTTCATGGTGTTTAAACAGTTTTTTGGTGGACACAGTACATATCCTGGATCTGCTGTTGATGTACCAATTGCTTGTCTAATCTTTTGGATTTTTTCTGTGAAGAATTTGGCAAAGTCATTGCAGGCCATGGTTAAATGAAGTTCAAGCTCAGCTTTCCTACACTCTCTTTTTTCATTTTTCACCAGTGTGGAGTTTCTCCATGGAGACTTTTTCCTTCCAGAGATAACCTTCACCTTAATGGGAGCAATAGTGTCCATTACATTTAACATGTTAGCATTGAAGCTATTGACGAGCTCATTGACTGAACCTTTGGACAGGTCAGGTGTTAATGGGAAGACCTGGTTAAAGATCTCACTACTGTGTTCAGTTATACACCGTTTTGTGATCACGGCTGTTGATATATTTATGTGGGCTGAGATTTTACTTTCAAAGAAAACACAGTAATGATCAGACATGCCCACATCAGACACAGTAACCTTTGAAATGCTCAGGCCCTTGGAGATCAGTAGGTCAAGAGTGTGTCCTCTATTATGTGTGGCCTCTGTTACATGCTGAGTCAGCCCAAAGTTGCCCAGAGTGTTACTCAGGTCTTTAGTCCCTTTGTCCTGAGGGTTGTCCACATGGATGTTAAAATCCCCAACAATAATTACACAGTCGAAATCAACACAGATCACAGACAGCAGTTCACTGAGGTCATTAAAAAAGTCTGTGCAGTATTTGGGAGGCCTGTAAACATTAAGAAACACAACTTTGGATGGGGCCTTCAGCTGTAAAGCCACATATTCAAAAGATAGCTGCTTACATCGAAATGATTCATAAAATAAGACAAAATAATTATTCTGTCCTGATTTTAGTTTTTATAAAAAAAAGAAAAAAATTCTCAGGAATAAAAACTGAATATAAATAAATAATAAGTAAAATATATTACATATAATCAACACACCGTACTAAATGAAAGTTTATATAAATCACATTTATAACAAATAAATTCTAATCAGAAGCCTCTTTATGATTATGATTTCCCCACCATCAAATAAAACAGAAGAGATAAATGCTGATTATAGATCTTCTTTTGTTGTTGTTCCTTAAATTATTTATTTATTTAAAATATTCTGGAAACATCCAGAGGATGTGTTTTAGTTACATTTTTGGTCATGTGTTTTTTAAAACTTTATTTAAATTTAATGTTTTTCTCAATAATTACTCCAAGGTTTTTTTTGTCCAAATGTCAGCTTGTTGTTGTCATAGTAACAATGTCAGTCAGTGTACTTACTGCTTTCCTTGGGTTACTGTGTCTATAACATAGCTAGCATTGTTTTATCCTATTAAACAGAAATGAGGCATCTTTGGCACAATTTTGGTTTTAGATGCTGTGATTTGAAGCATTGGGTTTTGCATTATGTCCACTGACATTTTTACATGGTGTTCAAAATTACTGCCCAAATATCTGCCCAGAGATGTATGCAACACAAAAAATGACTTCCCCATTCAAGCACCAATGCCACAGCAAGTTTTACAGTTTCACCAAAACAAAATGTTTTATTTGTCTTTAGAGGAACATCAGAGGGACACATCTAACACAACAAACAAAGCCTTGTAGAAAGGAAACAAAAATGACGTAAAAGGCTTCCCACTCCTACAGCTACAAAAATGTATAATTAATTACAATAATAATAATTTCTACAAAAAACTAATTTAGCACAGCCTGATTGGAAATGGGGCATAGGTAGGGACAACCAGTCTTGTAGTCGTCCCCATTCAATCTCCAACCGATGATCACCTTCCAGCTGGAACTTACATAACCATAAAGGTAAGGAAAGGAAAAACTCAATGCTTCATGGGAATCCCCCGGCAGCCTACGTCTACTGCAGGATAACTAAGGGAGGATTCAGGGTCACCTGGTCCAGCCCTAACTATATGCTTTAGCAAAAAGGAAAGTTTGAAGCTTAATCTTGAAAGTAGAGATAGTGTCTGTCTCCTGAATCCAAACTGGAAGCTGTTTCCACAGAAGAGGGGCCTGAAAACTGAAGGCTCTGCCTCCCATTCTACTTTTAAATACTCTAGGAACAACAAGTAGGCCTGCAGAGCGAGAGCGAAGTGCTCTAATAGGGTGATATGGTACTACAAGGTCATTAAGATAAGATGGGGCCTGATTATTTAAGACCTTGTATGTGAGGAGCAGGATTTTGGATTCAATTCTGGATTTAACAGGAAGCCAATGAAGGGAAGCCAGTCTCAGACCAACAGAATAGACCCAGCAGAAGAAGCTACTTCCATTTAGGAGTTTTCACGGCCTCTGAGGATTTCCTCCAGTTTTTATCCATCTATTGGTATCAAGACTGCATCTGTGAGATTTTCTGCCACAGAGGGAATTTTCCACGACTGCTACAGCTGCCAAACGTCTTGATGCATGCTCAATCATCCAGGTAAGTAAATCTCCAAAAGTTGATTCTGTTCATCTGGACGCAGCGTTTTGTGGGAGAAACGTTTCGTCACTCATCCAGGTGACTTCTTCAGTCTCAGCTGACTGCAGGTTTCCTCAATCTTATAAACAGAACATTTGCATAATGACTGAAAGCAGCCCACTGAAGGAAGAATGGGCTGGGAGGTCAGAGATCAGTGGGCTTTGGTCAGTGGTTGTTGATCATGACCTGACAGATCTGTATCCTGTGTGTGCACCCACTGTGGGCCTTTTCTGTGCTTAGTGTCAGCCTGAGCTCCATGCAGGCCTCAAAGGCCAAGCAATTTAAAAGCTTCACCAAAACAAGGCACCACTCAAATAGCTGGACCCAGGCTCGCCGCCCTTATGGAGGAAAACATAGAAGATGATCTCTGTGAGTTATTTTTACTGTCATATTATAAAATGTGATGTTCTAGCATCATGTTATTCTTCTTAAGCCTTTGAAAAGCTTCCTCTGTGTCCATTAAACTGATGACTTTAGTGCTGCTGTCTACTTGTTACATTTAGTACTGTTTAATTTTCAACCTAGGAAGATCTGTGAAAAGGACTCACAATATAACATAATACTGTAAGATTACTTACAGGTAAAATACTCAGATTGTACTTAGATAAAAGTATGTAATCACAGACTCGCCCAGCCCGACTGCCTTGAAGCTCAGGTGTCTTCACTGCCTCCTCTGATAAGAGCTGGAGACCTGAGTAGGTTCGTCACCCATCAGCAGCAGATCACCTCTCGATCGGGCACGTTTTCATCTGGGAGGCTTTTAGAGCTCACTGCCCTCGGCGTCGCTGCTGGAACAACCAAGTTTTGCTATTGAATCTTTGACCTGCTGATCTCACAGAGGCAGGAGACCCAGAACATCCATGCCAGCTTCAGTTTATGCTCTGTCCTGTCATCCAATCAGATTTGCATGTAATACACTGATATTCAGCCCCAGCCTGGTGTTCTCTCCATCTCTGACCTTTCACACAATTTAAGCTAACAAACTTTCTCTTTAAAACTGTTTGTCAATCACAATTTACTCGATTTATTATTCTTCTATCACATATTTATATCAGTCATAATGAACTCAGTATGATCTGAGCTGTAAACCTGTATTGATCATCACAAACCTTTATAGCGCTTCAGAGCAGCTCCTTCAGTGGCTGCGGCACCCACGATGTGGGACGGAGAGATTTCCTCCCCTCTGCTGTCAGACTCCACCACAAAGACTTTGCAGCTGATCAAACACACACATGTGCAATAGGACTAAGTGTAACACTCTTTTTCTGACAACGTTGTATTTGTACTCAGTTGTATATAGCATGTGTATTCTATTTTTATCCTATCATTCTATTCTATTCTATTGGGTACAGTTGTGTACAGTTTCTTATTCTATTCCAGTGTTCTCTCATGTTTACTATGTAACTGCACTGTCCACTTCCTGCTGTAACAAAACAAATTTCCCACATGTGGGACTAATAAAGATGCTCTTATCGTTACTGTATAACCACAGGTTCACTTCACATTTGGTAGAATATAAAAGGACAAAGCTGGACAATTGTCATCACATTTCTCATTAGTTGCTGTTAGCACAGGCACACAAAGAAAGCAGAGCTTTAGCTTTAGCTCCCTACATCACTTTTAAGCCTGGATGTTGAGGCTTTTGCTTCCTCTCAGCTGTGATGACATCTCTGTCTGCTCCATCTCACCCAACATCATCCATCTGACCTGATGCTACCTGACAAACTAAAGATAAAATATTAAATTCATTTTGCATCACTTACATTTAAAATACATTTAAGGTGGATTTCTTAAAAGGGAAGGGACTGACCTGACTGTTGTGTCGAGACAGGTGTGAAGGGAGTTAAATCCAGTCTTATACTACGGACGTGTTTGGTTTTGGTCTGTAATACGTTGAGTTTATTATCTATAAGTTAACATAGCAAATCCTCCATCCAGAGGCTAAAGTGATATCAGAGCTAGACTACTTTAAGTGAAAACAGATGATCGTCTGAGCCTTAAATGAAATAAGGTTAAAAAGAAATGCTGCTATCGACAGTGTGAGGCAGTGAGCTCTGTTATACCATATTTTTTAATTTTCTTTATTATTATTATTATATTATAGTGTTATTACCTTCCTGTTACTTCATAATAGAATGACAGTTAATGGTAAAAGTCTTGAATAGTTTTGAATTTATTTTTCCATGATCACATTTCATTCAATCACTCGTGGACTTGTGTGAATGTTACATGTATTATTTTCACCCGTGGATTTACAGACACTGTGTGAACAGTTTTCATTTTATCCAAAGTTTTACTTGATGTCCAACTGATAAAATCACTGACAGACAACAGAAGCAGGAGCTCAGAGAGAAATTCAATTCAACTTTTTTAAAGAGACAAATCACAACGTTAGGTTTTATTTTACAGAAACTTCAAACTAAACCAAATTCAGGACGTGTATTAAACCTGCAGCTGATCCCTGTCTGCTGTTCACTACCTTTGATTTCTGTTACCAGCATCATCTCATGTTCCCCAGGTTCACTGACAACGCTGAAACCACCAGCGGGAGACTAAGAGTGCTGATTTAAAAAGATTCAGACATTTTATTTTGCTGCAGCTCAACATGAGGCTGGATCCTGATTCTTTGTTGTTTTTGTTTTCTCTACATCAAGAAAACAGCAGCAACAAGAAGCACAGCAGGAACTGACAGGCTGACCTTCAGTCCAACAGATCCTCCTGTGTGACCTGCAGGTGAGAAACAGCTGTGAGGTGTCAGGTAGGTGATGATGAAGAACAGAACAGAATCCATTTGCTCTTCAAACTGCTGTCAGACATTATCTGCTGCACTCTGATCACATCACTCAGACCAGCTGCTTTCTACAAAGTCTCATCAGCAACATCTTTACAAACCAACATCAGATTGTGTGTTTTGTGGTCTAAAGTTTTGTGCCTCTGGTTTCTCATTGGCTCACACTCTTGCAGAGCCGTAACACGCACATGAATGAGAGGTGGTGAGTGTAGTTCCTGTTAACAGGGTATTGCAGACCATCCCGCTAATTGCTGAATTTACTTTTGTCTGTCATATTTATGATGAAAAACAAATGTAATCAAATTAGATATTGATATTTTCATATGGGAATTGATCCTGCAACATGAAACGCTGGGATTGGAAGTTCAGCATCGCTCCGCACATCATACCTGTGAGATGACAGACAGCAGTGTGGAGGAGAGTGCGACACAAAAACACAGAAATATGACTGACAGCTGCAAACGAAGCAGCATCTGCTGCAGGTGAAAGATATTGGGAATAGCAGAGCAGAGTGGCTTCACTGTAAAACAAAATTAGCAGTGAGTGTGAAAAGTTTCTGTGTGTGGAGTTCAACACCGTCCACTCAGAAGCTGCATCACTGGATGGTAGATTTAAAAAGCTTGCATTCAGTGACAACAGAGCTGTTGATGAGGCACTTCAGAGAATAACTGCAGCAGCAAAGTGCACTCCCACCCAGCTCCACCATTACAGGGCCAAGTGAAGGAGGAGCCACAGACGTCTGCTGTGTGGAGCCTCTTTGATGAAAGAGCTACAGGAGATGCTGCAAAGAGAAATACTACAGCCGATGTTATGATGGAGATGAAATGTTATCTTGAGGAGCCCCTCATCCAACAAGGAGAAGGCCCACAGAGCTGGTGGGAGGCCAAGGCCACAGTCTTTCCCTACCTGTTGAAGGTGATGGAGGGGAGACTGTGCATTGTGGCAACATCTGTTCCTTTGGAGGGTCTTCTCAAAAACTGGGCAGATACTAAGGAGAAACCACATCAGCCCATCCAAGCTGAGGCAGCTGATTTTTCTGAATGTCGACCTGCACTGAGGACAAACTGTTTGGCTGCTGAGTTTGGTTCTGTTCTGTGGATTTGTTTACAGTGGGGCTTTTTGTGCTGAATTAAACTTAAAGGTTTGAGTAAAATATTAAACAACAGTAAGAATGCCTGCTTTTGTAACAGAACAAAAACACAAAATTAGGCAATTATAAGGCTTTTCATAAAAACACTACATGCAAAAGGGTTTGTCAGCACACAAAGCATTCACTTTTGCCAAGTAAAGCTAAAGTATGAGGCTACAGAGGATAATAACTTAAGAGACATTTGGGAGCCACGAGACGTGCAAGATAATCCAGAGCTTAGATCTAAATAAGGAAGTCTTAACTCAGTAATGGAGAATATCCTCACACATTAAGAAGCACCGAGGGAGGGAAGTCCTTCATTACTCTGTCAGTCAGGTAGGTGATCAGTGAAGAACAGCACAGAATCTATGTACCTGCATGTTCAGCTCAATTTGTGGATGCAATAAGAAGTAAAGTGAGAGTGATCAGCTTACCAGTGACTGTGATATTAACCAGGTTACTGATGGCACCATTACTGGACTCACACCAGTAAACTCCAGTGTCGTGAGGCACCAGCGTACTGATTGAACATGATTGATCACGTTGCTGTTGTCCCCGCCCATCTCCACACTCAGCCCTCTGCAGTTTGCTTGTGTTTCTCCTCACAGTCCAATCAGAAAAGCTTTGGTCCTCCTCACAGATTACAGTCACAACATCTCCCTCAGAGACATCAGAGCTGTGAGGAAGAGGAGAGGTTAGATCAGGGCAAGGCTGGACTGGGACAAAAAGTCGGGATGAAGATTGAAAATGTGACGTCATTCAGGGGTAAAACCGCAAAGGATTCTGGGAACTTGTGGCAAGAGGTACTAGCGCACGCAGGCTTTTGAACTCAGTTACACAGCGATAAAAAGAAACCCAAAAAATGGCAAGAAGCTGTTGTATTATTAACTGCAATAGCCGGTCGCATGACAGCCACGGGAAGCCGACGGGTAAAGAGATCGTTTTTTTATCGGATTACATCGTTGAAGTGAAAATTTTTAAGCCATGTTTCCGAAGTAAGAGCCGACGGATGGTCTGGATATACCAAATATAACGTCCCAGAACTCTCCAGCTCACAGGTTAGTCTGCTCCAAGCATTCCCACAAAGGTCAGAGTTTTGTTGTAGTTAATGCCTCATTTTTCTTAACATAATTGGTGATATACGTTACAAGCAAGTCTGGCGCTGAACAGAAATTGCTCCTTTGTTTATTGTGCACAAATAGTGAATTGTCCTGACACAATATTGCGTTTCGCTTCTGTTATTACCATGGTACATTGACAGAAACATATACTTTTATTCACAGGGTAAAACAGGTGTTTTGTATCACTAATTGTCCAGTACGATTACAGCATACAATATTATTGTCACTGCTACATTTCTGTGATGAACCAGAAATTATTTCCACTACTAATTAATTACCGTTGAGCTCAAAGGTTATATTGTGGCGGACCACCAGGTGGCTCCACTCACACACAAGTTGAAGGGAAGTGTGGGGGTGGAGATTTTGGCGCTGACTATATGTGAAGTTCTGTCAGTTAATAAAGTGGTTGGAGTGAGACACTGAGACCTCTCCTGTCGTTGTTACATACCTCCACAATATTAATAAACGGTTAACGAATGTGTATTTATGACGACGATTTGTGAGACTGGTAAACTTACCTTTGTTCGTACGATGGTCTTTCGTTCTACACGGTGCATTTCAAGGTCCTGCACCCATCCGTCGGTAAACTGTACCTGGGCTTGTTGCAGTGACCTGAAGTTACTAAACTTCATGAGTGTATGCACTCACTCCAAGAACCGTATGATTATAAATCTGAGCGTGGTGAAAGTTGGGCAGCACGCTGACGTCTTTGGTCCCTCTGTGTGCTCGTAAGGGTCTGACCCTTTCACTCCTTTGATTTTTTTCCTCGTATCTTTTCTTTGTCTTTTCGTCGAGACTTTTTTGTGCGGCAAAGAAAAAACAAGAAGGTATTGGAACCGGAGAATGAACGTTTTGCGGTGCTGCAAATGCTTGCATTTGATGCGGTACTTGGATTGTTTTGCCACGAGTTCCCGGCATGCAATGCGCGAAAATCACGTGATTGCTAAACAAGGGGGAGGGTGCATCCGGCCTCCTCGGCTGTAATTGGTCCAGCCCAGAGTCGATCATAACCAATTGGCCAATCCAACACCTTTCATTATATATACCCTTCCTAAAAAAAAAAAAAATCCATCGGCCCATAAAAACAAAAAATCGCCAGCTATGGATCAGGGGTGTCAAACTCAAATACACAGTGGGCCAAAATTCAAAACTGGAACAAAGTCGCAGGCTAACGTTAATATTTATTGAAATATATTTATTCCTCCAGATATAAGAATGAATCTTTTCTCAAACACGTTTTGCTGAAAAACTGAATATGGAACAAGTTCTGCTCCAATTATTTGGGTAAAGATAATAAACACTTTGATGGCCTATAAGTGAAAGTGAAAATGTGATAAACCAATAATATAATTAATAAATAATAAATAATTATATTTTTTGATAAGTGAAGTTCACTGAACTGAAAGGAAATTTTGGTTTGATGATGGTTGACATGTTTTCCAAATAGAAGTTTTTCCTCTAGTGAGGAGATGCAGGTGCAGCAGAGCATTGCTGGAAGAAATGATCCCAAGGGTGGAATCTCCTGAGAAACCTTCAGAGACCCAGCGAGAAGTAGGGACCATAGCTGACAGCCCAGGCAGGGGTTGAGGTCAAAGGTCATGCTGTTTGGGGACCTACTGGTCATCATGAGAAGATTCTGGAACCACAGCAATGACCATAAAGCTGCACTGGATGGAGAGCTGTGCCACGGGGCTTTCCAGAGGTAATCACGAGGAGATTGTGGACAACATGTGAAATGAGAGAAAAGCTCTTTATCAGTAACTTTTACAACTTCTGGCAGGTTAATGTCTGAACTTTGGAGTGAAACACACCCTTAGTTACAGGAAATAACACCACTGTCTGTAACTAAGTGAATCCACCTTAACACCACCTGTGTGTGTGTGACTGCATTACACTCCCACTGCTGGGAACCTGAACAAGAACCAGAACAAAGTCTAAAATAGAAGCTGACAAACAGCTGCACCACCGAGTGACACTTTATTTTATAAACTTCACAACAGGTTTCATGTTGTGACCTGTGGAGGTGAAAAGACACAAAACCTGTTTTACAGCTTTTGAGCTGCAGGCAGGATTGAAACACACCTTAGTTAAAAGTCAAACAGCAACATTTGTCTCCTCCCCTCACGTCACTCAAATGTGACAAACCAGGAAACAGGAAGTTCTTCGTCCTCAGTAAAGAGAGACGCACAGACGATCAGACTGAGCTCAGACCAAACTAGCAGCTTCCTCTGAGTGAGTCCAGCTACAGGAGAGAAAAGTGGAAAACTCCAACACTGCTGCTTCAAGCTGCTGACGCTCCACACACTGAATGTGAGTTTGAGCAAAAACACGACTCAAAGCAAGTTTCAGTGAAGGTGGTAGAGGAGGGAGGGGAGCCAGGACTGACTGTACTTCCTGTCTGCTGTTTTCAGCTTCACTCACAGACTCAATGGCTTCCAGCTCAGAGGAGGCTCTCTGCTGTCCGGTCTGTCAGCAGGTCTTCAGAGATCCTGTTCTTCTGTCATGTAGCCACAGCTTCTGTAAAGACTGTCTGAAGAGATGGTGGAGAGAGAGACCAACACACGAGTGTCCAGTTTGTAAGAGAAGATCTTCAAAGGATGATCCACCTTTAAATCTGGCTTTAAAGAACCTGTGTGAGTCGTTCTTACAGGAGAGAGATCAGAGAGCTTCAGAGGCTCTCTGCAGTCTGCACTCTGAGAAACTCAAACTCTTCTGTCTGGACCATCAGCAGCCAGTGTGTCACATCTGCAGAGACTCAGAAAAACACACCAATCACAGATTCAGACCCATCGATGAAGCTGCACAACAACACAAGAAGGAACTTCAGGAAACTCTGGAGCCCTTAAAGAAGAAGTTAAAGGTTTGCAAACGAGTTCAAGTGAAGTTTGATCAAACAGCAGAACACATTAAGGTCCAGGCCCGACACACAGAGAGGCAGATTAAGGAGCAGTTTAAGAAGCTTCAGCAGTTTCTAGCAGAGGAAGAGGAGGCCAGGCTGGCTGCACTGAGGGAGGAAGAGGAGCAGAAGAGTGGGATGATGAAGGAGAAGATGGAGGCTCTGAGCAGAGAGATAGCAGCTCTTTCAGACACAGTCAGAGCCACAGAGGAGGAGCTGAGAGCTGAAGACATCTCATTCCTGCACAACTACAAGGCTGCAGTGGAAAGAGTCCAGCGCTGCCCCCTGCTGGATGATCCACAGCTGCCCTCAGGAGCTCTGATAGACCAGGCCAAACACCTGGGCAACCTGACCTTCAACATCTGGAACAACATGAAGGACATGGTCTCCTACACTCCTCTCATTCTGGACCGAAACACTGCAAACCCAGAACTCATCCTGTCTGAAGATCTGACCAGTGTGAGAGAAGGAGAGAGGCAGCAGCTTCCTGATAATCCAGAGAGGTTTGATTATTCCTACTCTGTCCTGGGCTCTGAGGGCTTTAACTCAGGGACTCACAGCTGGGATGTTGATGTTGGAGACAGTACAGTGTGGGAACTGGGTGTGTTAGCAGAGTCTGTGCAGAGGAAGGGAGACAAACTGTCTGGATTATGGAGAATATCGTTTGATGAAGGTGAATACTCAGCATGCTCACCATCAGCTGTCACTGATCTCTCAGTCCAGAAGAAGTTCCAGAGGATCAGAGTGAATCTGGACTGGAACAGAGGAAAGCTGTCGTTCTCTGATCCTGATACTAACACACACATACACACCTTCACACACACTTTCACTCACAGGATTTTTCCATACATTGGCACTGATGATGATGAAGTGAAGGTGTGTCCGTTGAAGGTGTCAGTGTCAGTGCAGCAGATGAGTTGAGGATGATGATGTTTCTAATGTTGTTTCCTGTCAGTGAGTTGAAGCTGTTAAACTGCAGCTGTCCTCCTGCTGCCTCGTTGTTCCAAAGCTCTTTGTTTCTCTTTTAGTTTCACTCTTTCTTTCTGTTTCTGCTGTCCACCTTTTCACATGGAAAATCATTTCACTGTTTCTCACTGAATGACTCCCCAAACTAGATTTGAAATTCTATCAAGTTTCTAATGATTCCAAGTGATTCATGTTTCTATTTGATGTGTAAATGGAGATGATTTAGTTTGCTGGGATATGGACTGACATGTGTTGAATGGGAGGAGCAGTTTGTTGTTGTCTTCTTGTCTGTTTATGACAACAATAAATATGTTGTTGAAACAATGATTCATGTTTAACTCCATATATGAAATGTTTCTGATCTTTGAATTCTGTTTGATTAAAGACTTTCTTCATGACACAAATGAGATTTCAGTGTATTAATAGAACTAAATAAGCTCAGAGTTGAAAGGCTGGAGTATTATGTACGTGCTTCACTGTCAGGATCTTCAGGGGGATTCAAAGGGAAACATCAAACTGCTGTAATGAGATAAACTAGTTGGGCTGAACACACTTATCTGTAGTTTGTCTCCATCCAGGATCATCAGAATATAATGAACATGTGTGAAGAGCCACAAAATGCTGCTGCCCTCTCAGCATGATGAGCTCCAGCCTTTGTTAGCAGGACAACAGGAAACATGAGACAACTTTCAGAGACAGTAACCAACTGTGGCCACAAGATGGCAGCAGCTGATCTGAGATCCTTTATTGGACAGAAGGACTCTGCTCTGTGACGTCATCAGAGAGACGGCCTTCACTCTGATAGATCTGACGTCATGTCTGCACTGCGATGATGAAAGCTGATAAACACATTGTTATTGATCCATGAAATCACCTCTGTCCTCTCAAGTGTAGCTGTTTACAGAGCTGAAGAAGTCCTTCATCATCAAAACAGACAAACATGTATTTCCTGTATTAAGTGACGTCATCCTCACTCTGACCTCTTACATACATTCTGTTCAGTTTTCCTGCTGTAAGAAATAAAGTGTGTGAAAATAGAAATGCAGGGAAACATCCATTAATCACAGCTGAGCCGTTTGTTTCTGACTCACATTCAATGAGGCTTCAGGTGTAAATACCTCAGAAGTGTTTGTGAGTTCAGTAGAAGCAGACCCAGTCGACCATCATGGCCTCCACAGCACTACACAATGCAACAGAAAGGCCTTCATCATCTGCTGAACCACCTCTGAACCACGACGCTCTCCCTGCATCTAAAAGCTGTTAGTCAGGATGAGATGCTGCTGTGATCGCTCACAATTTACCTGTGAGACCTTTGTAAATATTGTCTTTGTTTCTGGAGGAAACACCTTTAGTCTGTTTGTATTTGGAGTGCAGATCTGGGCGTCCATCACTTTAACCTGCACACGTTTAGTTATTGAGTGTAGTTGATGTTTGGCAGCATTTTATAAGTGACAGTTCATGAACGGTGAAGGAACAGAGGACGCCTGACCATCCTACCTGTGTCAGTAAGAAGACTTTCATCACAACTTCACAACTTAACACAACTGAAACCTGAATTCAGTGTTGCATAGTTTACTAACAGTGTGTGCTGACACTGAAGTTAGCAGTTTGTTTCCTAAGAGCTGCTGGGACAAACCACAGTGAGCGGCTACAGAGTTTAGTTAAGGTGGTTCTAACATGTGACCTGTTGAATTATTTACAGGGATTTCTTTTTCATTTAAAGCATCATTTGTGAAGTTTTTATGAAGTTTACTTCTTTCATGTTCTTTGTGTAACGTTTAGATTTTCTTCTCTGGTGTTTTAACTCTTCAGGTTTCCTGTAACAGAGATGTAAACCACCGTTTTCTGATGCTGCTGCACTGGGACATAAACACGGCCACTTTATTAGGCACACCTTGCTGGCTGCAGGTTATAACCCCTGCTGGAAACATCCCACAGATTTGGATCCTTATTGCCATGACAGCACCACACAGCTGCTCCAGATGCTGCAGGATGCTGGTCAGGGCTCTAACAGTGAAACTTTACTGAAAGTAAGAAACCTGAGAGGAAATAAACTTTGACTTTAGTAAGCTGAGCTCTGAAGCTGTGATGGAGCTCAGTCGGTGTGAAGGCGGCTGCTGTGTAACAAGTGTTTGTCTGAGGTGCTGCGACTGATCGTGGTCATGTTTATTTAAAGAAGTCGGTGATGAAGCAGGCTGTGCAGTCCGAGCTCTTCATCAGTTAACAGTCCTCCAGAGCTGCTGCAGGGAGCTGACTGTCCTCCAGGTGGCGCTAAGTGAACAAAGTCCAAAGAAATAAACTTGGACTGTTTTTTGAAGCCTAAATAAAATGTAAATAAACTTTATAGATACATTTGAAACCAGCTACTCTGTGACTTTACACACTCACACAGTAACAGAGCTGATTCCTGATTGGAGCAGCACAGAGTTAGACTTCTTTTCTGGCTGTGGATTGGTTCGTCAGGATTTCCCCCTTTACAGGTTTAAAAACAATCTCTGTTTCTACATTTTTTGACCTCCTTCTTGTGTCTGAAGGTGAAGCAGCACCAGCCTCCTCTGATCCTCATGTTGTAGCTCTGTGTGTCCAGCAGGGGGCAGAACACCTCCAAACTGTGCCAGCAGCTCTCACTGTGAGCTCAGACGTTTGTGGACACTCAGTTTGTTTGAACATAGTAAATAATCAGAGCTTCTCACACTGTTTATGGGGACACCACCTGCCCGAGGGTGTACTGTGTCAGAGAGGTGGTGTATGGTGCTGGGTGTAGTCTCTCTGCTGGTTCACAGTTTTTACTGAGGAGCTGTGTTCATGTCAGGAAGGTTTCGTCTGATCACTGTGGTGCAGTTTGGTTTACTCTGTTTCTGAGTGTTTGTAGGATCAGTCTCTGCAGGTCACCTGATACCTGGCAGTGAAGTGTTTATGAATCAGCTCCGTCAGATTTAATCCAACAGAATAACATGTAAAACACTCCAGGGCTTTTACTCTGAAACTTTCTCCAGAGCTGTCTGGAGTTTTCTTACATTAAAATATCATGGTGGAGGCAGAGTGACAGTGTTGTAGATGCTGCATTTTGAAGCCTCAGTGTTTATATTTTTGTTCACAGCCATGTAGACAGAGAGGCAGAGAGAGACAGTGCTGTCACTGAGCTACATGTGTCAGAGCTCAGATGAGGCCCACACATGTGTGTTATCTGTTGTTGCTACACACAGTTAAGATATGGAACATGTGTGTAACCAACTTTCATAGGTTTTAATATCCTGATGTTGACAATTGATGCAAATACAATAAAATAATAACTACACATGTTATGTGTTAGTCTTTAATACAGCTCTCCAACACACACACAACAAATAAATAATCAGTCACTTTGATTTTTTTAAATCAAATTTATCATTATTTTACTAACAGATTTGCAAATCGTTACATAAAAATATTATTAACTGCTTTTAGAAGTAGAAATGATTTATGAGGTTTTAGATATTTAAGATAACTAGATTGCCACCTATTGAATTAATGCACATTTTAAAACATCAGAAGCTGGTGGATAATAGAAGACAACTTAAGGAAGCGTTTCCCTTTTTACATGGTGAAAAGAAGATGACCACTGAAGGTGGAATGGTGAAAATGATTGTCATATATTTTAAAACTAACCTAGAGACATAAAAACACCTGATCTCCAGTCTCTAGACGCAGTGAGGCTCCATTAGAAGCTGTTCCGAAATGTGAGGCCTGACGCTCCCACGCTGAAAAAATGCGTTCTCCATTCTTAAACAACACAACAGCTACACCATAAACAGGATCTCCAGGTCCACATACGTACCACTCAAAGTGGTAGGCTCCTCTCACTGGTGCAGTGAAAATACCTGTGGGACATTTGTTAAGTGGAAAATCAGATGTTCGAACATCGTGAACATCAGTCTGACATCAACATAGCTGAGAAGTGACATTCAGTCTTATTACCTGTGTGTGGGTTGTAGGCATTTCCAATGTTTGTGACAAGATGTTTAAAGACAAGCGTAGTGTGTGTGTTAAATGGGCCAGTAATTCCACCACCTTCAGCCAGTAAAGAAGCTGAAAAAGCCACCTGTTTGACTAAGAAAGAGAGAAATGTCATAAATTTAACATTTTTGCTGCGGTGTCCCCCCCCCTCCCCCAAAAGACGAAATGAAAAAGTTTTAGTGAAAGCATTTGATAGATTTCATTCTTACAGAAGCCAAAACCAACTAAGAACAGCTGCAGTGTGGTAGCTGTCCACAGACAATTTGGAGGAGGAGTGCTGAGATAAATACATTTAAAGAAAAGGTTGTAGATATGTTTTGCCACACAGTGTGTAGCAGTCTTCTTGGTAACTGGATTGCAGCCTTAATACACAAAAAAATACACAGATATTTTAAGATGAAAATAATCAGAGCCATGTTGACTTCATCACATTACCTAGTAGCTGTTGATTAAGATTTTCAATTGCAGTCCTCTGCTTATCCACTTCCTCCAACTTTGCTGCATTGTCTGAAAAAAAACAGTTTAAAAAATAACATTCTCTAAAAATGTATAAATACCTTGTGTGTGTGTTAGGAGTTTTAATTATTGTTCTAACTACAGAGTGCTACTGAGGATATCGTCGGGTGGTGGAAGAAATAATTCGAGGACCTCCTTAATCCCACTGACATGTCTTCCATTGAGGGAGATGAGTCTGTGGACAAGGAGGATGGCTCGTCTATCACCGGGGGCGGGGTCACTGAGGCAGTTACACAGCTCCTTGGTGGCAAGGCCCCTGGGGTGCATGAGGTTCGTCCTGAGTTCTTGAAGGGTCTGAATGTTGTTGAGCTGTCTTGGTTGACATGCGTCTAAAATGTTGACCTTCAACAGGTCCTGGCATCCAGCTCCCACTGGAGCAGTATGCAGCCATGGTCCTCAGTGGAAAAGGGTAGAGCGCCCACTCCGTGTCAGGGACGTGTTCCTGCACAAAGTGGAGGAGTTTAACTATCTCAGGATCTTGTTTAAGAGTGAGGAGAGTGGGAGATCAACAGACAGATTGGTGCTGTGGCTGCAGTGATGTGGACACTGTAGCGGTCCATCATGGTGAAGAGACAGCTGCGTGAAAAAGTAAAGCTCTTTCCTATCCAACACGTTGCAACACGTTCTCACTCCCAAAGCGTAACATTTTACGCTAGGTGACAAATCGTCAACATATTACGTTTTCGGCTACCCACAACGTTCCTAAATGACGACCTCGGAAAAAAGAGGAAATATGAGAACCGTCTGGACTCCATCTACACGTTTTCACTCTTTTTCTTCAAATCGCTTAGAAACACGTTATTTAACATCATTATAGTCCTGGATGAGGTCAGGAATAAGGTTATGGTCAGGGCTAGGGATAAGGTCAGGTTTACGGCTGGAATACAGGGCTGGAACGTCTGTTACCGCGGGAGCGTCATTGCACTGGATTCCAGCCATAACCCGCCGCGTACCATAAGAACGCCGAAGGTCTCCTTTCGCGTTCCTCAGGAACGCCGCGGGACGTGACAAAACGTCGACATGTTACGCCTCGGGAGTGAGAACGGGCTGTCCTATCAGTTTGTCCCCACCTTCACCTACGGTCACGAGCTTTGGGTAATAACCAAAAGAATCAGATTCTGGATAAAAACAGTGGAAAAGAGCTTTCTCAAGCCTGGGAATGCCTTGGTGTTCCCCCGGATGAGCTGCAGGTGGGGGCCGGGGAGGGGAATGTCTAGGCTTCTGTGCTTAAGCTGCCGCCCCTGCGACCCAGCCTTGGATAAGTGGAAGATGTATGGTTGGGTTGAAACTACCCTTAGATAAATTATACTTTGCACATATTAGTACATATTACATTTCCCCCACTGAACCCATAAAAAGCACAAATTTTGATGATTTCATATACTTTAACCTATAATTATTAATCTCACACATTGGAATAAATGAACTCTAACAAATAATAATGAATCACTAATATTCTGTTATACAATGAAACATGTGTACATACAGTACCTTGTTGTTGCTGTTTAAGTTTGTCAATTTCAGACCTCTGTCGCTGAAGTTCAACGTTCTGCATTTCCAGGTCTTTCAGTTTTGCGACATGGTCTGACAGAAAAGAACATAAATAAGTCAATATGAATTTTATTTATCTGCATCATTTGAATCTTTTCATTTTTAGTAGGTTAGATTATTGAATAAATAATGAATAAATAATAAAAATAAAAAGATTAATGAGAAACGTTAGTGATAGATTCATGAAGTGACATTGATTGAATTTCATTATCTGCCTCTGTCTGATTTGTGGAAACAGAGCAGACCAGAAGCAACAGCGAGAACTTCAGCGTGATCTCCATTCTGTCAGTGAAAACTCAACAGTATCTGTGTGTCATCTGCAAACCTGACTGACTTTTATATTACACAGTACAGAGGGGAGGTCACTGTAGCATTAGATTCAACCTTATTCTAGTGAATCAGTGACTAATGTAATCTTTATGACTTCAGATGCAGTACAAGGAGAAGAACAAGTGAGTATCAATGATTGTCAACTGATAGTAAAACATGAGCATGTGTGTTTCCACCAACTGACCAGAGCTTAGAGGACAAATATCAAAATGTGTGCTCAGATACAGATGTTTAAGCAGCTGTGAAAGAACATATCTGGAAGTTTTTGGCACTGAGGAAGTAATTGCCTTTGATTATGGAATTCCTCTAATAACTCAGAGCAAAAATACTCTAAGCGACAAAATGCATAAAGTAATCTTTACAACTTTTACAAGGTACAAGACTACAAAGAGATAAACAAGTGAATGTCAATGATTATCAGCCGTTCATAAAATTAATCAGCACGTGTTGTTTTAGAAAATCCAATGTGAATGTAGGAACCATGAAGGTCACTGACATGGTATAACTTGAAGATGAACTTCTACTCTTCATGTGTAACATGACACTTGGTTGACCACCCTTCCCACTCCAGTTCAATAAACCACAGCTGTCCTTTTTTGTTTCTTTCTTCTCTGACCACTTAGGTGAGAAAGCTAGTGTTCAATGCTTTTCAGAGAATGAATTAATCTCTGACCCTTCCACTCCAAGCACTCCTCCAGATGCAGTGAACAGTCTTATAAGCAATACAAGAGCATGCCGAAGAGTCTTGGTTGCTAAATACAGCAAAAGTATTCGGCCCCCTTGAACTTTTCCACATTTTGTCACATTACAGCCACAAACATGGATCAATTTTATTGGAATTCCACGTGAAAGACCAACACAAAGTGGTGCACACGTGAGAAGTGGAACGGAAATCATACATGATTCCAAACTTTTTTTTTTACAAATAAATAACTGCAAAGTGGGATGTGATTAATTATTCAGCCCCCTTTGGTCTGAGTGCAGTCAGTTGCCCATAGACGTTGCCTGATGAGTGCAAATGAGTAAATAGAGTGCACCTGTGTATAATCTAATGTCAGTACAAATACAGCTGCTCTGTGACGGCCTGTGTTCACACCGAACGCGATAGAGGTGGCCAGAGCGTCAGGTTTATGGTATTTTTTTATTTTTTCACTCTTCCCAGTCTGGTGCAGGTCTACAATACTTTTCCTGGTGTCCTTCGAAAGCTCTTTGGTCTTGGCCATGGCGGAGTTTGGAGTCTGACTGTTTGAGGCTGTGGACAGGTGTCTTTTATACAGATGATGAGTTCAAACAGGTGCCATTCATACAGGTAACGAGTGGGGGACAGAAAAGCTTCTTACAGAAGATGTTACAGGTCTGTGAGAGCCAGAGATTTTCCATGTTTGAGGTGACCAAATACTTATTTTCCACCCTGATTTACAAATAAATTCTTTACAAATCCTACCATGTGAATTCATGGATTTTTTTTTTTCACATTCTGTCTCTCACAGTTGACGTGTACCTCTGGTGCAAATTACTGACCTCTGTCATCATTTTAAGTGGGGGAACTTGCACAATCAGTGGCTGACTAAATACTTTTTTGCCCCACTGTATGTGCACATCTTTACTTTTAATAAGACGTTTCAACATGCAGACGTGAATCTAACACAGTAACAGCTGCCTTTGTTTCAGATCCAGCTCATTCCAGTTCACTGACAAAGTTTTGGTGCTGCGATAACGACTCTGAGCCGATGAAGCTCTGATGACTCTGATAACATCTCCCTCCCAGTAATAACCTCCCAGCAGCAACTATGACAGACACGTCTCCTGACAGTGACACTCTTACAGATACACATTCAAGATTCAAGAGCTTTATTGTCAGTACAGCAGTAGACACAGTATACAGCTTACCACATGGTGCATTTATAAGTATACAAAAGATATCTCTCTCCAAGAGATGTAAAACTCAAAATTACAAATACATAACATACTAAACTTTGTGATGCGGCTGCTGCTGCTCCACATGTTAGTAAATCTGACCCTAAATCTTCCTGCTTCTCTTAGAGCACACAGGTAACGGCTGCCCTGAGCATGAAGGTGTGTCTGCAACACGACGAAGCTCGTCTAGAGCAATGATTACAATCTGCTCCGGGGCAGCTGGAGAGTCCTGTTTGCTGTTTGCCTCCTTTAGAAAATAGAATAAGAGCCAGAAACTTCTTCTCAACACAAAATAGTCTTTGAATGTGTTTTATCTTATTTTCTAGGGTCCATTAGAGTGACCGTGGATACAAAGTGATGTTAGTGAGAATTAAAGGTTTTAGTAAAAAGTGTGAAGGTTGACAGTTTGATTACAGCTGCTCAAACTGATTTCCTGTTCTTTGTATGTTTGTCACACTTATTAAATGTTTCAGATCAGGATGATGTAGCTTTGGATTTGTTCCCTTAATAACAAACATCTTCATTTACAAACTTCAGTTTGTGTTTTCTTTGTTTAATATTTTAATGTGTTTGATCTGAAACATTTAAGTGTGACAAACATACGAAAACCAGGAAACCAGGAAGGAAACAAACTCTGTTTCACTCTGTTTGTTTCCATCTTATGTTCTTATATGTTGTTTGACTGCAGGTTTCCTCAATCTTATAAACAGAACATTTGCATAATGACTGAAAGCAGCCCACTGAAGGAAGAATGGGCTGGGAGGTCAGAGATCAGTGGGCTTTGGTCAGTGGTTGTTGATCATGACCTGACAGATCTGTATCCTGTGTGTGCACCCACTGTGGGCCTTTTCTGTGCTTAGTGTCAGCCTGAGCTCCATGCAGGCCTCAAAGGCCAAGCAATTCAAAAGCTTCACCAAAACAAGGCACCACTCAAATAGCTGGACCCAGGCTCGCCGCCCTTATGGAGGAAAACATAGAAGATGATCTCTGTGAGTTATTTTTACTGTCATATTATAAAATGTGATGTTCTAGCATCATGTTATTCTTCTTAAGCCTTTGAAAAGCTTCCTCTGTGTCCATTAAACTGATGACTTTAGTGCTGCTGTCTACTTGTTACATTTAGTACTGTTTAATTTTCAACCTAGGAAGATCTGTAAGAAGGACTCACAATATAACTTAATACTGTAAGATTACTTACAGGTAAAATACTCAGATTGTACTTAGATAAAAGTATGTAATCACAGACTCGCCCAGCCCGACTGCCTTGAAGTTCAGGTGTCTTCACTGCCTCCTCTGATAAGAGCTGGAGACCTGAGTAGGTTCGTCACCCATCAGCAGCAGATCACCTCTCGATCGGGCACGTTTTCATCTGGGAGGCTTTTAGAGCTCACTGCCCTCGGCGTCGCTGCTGGAACAACCAAGTTTTGCTATTGAATCTTTGACCTGCTGATCTCACAGAGGCAGGAGACCCAGAACATCCATGCCAGCTTCAGTTTATGCTCTGTCCTGTCATCCAATCAGATTTGCATGTAATACACTGATATTCAGCCCCAGCCTGGTGTTCTCTCCATCTCTGACCTTTCACACAATTTAAACTAACAAACTTTCTCTTTAAAACTGTTTGTCAATCACAATTTACTCGATTTATTATTATTCTATCACATATTTATATCAGTCATAATGAACTCAGTATGATCTGAGCTGTAAACCTGTATTGATCATCACAAACCTTTATAGCACTTCAGAGCAGCTCCTTCAGTGGCTGCAGCACCCACGATGTGGGACGGAGAGATTTCCTCCCCTCTGCTGTCAGACTCCACCACAAAGACTTTGCAGCTGATCAAACACACACATGTGCAATAGGACTAAGTGTAACACTCTTTTTCTGACAACGTTGTATTTGTACTCAGTTGTATGTAGCATGTGTATTCTATTTTTATCCTATCATTCTATTCTATTCTATTGGGTACAGTTGTGTACAGTTTCTTATTCTATTCCAGGGTTCTCTCATGTTTGCTATGTAACTGCACTGTCCACTTCCTGCTGTAACAAAACAAATTTCCCACATGTGGGACTAATAAAGATGCTCTTATCGTTACTGTATAACCACAGGTTCACTTCACATTTGGTAGAATATAAAAGGACAAAGCTGGACAATTGTCATCACATTTCTCATTAGTTGCTGTTAGCACAAGCACACAAAGAAAGCAGAGCTTTAGCTTTAGCTCCCTACATCACTTTTAAGCCTGGATGTTGAGGCTTTTGCTTCCTCTCAGCTGTGATGACATCTCTGTCTGCTCCATCTCACCCAACATCATCCATCTGACCTGATGCTACCTGACAAACTAAAGATAAAATATTAAATTCATTTTGCATCACTTACATTTAAAATACATTAAAGGTGGATTTCTTAAAAGGGAAGGGACTGACCTGACTGTTGTGTCGAGACAGGTGTGAAGGGAGTTAAATCCAGTCTTATACTACGGACGTGTTTGGTTTTGGTCTGTAATACGTTGAGTTTATTATCTATAAGTTAACATAGCAAATCCTCCATCCAGAGGCTAAAGTGATATCAGAGCTAGACTACTTTAAGTGAAAACAGATGATCGTCTGAGCCTTAAATGAAATAAGGTTAAAAAGAAATGCTGCTATCGACAGTGTGAGGCAGTGAGCTCTGTTATACCATATTTTTTAATTTTCTTTATTATTATTATATTATAGTGTTATTACCTTCCTGTTACTTCATAATAGAATGACAGTTAATGGTAAAAGTCTTGAATAGTTTTGAATTTATTTTTCCATGATCACATTTCATTCAATCACTCGTGGACTTGTGTGAATGTTACATGTATTATTTTCACCCGTGGATTTACAGACACTGTGTGAACAGTTTTCATTTTATCCAAAGTTTTACTTGATGTCCAACTGATAAAATCACTGACAGACAACAGAAACAGGAGCTCAGAGAGAAATTCAATTCAACTTTATTCATAAAGAGACAAATCACAACGTTTGGTTTTATTTTACAGAAACTTCAAACTAAACCAAATTCAGGACGTGTATTAAACCTGCAGCTGATCCCTGTCTGCTGTTCACTACCTTTGATTTCTGTTACCAGCATCATCTCATGTTCCCCAGGTTCACTGACAACGCTGAAACCACCAGCGGGAGACTAAGAGTGCTGATTTAAAAAGATTCAGACATTTTATTTTGCTGCAGCTCAACATGAGGCTGGATCCTGATTCTTTGTTGTTTTTGTTTTCTCTACATGAAGAAAACAGCAGCAACAAGAAGCACAGCAGGAACTGACAGGCTGACCTTCAGTCCAACAGATCCTCCTGTGTGACCTGCAGGTGAGAAACAGCTGTGAGGTGTCAGGTAGGTGATGATGAAGAACAGAACAGAATCCATTTGCTCTTCAACCTGCTGTCAGACATTATCTGCTGCACTCTGATCACATCACTCAGACCAGCTGCTTTCTACAAAGTCTCATCAGCAACATCTTTACAAACCAACATCAGATTGTGTGTTTTGTGGTCTAAAGTTTTGTGCCTCTGGTTTCTCATTGGCTCACACTCTTGCAGAGCCGTAACACGCACATGAATGAGAGGTGGTGAGTGTAGTTCCTATTGACAGGGTATTGCAGACCATCCTGCTAATTGCTGAATTTACTTTTGTCTGTCATATTTATGATGAAAAACAAATGTAATCAAATTAGATATTGATATTTTCATATGGGAATTGATCCTGCAACATGAAACGCTGGGATTGGAAGTTCAGCATCGCTCCGCACATCATACCTGTGAGATGACAGACAGCAGTGTGGAGGAGAGTGCGACACAAAAACACAGAAATATGACTGACAGCTGCAAACGAAGCAGCATCTGCTGCAGGTGAAAGATATTGGGACTAGCAGAGCAGAGTGGCTTCACTGTAAAACAAAATTAGCAGTGAGTGCGAAAAATTTCTGTGTGTGGAGTTCAACACCGTCCACTCAGAAGCTGCATCACTGGATGGTAGATTTAAAAAGCTTGCATTCAGTGACAACAGAGCTGTTGATGAGGCACTTCAGAGAATAACTGCAGCAGCAAAGTGCACTCCCACCCAGCTCCACCATTACAGGGCCAAGTGAAGGAGGAGCCACAGACGTCTGCTGTGTGGAGCCTCTTTGATGAAAGAGCTACAGGAGATGCTGCAAAGAGAAATACTACAGCTGATGTTATGATGGAGATGAAATGTTATCTTGAGGAGCCCCTCATCCAACAAGGAGAAGGCCCACAGAGCTGGTGGGAGGCCAAGGCCACAGTCTTTCCCTACCTGTTGAAGGTGATGGAGGGGAGACTGTGCATTGTGGCAACATCTGTTCCTTTGGAGGGTCTTCTCAAAAACTGGGCAGATACTAAGGAGAAACCACATCAGCCCATCCAAGCTGAGGCAGCTGGTTTTTCTGAATGTCGACCTGCACTGAGGACAAACTGTTTGGCTGCTGAGTTTGGTTCTGTTCTGTGGATTTGTTCACAGTGGGGCTTTTTGTGTTGAATTAAACTTAAAGGTTTGATTAAAATATTAAACAACAGTAAGAATGCCTGCTTTTGTAACAGAACAAAAACACAAAATTAGGCAATTATAAGGCTTTTCATAAAAACACTACATGCAAAAGGGTTTGTCAGCACACAAAGCATTCACATTTGCCAAGTAAAGCTAAAGTATGAGGCTACAGAGGATAATAACTTAAGAGACATTTGGGAGCCACGAGACGTGCAAGATCATCCAGAGCTTAGATCTAAATAAGGAAGTCTTAACTCAGTAATGGAGAATATCCTCACACATTAAGAAGCACCGAGGGAGGGAAGTCCTTCATTACTCTGTCAGTCAGGTAGGTGATCAGTGAAGAACAACAGAATCTATGTACCTGCATGTTCAGCTCAATTTGTGGATGCAATAAGAAGTAAAGTGAGAGTGATCAGCTTACCAGTGACTGTGATATTAACCAGGTTACTGATGGCACCATTACTGGACTCACACCAGTAAACTCCGGTGTCGTGAGGCACCAGCGTACTGATTGAACATGATTGATCACGTTGCTGTTGTCCCCGCCCATCTCCACACTCAGCCCTCTGCAGTTTGCTTGTGTTTCTCCTCACAGTCCAATCAGAAAAGCTTTGGTCCTCCTCACAGATTACAGTCACAACATCTCCCTCAGAGACATCAGAGCTGTGAGGAAGAGGAGAGGTTAGATCAGGGCAAGGCTGGACTGGGACAAAAAGTCGGGATGAAGATTGAAAATGTGACGTCATTCAGGGGTAAAACCGCAAAGGATTCTGGGAACTTGTGGCAAGAGGTACTAGCGCACGCAGGCTTTCAATTGAACTCAGTTACACAGCGATAAAAAGAAACACAAAAATGGCAAGAAGCTGTTGTATTATTGACTGCAACAGCCGGTCGCATGACAGCCACGGGAAGCCGACGGGTAAAGAGATCGTTTTTTTATCGGATTACGTCGTTGAAGTGAAAAATTTTAAGCCATGTTTCCGAAGTAAGAGCCGACGGATGGTCTGGATATACCAAATATAACGTCCCAGAACTCTCCAGCTCACAGGTTAGTCTGCTCCAAGCATTCCCACAAAGGTCAGAGTTTTGTTGTAGTTAATGCGTCATTTTTCTTAACATAATTGGTGATATAGGTTACAAGCAAGTCTGGCGCTGAACAGAAATTGCTCCTTTGTTTATTGTGCATAAATAGTGAATTGTCCTGACACAATATTGCGTTTCGCTTCTGTTATTATGGTACATTGACAGAAACATATACTTTTATTCACAGGGTAAAACAGGTTTTTTGTATCACTAATTGTCCAGTACGATTACAGCATACAATATTATTGTCACTGCTACATTTCTGTGATGAACCAGAAATTATTTCCACTACTAATTAATTACCGTTGAGCTCAAAGGTTATATTAATAAACGGTTAACGAATGTGTATTTATGACGACGATTTGTGAGACTGGTAAACTTACCTTTGTTCGTACGATGGTCTTTACTTTCTACACGGTGCATTTCAAGGTCCTGCACCCATCCGTCGGTAAACTGTACCTGGGCTTGTTGCAGTGACCTGAAGTTACTAAACTTCATGAGTGTATGCACTCACTCCAAGAACCGTATGATTATAAATCTGAGCGTGGTGAAAGTTGGGCAGCACGCTGACGTCTTTGGTCCCTCTGTGTGCTCGTAAGGGTCTGACCCTTTCACTCCTTTGATTTTTTCCTCGTATCTTTTCTTTGTCTTTTCGTCGAGACTTTTTTGTGCGGCAAAGAAAAAACAAGAAGGTATTGGAACCGGAGAATGAACGTTTTGCGGTGCTGCAAATGCTTGCATTTGATGCGGTACTTGGATTGTTTTGCCACGAGTTCCCGGCATGCAATGCACGAAAATCACGTGATTGCTAAACAAGGGGGAGGGTGCATCCGGCCTCCTCGGCTGTAATTGGTCCAGCCCAGAGTCGATCATGACCAATTGGCCAATCCAACACCTTTCATTATATATACCCTTCCTTAATAAACAAAAAAATCCATCGGCCCATAAAAACAAAAAATCGCCAGCTATGGATCAGGGGTGTCAAACTCAAATACACAGTGGGCCAAAATTCAAAACTGGAACAAAGTCGCAGGCTAACGTTAATATTTATTGAAATATATTTATTCCTCCAGATATAAGAATGAATCTTTTCTCAAACACGTTTTGCTGAAGAACTGAATATGGAACAAGTTCTGCTCCAATTATTTGGGTAAAGATAATAAACACTTTGATGGCCTATAAGTGAAAGTGAAAACGTGATAAACCAATAATATAATTAATAAATAATAAATAATGATATTTTTTGATAAGTGAAGTTCACTGAACTGAAAGGAAATTTTGGTTTGATGATGGTTGACATGTTTTCCAAATAGAAGTTTTTCCTCTAGTGAGGAGATGCAGGTGCAGCAGAGCATTGCTGGAAGAAATGATCCCAAGGGTGGAATCTCCTGAGAAATCTTCAGAGACCCAGCGAGAAGTAGGGACCATAGCTGACAGCCCAGGCAGGGGTTGAGGTCAAAGGTCATGCTGTTTGGGGACCTACTGGTCATCATGAGAAGATTCTGGAACCACAGCAATGACCATAAAGCTGCACTGGATGGAGAGCTGTGCCACGGGGCTTTCCAGAGGTAATCACGAGGAGATTGTGGACAACATGTGAAATGAGAGAAAAGCTCTTTATCAGTAACTTTTACAACTTCTGGCAGGTTAATGTCTGAACTTTGGAGTGAAACACACCCTTAGTTACAGGAAATAACACCACTGTCTGTAACTAAGTGAATCTACCTTAACACCACCTGTGTGTGTGTGACTGCATTACACTCCCACTGCTGGGAACCTGAACAAGAACCAGAACAAAGTCTAAAATAGAAGCTGACAAACAGCTGCACCACCGAGTGACACTTTATTTTATAAACTTCACAACAGGTTTCATGTTGTGACCTGTGGAGGTGAAAAGACACAAAACCTGTTTTACAGCTTTTGAGCTGCAGGCAGGATTGAAACACACCTTAGTTAAAAGTCAAACAGCAACATTTTCTCCTCCCCTCACGTCACTCAAATGTGACAAACCAGGAAACAGGAAGTTCTTCGTCCTCAGTAAAGAGAGACGCACAGACGATCAGACTGAGCTCAGACCAAACTAGCAGCTTCCTCTGAGTGAGTCCAGCTACAGGAGAGAAACGTGGAAAACTCCAACACTGCTGCTTCAAGCTGCTGACGCTCCACACACTGAATGTGAGTTTGAGCAAAAACACGACTCAAAGGAAGTTTCAGTGAAGGTGGTAGAGGAGGGAGGGGAGCCAGGACTGACTGTACTTCCTGTCTGCTGTTTTCAGCTTCACTCACAGACTCAATGGCTTCCAGATCAGAGGAGGATCTCTGCTGTCCGGTCTGTCAGGAGGTCTTCAGAGATCCTGTTCTTCTGTCATGTAGCCACAGCTTCTGTAAAGACTGTCTGAAGAGATGGTGGAGAGAGAGACCAACACACGAGTGTCCAGTTTGTAAGAGAAGATCTTCAAAGGATGCACCACCTTTAAATCTGGCTTTAAAGAACCTGTGTGAGTCGTTCTTACAGGAGAGAGATCAGAGAGCTTCAGAGGCTCTCTGCAGTCTGCACTCTGAGAAACTCAAACTCTTCTGTCTGGACCATCAGCAGCCAGTGTGTCACATCTGCAGAGACTCAGAAAAACACATCAATCACAGATTCAGACCCATCGATGAAGCTGCACAACAACACAAGAAGGAACTTCAGGAAACTCTGGAGCCCTTAAAGAAGAAGTTAAAGGTTTGCAAACGAGTTCAAGTGAAGTTTGATCAAACAGCAGAACACATTAAGGTCCAGGCCCGACACACAGAGAGGCAGATTAAGGAGCAGTTTAAGAAGCTTCACCAGTTTCTAGCAGAGGAAGAGGAGGCCAGGCTGGCTGCACTGAGGGAGGAAGAGGAGCAGAAGAGTGGGATGATGAAGGAGAAGATGGAGGCTCTGAGCAGAGAGATAGCAGCTCTTTCAGACACAGTCAGAGCCACAGAGGAGGAGCTGAGAGCTGAAGACGTCTCATTCCTGCACAACTACAAGGCTGCAGTGGAAAGAGTCCAGCGCTGCCCCCTGCTGGATGATCCACAGCTGCCCTCAGGAGCTCTGATAGACCAGGCCAAACACCTGGGCAACCTGACCTTCAACATCTGGAACAACATGAAGGACATGGTCTCCTACACTCCTCTCATTCTGGACCCAAACACTGCTCATCCAGACCTCATCCTGTCTGAAGATCTGACCAGTGTGAGACGAGGAGGAGAGAAGCAGCTTCCTGATAATCCAGAGAGGTTTGATTTTTGCTGGTCTGTCCTGGGCTCTGAGGGCTTTAACTCAGGGACTCACAGCTGGGATGTCGATGTTGGAGACAGTACATGGTGGGCACTGGGTGTGTTAGCAGAGTCTGTGCAGAGGAAGGGAGACAAACTGTCTGGATTATGGACAATATGGTTCTATGAAGGTAAATACTCAGCATGGTCACCATCAGCTCCTCTCACTGATCTCTCAGTAGAGAAGAAGCTCCAGAGGATCAGAGTGAATCTGGACTGGAACAGAGGAAAGCTGTCGTTCTCTGATCCTGATACTAACACACACATACACACCTTCACACACACTTTCACTCACAGGATGTTTCCATATATCAGCACTGATGATGGTGATAAAGTGAAGGTGTGTCCGTTGAAGGTGTCAGTGTCAGTGCAGCAGATGAGTTGAGGATGATGATGTTTCTAATGTTGTTTCCTGTCAGTGAGTTGAAGCTGTTAAACTGCAGCTGTCCTCCTGCTGCCTCGTTGTTCCAAAGCTCTTTGTTTCTCTTTTAGTTTCACTCTTTCTTTCTGTTTCTGCTGTCCACCTTTTCACATGGAAAATCATTTCACTGTTTCTCACTGAATGACTCCCCAAACTAGATTTGAAATTCTATCAAGTTTCTAATCATTACAAGTGATTCATGTTTCTATTTGATGTGTAAATGGAGATGATTTAGTTTGCTGGGATATGGACTGACATGTGTTGAATGGGAGGAGCAGTTTGTTGTTGTCTTTTTGTCTGTTTATGACAACAATAAATATGTTGTTGAAACAATGATTCATGTTTAACTCCATATATGAAATGTTTCTGATCTTTGAATTCTGTTTGATTAAAGACTTTCTTCATGACACAAATGAGATTTCAGTGTATTAATAGAACTAAATAAGCTCAGAGTTGAAAGGCTGGAGTATTATGTACGTGCTTCACTGTCAGGATCTTCAGGGGGATTCAAAGGGAAACATCAAACTGCTGTAATGAGATAAACTAGTTGGGCTGAACACACTTATCTGTAGTTTGTCTCCATCCAGGATCATCAGAATATAATGAACATGTGTGAAGAGCCACAAAATGCTGCTGACCTCTCAGCATGATGAGCTCCAGCCTTTGTTAGCAGGACAACAGGAAACATGAGACAACTTTCAGAGACAGTAACCAACTGTGGCCACAAGATGGCAGCAGCTGATCTGAGATCCTTTATTGGACAGAAGGACTCTGCTCTGTGACGTCATCAGAGAGACGGCCTTCACTCTGATAGATCTGACGTCATGTCTGCACTGCGATGATGAAAGCTGATAAACACATTGTTATTGATCCATGAAATCACCTCTGTCCTCTCAAGTGTAGCTGTTTACAGAGCTGAAGAAGTCCTTCATCATCAAAACAGACAAACATGTATTTCCTGTATTAAGTGACGTCATCCTCACTCTGACCTCTTACATACATTCTGTTCAGTTTTCCTGCTGTAAGAAATAAAGTGTGTGAAAATAGAAATGCAGGGAAACATCCATTAATCACAGCTGAGCCGTTTGTTTCTGACTCACATTCAATGAGGCTTCAGGTGTAAATACCTCAGAAGTGTTTGTGAGTTCAGTAGAAGCAGACCCAGTCGACCATCATGGCCTCCACAGCACTACACAATGCAACAGAAAGGCCTTCATCATCTGCTGAACCACCTCTGAACCACGACGCTCTCCCTGCATCTAAAAGCTGTTAGTCAGGATGAGATGCTGCTGTGATCGCTCACAATTTGCCTGTGAGACCTTTGTAAATATTGTCTTTGTTTCTGGAGGAAACACCTTTAGTCTGTTTGTATTTGGAGTGCAGATCTGGGCGTCCATCACTTTAACCTGCACACGTTTAGTTATTGAGTGTAGTTGATGTTTGGCAGCATTTTATAAGTGACAGTTCATGAACGGTGAAGGAACAGAGGACGCCTGACCATCCTACCTGTGTCAGTAAGAAGACTTTCATCACAACTTCACAACTTAACACAACTGAAACCTGAATTCAGTGTTGCATAGTTTACTAACAGTGTGTGCTGACACTGAAGTTAGCAGTTTGTTTCCTAAGAGCTGCTGGGACAAACCACAGTGACCGGCTACAGAGTTTAGTTAAGGTGGTTCTAACATGTGACCTGTTGAATTATTTACAGGGATTTCTTTTTCATTTAAAGCATCATTTGTGAAGTTTTTATGAAGTTTACTTCTTTCATGTTCTTTGTGTAACGTTTAGATTTTCTTCTCTGGTGTTTTAACTCTTCAGGTTTCCTGTAACAGAGATGTAAACCACCGTTTTCTGATGCTGCTGCACTGGGACATAAACACGGCCACTTTATTAGGCACACCTTGCTGGCTGCAGGTTATAACCCCTGCTGGAAACATCCCCACAGATTTGGATCCTTATTGCCATGACAGCACCACACAGCTGCTCCAGATGCTGCAGGATGCTGGTCAGGGCTCTAACAGTGAAACTTTACTGAAAGTAAGAAACCTGAGAGGAAATAAACTTTGACTTTAGTAAGCTGAGCTCTGAAGCTGTGATGGAGCTCAGTCGGTGTGAAGGCGGCTGCTGTGTAACAAACGTTTGTCTGAGGTGCTGCGACTGATCGTGGTCATGTTTATTTAAAGAAGTCGGTGATGAAGCAGGCTGTGCAGTCCGAGCTCTTCATCAGTTAACAGTCCTCCAGAGCTGCTGCAGGGAGCTGACTGTCCTCCAGGTGGCGCTAAGTGAACAAAGTCCAAAGAAATAAACTTGGACTGTTTTTTGAAGCCTAAATAAAATGTGAATAAACTTTATAGATACATTTGAAACCAGCTACTCTGTGACTTTACACACTCACACAGTAACAGAGCTGATTCCTGATTGGAGCAGCACAGAGTTAGACTTCTTTTCTGGCTGTGGATTGGTTCTTCAGGATTTCCCCCTTTACAGGTTTAAAAACAATCTCTGTTTCTACATTTTTTGACCTCCTTCTTGTGTCTAAAGGTGAAGCAGCACCAGCCTCCTCTGATCCTCATGTTGTAGCTCTGTGTGTCCAGCAGGGGGCAGAACACCTCCAAACTGTGCCAGCAGCTCTCACTGTGAGCTCAGACGTTTGTGGACACTCAGTTTGTTTGAACATAGTAAATAATCAGAGCTTCTCAGACTGTTTATGAGGACACCACCTGCCCGAGGGTGTACTGTGTCAGAGAGGTGGTGTATGGTGCTGGGTGTAGTCTCTCTGCTGGTTCACAGTTTTTACTGAGGAGCTGTGTTCATGTCAGGAAGGTTTCGTCTGATCACTGTGGTGCAGTTTGGTTTACTCTGTTTCTGAGTGTTTGTAGGATCCGTCTCTGCAGGTCACCTGATACCTGGCAGTGAAGTGTTTATGAATCAGCTCCGTCAGATTTAATCCAACAGAATAACATGTAAAACACTCCAGGGCTTTTACTCTGAAACTTTCTCCAGAGCTGTCTGGAGTTTTCTTACATTAAAATATTCTGGGATTACCAGACTGTCCACATCATGTGTCCTACCGAAACTTTCATCCACAAATATACCCTGACATTAAACCCAAATAGATCTGAGAGCGAGTCATTAGTATCAGTACTGTGTGTGTGTGTGTGTGTGTGTGTGTGTGTGTGTGTGTGTGTGTGTGTGTGTGTGTGTGTGTGTGTGTGTGTGTGTGAGAGAGAGAGATATTCAGGTAACTTACTGGGTTACTGCACATGCTCACACCTTTTCAGCACAACAGGTGCAGTTTGGTGTTTTACTGCCTCCTGCTGGAACAATGATGGCAGCTCTCAAGACTTTATTGGTTATTGTCATTTCGTGTTACACAGCCTGAAACGAAATACTGTTCCTCAGCAGCCTCTACAGTGCAATAACCAATATATTTTAAAAAGAATAAATACAGTTTAAAGGGAATAAGTTTAAAAAAGAGCAGCAAAAAAGGCATAAATAGCTTAAAATCTAAGTTCTAAAAAAACCTCCAGTTTTTATTAATATTTTATTATTTATCAAATTATTATAAACTAAAAATATTTTTTACGTGATAAACGACTTCAGTGCTTCGTCCATGACCTCCTGAAGGTAAAGGGCCCAAAGAGCCAATCAGCAGCTCTGAAACAGGAAATATGACTCATGGAGAAGTTCACAACAGTTTCAGCTGCCAGTTGAACTCATCACCATGGAGACTGTCTCCATGGTGGAGGCAGAGTGACAGTGTTGTAGATGCTGCATTTTGAAGCCTCAGTGTTTATATTTTTGTTCACAGCCATGTAGACAGAGAGGCAGAGAGAGACAGTGCTGTCACTGAGCTACATGTGTCAGAGCTCAGATGAGGCCCACACATGTGTGTTATCTGTTGTTGCTACACACAGTTAAGATATGGAACATGTGAACATGAGACATATGAAGAGACTGAACAGATAAAATGTCCTTTATATCCATCAGTGACTTTTTATTCTTTTAAACTTGTGCTGCTTCTTTTTGACTCGAGTTAGTGTGACACTGATGGAGCTTCTTGCTGCAGTGTGTTTGGGTTATGCTGATAACACTGGTCATGCATGTTTCCTTCATGCTCTGTGGTAAAAGTGCATCAGTCTGCAGCTCTGTGGCCGCCCTTCTTCTTTTTCTCAGAAACATCCTGATTTCTTTGTTCTCACTGTTTTGCAGAGGTGTTAAGATTAAAAAATAAAAACTGTGAAAAGTTGCTGCAGTTTATATAAAGACACCATTTAATGCTTTTAATAAGCTTAAAAGAACAGAATGAAATGTCTCCATCGCTGTAGTGTAATAATATCACAGCACTGTTGCAGTAATTTTAATGTGTTTATTGTACAGAGACTGATTCAGCTGTGATCTACTCAGCAGTGAGAACTGAAGACGTCCGTTATGGACAAACAACCATCAGAACAAGGAGGCCCAGGTACAGCTGCTCTTTATCTTTGACTGTGGACAGAGACAAGCGTTTCCCTTTTTACATGGTGAAAAGAAGATGACCACTGAAGGTGGAATGGTGAAAATGATGGTCATATATTTGAAATTAACCCAGAGACATAAAAACACCTGATCTCCAGTCTCTAGACGCAGTGAGGCTCCATTAGAAGCTGTTCCGAAATGTGAGGCCTGACGCTCCCACGCTGAAAAATGCGTTCTCCATTCTTAAACAACACAACAGCTGCACCATGTTTTAGTTATAGCAGCAAGTCAAAACTAATCACATGTTAGGGCTCTTGGTTTTGTGCTTGTGGGTGAAAATGTTATTTTCAAGCTTTTCTTCGTCACATTTTAATATTTGCATTCCTGTTGCCATAGTGCCTGAAGGCTCTAACAATTTAAAAAGAAAAAAAAACAAACGATTTTATCGGAGGAATTCTCACCTTTTACCTTTGGGCCAGTGTTCGTAGAACATTCAGTGTTAACCTGTTCATAGGCCCTAGAATGTTGAATTCAGGATCCAGCAGATGTTTGTGAGGTACATTTTGGAAGAGCTGGATAAACATCGTCTAACTTTTCTTTGCTCTCCAGTATCATTGCAGGAAAATGCAGGTTTTATTAAAACTGACAATTTAACACTCAATCCCAAAAACAGACTTGACATGTTTCCATGAAGACTGCTTCATAAATCAACAGCTCTGAAAATCCATTAAAAACAGTAATGTAGAACATGATCGCTCTCACTCTGTGTCTCTAAAAAACCCAGCAAACTGGTGATCACTTCAACAAAATGAGCATAGTTTATGGCTTTATCAGCTGCAACACCATGTGGCACCTGGATCCCCACCCTGCAGGCCCTACGTGTCTGACCTCCAAGCCTTGTTGCCATATGTCCCTCTGAGGTGCTTGTGCAGTAGCAGTAGCTGTACTAGTAGTACAAGAAGTAGTGGCAGTAAGAGTACCAGTATTGTGCAACAACCAGGCTTCAAGAGCAGTCACTCTTCTGGCTTACAAATGGTGAAAACATGTCATATGCACATGCCACACTCTTAACTGTGAATCAGAAATTTTGAGAGGCGAATTGGAAAAGCAGTTTAAAATTCTGGTTTGGCATAGACCAGAGGCGGAGCCAGACATTTGAAACACCCGGGGCTTAGCCCTAAAGGGTAGTATGCATGTGGGTTTTGTTTTTTTTGTTTGTTTTTTGTTTGTTTTTTTGGGGGGGGCGGGGGGGGGGGGGTAGAAATGACTGAATGATTAATTGGCTCTGTTTTGAGTTTTGTTCAAAAAAGAATGACTTTATATAGGGAAAAATATATATCACATGTGCAGGACACCTTAAACTAGTTTTTTAATTAAGCAGCAAGGCAGAACAAGGTCGGGGCTGTATCAAGACACGAGGACTAAACCTCAATTCAACCAGACCCAGAACTGATCCAGAATTAAAACAGGACTACAACAGTTCAAAACCAGGACTACTGAGGACTTAACCAAGACAGAACCACAATCAGAACTAGATGATAGTAGCACTAAAAATCATCATAGACCTGCACTACACTTATTTTTTAATTCTACCAAAGTACAATATTTAGATTCAGAAAATTTTATATCCGAGGTTCGACTAGCTGCCCTTTGTCTCCGGTTCTGTTCATAATTTTTATGGACAGGATTTCTAGGCGCAGCCAAGTGGCGGAGGGCTTTCGCTTTGGTGGCCTCAGAATCTCATCTCTGATTTTTGCGGATGATGTGGTTCTGTTGGCTTCATCGGGTGAGGGCCTCCAGCTCGCACTGGAACGGTTCGCAGCCGAGTGTGAAGCAGCGGGAATGAGGATCAGCACTTCCAAACCTGAGGCCATGGTTCTCAGCTGGAAAAGGGTGGAGTGCCCACTCCGGGTCGGGGATGAGTTCCTGCCCCAAGTGGAGGAGTTCAAGTATCTCGGGGTCTTGTTCGCGAGTGATGGGAGAAGGGAGCCGGAGATCGACAGACGGATTGGGGCTGCAGCTGCAGTAATGCGGACGCTGCACCGGTCCGTCGTGGTGAAGAGGGAGCTGAGTGTAAAAGCGAAGCTCTCAATTTACCGGTCGATCTACGTCCCTACCCTCACCTATGGCCACGAGCTGTGGGTAGTGACCGAAAGAATGAGATCGCGGATACAAGCGGCAGAAATGAGCTTCCTCCGAAGGGTGGCTGGCCTCTCCCTTAGAGATAGGGTGAGAAGTTCGGCCATCCGGGAGGGGCTCAGAGTAGAGCAGCTGCTGCTCCACATCGAAAGGAGCCAGCTGAGGTGGTTCGGGCATCTGACAAGGATGCCCCCTGGGCGCCTCCTGGGTGAGGTGTTCCAGGCATGTCCCACCGGGAGGAGGCCCCGGGGCAGACCCAGGACACGCTGGAGAGATTATATCTCTCTCAGCTGGCCTGGGAACGCCTTGGTGTTCCCCCAGATAAGCTGGAGGAGGTGGCTGGGGAGAGGGAGGTCTGGGCCTCTTTGCTTAGGCTGCTGCCCCCGCGACCCGGCCCCGGACAAAGCGGATGAAGATGGATGGATGGAAAATTTTATATAATTATTTAGCCTTGTTGTGCAAACAAGCCTGCATAACTTAATAAATACAGAATTTGAAAAAAAGCAAACCTAAAAAGAAACATGAGTACCTGTGATACAGTGATACTTTTGGTAAACAACCATTTGACTAACATGTGTGTCTCACCTGCTCTTGTTCATCTCTGTTCTGTTCCTCTCTCTCCCTCTTTGTGCTGACAATCATCAAATATACAGTTGAAACCAGATATTTACAAACTCTTCAGATAAAAACAAACACTTTTTAATTGTAACATCAAATCAGACTAAATGTTTATTTTTTTAGATTGATAAATATATTATTTATCAATAACAATATTTGTTAACTTTAAGAGTAAAGAGAGAAATCGTCTGTATTTCTTAATTGTAAATGGCACCAAATTGTATTCAAACTTGAGCCACACTTATGGAGCTCCACAGTTCTTTTCCTGGTGTTTTGGTTGACATCTCTTGATGTTCCCATGTCACAGAAACAGGCTCTGTGTTTTGCCTTATATGCATCCACAGCTGTGCCACCGATTTACTCACATGGACTCTACTAAACTATCAGAAGCTTCTTCAGCTCAGAATGGAATCGTCTGGAGTTTTCTTATTAATTAACAATAAACTTAGTGTATATGTACTCCTAAATATGATGAAAGTGATAAAAATAGCTCTGTCTCTCTTTATTCTGACATTTAACTAATTCAAAAGATATTTCAATATTTATTTATTTATTTATTTATTTTTTCTCAAATCTCTTTATTTGGTTTTCCAGTGTTCTTTATCATAAAGGCTACTAAGATTCAAATATAAATGATTGCATATATACAATAGGAAAAAACAAAGTAAAAACAAAACAACAACACCAACAACAAAAAAGGCAACAACAAACAACGTTGGACAGAGGATGCTATTTATCGAACTACCAATAAGGCTCAGTGACCATTTATATCTGTACAGTATTGAAGAAATCTATAAAAGGTTGCCAGGTTGAATGGAATTCCTCCAACCTCCCCTTTAGTAGGAGTTTAATTCTTTCCAGCTGCAAGTGTCTCAATACATCTTGTATTAACGCTGATGTGGTAGGAAGCACCTTTTGTTTCCAGTTTAATAGAATCAAACGGCGTGCCAGCAGCGTCACAAAACGTATCACATTATTTTGGGTGGCTGATAGGTCTACAACAACCGGCTTCACTCCAAATAAAGCACAGATTGGGTCTGGCTTAAGTGTTTTTTTTAGAATTTTAGACAAGATATGAAAGACATTATTCCAATATGTTGTTATACAGGGACAAGTCCAAAACATATGCGCCAGTGAAGCAGGTTGCTGTTTACATCTTTCGCAGGACGAGTTTACGTTGGGGAACATTTTTGACAGTTTCAACTTTGATAAATGGAGTCTATGTAGCACTTTAAACTGTAAGAGTCCATGACGAATGCAAACAGAGGAAGAGTGTACATTTTCCTGGGCTTTTTTCCATTGATTGTCTGTAATTCTCGTACCAAGGTCACGCTGCCAGGCCTCTTTCAGATAGTCAAGTGTGACAGTTCCATCCAGTTGTGACAAAGCGTTGTGAATTTTTGTTATTAGTCCTTTCTTGAGTGGATCAAACTGAAATAAGTTATCTAAGGCAGAGTCTGGGGGCCGACCTGGAAAAGATGGAAAAAGCTTCCCTACAAAGCTTCTGATCTGTAAGTATTTGAAAAAGTCATTACTGTGCAAGTCAAATTTTCTTGCAGTTGCCGGAATGTGGGAAAAACCTTGTTGATGAATAAATCCTTTATTGAGTGCAGCCCCTTGTGGTTCCATTGGAGAATTAAATGTTTGAGAGTGATGGTGCGAATGATGCGTTATTCATGAGTGGAGTTAGTATGGAAGCTTCCTTCCACCCGAAATGTTTCCTTATCTGTGTCCAGATTTTAATTGTATGAGAGACTACAGGATTTTTAAAGTCATGTTTAGGGATAGGGAGAGCTGAATAGATCATAGCTTCTAATGAGGAGGGGTAGCAGCTTTCATTCTCCATCGTTGTCCAGTCGGCCCCCTTAGTCCGCAACCAAAACGACATGGAACGAACATTACATGACCAATAATACAGACGGAAGCATGGTAACCCCATCCCTCCCTGACATGTCAGTCTCTGCAGGTAGCTTTTCTTGATTCTTGGATTCTTTCTGTTCCATATGAAATAGGATATTAAGGAGTCTAATTTATTAAAAAAGGCTTTATTAATCACAATAGGGATACACTGAAATAAAAATAAGAATTTGGGAAGAATATTCATTCTAACAATGTTTATCCTCCCTGCTGGTGAAATTGGTAGATTAATCCATTTGTCTATGTTATTTTTGGTTTCATCATATAGTTTAGAGAGATTGTGTTTAAATAAACCACAATAATCCTGAGTGACATTTATTCCAAGATATTGGAACTGTTTAGAAACCCGGAATGGCAAGGTACTGAAACAACTTGGGTTACCTATTGCTTTAGAGTTGTCATGGTCCTGAGTCTGAGGACTCAGTGTTTTGTGTTTCCTTATGCTTTTGTTCATTCCGAGTGTGTATTCTGTTGTGATTTTGCCATTTGTTAGGTTTCTGTTCTCTGCCTGCCTGCTCCCACTTCTCTGTCTGTCTGTCCATGGTGTTATTGTGTCTGCTCATGAGTCTGCCTGTCAAGTTCAGTGTCCTGTCTGGTTCTGTGTCTGTTTCCTGTTTTATTCTGAAAGTTCATATCACATGTCAGTGTGTTCAGTTTTACCTCTCCCCTGTCTCGTTATGCCCATTAGTTCCAGCTGTGTCCCCTCCTGTGTGCCATTTCCTGATTACCTGGTGTGTGTATTTATAGTTGGTGTCTGCTTCTTGTGGCGTCGTCTGTATTTCTCTGTGAACCTCCCGTGTAGTCTGCACTGTTCCATGTTTCTTCGTGTCTCTCTGCTCCTCGCTTCATGTCCTCCATTTTTGCATTAGGTTTCCCAGTTTAGGTTTATGTTCGGTTCTGCCCACACCTTGGTTTTGTGCACTGTAAATAAAACCCACTTGCACCTCCGCCATTGTCTGCTATTGGATCCTCCTTTCTCACCCTCCACACGACTGCCGCCCCAGCCGTGACAGAACGACAAATTAAGAGTGTAATATCTTTATTAAGTTGTTATTTATTAATGCATACATAATAATGTGCTCGGTGACATAAAGGTCCCCTTTCCAGAGTTTGTGTGCTGCGTAGTTTTTTTCTCTTTGTTTTAGTTGTTTTGTTTTTCCATCTTCTATTCACAACCCAGTGTTTAAAATGTTTAAAAGGTTAAATAATATGCTTATTTAATAATGTTCTACAAAGAGGTCAATGTGTTTGGGATCTTATTAGATCTCTCAGAAAAGCTGTCAGAGCAAAACTTTTTTTCTTTCATAATAACAGCTTAATGTTAAACCGCTGAGTCCATCTAAAACATGTTTGTGCATCAGGACCAACCTGATACATAGAGTTCTGCTGGAGGATGTTGCTTAGTGGCAAAACATTGGTCTGATTGAGCTTTTTGGTTGTTCAGAACTCACTCAGCCTTTGGAGTTAGTTTTTAGGACATCCTGATAATAATGAACTACATTAGTCCAGCCTAGAAGCAATAATAATATTACTTTAAGATAATAATAACAATAATATTTCAGGTTGTTAGAGATTTACAGTTATCAAACAGTTAGGTGAATAAACAACACTGAGACACTTGGAGACTGTTAACGTGCTGCACGGGTGAGAGCTCAGAGAGAGACTCACTCACACCGAGCTGCAGTAGTTCGTCTTTATTTATAGTAAGCAGGGTGAAACAAGCATAGCAGTTTCCTTTAATTTTGCATACGTGTGTGTGTGTGTGTGTGTGTGTGTGTGTGTGTGTGTGTGTGTGTGTGTGTGTGTAAATGTCACAGGGTGAACTTCCTGTTTCTAGAGACAGAGCGAGTAGTACATTTTGTTCTTTTCCTATTAAGAGTAAAATATGAACATATACTTTAATGTATATAAAGTATGTTTGCTTGGTATGTAAACCAAGCAAACAAATCAGGAAGAGGAATCATTGATCAATGACTGCTGAACATAAACCTTATAAAAGCGTTTCTTCCTTAACACAGCTGAATACCTCATGAAGTTCCTCAACAGAGTGCCAAGAGTGTGCAAAGCAGTGATCAAAGCAAAGGTTGACTATTTAAAAAAATATAACATAAACATAACAAACATATTTATTTATAGTTATTTCATTCTTTTTTCTTTACTACAAAATTACACATGTGTTCATTTAGAGTTTTGGTGCCTTCAGTAACAATCTACAAAATAAAGAAGTAAAAATAAAGTAAAAAGAAGTAAAAATGAAAAGCTGTGTCCAAACTGTGTGTATTATGTAGAAACGTCTCCACTAGTTTCACATAAGCATGATCTCACAAAATAATTTTTAATCCAGCAGACCTGACGTTATTTTGTCCCTCCAAAGCGTAAAACACAAAATCATCCTGATTCCTCACAGGATTGTGGAATAATTTTACACAGAATCTGACACCTCAGCTCTATAGAAGATGGATGGACTAAGCAAATTTAGTCCATCCATCTTCCTCTGCTTATCCAGGGACTGTCACTAACCAAATTTTTAAGCAGGAGAAAAAATAGCACTTTTAAGGACATGAAAAGCTTTATCGACAAAAACAAGGCACCCTGCCCCTGTAATCTTTTATTTACAATATTGTATTTGGTTAAAATGTTCTGATGGTTCAAATATTTTATATTATTTAGTTGTTGCAAAATAATGTGTGTGCCAGTCTCCAATGAGACATTTACAAGTGTGTAACAATATACTATGTCTATATACACTCAACAAAAATATAAACGCAACACCTTTGTTACTGCTCCCATTCCCCATGGGATGGACGTAGAGACCTAAAATTCATTCCAGATACACAATATAACCATCCCTCCCAAACAGTGGTCACAAATCAGTCCAAATGTGTGGTAGTGGGCACATCTGCTATATTGAGATAATCCATCCCACCTCACAGGTGTGCCACATCAGGATGCTGATCTGACATCATGAGTAGTGCACAGGTGTACCTCAGACTGCCCACAACAAAAGGCCACCCTGTAGTTTCTGACACTTTGCATGTTTAGCATGAGGCTAAAATTCCCCCTCAGTGGGTCACTGGTGACCTCCTGGATGTTCAGAGGTTCATTAAATCCAACATGACTAAAAACTCAAATGTCAAAGGAAATAAACAAAATATTTAAAGTCAATCATTCTGATCATAATTGTACTTTGACCTTTAACCTCTCTGCTCTGTGTTGTTTCCTCTTTCAGACCCAAAGATCATCACAGCTGAGTCTGGACAGAACGTCACTCTGACATGTCGAGCTCCAAACAACACAGTTACAGTTTTAAACTGGACAAGATCTGACCTGAAGCCAGAATATGTGCTTTTGTACCAGCATGGTTCCTCTGATTCAACACACCAGCATCCATCTTTTAAGAACCGGGTGGATCTGCAGGACAGACAGATGAAGGGTGGAGACGTGTCTTTGATTCTGAAGAACGTGACGATTAATGACACTGGAACATACGAGTGTCATGTGTTCATGAATGAAACAAGGTCATGGATGAACATCAGCTTCGTATACCTGGTTGTTCCTCCAGGTGAGTGAGTAGAGCTGAGTGTGTGTGTATCAGAGGTGAAGCTGCTTCCTGGTTGTTGATGTTTGTTTGTTGTATGGATGAGCTGGTGGATGTCAGAGGTAGACAGATGTTTCTCCAGCTGTTGTCTTTGTGGCTGGTAGTCTAGAGTTGACTTGTTCTTACTTATTATCAGCACATGTTGTTGTTCTGTGGAAGCTAACATCTTGTAGTTTCTGACACTTTGCATGTTTAGCATGAGGCTAAAATTCCCCCTCAGTGGGTCACTGGTGACCTGCTGGATGTTCAGAGGTTCATTAAATCCAACAGGACTAAAAACACAAATGTCAAAGGAAATAAACAAAATATTTAAAGTCAATCATTCTGATCATAATTGTACTTTGACCTTTAACCTCTCTGCTCTGTGTTGTTTCCTCTTTCAGACCCAAAGATCATCACAGCTGAGTCTGGACAGAACGCCACTCTGACATGTCGAGCTCCAAACAACACAGTTACAGTTTTAAACTGGACAAGATCTGACCTGAAGCCAGAATATGTGCTTTTGTACCAGCATGGTTCCTCTGATTCAACACACCAGCATCCATCTTTTAAGAACCGTGTGGATCTGCAGGACAGACAGATGAAGGGTGGAGACGTGTCTTTGATTCTGAAGAACGTGACGATTAATGACACTGGAACATACGAGTGTTGTGTGTTCATGAATGAAACAGACTCATTGAAGATTCCCAGCATCATCTACCTGGCTGTTGTTCCTCCAGGTGAGTGAGTAGAGTTGAGTGTGTGTGTGATCAGAGGTGAAGCTGCTTCCTGGTTGCTGATGTTTGTTTGTTGTATGGATGAGCTGGTGGATGTCAGAGGTAGACAGATGTTTCTCCAGCTGTTGTCTTTGTGGCTGGTAGTCTAGAGTTGACTTGTTCTTACTTATTATCAGCACATGTTGTTGTTCTGTGGAAGCTAACATCTTGTAGTTTCTGACACTTTGCATGTTTAGCACGAGGCTAAAATTCCCCCTCAGTGGGTCACTGGTAGGGATGGGTATCGTTTAGGTTTTATCTGATACCAGGACCAAACTGGTACTTTTGAAACGGTGCCGGTGCTTAAACGGTGCTTAAAAAAAGGAGAACACAAAATTGGTCCAAAAACCTCTCATGTTTAACTGTTTTCCACCTTTTTTGGTCATTTTAGCCTTTATACCGGTACCCATCCCTAGTCACTGGTGACCTGGTGGATGTTCAGAGGTTCATTAAATCCAACATGACTAAAAACTCAAATGTCAAAGGAAATAAACAAAATATTTAAAGTCAATCATTCTATCATAATTGTACTTTGACCTTTAACCTCTCTGCTCTGTGTTGTTTCCTCTTTCAGACCCAAAGATCATCACAGCTAAGTCTGGACAGAACGTCACTCTGACATGTCGAACTCCAACCAAGAAGATCAGAAGTGTAGTATGGAGCAGAACTGACAAGCCAGGATTTGTGCTTTTGTACCAGGATGGTCACTTTGTTACAGATGACCAGCATCCATCTTTTAAGAACCGGGTGGATCTGCAGGAAAGACAGATGAAGTATGGAGACGTGTCTTTGAATCTGAAGGATGTGAGGATCAATGACACTGGAACATACATGTGTCGTGTCCTCAATGAAAGAACCAGCTCATTGAAGATCATCAGTATCGTCTACTTGAGTGTTCCTCCAGGTGAGTGAGTAGAGTTGAGTGTGTGATCAGAGGTAAATGGTCTGTATTTATATAGCGCTTTTCTAGTCTCTAAGGACCCCAAAACGCTTTTCACATCCAGTCATCCACCCATTCACACACTGGTGATGGCAGCTACATTGTAGCCACAGCCACCCTGGGGCGCACTGACAGAGGCGAGGCTGCCAGACACTGGCGCCACCGGGCCCTCTGACCACCACCAATAGGCAACGGGTGAAGTGTCTTGCCCAAGGACACAACGACCGAGACTGTCGGAGCCGGGGCTCGAACCGGCAACCTTCCGATTACAAGGCGAACTCCCAACTGTTGAGCCACGATCGCCCCAGAGGTGAAGCTGCTTCCTGGTTGTTGATGTGTGTTTGTTGTATGGATGAGCTGGTGGATGTCAGAGGTAGACAGATGTTTCTCCAGCTGTTGTCTTTGTGGCTGGTAGTCTAGAGTTGTAGAGCAGCATTGTTTGGTTAGAGCAGAAACAAAGACATTTATGAATCCGTCTCTTCTTCTCTTGCTCTCTAACTCGTCTGTAAACATGAAACTTAGATTACACAGGAAACACGTGATCTCACCCAAAGAACAGTCGCCGTCCTGCTTTGAAACAACCAGAACAAAACAAAAGCACGTTTGCACTATTCCAGCACGGCTGGAGCACACACTGGCTGATGTGACAATTCATGGATATAATTTCCAATATTTCTTTAGCTCCCACCACATCTTTAACAACCATGTGGGGTCAGGGGTCATGTTTGGCTTGAGACTTTTGAAAAGTAAATCATCAGTATCTCTGTGACCAGCTGTGATAAACTGCTGATAAATTAACACATTAATCTTTGTGCTTTAAACGTACCTGCCAGAGCAAATACATAACAGCCATAATACACAGTTTGTCTGTGTAACAACTGTAAAAAACTATTGTAAGGAGCTGGACTTCTTCAAGTTTGTTTAAAACGTTTAATCCGAGAAGCTTCTTCAGTTCTAAGAGCAACGGGTGGATCTCCCAGATTTTTAAGCCCTATGGGAGTGTCCCCCAGGAGGGTCATGGAGCACCTGTTGATCCTATTGATCCCACCATTCTGATGGACATAGAAGAGCCACCTCCACAGGACAAGACTCAGCAGTCCATCTGCATCTAAAGGTCAAAGGTCACTCTTTCGAGGATGCCAATGTTCACATTTTGGACAGAGAGGACAGATGGTTTGAAAGAGGAGTGAAAGAAGCATCTATGTCCACTGTGAGCGACCATCTTTGAACAGAGGCGGTGGTTTACGACACCAACTCTCTGCCATCTATAATCCAGTTTTTAGATCCCTTCTATTGCACCCGATCCTTTTATTCCCTTTACTGAACAGAGACAACACGACTCAGTTGGTCAAAACTCTTAAATCATTCTTTTATTCATTTCTGGAAATGGAGATATGCTCAGGGCTAAAGCCTCCGCAAATCTGAAGCTTTACAAGCCAAAACATGTATGTAGTTTCGATAAAAACAACTCCTTCTGGGCTGACTAGTGTGTGTGTGTTACTTAGTTCCACTTTTTCTGTCTGGTTTCCTGTTCTTATTATATTGCCTCTGCAGCTCTGCACTTCCTGTATTTTTAAACTTCCACTAACTTAAACCTCTGTTGCTAAGGCCTGTCACGCTCTGACCTAGTTCTCGCTCACATCTGGCCTTGCTTTATAGAGGCTTTTATTATTAAAATACATAAAATAAGCACTAAGAATATATGTTTATTCCGTAACACTTCCCAGACGCCTTAACACCCACTCACAACCTGGGCCACCTGACCTCAGGAAATCACATGATAGGGTGGGCCAGGTTTCACAATGAGCTCACCAGAAACCCTGGCTGATTGTGACCCACACCTGTTTTCACACCTTGGCTCATGTGATTAGGTAGAGGATCATCAGAGGGTCCATGTCCCTCTTGGGGGGGAAACTCCCACAGAGCTTGAATCTGAATCACAGGTTCCGATGTTTCAGCCTCATAATAAACAAACACAGGTTCAGAGAGTCGAGGATTTGACCTTCCAAAAGTCTCAGACATGTTTTAACGAACTCTCAGTCTGCAAATTATAAAGAACAGCTGGATCAGTTTTAGTCATATTTAGTCAGATCATCCGTTTCCTTTGTTAAATTAAGAAAAATCCACCAGTATTTTCTCTCTTTATACATATTGTGAATAGTTTGTATTAATCTGTTGTCCTGAACTAGAAGAGGAAACGGATTCTGTTCTGTTCTTCACTCATCACCTACCTGACAGCTGACACCTCACACCTGTTTCTCACCTGCAGGTCAGACAGGAGGAGACACAGAGGCTGGAGGGAAGGAGGATGGAGGGAAGGAGACTGGAGGGAAGGAGGCTGGAGGGAAGGAGGATGGATCTGCTCGACTGATAGTTGGTCTGTCAGTTTCTGCTGTGCTTCTTGTTGTTGTTGCTCTTCTTATTAATCTGATCTGCAGAAAATATGAGAGGGGTTTTAGCACAAGAAAACAAAACCAGAGAAAAAAACGTAAAAAAACAATTGAAAGGTCAGAAAATTATTCAAAGCTGAACTCTGAGCCTGGTGTTGCATGAAGTCACTGTTACCCAGTGTGATGAAAAACAGATGATCAAGGACAGAAAGAAACTGATGATGCCTCATGTGACTTTTCCTGCCTCATGTGACTTTTCCTGCCTCATGTGACTTTTCCTGCCTCGTGTGACTTTTCCTGCCTCATGTGACTTTTCCTCCTTAAGCCCAGCCCACTGGGAGACAGCTTGTACTTTGTTCTCCGTGGTTTGTAAATCCATCGTATCAAATTTGACAGAGTGTTGCCAATTTAGAGACTTTGTTGCAATATGTAGCGAGTTTTCAGTCACCCTTAGTGGTTTTTTCCGCCCCTAGCGACAAATCTGGCAACTTTTCTGGTGTTATTGGAGACGTATGACCACTGTTTCGCTCTTACAAGCAGCGGGTGCTGCCGTCTGCACGTCTGCCAAAGCGCTCACAGGCGGTCGCACACAGCAGTCGCCCCCAGCTGCTGTCAGCGCAGAAGATGTTCACGAGTCCAAACTACAAACGAATCGCACACGAAGCCGCTGCTTCCGCACTGACTGTGACGCAGGCCTGCAGCAGCGGTAGATTGGTTTGTGTCTAAACCAAATCGATGCTCTAAAATGCATCATTCCAATCATAAAGAATGAGGGTTGGAATTGTGACATAAAAACAAACAATAATTGCTAAAAGAAATGTAATTTAAATATGTAGTAAGTTCTTTTAGGGTGTCTTTTTTAAAAGACTTTATGTCTCTTCCACGATGTCATTTCTCTCTCCTACAGCGTCCGTTACAGTTACATACATTTGCTGATGTGATGACGTCATTTAACAACAGCCAATAGCGAGTTCCTTTACCGAGGAGTCGGCAACACTGAGTAGTAGTTAAATCGGAAGTGTGGAGTCAGTTGCTTAAATCTTTCAGCTTTTTTAAACCTTAAATTTAATTAAATCTCATCAGGTTTTAAACTCAGGTTCAGTTATTCTCTGAAATTAGCGACAAATTTAGACTTCAGAACAAATCAAAGATCACGCTGCTCCGCTTTGCTGTTTGCTGTCGTCGTCGTGTTCGCCTCTGCAGGTGAGGTTTACAGTTAGAAACTAAACTGAGTTTATCTGACAACAATAGACCAGTATCGACTAGTTTACATGTTGTTAAGAGTAATAATAACAATGATAATAATATGGATTTAGTTTGTCTGTGTGGACACGTGGAAACATCTGTAATCCAGCTGTGACAGAGACAAAGAAGTGTAATGTGTGTGTCAGTGTGATGTGTTGTAGTGTCAGGAGTCAGGATGCAGCTACAAAGCTTCTTGTTCAGTGTATACAAACAGCTGTAGCTCCATAAAGGCAGCATGCAGAGACTCAGTGTCTTATAATGAGAGGCTGCTTTCTCTCACACATTATGTTCACTTATTATCAGCACATGTTGTTGTTCTGTGGAAGCTAACATCTTGTAGTTTCTGACACTTTGCATGTTTAGCATGAGGCTAAAATTCCCCCTCAGTGGGTCACTGGTGACCTGCTGGATGTTCAGAGGTTCATTAAATCCAACATGACTAAAAACTCAAATATCAAAGGAAATAAACAAAATATTTAAAGTCAATCATTCTGATCATAATTGTACTTTGACCTTTAACCTCTCTGCTCTGTGTTGTTTCCTCTTTCAGAGCCAAAGATCATCAGAGCTGAGTCTGGACAGAACGCCACTCTGACATGTCGAGCTCCAAACAACAACATCACAGCTGTGCACTGGAAGAACGCTGACCTGAAGCCAGAATATGTGCTTTTGTACCAGCATGGTCTCTCTGATTCAACACACCAGCATCCATCTTTTAAGAACCGGGTGGATCTGCAGGACAGACAGATGAAGGATGGAGACGTGTCTTTGATTCTGAAGGATGTGACGATTAATGACACTGGAACATACATGTGTCGTGTGTTCATGAATGAAACAAGGTCATGGATGAACATCAGCTTCGTATACCTGGTTGTTCCTCCAGGTGAGTGAGTAGAGCTGAGTGTGTGTGATCAGAGGTGAAGCTGCTTCCTGGTTGTTGATGTTTGTTTGTTGTATGGATGAGCTGGTGGATGTCAGAGGTAGACAGATGTTTTTCCAGCTGTTGTCTTTGTGGCTGGTAGTCCAGCATCCACCCACACTCAGTTGGCCTCCATCAGTTTTCTTTAGCACAGATGTGTCCTGCTCACTCTGGAGTCAGTGTTATCATCCTCATCTGTGACAATGTGAGACTCCAGCTGAGCTAGTTTGTTATTTATTAATTCACTGACTTCTATTATGTCCTGATAGTTTAACCTCAGAGTTTAATCCATGTGTAGCTGAGCAGACTCGCTGCATGTTGTTGCTGTTACAGAGAGAGGACGGCTGCTGTCACTCTGTCAGGTTTAGATCAAATCAAACTAAGCTGGCAGTTTATCTGAACACAGGCAGTGCTTATTGTAAAGTATCTTTACTGCAGCTGTGTTAAAAACATGGCTGCCCTCTCGCTGTAATGAGACCAGCTGAGCTGAGTTACTGATCTGGAAGCAGTTTCCAAACTCCTGAGACTGATCACAGTGTGGCTTTGAACCTCTCATGCTGAAATCATCAGTATCTCTGTGACCAGCTGTGATAAACTGCTGATAAATTAATGAATTAATCTTTGCCAGAGCAAATACATAACAGCCATATTTGTCACGGTCCGGCTGGCAGACCGTGGGGAAAGGAGGACCCAGGCGCGGCGCTCTGTGTGTTTATTTACAGTGTGGTAAATATCGATGCACAATTAATCCCCGTGCTCCCCAAGGCTCCCGTGTGTGTCCATTGGCGTCCGTGTTCGTACTCCCCGCTGTCGTGACTCTGCACACCCTGTGCGTGCTGTTCTTCCTCTCCACGTTCCTCCTGTAGGAAAACAATAGAGGCAGCCGTTAAACACTGACCCCGCGGGGACACTCACTCACTCACTCACTCACTCACTCACTCACTCACTCACTCACTCACTCACTCTGACTTGGGAGTCTCACGCAGTAATCCCACATCTGTGGGAGCTCCAAGACTCTCCTAAGTAGCTCCCCCGGCGAGCCCTGATCAGCAGCAGGTGTGTGGCTTCGGGTGTTGCCAGTCCCCTAGCAGGGCCACACCCACTATACCTCAAGGTGCCTGTAAACAAGAGTTCAGACACACACACACACACACACACACACACACACACACACACACTCATATCTACAAACATGGAGAAGAGGGGCAGCAACACCAAAAATACATGTAATATAACAGGTCCATAACTGCTCAGGGATCCTGGGTCGCTCAGACATAGGACCCTGACAATAATACAGTTTGTCTGTGTAACAACTGTAAAAAACTATTGTAAGGAGCTGGACTTCTTCAAGTTTGTTTAAAACGTTTAATCCAGTCAAATAATAAAGAACAGCTGGATCAGTTTTAGTCATGTTTAGTCAGAACATCTGTTTCCTTTTAAGAAGCTCGAAAAATCCACCAGTATTTTCTCTCTTTATACATATTGTGAATAGTTTGTATTAATCTGTTCTCCTGAACTAGAAGAGGAAACGGATTCTGTTCTGTTCTTCACTCATCACCTACCTGACAGCTGACACCTCACACCTGTTTCTCACCTGCAGGTCAGACAGGAGGAGACACAGAGGATGGAGGGAAGGAGGCTGGAGGGAAGGAGGCTGGAGGGAAGGAGGCTGGAGAGAAGGAGGCTGGAGGGAAGGAGGACGGATCTGCTCGACTGATAGTTGGTCTGTCAGTTTCTGCTGTGCTTCTTGTTGTTGTTGCTCTTCTTATTAATCTGATCTGCAGAAAATATGAGAGGGGTTTTAGCACAACAAAACAAAACCAGAGAAAAAAAACGTAAAAAAATAATTGAAAGGGCTGCAAAGTATTCAAAGCTGAATAAAGCTGAGCCTGATGTTGCATAAAGTCACTGTTACCCAGCATGATGAAAAACAGATGATCAAGGACAGAAAGAAACTGATGATGCCTCATGTGACTTTTCCTCCTTAAGTCCAGCCCACTGGGAGACAGCTTGTACTTTGTTCTCCGTGGTTTGTAAATCCATCGTATCAAATTTGACGGAGCTTACAAACTGTTATAGACTCAGTTTGGGCTGAAACTTGGTGACTTTTCCTAAAATGACCCAAAATACACGACAATGAATGGATTGAAATATTTTCTACTGTTGTACAGATGATGCAGACGTTCGTACACTGACAGTGTTTCGGGACAAGTTTGACTCGTGTCTGTTCAGATGGATTTTCAGATCCACCAGTTTGGCTAAAATTAAGGAACATTGTGATTTTAGGGAAAGTTGACACTGTGAAAACATTTTCATACAAACTCACAAACATGATGTACACACGCATGTTTGTGTATCTGTAATGAGACAGAACTGGGTCTCATATGGCTCACACGAGACCCAGTTCATGGCTGAAGCCTTTATGGGTGACATGATGTCATACATGTCCTGAAGTGGATTCTGGATTTCTGACGTCCTTAATCACTACAGCAGTGAGGTCAGTGTGACGAACTGATGCTCTGTTCTCTGGCCTGACAAAGCTTTAACTCCAAACATCTCTCCACTGTTAGAGGATCAGTTTTTTATGGCCTGACAGTGTGAAGCCTCCACCTACATCACCGAACTGCTCCGCCTTGCTCCACTTCTGCACTCTTGAGTCTGTGACCTTCTTTAAACAGCTTGTTTTTGTGTTTGTGGTGTTTTGCTCGGCTGTGCCCTTTTTAACACTGTTGTGTTTAACTTTGTTTTTTTTTATATCTCTGGAAATAAAAGTTTGGTTTGTAAAGAAAATGAGTGAAATCTCTCTCTGAGGATCCTCAGCGTCACTGTGACACGTGCCTGTATGTGCACATCTTTACTTTTAATAAGATGTTTCAACATGCAGACGTGAATCTAACACAGTAACAGCTGCCTTTGTTTCAGATCCAGCTCATTCCAGTTCACTGACAAAGTTTTGGTGCTGCGATAACGACTCTGAGCCGATGAAGCTCTGATGACTCTGATAACATCTCCCTCCCAGTAATAACCTCCCAGCAGCAACTATGACAGACACGTCTCCTGACAGTGACACTCTTACAGATACACATTCAAGACTCAAGAGCTTTATTGTCAATACAGCAGTAGACACAGTATACAGCTTACCACATGGTGCATTTATAAGTATGCAAAAGATATCTCTCTCCAAGAGATGTAAAACTCAAAATTACAAATACATAACATACTAAACTTTGTGATGCGGCTGCTGCTGCTCCACATGTTAGTAAATCTGACCCTAAATCTTCCTGCTTCTCTTAGAGCACACAGGTAACGGCTGCCCTTAGCATGAAGGTGTGTCTGCAACATGATGAAGCTCGTCTAGAGCAATGATTACAATCTGCTCCGGGGCAGCTGGAGAGTCCTGTTTGCTGTTTGCCTCCTTTAGAAAATAGAATAAGAGCCAGAAACTTCTTCTCAACACAAAATAGTCTTTGAATGTGTTTTATCTTATTTTCTAGGGTCCATTAGAGTGACCGTGGATACAAAGTGATGTTAGTGGAGAATTAAAGGTTTTAGTAAAAAGTGTGAAGGTTGACAGTTTGATTACAGCTGCTCAAACTGATTTCCTGTTCTTTGTATGTTTGTCACACTTATTAAATGTTTCAGATCAGGATGATGTAGCTTTGGATTTGTTCCCTTAATAACAAACATCTTCATTTACAAACTTCAGTTTGTGTTTTCTTTGTTTAATATTTTAATGTGTTTGATCTGAAACATTTAAGTGTGACAAACATACGAAAACCAGGAAACCAGGAAGGAAACAAACTCTGTTTCACTCTGTTTGTTTCCATCTTATGTTCTTATATGTTGTTTGACTGCAGGTTTCCTCAATCTTATAAACAGAACATTTGCATAATGACTGAAAGCAGCCCACTGAAGGAAGAATGGGCTGGGAGGTCAGAGATCAGTGGGCTTTGGTCAGTGGTTGTTGATCATGACCTGACAGATCTGTATCCTGTGTGTGCACCCACTGTGGGCCTTTTCTGTGCTTAGTGTCAGCCTGAGCTCCATGCAGGCCTCAAAGGCCAAGCAATTTAAAAGCTTCACCAAAACAAGGCACCACTCAAATAGCTGGACCCAGGCTCGCCGCCCTTATGGAGGAAAACATAGAAGATGATCTCTGTGAGTTATTTTTACTGTCATATTATAAAATGTGATGTTCTAGCATCATGTTATTCTTCTTAAGCCTTTGAAAAGCTTCCTCTGTGTCCATTAAACTGATGACTTTAGTGCTGCTGTCTACTTGTTACATTTAGTACTGTTTCATTTTCAACCTAGGAAGATCTGTAAGAAGGACTCACAATATAACTTAATACTGTAAGATTACTTACAGGTAAAATACTCAGATTGTACTTAGATAAAAGTCATCACAGACTCGCCCAGCCTGACTGCCTTGAAGCTCAGGTGTCTTCACTGCCTCCTCTGATAAGAGCTGGAGACCTGAGTAGGTTCGTCACCCATCAGCAGCAGATCACCTCTCGATCGGGCACGTTTTCATCTGGGAGGCTTTTAGAGCTCACTGCCCTCGGCGTCGCTGCTGGAACAACCAAGTTTTGCTATTGAATCTTTGACCTGCTGATCTCACAGAGGCAGGAGACCCAGAACATCCATGCCAGCTTCAGTTTATGCTCTGTCCTGTCATCCAATCAGATTTGCATGTAATACACTGATATTCAGCCCCAGCCTGGTGTTCTCTCCATCTCTGACCTTTCACACAATTTAAACTAACAAACTTTCTCTTTAAAACTGTTTGTCAATCACAATTTACTCGATTTATTATTATTCTATCACATATTTATATCAGTCATAATGAACTCAGTATGATCTGAGCTGTAAACCTGTATTGATCATCACAAACCTTTATAGCGCTTCAGAGCAGCTCCTTCAGTGGCTGCAGCACCCACGATGTGGGACGGAGAGATTTCCTCCCCTCTGCTGTCAGACTCCACCACAAAGACTTTGCAGCTGATCAAACACACACATGTGCAATAGGACTAAGTGTAACACTCTTTTTCTGACAACGTTGTATTTGTACTCAGTTGTATATAGCATGTGTATTCTATTTTTATCCTATCATTCTATTCTATTCTATTGGGTACAGTTGTGTACAGTTTCTTATTCTATTCCAGTGTTCTCTCATGTTTGCTATGTAACTGCACTGTCCACTTCCTGCTGTAACAAAACAAATTTCCCACATGTGGGACTAATAAAGATGCTCTTATCGTTACTGTATAACCACAGGTTCACTTCACATTTGGTAGAATATAAAAGGACAAAGCTGGACAATTGTCATCACATTTCTCATTAGTTGCTGTTAGCACAAGCACACAAAGAAAGCAGAGCTTTAGCTTTAGCTCCCTACATCACTTTTAAGCCTGGATGTTGAGGCTTTTGCTTCCTCTCAGCTGTGATGACATCTCTGTCTGCTCCATCTCACCCAACATCATCCATCTGACCTGATGCTACCTGACAAACTAAAGATAAAATATTAAATTCATTTTGCATCACTTACATTTAAAATACATTTAAGGTGGATTTCTTAAAAGGGAAGGGACTGACCTAACTGTTGTGTCGAGACAGGTGTGAAGGGAGTTCAATCCAGTCTTATACTACGGACGTGTTTGGTTTTGGTCTGTAATACGTTGAGTTTATTATCTATAAGTTAACATAGCAAATCCTCCATCCAGAGGCTAAAGTGATATCAGAGCTAGACTACTTTAAGTGGAAACAGATGATCGTCTGAGCCTTAAATGAAATAAGGTTAAAAAGAAATGCTGCTATCGACAGTGTGAGGCAGTGAGCTCTGTTATACCATATTTTTTAATTTTCTTTATTATTATTATATTATAGTGTTATTACCTTCCTGTTACTTCATAATAGAATGACAGTTAATGGTAAAAGTCTTGAATAGTTTTGAATTTATTTTTCCATGATCACATTTCATTCAATCACTCGTGGACTTGTGTGAATGTTACATGTATTATTTTCACCCGTGGATTTACAGACACTGTGTGAACAGTTTTCATTTTATCCAAAGTTTTACTTGATGTCCAACTGATAAAATCACTGACAGACAACAGAAGGAGGAGCTCAGAGAGAAATTCAATTCAACTTTATTCATAAAGAGTCAAATCACAACGTTTGGTTTTATTTTACAGAAACTTCAAACTAAACCAAATTCAGGACGTGTATTAAACCTGCAGCTGATCCCTGTCTGCTGTTCACTACCTTTGATTTCTGTTACCAGCATCATCTCATGTTCCCCAGGTTCACTGACAACGCTGAAACCACCAGCGGGAGACTAAGAGTGCTGATTTAAAAAGATTCAGACATTTTATTTTGCTGCAGCTCAACATGAGGCTGGATCCTGATTCTTTGTTGTTTTTGTTTTCTCTACATGAAGAAAACAGCAGCAACAAGAAGCACAGCAGGAACTGACAGGCTGACCTTCAGTCCAACAGATCCTCCTGTGTGACCTGCAGGTGAGAAACAGCTGTGAGGTGTCAGGTAGGTGATGATGAAGAACAGAACAGAATCCATTTGCTCTTCAAACTGCTGTCAGACATTATCTGCTGCACTCTGATCACATCACTCAGACCAGCTGCTTTCTACAAAGTCTCATCAGCAACATCTTTACAAACCAACATCAGATTGTGTGTTTTGTGGTCTAAAGTTTTGTGCCTCTGGTTTCTCATTGGCTCACACTCTTGCAGAGCCGTAACACGCACATGAATGAGAGGTGGTGAGTGTAGTTCCTGTTAACAGGGTATTGCAGACCATCCCGCTAATTGCTGAATTTACTTTTGTCTGTCATATTTATGATGAAAAACAAATGTAATCAAATTAGATATTGATATTTTCATATGGGAATTGATCCTGCAACATGAAACGCTGGGATTGGAAGTTCAGCATCGCTCCGCACATCATACCTGTGAGATGACAGACAGCAGTGTGGAGGAGAGTGCGACACAAAAACACAGAAATATGACTGACAGCTGCAAACGAAGCAGCATCTGCTGCAGGTGAAAGATATTGGGACTAGCAGAGCAGAGTGGCTTCACTGTAAAACAAAATTAGCAGTGAGTGTGAAAAGTTTCTGTGTGTGGAGTTCAACACCGTCCACTCAGAAGCTGCATCACTGGATGGTAGATTTAAAAAGCTTGCATTCAGTGACAACAGAGCTGTTGATGAGGCACTTCAGAGAATAACTGCAGCAGCAAAGTGCACTCCCACCCAGCTCCACCATTACAGGGCCAAGTGAAGGAGGAGCCACAGACGTCTGCTGGGTGGAGCCTCTTTGATGAAAGAGCTACAGGAGATGCTGCAAAGAGAAATACTACAGCTGATGTTATGATGGAGATGAAATGTTATCTTGAGGAGCCCCTCATCCAACAAGGAGAAGGCCCACAGAGCTGGTGGGAGGCCAAGGCCACAGTCTTTCCCTACCTGTTGAAGGTGATGGAGGGGAGACTGTGCATTGTGGCAACATCTGTTCCTTTGGAGGGTCTTCTCAAAAACTGGGCAGATACTAAGGAGAAACCACATCAGCCCATCCAAGCTGAGGCAGCTGGTTTTTCTGAATGTCGACCTGCACTGAGGACAAACTGTTTGGCTGCTGAGTTTGGTTCTGTTCTGTGGATTTGTTTACAGTGGGGCTTTTTGTGCTGAATTAAACTTAAAGGTTTGATTAAAATATTAAACAACAGTAAGAATGCCTGCTTTTGTAACAGAACAAAAACACAAAATTAGGCAATTATAAGGCTTTTCATAAAAACACTACATGCAAAAGGGTTTGTCAGCACACAAAGCATTCACATTTGCCAAGTAAAGCTAAAGTATGAGGCTACAGAGGATAATAACTTAAGAGACATTTGGGAGCCACGAGACGTGCAAGATAATCCAGAGCTTAGATCTAAATAAGGAAGTCTTAACTCAGTAATGGAGAATATCCTCACACATTAAGAAGCACCGAGGGAGGGAAGTCCTTCATTACTCTGTCAGTCAGGTAGGTGATCAGTGAAGAACAGCACAGAATCTATGTACCTGCATGTTCAGCTCAATTTGTGGATGCAATAAGAAGTAAAGTGAGAGTGATCAGCTTACCAGTGACTGTGATATTAACCAGGTTACTGATGGCACCATTACTGGACTCACACCAGTAAACTCCGGTGTCGTGAGGCACCAGCGTACTGATTGAACATGATCGATCACGTTGCTGTTGTCCCCGCCCATCTCCACACTCAGCCCTCTGCAGTTTGCTGGTGTTTCTCCTCACAGTCCAATCAGAACAGCTTTGGTCCTCCTCACAGATTACAGTCACAACATCTCCCTCAGAGACATCAGAGCTGTGAGGAAGAGGAGAGGTTAGATCAGGGCAAGGCTGGACTGGGACAAAAAGTCGGGATGAAGATTGAAAATGTGACGTCATTCAGGGGTAAAACCGCAAAGGATTCTGGGAACTTGTGGCAAGAGGTACTAGCGCACGCAGGCTTTCAATTGAACTCAGTTACACAGCGATAAAAAGAAACACAAAAATGGCAAGAAGCTGTTGTATTATTATTATTATTATTTTTTTTTTTTGCCTGTCCCGTTTGGCTCTTTTGCATCAGAATTGTTGTCTAAAGGCAAAGAAAGATGCCCAACGGATTTACTTTACCAAACTGACCATCCCAGCCTTGCCGTAATGGTCCATTTGATTCACTTTTTATTGTTTATTTTATTTTCACTTACTGAATACGGGACAGACTTGACTGGGGGAAAGAAGGGGAGAAAGAAAGAGGGAAAGAGAAACAGCTGAGAAGAGGGACGGGGGAGAAGGGCAAAAGACAAAAACCAACAGAACGGGCAGAGAAAAAAAAAATGCATATATCAATCACCTGGATCACCTGCTGAGAAAGAAAAAAGAAAGCAAGCAGAAGAGAACAAGAGTAATAGAATAAACAACATCACAATGATATATGGGAATATGACAGTAAATACTAAATGTTAAACATTATTGTGCAGCACATAAGATCAACAGAACACAGTGTGCTTTGAGGTAGGAGCCAAAAAGGGTGTAGTTTGTGGGTGTGATCACCCGTGTGTACACCTGTGAGCATGGACGCGCTTGTTTTTAAAAGGTTCCTTCATGTAATGATCTGCTAGGGAGTGTGGGGGGGCCACAGCCCCGTCCTCCAGGGTATGAAGCAGGTGTGGAGGAGATCAAAACTCCAGACATCCAGAGGCCCCCAGAACACAAGAGACCAAGGAAGACCAACAGAGGGGCAGCCGCTCCACTGTCCCAGAAAGAGCTGAGGAGAGTCCCAGATGAGGGCTCACTCAGCAGCCGCGGAGCAGAAGCCAGGGGGGGTTGCAGTGACGCGCCCGTGAGCTCCGCCGGCAGCCAGCTGCGCCTGAGTGACCGAGCCCCAGGCCGAGAGGCCGGGGGCACCTCACCTCCGAAGTGGCCCGAGCGAGCCCCAGGCTCCAGGCCCGATAAGCGGCCGCCAAGGAGTGAGCCGGTGTGTACCTGGACGCCCATCCCCGGACACAAAGAACTGATTAATTTTATGAACGGCTGATAATCATTGACATTCACTTGTTTATCTCTTTGTAGTCTTGTACCTTGTAAAAGTTGTAAAGATTACTTTATGCATTTTGTCGTTTAGAGTATTTTTGCTCTGAGTTATTAGAGGAATTCCATAATCAAAGGCAATTACTTCCTCAGTGCCAAAAACTTCCAGATATGTTCTTTCACAGCTGCTTAAACATCTGTATCTGAGCACACATTTTGATATTTGTCCTCTAAGCTCTGGTCAGTTGGTGGAAACACACATGCTCATGTTTTACTATCAGTTGACAATCATTGATACTCACTTGTTCTTCTCCTTGTACTGCATCTGAAGTCATAAAGATTACATTAGTCACTGATTCACTAGAATTACTTATGCTCTCAGTTATCATACTGAGGGATAAGGTTGAATCTAATGCTACAGTGACCTCCCCTTTGTACTGTGTAATATAAAAGTCAGTCAGGTTTGCAGATGACACACAGATACTATTGAGTTTTCACTGACAGAAAGCTGTTGTATTATTAACTGCAACAGCCGGTCGCATGACAGCCACGGGAAGCCGACGGGTAAAGAGATCGTTTTTTTATCGGATTACGTCGTTGAAGAGAAATTTTTTAAGCCATGTTTCCGAAGTAAGAGCCGACGGATGGTCTGGATATACCAAACATAACGTCCCAGAACTCTCCAGCTCACAGGTTAGTCTGCTCCAAGCATTCCCACAAAGGTCAGAGTTTTGTTGTAGTTAATGCGTCATTTTTCTTAACATGATTGGTGATATAGGTTACAAGCAAGTCTGGCGCTGAACAGAAATTGCTCCTTTGTTTATTGTGCATAAATAGTGAATTGTCCTGACACAATATTGCGTTTCGCTTCTGTTATTATGGTACATTGACAGAAACATATACTTTTATTCACAGGATAAAACAGTTGTTTTGTATCACTAATTGTCCAGTACGATTACAGCATACAATATTATTGTCACTGCTACATTTCTGTGATGAACCAGAAATTATTTCCACTACTAATTAATTACCGTTGAGCTCAAAGGTTATATTAATAAACGGTTAACGAATGTGTATTTATGACGACGATTTGTGAGACTGGTAAACTTATGATGGTCTTTCGTTCTACACGGTGCATTTCAAGGTCCTGCACCCATCCGTCGGTAAACTGTACCTGGGCTTGTTGCAGTGACCTGAAGTTACTAAACTTCATGAGTGTATGCACTCACTCCAAGAACCGTATGATTATAAATCTGAGCGTGGTGAAAGTTGGGCAGCACACTGACGTCTTTGGTCCCTCTGTGTGCTCGTAAGGGTCTGACCCTTTCACTCCTTTGATTTTTTCCTCGTATCTTTTCTTTGTCTTTTCGTCGAGACTTTTTTGTGCGGCAAAGAAAAAACAAGAAGGTATTGGAACCGGAGAATGAACGTTTTGCGGTGCTGCAAATGCTTGCATTTGATGCGGTACTTGGATTGTTTTGCCACGAGTTCCCGGCATGCAATGCGCGAAAATCACGTGATTGCTAAACAAGGGGGAGGGTGCATCCGGCCTCCTCGGCTGTAATTGGTCCAGCCCAGAGTCGATCATGACCAATTGGCCAATCCAACACCTTTCATTATATATACCCTTCCTTAAAAAAAAAAATCCATCGGCCCATAAAAACAAAAAATCGCCAGCTATGGATCAGGGGTGTCAAACTCAAATACACAGTGGGCCAAAATTCAAAACTGGAACAAAGTCGCAGGCTAACGTTAATATTTATTGAAATATATTTATTCCTCCAGATATAAGAATGAATCTTTTCTCAAACACGTTTTGCTGAAAAACTGAATATGGAACAAGTTCTGCTCCAATTATTTGGGTAAAGATAATAAACACTTTGATGGCCTATAAGTGAAAGTGAAAACGTGATAAACCAATAATATAATTAATAAATAATTATATTTTTTGATAAGTGAAGTTCACTGAACTGAAAGGAAATTTTGGTTTGATGATGGTTGACATGTTTTCCAAATAGACGTTTTTCCTCTAGTGAGGAGATGCAGGTGCAGCAGAGCATTGCTGGAAGAAATGATCCCAAGGGTGGAATCTCCTGAGAAATCTTCAGAGACCCAGCGAGAAGTAGGGACCATAGCTGACAGCCCAGGCAGGGGTTGAGGTCAAAGGTCATGCTGTTTGGGGACCTACTGGTCATCATGAGAAGATTCTAGAACCACAGCAATGACCATAAAGCTGCACTGGATGGAGAGCTGTGCCACGGGGCTTTCCAGAGGTAATCACGAGGAGATTGTGGACAACATGTGAAATGAGAGAAAAGCTCTTTATCAGTAACTTTTACAACTTCTGGCAGGTTAATGTCTGAACTTTGGAGTGAAACACACCTTAGTTACAGGAAATAACACCACTGTCTGTAACTAAGTGAGTCCACCTTAACACCACCTGTGTGTGTGTGACTGCATTACACTCCCACTGCTGGGAACCTGAACAAGAACCAGAACAAAGTCTAAAATAGAAGCTGACAAACAGCTGCACCACCGAGTGACACTTTATTTTATAAACTTCACAACAGGTTTCATGTTGTGACCTTTGGAGGTGAAAAGACACAAAACCTCTTTTACAGCTTTTGAGCTGCAGGCAGGATTGAAACACACCTTAGTTAAAAGTCAAACAGCAACATTTGTCTCCGCCCCTCACGTCACCCAAATGTGACAAACCAGGAAACAGGAAGTTCTTCGTCCTCAGTGCAGAGAGACACACAGACGATCAGACTGAGCTCAGACCAAACTAGCAGCTTCCTCTGAGTGAGTCCAGCTACAGGAGAGAAAAGTGGAAAACTCCAACACTGCTGCTTCAAGCTGCTGACGCTCCACACACTGAATGTGAGTTTGAGCAAAAACACGACTCAAAGGAAGTTTCAGTGAAGGTGGTAGAGGAGGGAGGGGAGCCAGGACTGACTGTACTTCCTGTCTGCTGTTTTCAGCTTCACTCACAGACTCAATGGCTTCCAGATCAGAGGAGGATCTCTGCTGTCCGGTCTGTCAGGAGGTCTTCAGAGATCCTGTTATTCTGTCATGTAGCCACAGCTTCTGTAAAGACTGTCTGAATAGATGGTGGAGAGAGAGACCAACACACGAGTGTCCAGTTTGTAAGGAAATATCAGTTTATGATCCACCTTTAAACCTGGCTTTAAAGAACCTGTGTGAGTTGTTCTTACAGGAGAGAGATCAGAGAGCTTCAGAGGCTCTCTGCAGTCTGCACTCTGAGAAACTCAAACTCTTCTGTCTGGACCATCAGCAGCCAGTGTGTGTCATCTGCTGTGCCTCAGAAAAACACACCAATCACAGATTCAGACCCATCGATGAAGCTGCACAACAACACAAGAAGGAACTTCAGGAAACTCTGGAGCCCTTAAAGAAGAAGTTAAAGGTTTGTGAAGAAGTTCAAGTGAAGTTTGATCAAACAGCAGAACACATTAAGGTCCAGGCCCGACACACAGAGAGGCAGATTAAGGAGCAGTTTAAGAAGCTTCAGCAGTTTCTAGCAGAGGAAGAGGAGGCCAGGCTGGCTGCACTGAGGGAGGAAGAGGAGCAGAAGAGTGGGATGATGAAGGAGAAGATGAAGGCTCTGAGCAGAGAGATAGCAGCTCTTTCAGACACAGTCAGAGCCACAGAGGAGGAGCTGAGAGCTGAAGACATCTCATTCCTGCACAACTACAAGGCTGCAGTGGAAAGAGTCCAGCGCTGCCCCCTGCTGGATGATCCACAGCTGCCCTCAGGAGCTCTGATAGACCAGGCCAAACACCTGGGCAACCTGACCTTCAACATCTGGAACAACATGAAGGACATGGTCTCCTACACTCCTCTCATCCTGGACCCAAACACTGCAAATCCAAACCTCATCCTGTCTGAAGATCTGACCAGTGTGAGACTAGGAGGAGAGAGGCAGCAGCTTCCTGATAATCCAGAGAGGTTTGATCGTTCCTGCTCTGTCCTGGGCTCTGAGGGCTTTAACTCAGGGACTCACAGCTGGGATGTTGAAGTTGGAGACAGTACATGGTGGGAACTGGGTGTGTTAGCAGAGTCTGTGCAGAGGAAGGGAGACATAGAGTCTGGATTATGGACAATATGGTTCAATGAAGGTAAATACTACACATTCTCACCATCAGCAGATTCTGCTCTCTCAGTACAGAAGAAGCTCCAGAGGATCAGAGTGAATCTGGACTGGAACAGAGGAAAGCTGTCGTTCTCTGATCCTGATACTAACACACACATACACACCTTCACACACACTTTCACTCACAGGATGTTTCCATACATATGGACTGGTGATGGTGGTAAAGTGAAGGTGTGTCCGTTGAAGGTGTCAGTGTCAGTGCAGCAGATGAGTTGAGGATGATGATGTTTCTAATGTTGTTTCCTGTCAGTGAGTTGAAGCTGTTAAACTGCAGCTGTCCTCCTGCTGCCTCGTTGTTCCAAAGCTCTTTGTTTCTCTTTTAGTTTCACTCTTTCTTTCTGTTTCTGCTGTCCACCTTTTCACATGGAAAATCATTTCACTGTTTCTCACTGAATGACTCCCCAAACTAGATTTGAAATTCTATCAAGTTTCTAATCATTACAAGTGATTCATGTTTCTATTTGATGTGTAAATGGAGATGATTTAGTTTGCTGGGATATGGACTGACATGTGTTGAATGGGAGGAGCAGTTTGTTGTTGTCTTCTTGTCTGTTTATGACAACAATAAATATGTTGTTGAAACAATGATTCATGTTTAACTCCATATATGAAATGTTTCTGATCTTTGAATTCTGTTTGATTAAAGACTTTCTTCATGACACAAATGAGATTTCAGTGTATTAATAGAACTAAATAAGCTCAGAGTTGAAAGGCTGGAGTATTATGTACGTGCTTCACTGTCAGGATCTTCAGGGGGATTCAAAGGGAAACATCAAACTGCTGTAATGAGATAAACTAGTTGGGCTGAACACACTTATCTGTAGTTTGTCTCCATCCAGGATCATCAGAATATAATGAACATGTGTGAAGAGCCACAAAATGCTGCTGCCCTCTCAGCATGATGAGCTCCAGCCTTTGTTAGCAGGACAACAGGAAACATGAGACAACTTTCAGAGACAGTAACCAACTGTGGCCACAAGATGGCAGCAGCTGATCTGAGATCCTTTATTGGACAGAAGGACTCTGCTCTGTGACGTCATCAGAGAGACGGCCTTCACTCTGATAGATCTGACGTCATGTCTGCACTGCGATGATGAAAGCTGATAAACACATTGTTATTGATCCATGAAATCACCTCTGTCCTCTCAAGTGTAGCTGTTTACAGAGCTGAAGAAGTCCTTCATCATCAAAACAGACAAACATGTATTTCCTGTATTAAGTGACGTCATCCTCACTCTGACCTCTTACATACATTCTGTTCAGTTTTCCTGCTGTAAGAAATAAAGTGTGTGAAAATAGAAATGCAGGGAAACATCCATTAATCACAGCTGAGCCGTTTGTTTCTGACTCACATTCAATGAGGCTTCAGGTGTAAATACCTCAGAAGTGTTTGTGAGTTCAGTAGAAGCAGACCCAGTCGACCATCATGGCCTCCACAGCACTACACAATGCAACAGAAAGGCCTTCATCATCTGCTGAACCACCTCTGAACCACGACGCTCTCCCTGCATCTAAAAGCTGTTAGTCAGGATGAGATGCTGCTGTGATCGCTCACAATTTACCTGTGAGACCTTTGTAAATATTGTCTTTGTTTCTGGAGGAAACACCTTTAGTCTGTTTGTATTTGGAGTGCAGATCTGGGCGTCCATCACTTTAACCTGCACACGTTTAGTTATTGAGTGTAGTTGATGTTTGGCAGCATTTTATAAGTGACAGTTCATGAACGGTGAAGGAACAGAGGACGCCTGACCATCCTACCTGTGTCAGTAAGAAGACTTTCATCACAACTTCACAACTTAACACAACTGAAAGCTGAATCCAGTGTTGCATAGTTTACTAACAGTGTGTGCTGACACTGAAGTTAGCAGTTTGTTTCCTAAGAGCTGCTGGGACAAACCACAGTGAGCGGCTACAGAGTTTAGTTAAGGTGGTTCTAACATGTGACCTGTTGAATTATTTACAGGGATTTATTTTTCATTTAAAGCATCATTTGTGAAGTTTTTATGAAGTTTACTTCTTTTATGTTCTTTGTGTAACGTTTAGATTTTCTTCTCTGGTGTTTTAACTCTTCAGGTTTCCTGTAACAGAGATGTAAACCACCGTTTTCTGATGCTGCTGCACTGTGACATAAACACGGCCACTTTATTAGGCACACCTTGCTGGCTGCAGGTTATAACCCCTGCTGGAAACATCCCACAGATTTGGATCCTTATTGCCATGACAGCACCACACAGCTGCTCCAGATGCTGCAGGATGCTGGTCAGGGCTCTAACAGTGAAACTTTACTGAAAGTAAGAAACCTGAGAGGAAATAAACTTTGACTTTAGTAAGCTGAGCTCTGAAGCTGTGATGGAGCTCAGTCGGTGTGAAGGCGGCTGCTGTGTAACAAACGTTTGTCTGAGGTGCTGCGACTAATCGTGGTCATGTTTATTTAAAGAAGTCTGTGATGAAGCAGGCTGTGCAGTCCGAGCTCTTCATCAGTTAACAGTCCTCCAGAGCTGCTGCAGGGAGCTGACTGTCCTCCAGGTGGCGCTAAGTGAACAAAGTCCAAAGAAATAAACTTGGACTGTTTTTTGAAGCCTAAATAAAACGTGAATAAACTTTATAGATACATTTGAAACCAGCTACTCTGTGACTTTACACACTCACACAGTAACAGAGCTGATTCCTGATTGGAGCAGCACAGAGTTAGACTTCTTTTCTGGCTGTGGATTGGTTCGTCAGGATTTCCCCCTTTACAGGTTTAAAAACAATCTCTGTTTCTACATTTTTTGACCTCCTTCTTGTGTCTAAAGGTGAAGCAGCACCAGCCTCCTCTGATCCTCATGTTGTAGCTCTGTGTGTCCAGCAGGGGGCAGAACACCTCCAAACTGTGCCAGCAGCTCTCACTGTGAGCTCAGACGTTTGTGGACACTCAGTTTGTTTGAACATAGTAAATAATCAGAGCTTCTCACACTGTTTATGGGGACACCACCTGCCCGAGGGTGTACTGTGTCAGAGAGGTGGTGTATGGTGCTGGGTGTAGTCTCTCTGCTGGTTCACAGTTTTTACTGAGGAGCTGTGTTCATGTCAGGAAGGTTTCGTCTGATCACTGTGGTGCAGTTTGGTTTACTCTGTTTCTGAGTGTTTGTAGGATCAGTCTCTGCAGGTCACCTGATACCTGGCAGTGAAGTGTTTATAAATCAGCTCCGTCAGATTTAATCCAACAGAATAACATGTAAAACACTCCAGGGCTTTTACTCTGAAACTTTCTCCAGAGCTGTCTGGAGTTTTCTTACATTAAAATATTCTGGGATTACCAGACTGTCCACATCATGTGTCCTACCAAAACTTTCATCCACAAATATACCCTGACATTAAACCCAAATAGATCTGAGAGCGAGTCATTAGTATCAGTACTGTGTGTGTGTGTGTGTGTGTGTGTGTGTGTGTGTGTGTGTGAGAGAGAGATATTCAGGTAACTTACTGGGTTACTGCACATGCTCACACCTTTTCAGCACAACAGGTGCAGTTTGGTGTTTTACTGCCTCCTGCTGGAACAATGATGGCAGCTCTCAAGACTTTATTGGTTATTGTCATTTTGTGTTACACAGCCTGAAACGAAATACTGTTCCTCAGCAGCCTCTACAGTGCAATAACCAATATATTTTAAAAAGAATAAATACAGTTTAAAGGGAATAAGTTTAAAAAAGAGCAGCAAAAAAGGCATAAATAGCTTAAAATCTAAGTTCTAAAAAAACCTCCAGTTTTTATTAATATTTTATTATTTATCAAATTATTATAAACTAAAAATATTTTTTACGTGATAAACGACTTCAGTGCTTCGTCCATGACCTCCTGAAGGTAAAGGGCCCAAAGAGCCAATCAGCAGCTCTGAAACAGGAAATATGACTCATGGAGAAGTTCACAACAGTTTCAGCTGCCAGTTGTACTCATCACCATGGAGACTGTCTCCATGGTGGAGGCAGAGTGACAGTGTTGTAGATGCTGCATTTTGAAGCCTCAGTGTTTATGTTGTGCCCTTAAACAGGGGAAATAGTGAGGAGAGGTGAAAGAGCGGCACAGACACGCAGCTCTCACTCTCACTCGTCTGTATTGAGTGAAGGAGGAAGCGCGCGAACCCACCTACTGGAGCCCTGAGGCATTAACAATGGATCGACGCACAATCAACCCAGGCAAAACTTTCACTACTTATCTCCCTCTATATTCCCACTGCATATTCTATTCGAAAACAGTCAAAGCAACAAATAAAACATTAATAAGGGCATGACATGAAATGTAAGGAACAGAGATGTACAACTTCAAAACGAATCAAATTTATGATCCACCACATTTATATTTTTGTTCACAGCCATGTACACATCAAACTCTCATCTTTCTGTCCAAAAACAAAACAAAAAGATTCCCTGTAAATTTGACCTTTTCCTTAAACTGTCCATTATAGCGTGGTCTTCCTACTTATCTTGACACAATACTCAGTCGCGTTGCCTGCTGCAAACTTAAAAGAAGTCTGACGAATGAAGTGACTGTGAGTGTGTCTGACGTCACGGTGTGTGTGAAAAGGTATCCAGCTGGGGCAGACATGATTCTGCAGGTCACCTGCCCAGTGGACAAAAAGAAATAAAATAGTTGTGTTGATGATATATGAATGATAATACGAAGAGTGTTTTGTGTCTCTCAGCCTGAAACAACTGTAATGCCACTTTCTGTTTTGGAGAAAGGACAGTTAAAAAAAGATGTGTGTTGTTTTAAGCAGTGATGAGAATAATGAAGATGTGATGAGAGAGCAACACAAAAGTATAAGTACAGGGATGATGCTCTTTACAGGAAGGGTCAGAGCAGACTCTACCTGCTGAGGCGGCTGAGGTCATTTGGAGTCCAGGGAGCGCTTTTAAAGACCTTCTATGACTCTGTGGTGGCATCTGTCATTTTTTACAGTGTGGTATGTTGGAGCAGCAGTTTATCTCCCGCCCCATGCATGTAGATGTTGCTGAACTGCAGAGCTGCTTCAGTGACAGACTGCTGCATCCTCGATGCATGAAGGAGCGTTTCCGCAGGTCCTTCCTCCCTGCAGCTGTCAGACTGTACAATCTGAACTGCTCCCAACAAACACAGATGTTTACATCAGCGCTGTATCGTGCACTGTTTTATCAACCGATTCACACTACAACCAGGGTTGCCTCTTATCTGTATTTAATTTTATTTAATTTAACAACAGTATGGTACTCAGTTTTTGGTAACCATTGTCCTTCATGTAAATATGTAAGAATTGTGTATGTTTCTGTTCTGTGTCTTGTGTACTGTTTGTTTGTATATGTGTTTTCTTGCTGCTGTTACACCCAAGTTTCCCCTTGTGGGACAATTAAATTGATATAACAACACTCGTGGTAAAGTTGTGGACTGGAAGAATACCTGACCAAGATTATCTTGCAATGTTTTGCAGCCGCCAGTCAAGCCGGTAGATAAATGTCTGTGATTGTCGCAGGTGGCTGTGTGGCTGGCAGGAGCTCTTTCCTATCAGTTTGTCCCCACCTTCACCTATGGTCACGAGCTTTGGGTAATAACCAAAAGAATCCGATTCTGGATATGAACTGCAACTCTCTTTACATTGGCCTTTCCTCCACCCTTCTCGTTAGATTGCAGACTGTCCAGAATGCGGCGGCACGCCTTTTGACAGGTAGCAGGAAGTTTTCTTCCATCACTCCTGTTCTTGCTGGCTTGCACTGGCTTCCAATTAAATACCGTATTCAATTTAAAATATTACTTTTCACCTACAAAACCATTAATAACTTTGCGCCGAGCTACCTCAATGAGCTTCTCAGGTTACACACTCCTGTCAGAGCACTTAGCTCTGCTACCCAAATTCTTCTGGAGCAACCTCGTTCTCGGCTGAAGTCTCGCAGTGACCGCGCGTTTGCTGTAGCTGCCCCGGTCTTATGGAACAACCTTCCTGTCGCTATCCGGGCGTCTGACTCTATGCCACTGTTTAAATCATGGCTTAAGACTTATTTGTTTAATCTTGCCTTTCCACCCAGTTAACACTTGTGTGCGCTGGTACATTTTTTATGCTTGTGAACTACTTTTATATCTTATGATGGTTTTTATAATTGATACGTGCCAGGTCCTTTCTCTTTTCCCTCCCATCTCCCTTTTCCTATTTTATTTTTGTCAAGCACCTTGGTATACCCTTGTTTTTTTAGTGTGCTTTATAAATAAAGTTTATTTATTTATTTATTATTTGTTGCTGTTTAAGTTTGTCAATTTCAGACCTCTGTCTCTGAAGTTCAACGTTCTGCATTTCCAGGTCTTTCAGTTTTGCGACATGGTCTGACAGAAAAGAACATAAATAAGTCAATATGAATTTTATTTATCTGCATCATTTGAATCTTTTCATTTTTAGTAGGTTAGATTATTGAATAAATAATGAATAAATAATAAAAATAAAAAGATTAATGAGAAACGTTAGTGATAGATTCATGAAGTGACATTGATATCTCTGTAACAGGGGCTCATATGAAGGTTTCCTCATGCTGTCATTTTTCTCACTACCTGACATCATACTCTACCTTTATTCTCTTGTTTTAAGGTCCTGATTTCCACTTTCTGTTCAGCCACTGAGGCAGTCAGCTCTCTGAGCACAGCATGGATTTCCTGTGGACAGGGTTGTTGGTTTGAAATCTGCTGGTCAAGAATTTCATTATCTGCCTCTGTCTGATTTGTGGAAACAGAGCAGACCAGAAGCAACAGCGAGAAAAACAGCGTGATCTCCATTCTGTCAGTGAAAACTCAACAGTATCTGTGTGTCATCTGCAAACCTGACTGACTTTTATATTACACAGTACAGAGGGGAGGTCACTGTAGCATTAGATTCAACCTTATTCTAGTGAATCAGTGACTAATGTAATCTTTATGACTTCAGATGCAGTACAAGGAGAAGAACAAGTGAGTATCAATGATTGTCAACTGATAGTAAAACATGAGCATGTGTGTTTCCACCAACTGACCAGAGCTTAGAGGACAAATATCAAAATGTGTGCTCAGATACAGATGTTTAAGCAGCTGTGAAAGAACATATCTGGAAGTTTTTGGCACTGAGGAAGTAATTGCCTTTGATTATGGAATTCCTCTAATAACTCAGAGCAAAAATACTCTAAGCGACAAAATGCATAAAGTAATCTTTACAACTTTTACAAGGTACAAGACTACAAAGAGATAAACAAGTGAATGTCAATGATTATCAGCCGTTCATAAAATTAATCAGCACGTGTTGTTTTAGAAAATCCAATGTGAATGTAGGAACCATGAAGGTCACTGACATGGTATAACTTGAAGATGAACTTCTACTCTTCATGTGTAACATGACACTTGGTTGACCACCCTTCCCACTGCAGTTCAATAAAACCACAGCTGTCCTTTTTTGTTTCTTTCTTCTCTGACCACTTAGGTGAGAAAGCTAGTGTTCAATGCTTTTCAGAGAATGAATTAATCTCTGACCCTTCCACTCCAAGCACTCCTCCAGATGCAGTGAACAATCTTATAAGCAATACAAGAGCATGCTGAAGAGTCTTGGTTGCTAAATACAGCAAAAGTATTCGGGCCCCTTGAACTTTTCCACATTTTGTCACATTACAGCCACAAACATGAATCAGTTTTATTGGAATTCCACGTGAAAGACCAACACAAAGTGGTGACCACGTGAGAAGTGGAACAGAAATCATACATGATTCTAAACATTTTTTACAAATAACTGCAAAGTGGGGTGTGCGTAATTATTCAGCCCCCTTTGGTCTGAGTGCAGTCAGTTGCCCATAGACGTTGCCTGATGAGTGCTAATGACTAAATAGAGTGCACCTGTGTATAATCTAATGTCAGTACAAATACAGCTGCTCTGTGACGGCCTCAGAGGTTGTCTAAGAGAATATTGGGAGCAACAACACCATGAAGTCCAAAGAACACACCAGACAGGTCAGGGATAAAGTTATTGAGAAATTTAAAGCAGGCGTAAGCTACAAAAAGATTTCCCAAGCCTTGAACATCCCACGGAGCACTGTTCAAGCCATCATTCAGAAATGGAAGGAGTACGGCACAACTGTAAACCTACCAAGACAAGGCCGTCCACCTAAACTCACAGGCCGAACAAGGAGAGCGCTGATCAGAAATGCAGCCAAGAGGCCCATGGTGACTCTGGACGAGCTGCAGAGATCTACAGCTCAGGTGGGGGAATCTGTCCATAGGACAACTATTAGTCGTGCACTGCACAAAGTTGGCCTTTATGGAAGAGTGGCAAGAAGAAAGCCATTGTTAACAGCAAACCATAAGAAGTCCCGTTTGCAGTTTGCTACAAGCCATGTGGGGGACACAGCAAACATGTGGGGGACACAGCAAACATGTAGGGGACACAGCAAACATGTGAAGAAGGTGCTCTGGTCAGATGAGACCAAAATGTAACTTTTTGGCCAAAATGCAAAACGCTATGTGTGGCGGAAAACTAACACTGCACCTCACTCTGAACACACCATCCCCACTGTCAGATATGGTGGTGGCAGCATCATGCTCTGGGGGTGCTTCTCTTCAGCAGGGACAGGAAGCTGGTCAGAGTTGATGGGAAGATGGACGGAGCCAAATAAAGGACAATCTTGGAAGAAAACCTCTTGGAGTCTGCAAAAGACTTGAGACTGGGGCGGAGGTTCACCTTCCAGCAGGACAACAATGGAATGGTTTAAAACAAAACATATCCATGTGTTAGAATGGCCCAGTCAAAGTCCAGATCTAAATCCAATCGAGAATCTGTGGCAAGATCTGAAAACTGCTGATCACAAACGCTGTCCATCTAATCTGACTGAGCTGGAGCTGTTTTGCAAAGAAGAATGGGCAAAGATTTCAGTCTGTAGATGTGCAAAGCTGGTAGAGACAGACCCTAAAAGACTGGCAGCGGTAATTGCAGCAAAAGGTGGTTCTACAAAGTATTGACTCAGGGGGCTGAATAATTATGCACACCCCACTTTGCAGTTATTTATTTGTAAAAAATGTTTGGAATCATGTATGATTTTCGTTCCACTTCTCACGTGTGCACCACTTTGTGTTGGTCTTTCACGTGGAATTCCAATAAAATTCTGTCTGGACAATGTCATATCATGAGTAATAATTAAAAATAATCCATATACATAAAACAAACACATGCACACACACACAGTGACATTTTAGACCTTCAGAATACTGTATATACTTTGGGCATCTCGGTGCTGATCCAGAATCCTTACATTATTATTTATTACTAGAGCTACAATAATAAAGCAAAGAGGAGGGGGAAGTAATAAATATGAAATAATGTATTTATGATGATTCCATTTGTTTCACTATCCACTCTGTGCAGGGCAAAGCTTATTACATTTTTAAACTGTAGAGATACAATAATTTTACTGCTGTAAAATCCAAATTTTGTCTTATTTAAAATATAAATCTAATATAATCTGCTTCTTAATGTATGTTCTTTAAAATACAGTGTGGCGTGGGTGTGGTCTCTGGCCAGCTGCAGAGGAGGGGTGACGCAGTGAGCTCCCGGGGCGGTGCAGGGGCGGGGTGAACAGGTGTGCTGGGATCTGACAGTGATTGTGTCTCTTTATATGTTGGCAGTGACAGTCGGAGGAGGAGGGCGGACATGACAGCAGAGAGAGAGCGGGAGTGTCTGTGTCCCTGTACAAACGCACAGTATTAAATAAAAGTTCGGCTGTCGTCAAATTCGCTCCAGCTTATATTTCTTGGGTCCAACGTTACATACAGCTTGTGTTTTTTAATATATCATAATTATAATAATGCATAATTATGTGGACATGCATATTAGATCGTTTTTTAGTGGAATATAATCCCTCCAGAAAGGCAGGAAAAGCTCTGTAACTTGCTTTAAAACGAAATATGTTCTAAATACTTTAAAACTAAATATGTTCCCTAAAACGGTGACAGAGCTACAGACACATGACAGCCTTACACAGGTAGCCAGCAGCTATGACCAGCACTACTTGTGCAGTTAATAAAAGGACAGGTAATGTTTGTCGCCCTGTTGCACACACAGCACGCTCATTTGTTTCAGTTCGTCAGTTGCAACAAGACAACTTACCAACGTGTACGTAATAAGCTGATACTCCTGGGTGCTACACACTACAGTGTACGCTGTACACCTACTTACTGGTTGTGTCGCATCAGTCTGTGTCTCTGAGTTAACTTGTGTTTCTCCTACAGCTCCGGACCGCTAAAAATGCGCGTGCTCTTTGTGAGCTCGTTCCCGGCTCGTAACCAGCGCGTTCTGCCGTCGAGGGCGATCATTGGTTAAATGTGATCATGTGACTGATGCAAGCCAGATCCTTTTATTTAGCAAAACTATGATTAATAGTTAAATATTATTGTTGAGGGGCACAGACAAGACTCCGCAAAAAATTTTAAAAGTTGCCTCAACAAAAGGGCACTCTGGGCACCCATCAGGAAAGGGGCGGGTGCTCAAGCCCCTCCAGCCCCCCCCCCCCTGCACGTGCCTGCTGTTACACCATCGTAGGTTATACAGGCACTGATCCAATAGGTGTTTTGGCAGCCATCTGCTGTGACTGGTTGGGGGTGACGGAAAAGAGACGAGGGCAGATGGCGACAGGATAAAAGACACACATCAGGAAGAGACAAAGTTTATTACTCCTACTGATTAAATATCACAAACAACAGCCAATACAAACTAAACAACAAGCTAACAGGGGTGCTGCAGTCTTGGAATAAAACTGCAGAGATGATCAGTCTATGAAACCAAAGGTGCGTTTTATATTGGGAGAAGTACCAAAAATGTAAATAATGGGATATAAACTTGGCACTAGGACAAGCAAATGATTTTAAACTGGGCAGGAAAAATAAGATGCTTTTGAGTGGAGTCTCATGGGTCCCCCAAATATTTGTATCTTTACAAAAAATAATAATAACCAAAGCGCAAAAAAAGAGTAATATTTGGCATAATTAAAACTTGCCTACTAAGAATGACATAAAAATTACATAAAGTAGCACAAACACTTTAATATGCCACGGGTAAATTGAGCTGTGGCATTTTTCCTTTTTAAATCCGCCTTTTTTCTGAGCTAATTGAAAGCTGTTTAGAGATCCGTGGTTCTTTCACAGAAAATGATGCATTACTGTAAACTGAACACAATATAAAGTATTTAAAATGAGTTAAGCTTTACACATGTGCCGCAGTGACATTACTGCAGGTGTGATTCACTGACAATCACTTCCTCACTGAATGTTTCAGTGGTGCAGTTGCTCGGGCCTCTGAATCTCTGTTTTTTTGTATTTACCTGCTGCTGATGCTCCTCATGCTTACCTCTGGTCTTACCTTTGCTTCTTCCCCTCTGCTTGGATCTTCACCCATGTGCCTGTTGGACTGTCCTCTCCTCTGTAAACTCAGAGACCTCCTTGCCCTCCCCATTACACATTCTGGCTAAACTTGATAAAAAAAATACTGTAAACCAATGTGTCCTGCATTTGAGTCCAATTATCATGAACATAATTTCTCTCTTTTTAGTTAATAGATCAGATTGTGTGCTTTATAACATGTTTCCTTTATTTGCCTTTTCTTTCTGTGGTCATGTTAAAAAGCAGAGTGTAGTATATTGTTAGAGAATTGAGCCTGTCCACAGTAAAATAGTCACTTCTTTAAACTTAGTCCAAAATGGTGAGAAGAACCTTAACCTCACCTCAGAGTCTGACCTTAAACAACATTCAGTGTTCTGTTCTTCTTTCTGCTTTGTCCTCTCTTGTTTTCATCCATGTTTCTAGAGTTACATTTATTTATACTTTGTGTCGGCTCAGTGATTTATTTTTCTGTCTGCAGGTAGAAAAATCATTGACGTTTGCAGATGACACAGATGCTGTTATGTTTTCAGTGACTGAATGGAGATCATTGCAGTTTTCTTTGTTCTTTTTCCACAGATCAGACCACGAGCAGACTGCACTCCAACAACCCCGTCCACACTACATTTGACTGGTACTCACACTGCCCTTGAACATAAACTAAACAACATGTTGATTCCACCATGTTAGAAGATTTATAGAACTATCATATCATCCCCTTTATGCCTCCGTACTTAAGTAAGTACTTAAGTAAGTAAGTACTCATTCACCCCTCTTTCTGTCATGGTATAAAAAGCTCAGGTTTGCACAGACACACATACTACGTCTGAAAAGAAGATCCAAGGTAAAGTGTTGGGTCGGGTAGTGAGACTATGCTTAATGGTAATTTGTGACATGACAATATTGCTGTAATTTCCAGAGAAATTGATGGCGGAAGGAAGAAGATCTTGCACAGTTCATTTTGCACTTGCATTAGAGCATGAAGCAAAGGTGGAGAGTCAGAAGACTGAAACTGACCAGTTGAAACAACAGCAGTTTTTTTTAATCATACGCACTGGACTCTAAACTAAAAAGTGATTATTAAATGTGAAAAAATGTAAAATTGCTGTACTGCATGGTAATTGGTTTGTTTCAGTGTCATGGATATATATATATATATATATATATATATATATATATATATATATATATATATATTAGGGGTGCAACGATACACAAAATTCACGGTTCGGTTCGGTTTGATACTTTGGTGTCACGGTTCGATATTTTTTCGATACAAAAAAATGTTCATGCATTTTTAATTTGTCATTTATTAAAATTATAAATATATATTTTAACTTAAAAGTACAGTTTTTAAATTTAACCCTAACCCTTGTGCGTGTTTTTTATTTTGACAGCGAATGCGCACCTGCGGACCACTTATGTGCAGCCCTGGTTATTTAGCTCGTCATATTGCAGCCACAGAAATTATTTTGTCCATGAAACCATAAAGCCGCACTTTCTTTTTGCCTTATAGTCTGATTTGTCATAACTTCTCCGTTTTGCGGTAAGCTTTTCTTTGGCTGTCACTTCTTCACCCTGACCTGTCTTATTTGGCTCAGCAGAACTGAAATGCTTTTACACAGGCACTCACATAAGCTCAGCGATTCTCTGCGCGATCAACCTCTCACATGTTTAAGCTGCGGGAGATTTCACTTGTCATGTTTGCATAGTAAGCTAACGATTAATAAGACGATGTCAGAGGAATTGGTGCACAAATTATCATCACTCACCAATCAGTGCTGTCGCTCTCTATACACAGTTCGCACGATTGCAAAGTGAAAGCAAAAAAACAAGCGCAAATTCAAACGCGACTTCAATATGTCACATATTGACAGTGGCTCACCGATGCCAATGAAATAATTACCCAGCTACATTTCTGAAAGAATGCAAAAGCATTGACATAGATTTTTCCTACAATAGCCCGACGGGCAGGGAAGAGATAGATTTTGGTAGCCCGACTGAAAAAATCGCTAGCTCCGGAACGTCGGGCTAGCGATATTGCAAGCCCTGTATCTGATTGAGGAATCACTCATCTTTGGAAAAGAGAGTTTATTACAGAGAAATGGCTCTTTCCAAAATAAAAGCTATACTATCCGCTTCTTCTGGGCTATATTCTCAGCAGCATAAGGAGAATCATGTGCTAACAGCTGTCTAAATGACTCGGCTAAAGTTAGTAGCATGCTTGCTTTTTTTTGTCTGCTTCCACTTGTCTTTGCACTAGGATGATGTCGGCGTAAATGTGCAGTCATATTCGTTGTGTTCCCACTAGTGCTTTCAGGTTAATCTCGTTGAAATGACCTTAACGCCACAACACGGCAAATCTCCGTTAACGAGCTACCGCCGATCGCCCCGTGCATGGGGCTAGACGGCCAACACGTTAACGAGCTAACTGCGCTAACACACTAGTTCCCACCCATGTAATTGAGCATTGCATGGCACATCCAACATACTGTTTTACTTTAGTCCATGACTCGCTTACCTTCAGGGTCATACGTCACATTAAAACCAAAATAATTCCAAACGCCAGATCTGAATGAGGTTCAATTTGCCTGTTGCAAGGAGAGCTTAACTTCTGTCTCGCTAGCTTGCCCTGCGCTCTTCCTTCTGACGATGCTGTCTGTGTTGAGCGCTCAGTGGATCTGCGCTCGACAGTGCAGCCTAGGCGGAGTAGTCGATCACAGATTCACTGAGCGCTCAACACAGACAGCATCGTCAGAAGGAAAATTGATAAAATAAATTACAAATGTTGTATTGTTCGATACATATGCGTACCGAACCGAAAGCACTGTATCGAACGGTTCAATATCGATACGAATATCGTTGCACCCCTAATATATATATATATTAGGGGTGCAACGATACACAAAATTCACGGTTCGGTTCGATACTTTGGTGTCACGGTTCGATATTTTTTCGATACAAAAAAATGTTCATGCCTTTTTAATTTGTCATTTATTAAAATTATAAATATATATTTTAACTCAAACGTGCAGTTTTTAGATTTAATGTTGCTGAAACAACAAAGGGATAAAATAAATCTATCTGATCAAGAAATCACTCATCTTTGGAAAAGAGAGTTTATTACAGAGAAATGGCTCTTTCCAAAATAAAAGCTATACTATACGCTTCTTCTGGGCTATATTCTCAGCAGCATATTAAACATATCAGGTCCCCATAAGGAGAATCATGTGCTAACGGCTGTCTAAATGACTCGGGTAAAGTTTGTAGCATGCGTGCTTGTTGTTTTTGTCTGCTTCCACTTGTCTTTGCACTAGGATGATGTCGGCGTCAATGTGCAGTCATATTCGTTGTGTTCTCACTAGTGCTGTCAGCGTTAATCTCGTTGAAATGACGTTAACGCCACAACACGGCAAATCTCCGTTAACGAGCTACAGCGGATCGCCCCGTGCGTGGGGCTGGACGGCGTCAACACGTTAACAAGCAAACTGCGCTTCACCTCTTCAGTTCTGAAAGCTGATGGAGAGTCTCGGGTGTTTAACTCCCAGTGAGGTTGTGATGCTGGCGGAGGTCCTGAGAGTGGATGACCCACCCTGCTGTCAACTGAGTTACTGAGGTCACATGGGTCAATGTGTGAGGGGGGGGGGGGGGGGGGTGAATGGCCCGGAAGTGATCCCAGGACTATGTTATAGGTAGCCAACACTTTTTCCATGTTTGAACTTAATGTGACCACTAGAGGGAGGTATGTGCCTCTTAGTGCCATAAGCCAGCTGTGCAGCAGGCAGGTTGTTTGGCTTCATTTTTGCACAATGGGAGGAGGCGCTGTCGCGTCGTCCATGTTTTCTACAGTCATTGATTTGGACACAGCCAATGTGTTTAGTTTTACTCTTCCCCATGTGATGTCATTATGTCCATTTGTGTCAGCTTTTTTCCCAGGTGCCTCCACTTCCCCATCACCTCATATGTGTATGTAAGTCTTCTGTCTCCCTTTGTTCATTGTTGCTTCGTCTGTGTTCCCACACCCATGTCCTCATAGTCACAGAGTCATAGTGTGTGTCATAGTGCCCTCATATTATCACAGTATGTCATAGTTGTTCATAGGTTTCTTAGTTCTCCTGTCACCAGCCAAATTAAGGCTCGCTTTTGGTTTCAAGTTCCATCTCTCTGCCTATGTCTGTTCGTGGGTCGTCTACATACACTCCACAACCGAGACAGGAGAGGAACCTGATAACAGCTGAACGTTCTTTTGTTCACACGGAAAATAGGTGTGAAAGGCAAAATTATAAATTGTTTCTAAAAATAATTAAATAAAGCTGTTTTATTAAATGAATATATACATAATGCAAATGTGCTCATAAATGAGTTGACTCTGTGTTTTCAGAGTTAACAGATTCATTCAGCGATATTGTCTGGATCTGAAATATTGCAGGTACACGCAGAGTGCAGAGGATTTTTACACATACACTGATAATTGTTTTCTATAAGTCTCTGGGTCAGGAAGTCCAAACATGACGTCCTGAACTGGGCCTTAGAATAAGCTGAAGGATAACATTAGATAATCAAGGCAGGATGTGTTTTTGTGTCCATGTGTTTCTGATTCCAGGAGGAGCAGATACCAGGGGAGGTCAGATGTGGACAGGGAGGATTCGCAGCAGACTGCCACGTTGGATTTGGGAGAAGATAATAATATTTTGTCATTGTCAAAGTATAAAAGCTGTACAGCCCATTTCAGGGTTAGGGTTGGGGTCAAAGTGAAACTAGAAATATTTAGAATCACAATGAGTTCAAAGCGTGAGGAGGTCTGATGTTCCAACAGTGTTCAGGATGAGAATTATTACCTGCAATGCTCCAGTTTGACCTCATGGTGGCAGTGCCGTCTCACTGTTATAATGGCTACACTCAGACTACAGGAGAGAACAAGAGGCTGTACTAAAACTCTGATGTTTTATCGTGTGTTTATGACATCATGCTGACGTCAGCCTGATAATACCTGTTGATTCAACTAAACAGCCAAGGTTTCCAAGGTTCTTAAATGAACCACAAACTACAGGGTAAGAGTGAGCTGCTGAAAGTCAGATCTGTTCTTCAAAGCAGACTTTCAGCTTTATTACAAACTAAGAGTCGGATCAGCACAAATACTGACACAGAGATGGCTGCTGGCACTGCGCTGCTCTGCTGCACTTTGCTGTTTGTCCTTGTCTTTGTCTCTGCGGGTGAGATTGAACTAAACTGAGGTTCTCTCTGAGATAACAAGAAGTACAGGAGGATTATTTTCATCTGGATTCAGTTTGTCTGTGTGTGAAGGAGACACCAGGCTGGGTGGACACTTAACATCTGTAATCCAGCTGTGACAGAGACAAAGAAGTGTAATGTGTGTGTCAGTGTGATGTGTTGTAGTGTCAGGAGTCAGTATGCAGCTACAAAGCTTCTTGTTCAGTGTATACAAACAGCTGTAGCTCCATAAAGGCAGCATGCAGAGACTCACAGTGTCTTATAATGAGAGGCTGCTTTCTCTCACACATTATGTTCACTTATTATCAGCACATGTTGTTGTTCTGTGGAAGCTAACATCTTGTAGTTTCTGACACTTTGCATGTTTAGCATGAGGCTAAAATTCCCCCTCAGTGGGTCACTGGTGACCTGCTGGATGTTCAGAGGTTCATTAAATCCAACATGACTAAAAACTCAAATGTCAAAGTGTTGTTTCCTCTTTCAGAGCAGAAAACCATCACAGCTGAGTCTGGACAGGACGTCACTCTGACATGTCGAGCTCCAAACAACAACATTAGAGTAATAAAGTGGGAGAGATTTGACCTGGGAGATGATTATGTGCTTTTGTACCAGGATGGTCTCCCTGATTCAACACACCAGCATCCATCTTTTAAGAACCGGGTGGATCTGCAGGACAGACAGATGAAGGATGGAGACGTGTCTTTGATTCTGAAGGATGTGACAGTTCATGACGCTGGAGCATACGAGTGTCGTTTCTTCATGGAAGAAACTCGCTCATGGAAGTCCATCAGCAGCCTCAACCTGATTGTTACAGGTGAGTGAGTAGAGTTGAGTGTGTGTGTGATCAGAGGTGAAGCTGCTTCCTGGTTGTTGATGTGTGTTTGTTGTATGGATGAGCTGGTGGATGTCAGAGGTAGACAGATGTTTCTCCAGCTGTTGTCTTTGTGGCTGGTAGTCTAGAGTTGTAGAGCAGCATTGTTTGGTTAGAGCAGAAACAAAGACATTTATGAATCCGTCTCTTCTTCTCTTGCTCTCTAACTCGTCTGTAAACATGTGTGGGGAAGCTCAATGTTAAAGCCTACAGCTGGAGGGGGAGGGGAGGGGTGAAGCTGGTGGTGAGTCTGTGAAAGTGAATCACAGTCAACTACAGCCCCTTAAATTGCCTTATTACACAATGCTGAGAAAGCATTCGAACGGGTGGAGTGGGATTATCTGTTTTATACTCTAAATAAATTTGGATTTGGCCCTAATTTCATTTCATGGATTCAGTTACTTGACTCCTCACCTATGGCACGTGTTAGAACAAATTTGTTATTCTCTTCTTATTTCCCACTTCTCCGTGGTACGAGACAAGGATGTCCCTTATCCCCTCTCCTTTTGCGTTATCAATTGAACCATTGGCGATTAAAGCCAAGCTGACAGCTGACAGTTGCATTAAGGGCATCTTCAGAGCTGACCAGGAGCACAAAATATCCGTATATGCTGACGATCTCCTGCTGTATATGTCAGAGCCTTTATAACACTGAATAAGCATATCCCTGCATTTATTTGGAATGGCAAAAGTCCATGAATTCGTAAAGATTTCATGCAGAGGACTAGGCCAATGGGTGGATTAGCCTTGCCAATTTTTCAGTCTTATTATTGGGCAGCAAATATTCGAAATATGCTGGATCAGTAATTTTACCACAGAGACTCCAGCTTGGCTCCAAATTGACTCATCCAATTGTGGCAAAATGTGCCTATCAGCTTTGTTGAGTTCAGCTCTCCCATTAGAACTGTACACCTATAAATGTAACCCTTTGTTGTATGACTCGCTCAGAATCTGGGTGCAATGTAAGGTTTGGGTTACACTATCAGCTCAAATCATATGTTCCCACCCTCAATGATGGATTCTGCCTTTAAAATATGGGAAGGTAATGGACTTAGAAATATCAAAGACCTTTTTGCAGATGGAATTTTTCTCATTCACGCAGCTCCTGAAGCAGTTTAATGTTCCTCGCAAACATTTTTTCCGCTATTTACAAGTTCACCACTTTGTAAAGAGTCGATTTCCTTCATTTCCAGAAGTACCTGAGGAAACTTCTTTGGATAAAATTATTAATATAAACACTCATAAGAGAGGGGCGATTAAAGAAATGTATGCTATATTATTAGATCTTCAATCTCCTTCTCTCTCCATCCTTAAAGCTCAGTGGGAGAAAGACCTTGGGATGACTTTAACAGATGAGCTCTATGTTTTCTCCATAGGGTACACTCTTCTTCTATATGTGCCAGACATGGGCTGACCCCCTGTGTAACAGATGTAAAGCAGAAACAGGTTCACTCCTTCATAGTTTTTGGCCCCAATCTTCATAACTATTGGGTGTCTACCCATACGGAAAAGATGCATATAAATCTTATAAAGTTTGTATCGGTCTTGTGTGAAGCTTTTATGAAAAGCATACAAGAGTGAAAACAGATTAAGATCCCTTGAAAATCATATAAATGAAACTTGTATGTTTTGGATATTTACTAAAACAATATAAGAAAGTAATGAGAAAGTGGCCACTTTCATGAGTAAATCATATAAGCCTTATATGATTGACTGTATGAAGTAGGCCACATCTTATGCAAGTCTTATAAGTTTTTTCTATTTCTTTTCCATATGGGTATATTTAACACCTTTTCAGAGATATATAACGTTAATTATGATCCCTCTGCTCTAATCTTTGGGGTGATACCTCAAAACATCACTTTGCCAAAATACTATTCAAATTCTTTGCTTCACTCATTGCAAGGCGCCTTATACTTTTAAGATGGAAGCAGGAAGCTCCTCCCACACATGAACAGAGGCTTGCAGAGCTCATGAAGTTTTTGCATTTAGAAAAGATGAGATATACACTGGTAGGTTCAACCACCAAATTTCTTGAGGCATGGCAGCCTTTTCTAATGTACATGGAAACATTTAAAATGACCACATTGTCATGACCAGATACCATCCATCCATTTTATTTTTGTTGTTGTTGTTTGTTTGTTTTTTGTTTTGTAGGGGTTTCTTTAGTTTGTTTGTTTGTTTTCTTTCTGTTATCTTTTGGGGTATTGTAAAAACTGAACAGCAAACTACTGTATGTTCAAAGTTTTGCTATTAACATGCTGCTGTAACTGAAAATAAAATGAAAAAATAAATAAAACTCAAATGTCAAAGGAAATAAACAAAATATTTAAAGTCAATCATTCTGATCATAATTGCACTTTGACCTTTAACCTCTCTGCTCTGTGTTGTTTCATCTTTCAGATCAGAAAACCATCACAGCTGAGTCTGGACAGGACGTCACTCTGACATGTCGAGCTCCAAACAACAACATCTTCGCTCTAGAGTGGGAGAGAGCTGACCTGAAGTCAGGAAATGTTCTTTTCCGAGTTGGTTGTGATATTATTCTAGATGACCAGCATCCATCTTTTAAGAACCGGGTGGATCTGCAGGACAAAGAGATGAAGGATGGAGACGTGTCTTTGATTCTGAAGGATGTGACGATTAATGATGCTGGAACATACGAGTGTCGTTTCCTCATGGTAGAAGCACGCTCATTCAAACACAGCTTCATCAAACTGGTTGTTGTTCCTCCAGGTGAGTGAGTAGAGTTGAGTGTGTGTGATCAGAGGTGAAGCTGCTTCCTGGTTGTTGATGTGTGTTTGTTGTATGGATGAGCTGGTGGATGTCAGAGGTAGACAGATGTTTCTCCAGCTGTTGTCTTTGTGGCTGGTAGTCTAGAGTTGTAGAGCAGCATTGTTTGGTTAGAGCAGAAACAAAGACATTTATGTCTCTTCGTCTCTTGCTCTCTAACTCGTCTGTAAACATGTGTGGGGAAACTCAATGATAAAGCCTACATCTGGAGGGGGAGGGGAGGGGTGGAGCTGGTGGTTGTGAGTCTGTGAAAGTGAATCCTGCGGTGCCATAGCTGGTGAAAACGTACTTAGTGCAGACACAAAACGTCCATCAGCTTCAAAGTGTGTCAGAAAAATGTCCACATGGTGACTGATGGATGAGAGAGGTCCCATTGTTGTTGTTGTGCACAAATCATTGAACAACACAAACACTTAGAGCTGCTTTCAGTGCTGCCTGTTTTGTTACTGCACACATTTCTGATGGTCCTACAGTCCAACGTAGCAAACGTCTCCCTGAAGCCTCTTCTTAGAGACCAAAGGTTGGATCAGAGCGAGCAGCTGAAAGGACACATCTATGAATGCAGTCAGAGACTTTCTCACAACCTCACACTTCATCTGGTCACATTTACACTCAGGTTCTCTGTTAGTCACTGAGATTACAGACTCGCACATTTAAAATAATCTGAATGTTGGATCAGATGAAGTTAATATTTTTTATTTCTTGAACATATGTTTAATTAGCATGTTGCTAAAGCTTTAAGTAATGCACTGGTGACCTGGTGTATGTTAACAGGTCAATTAATCAAATCCAGAATAACTCAAATGTAAGCTAAACAGCATAAATATTAAACATAAACAACATCATATTTCCCCCATGGCACAGTCCACTCAGCACTTCCTGGAGTTTCTCATTTGATCGTTCATTGACACTCATGACTTACAGAGACTCTGATCATCAAACACAGGAATAAAACAAGCAGTGAGCACAACAAAGGATTATTAAAGAAGGAATATTAACTCTATTCTAACTCTAGTAACTCTACACCAGGAAACCACCAAATCTTCTGCAAACGTGATTTTAACCAGTCAAAATGTTTTTGGATATTTATTTAGTGTAGAAACCTAAAAAGTCCGTTTTATTTTTAGATGTTTGGTTGTTTTGAACAATTATATCAAACTGTAAGTATGATGTTTGGTATATAGTATTATATATTGCATGGTATTGATATATTGCACTGTTTGAAGTGCTTCGTATATAAAAGTAGTAAACTGTGTACACAGTGTTTGGTGTGACAGAGCTGTTGTCACTGAATCACAGGTTCAGATGTTTCAGCCTCATAATAAACAAACACGTTTTCAGAGACTCGAGGATTTGACCTTCCAAAAGTCTCAGACATGTTTTAATGAGCTCTCACAGTCTGCAGCCAAACAGGTCAAATTATAAAGAACAGCTGGATCAACCCAACATGACCTCTGACCCCGAAGCAGCTGTTAGACCTGTGTATTTGAAAAAAAATATGATTTTTTTATGGTGAAAGCAAGATTCCAGACTGCAGTTTTGGTCAGATCATGTTTTTAAATAAAAAGCAGAAAAATCAACATTAACATTTTCTTACTTTATAAATGTTATGAATGATTTTTTCATCTAATCTCCTGAACTAGAAGAGGACACCTCACAGCTGTTTCTCACCTGCAGGTCAGCCAGGAGGAGACAGAGATGAACTGTGAGTCGGACGATCTGAGGACAGACAGAAACTCTCCTGAACATCCAGCAGTCGACTCTGATGATCATCATGTTCAGACTCGGACCAACAGTGTGTGTCTGTGCTGTCAGTGACTCTGAACTACAGTTTATTCATCTTGTTCATGAGATTTACTGACACAAAGTCAAACTGTGTTACAAACACACATGAATTTCTGATCTCAGAGTCAGTGAGTGTTGGAGCTTCAGGTTAGACAAATTAACTATTTTATGTTGGTGTGATTGTTTATTAGCTTCATGTGACTTTTTCTTCTTTAAGTACAGTCCACTGGAAAACACTTTGTATAAAAATCATCTCTTTGGCTGACATTGTTTTTAGTTTGTAAACCAATCTTACCCAGTTTAACAGATTGTACAAACTGTTAACGTCTCTCTCTGATCCTGCACTGAGAAGTTTGACAACCTCTTCAACTTTTCTTTAACATGACACACTGTTCAGCTCAGATTTAAACTGCTTTGACCTTTGACACCAGCAAAACATCCTGAACAACTTTGCTGGGTTGAGACCTGATTACTTTTCATAAACAGACCCATAAGACTCAAAAATATGAAACATATTTTCACATTTATACTGTTGTATAGATGATGCAAACCTTTGTACACTGATGCTCTTTTGGGTGAAGTTTGACTCATTTGTTTAGATGGATTTTCAGATCCACCAGTTTGGCTCAAGTTAGAAACATTGTGATTTTAGGGAAAATTGCCACTCATAATGTATAAATATACACATCATGTTTGTGTGGATTTGTAATGAGACAGCAGTGTCGGAGGTCACAGTCATCCTGTTGCCCACAGAAACAGACTCCTCCTGTGAATTAGTAAAGTAACACATGGAGCGCATGAGGAACAAAGGTCATACATGTATCTCCTGAAGTGGATTCTGGGTCTCTGACTTCCTCCCACAGTCCAAAGACATCAACGGGTGTTTTTTATTTATCCGTGTATGCTGTGTGTTAATGTGTGGTTCCTACAGAACTTAATGGTCAGTAACACTAACATGTAAACATGAGTGCATCACATCAGCACATGAAAGAACAACAGTGTGGCATTAATATTACAGCAGTGAGGACAGTGTGATGAACTGATGCTCTGATCTCTGGTCTGACCAAAGCTTTAACTCCAAACATCTCTCCACTGTTAGAGCTTCTGCACTGTTTCAGGTTCAAATCATGGTTCATACTTTCATGGCCTGATGGTGTGACGCCTCCACCTACATCACTGAACTGCTCCACTTCTGTACTCTTCTCTCTGTGGCCTTCTTGAAACATCCTCTTGGTGTTTGTGGGGTTTTTCTCAGTTCATGTGTGCCTTATAAGAGTTTGTTTTTTAAAGACAATGACAATCAGTGAATTCCTTCTGTGATTGAATGAAATATGAGCACTATGTAAGTGTGTAAGTGTTAATAAAGATTTACATCTACCTGTTGAATTCTCTTTTCATTGTTTTTGTCCCTCCAATAACAGACAAACCTCTGTTTCTGAAGTGCCTTAGAGCAACGTCTTCCTCTGTAACTCAATGCTGTGGGTAAACATGTCTTTACTTCTGTGCCTGAAAACAACATCTCCCTGTAGAAAGTGAAGGCTGAGCTCACTCAGATCACTCAGTCAGATCAACTGAGCTTAGAAATAAACTGATTTGTTGATTTTACAATGCTGTGATTGCAGCTATTCCACAACTCTCTCTGTTAATGGTACACATGGCCACTGATTAAATGGTCATTGATCAATGATCATTATTCTTTCGGATAGCGATTGAGATTGCGGATAGAAGTGGCAGAAATGGGCTTCCTCCAAAGAGTGGTTGGCCTCTGCCTTACAGATAGGGTGAGCAGTTTGGCTATTGGAGGGGCTCAGGGTAGAGCTGCTGCTCCTTCACATCGAAAGAAACCAGTTGAGGTGGTTTGGGCATCTGACGAGGATGCCTCCTGGGTGAATTGTTCCATGCATGTCCCACAAGAAGGAATCGAATGGAACTGAAGAAATCACTTGGAAGAGTGACAAAGCATTTCTCCAATTGAATGCGTCCAGATAAACAGAATCAACCTTTTGTGACACTTTTATAATGTTCAACACGATTACTAACAGATAACACACCCAGTGTACTAAACTCACTGTGTGCAGGACTTTGTTTGGTGTTTACATAAACGGTAAATGGTCTGAAATTCTATAGCGCTTTACTAGTCCCTATGGACCCCAAAGCGCTTTACACTATTCATTCATCCACCCATTCACACACTGGTGATGGCAAGGCATACATACATTGTAGCCACAGCGGCCCTGGGGCGCACTGACAGAGGCGGGGCAAAATGAAAACAAACTACAAACTGCTGAGCTGTTGAACAGCTGATCCAGCCTTTAGTCTGAGCTGCAGTCAGTCACACAAACAGACTGAACAGGGTGTGTTCTGTGCAGCAGCTGCATGTAAAACAGAAGCAAAGCTGTTCCTGTGAAATGAAACTGAAAGCCTCTCTGAGCGTCTCCCTGTAGAAAATGGAGGCTGAGCTCAGTCAGATCACTCAGCCTGCAGACAAATGGAGGCGTGTTTGAGACGTGCAGATAAACACTCAGCTTTGTGTCGTCCTCTAAGGGCTCAGGGCCGTCCTGTTGTCATATTATCACATGCATGACAACATGCGTCTCAGTCCTCAGAGTCTTCTGCACAGTGCTCAGGGATTTTCCTCATCTTTCATATTGTGTGCCTGTTTGAATTCAAGCATCATCGTCTACAACTGGACACCCAGCTCTATCTGTCCATGAAGCCAGATAACACACACCATTTAGTTAAACTGCAGGAATGTCTTAAAGACATAAAGACCTGGATGATAACTTTCTGCTTCTTAATTCAGATCAAACTGAGGTTATTGTACTCGGCCCTGAAAATCTTAGAAATATGGTATCTAACCAGATTCTTACTCTGGATGGCATTACCTTGGCCTCCAGTAACACTGTGAGGAACCTTGGAGTCATTTTTGACCAGGACATGTCCTTCAATGCACATATTAAACAAATATGTAAGACTGCTTTCTTCCATTTGCGCAACATCTCTAAAATTAGAAATATCCTGTCTCAGAGTGACGCTGAAAAACTAGTTCATGCATTTATTACTTCCAGGCTGGACTACTGTAATTCATTATTATCAGGATGTCCAAAAAACTCACTGAAAAGCCTTCAGCTAATCCAAAATGCTGCAGCAAGAGTCCTGACAGGGACTAGAAAGAGAGAGCATATTTCTCCTGTTTTGGCTTCCCTTCATTGGCTTCCTGTTAAATCCAGAATTGAATTCAAAATCCTGCTCCTCACATACAAGGTCTTAAATAATCAGGCCCCATCTTATCTTAATGACTTTGTGGTACCATATCACCCTATTAGAGCACTTCGCTCTCGCTCTGCAGGCCTACTTGTTGTTCCTAGAGTATTTAAAAGTAGAATGGGAGGCAGAGCCTTCAGTTTTCAGGCCCCTCTTCTGTGGAACCAGCTTCCAGTTTGGATTCGGGAGACAGACACTATCTCTACTTTTAAGATTAGGCTTAAAACTTTCCTTTTTGCTAAAGCATATAGTTAGGGCTGGACCAGGTGACCCTGAATCCTCCCTTAGTTATGCTGCAATAGACGTAGGCTGCCGGGCAATGTTCCCTCTAATTTTTCATGTGTCTGAGCGAGTCGCAATATGGCGCCCCCCAGTGGCTGCAGCCAGACTCTTGGGGCCCCTTTTGGTCTCTGCAGGCATAATTAATCAATCACATGGATCATTTCTCAGAAAGGCTCAACAAGTACACGTAATTTTTAATGGAACTATTTTATTTGTAAATTCTATTTATTTTTTTAATGAATACATTCTCTTCTGACCATAGTTGTTTTATTGCCTAATGAGATTTGACTAATCAATATAATAGTCCACTCTTGTGCGCTCTATCCTCGATGAGGACATGACCCTCACTGTCCAATCAAATTCTTTCCTCCCATTAAAGGTTTGTGATTGGACAGTAAATTTATAAAAGGTCATGTCAGCACATAGTGTCCATAGTAGTAATGGTAAATTTGATTCTTTTTACTGAATCGAGTTTTAATGAGTCACTCACCAAAGTGAATCGGATTTGTTGACTCATTTGATTCACTGAGTCGGTCGACCAGAGAGTGCAAAAAATGTACATTTTCACTCAAACTTAATTTGTTTCTCTTTTCATGTAAATCCTACTGCTAAGATGAATGATTCTAAAAGAAAACAACTATTTTACAGAGCAAAAAAGAGCAAAACATTTCTAAAATTAAGCAATTTTCTATCAAAATTGCTTAATAAACATTTATTTTATTTTATTTTAATATATTTTTATTTTTTATTTTATTAGTATTTTCCTTAAATGTGTTAAATATATATTTTCTCATCTAAATGTCCACTGAGCTGTGAGCCAGTAATGCACCTTAACATTGGTTGCCAACCAAGAAGAAGAAGAAGCTGTGAGCCAGGAGGGAGGGGGTGAGTGAGTCCTGAGTGATTTGCTTATGCTTACAAATCAGCACAGGAGGGAGGGGGTGAGTAGCTCAAATGTGCTGTTAGCATGTTAGCAGAGCGATGCTACTGTGAACCGAGGAGCTATTTTCTTGATGTGAGCTTCTACTCAGGGTTTTTTCTTCCAGTTCAGAGCAGAAATTTTTTGTTACGATACTGGATGTTGTGTTTTTCTCCACAATTTTAATTATAAGCTAGATACATTGCTGCTAACAGCAACAGGGATGAGTCAGTGAGTCAGTTGGGCTTGTGAATCATGATTCACGAGTCAGTAAAGTGATTCTCGAGTATTGAACGATTCGTTCATGATTTGCGCATCACTAGTCCATAGTTATAAATCCCACCACTCAGTATTATTAACACATTCTCTCCATGACCCCAGTAAGCTACTGAAGGCTAACCCAGGCAAATATCCCAGAATGCATTTCGTCGAAAACGTAAGAGGCAGTTTCGGAGGGATGCACAGTTTAAAATATTCTTTCTGAATGTAGCTGTGTAAACTTCAAATATCTACTCGATTTATCAAGACATCACAGATTTGCAAAAGTGCTCTAACGTTTTCCGAGATGTGGGACAGTCCACAGTGGGTTGAGAGTGTGGATCTGTGACCTGCGTGAGAATCAGCTTCCTAACATTTGTCTGGAAGAAACACACAGACAGGAAGCAGCAACAAGTGTGAACATTTCACAGATCATGTGTAATCGGTTATTATCAGGATGTCTTAAAAACTCCCATAAAACCTTCAGCTGATGCAAAATGCTGCAGTCGAGTCCTGACAGGGACTAGAAGGACAGAGCAGCTTCCTCCTATTCTGGCCTCTCCTCATTGGCTTCCTGTTAAATCCACAATTTAAAATCCTGCTCCTCACATAGAAGAACTTTAATCAGGCCTATCTTATTTCATTGACCTTAGAGTACCATATGTCCAAATCATGGTTCAACAGCAGCTAGGTGGATGTCAGCAGCTTACATGGTGGAGATAAATCCAGGGTTTGAGATTGTTTACAACTTAAACTCAGAGCCTTTTAACACAATTACTGACAAATAACGCACTCAGAGTACTAAACACACTGTGTACAGGACTTTGATTGGTGTTTGCAGAGATGAAAATGATGCAGCCTGCTGACCAGTTGAATCAGCTGATCCAGCCTCTTATCTGAGCTGCAGTCAGTCACACAAACAGACTGAACAGGATGTGTTCTGTGCAGCACCTGCATGTAAAACAGAAGCAAAGCTGTTCCTGTGAAATGAAACTGAAAGCCTGTCTGAGCGTCTCCCTGTAGAAAATGGAGGCTGAGCTCAGTCAGATCACTCAGCCTGCAGACAAATGGAGGCGTGTTTGAGACGTGCAGATAAACAGTCACAGCTTAGTGTCGGCCTCTGAGGGCTCAGGGCCGTCCTGTTGTCATGTTATCAAGTGCATGACGGCTCTCTGCACACACTTTGAGTCCTTATGCACATTTTCACGAGTCCTCATCTCTGTGGACCTGAGGGATTACCCACAGTTCATAGTGTTGTGATTAGGGATGGGTATCGTTTAGGTTTTATCCGATACCGGTGCCAAATCGGTACTTTTGAAACGGTGCCGGTGCTCAAACGGTGCTCAAACCGGTGCTTAAAGAATGGAGAAGACAAAATTGGTCCAAAAACCTCTCATGTTCAGCTGGTTTTATGTAAAAAGATAACAATGTTAGCCTTTTCTGCAGCTATGGGGCATATATGGTATCACTCTTGGCTGGAAGCAGTGCTTAACCAATGGAAAAAATACAAACTTTGTCCAAAAACCTCTCATGTTCAGCTGTTTCCCTCTTTTTCTTTGGTCATTTTAGCCTTTTTGGCCAGGGTGAAGGGAGTATCTGCCATCAAACAAGAAGACAGCCGCATGTAGCTATGATGATGTTTGCTAGTTCACCTTACATGCATTAATGTAATAACGTGGTTAGCCTACTCAACGTAAATTACACATGAACAACATTAAGCTACTCACGCAGAGAAGAACGGCTGCTGCTGCCATCAAATACGGCGCATTTCTCGGCTTTAAAAAAAAAAAAACGCTATGCGTCACCAGGTGTTTCATCGGATTTGAGGTGTTACCTCCTTTGCACAGTATCAGCTTAAAGCACTTGTTGCTGCTGAGTTTGCATATTTTGCTGTGAAGTACAGCCATACTTTTGACCGCTTCGCCTTGGACATTTTTAATCTGTAGCTCTGCTCTAACAGAACGTACGTACCTGGACCTGCCTACTATCCTCGGAAACGTAAAATGATTGGCTAGGAGTGTATCACAGCTCAGGAAAAAAAAGCACCGAAATAAAGCACCGAAATGTGCGCTGCTTTTTGGTCTGGTTACTACCGTTTATGTCAGAACCGGTGCCATCATGGCACCGGACACCGGTACCCATCCCTAGTTGTGATGGTGAAAGCATTAAGAACAAGGATGGAAAATAAATAAATAAATAACCAAACTGAAGGTTCAGAGGAATGTAGCTCATCACAAATGCTTCATGATGAAGTTTTCACAATGATGAATAATTTGATTATTTTACAGTTTCTTCCTGTAAAGTTAGAGCCTGAAAACAGACAAAATCAATCAGTAAATGTCAGATCACACGACGAGGTCTGAGGGACCACGACAGTTAACATCACAGCAGAGGTGACAAAGTGCTTTCTGTGGCCTGTTTATCTTCAGTTCTTTGAATTTAATTAGACATTAATTTCATTAATTAGAATTCATTTCAGTACATTAAACATTAGCAGAAGGATGGAGAGCGTGCTATATGTATTTCTTGCACTTGCACAAACACAAACAGCAGCTCTTCTTGTTTTTGCCACTCAATCTAGAAGAGAATTTAGATCAAGAAATTTCCACGATCATTATGATTTGATTTGATTTTATAGGAAATGCAGTTTGACGTGTTTCCAATACTGAGGATGAGGATACACTATAAAAAATGTAAAGCTACTGTTAGTTTTCCTGTCTTGTAAAAAGTAAAGTTTTTGTTCATGCACAGAAAATGAATATTTTTCAGATTTCAATGGACTTTCTGTCATTTTTGTTTTGTTTTGTTGGGGTTAAAACGATGCCACCTTAAAATGAAACTGAAAAATAAATATTGACATTAAGACAAGAAAAAAGTTTTCACACTTACATCTTTTTTTTTCTTTTTTGCTTACAGTTTTTTTTTTCAGTTTCAGTTTGCTGGCACTGTTTTGGCGTCTGGGGGCACGATTGTTAATAACAAACACACAAATATTACATCTTTTGAATCTGTGATGACATGTGACAATATGATGAAGTTCACATGATGTAGCTTCTCTGCCAACAACACAAATGAAAGAATAAATAATTTAAACCAAAGTAAGAGTTTATTGTTCAAATACAGAGACACTCTCACACTGACCTTTGTTGTTTGTTCTCTGTCCTTCATACAAACATTTGGGGCTTACAGACTCTGTGAACACTGAGTTTTCAGGCTTTTCTAATGCTGTGTGAGCAGCAGGAAAATACAATCAGAGCATAAACACACATACATACAAGGTCAAAGATGAGTAGCTACACTTTCTAAACACAATAACTGATCACTGATGTGAAGTCAGCGAGTACCGAGGTGAACTTTTCTTATCTTTGAGATCTATTGAAACAACTACATTAAATCATACTGCTGAGTGACAACAATAGCGTTATCTAAGGTTAGAGGGTTACCTAGGCAACCAGGGATGTGCATAACCATCTGTCAGCTACAAATTGATGCATGAACGATGGGATGAGTTCATACTTGGATGTAATTTTAGTGAAACAGCTGATCGAGGATTAGTGTTGTTGAGGTTTTGTGGTCCACAGCTCACACTCACATAATGAGGTCATATTTGATCTTATAAACAAAAACACTGATCCCAGGTCTGTAACACTGTTCATGGATACTGAGGGTAAACAACACACACAGCTCACAAAGATAAAGAGAAAACTGAAACCAGATCTTGATGATTGAAAGATTCAGGTGTGAAAAACTTCATAAATATGTAATCTGAGCTCAAAATGATGTAACTACAGTCAGTGGAAACAAAACCATCAAAGTGAAAAATGTTCAAGTGTTGATTTCATTTGTTTGAAGAGTTAAAAGTAGGCGTGCACAACAAAATGTCTCAGTGAGCTGTGTCACACTCAAAGTCAGAGCTTTCTGTGTCAGAAAGAGGCTAAATCACCATGGTAACTGATGGTGAAAGATCACCTGGTCAGGAGCATTTCATGTTCAGAGTTTTGTTTTTAAATCAGCTGTTAGAGCCACGTTTTCACTGTGATGTAGATTCTCTGCTGGAGGAAATGTTTCATATGTGCAGCTTGTTAAACTGTAACTTGCTGAAGCCACTGAGTGAAGCTAAACTGCACATCACACTGTTCCAATGTACCTGTATTCATGTAGTGGAGACATTAGTGAAGTTATCAGTGAGTAACGTCTCTGATTGGACTGGGTGGCGCTCACAGGGACCATTTTGTGTAGAAGAAAAGTCACATGATACATGAAACGCTCCTTTTCATCTGAGCGTGCTCAGAGCCTGAAGCAGAGAAAGGTGATAATCACCACGGTGATACCTGCTGTCTCGGACTGCAGTTTCAGGTTTAGTTGAGCCAGCTAACACAACGTGCTCAGTTCATCTGTTTCTGCAGGATTTTAAACACTGACAACACCCAGGACTCTGAACAGCAGCAGCAGACTCAAAGCTGGAAAAACCTCTGAGACATTTTAAACCTGCTGCACTTAAACAGGAGGCTGGTTTGTTTCCACTCTCTGCTGTTGTTTATGTTTTCTGTAGATCAAAAAACCAACAACAGCAACAAGAAGCAGAGCAGGAACTGACAGACCAACAATCAGTCCAACAGATCCATCCTCCTTCTCTTTGTCTTCATCCTTCTCTTGTCCTCCTGTCAGACCTGCAGGTGAGAAACAGGTGTCAGCTGTCAGGTAGGTGATGAGTGAAGAACAGAACAGAATCCATTTCCTCTTCAAACTGCTGTCAGACATTATCTACTGCACTCTGATCACATCACTCAGACCAGCTGCTTTCTACAAAGTCTCATCAGCAACATCTTTAGAAACAAACATCAACAACCAGGAAGCAGCTTCACCTCTGATCACACACACACTCAACTCTACTCACTCACCTGGAGGAACAACATGAAGGTGGATGCTGCTGATGAACTTCCATGAGCGTGTTTCTTCCATGAAGACACGACACTCATATGTTCCACTATCAGCAGTGTTCACATCCTTCAGAATCAAAGACACGTCTCCATCCTTCATCTGTCTGTCCTGCAGATCCACACGGTTCTTAAAAGATGGATGCTGGTCATCTGGAACAAAGTGACCGTCCCGGAACACAAACACATATTCATCTCTCAGGTCAGCTCTGCTCCACTCTAAAATAATGATGTTGTTGTTTGCAGCTCGACATGTCAGAGTGACGTCCTGTCCAGACTCAGCTGTGATGTTTTTCTGGTCTGAAAGAGGAAACAACACAGAGCAGAGAGGTTAAAGGTCAAAGTACAACTGTTCACTTCTACAGCAGCCAATCAGAAACACACAATAAAAGACAGTCTTCTATTATTAGATGATGATCTTTGATTGTGTTTCTTCTTGTGTCCCTTCAAGCGTCACCACAGCGAGTCTTCTCCTCCTCCTCACCTGATCCCGAGCATCTTCATCAGGGCTGATTTGTGACAGAAGGACAGCAGCAAGAGTGAAAGGGAAGGTTTGAAGATGGCAGTGAGCTGCTGTCATGTTTGCTTTGGAGACTCTGACACAAAGACAGGAGGCCGAGCTGAACATGTTCAGATTTTCATTGAGAGCAGAATGGACGAGATTATGAACGAGTTCATCAGAGGGAAGCTCAGGCTGAGACGTTTGGAGACAAAGTTCATGAGCAAAGACTGAGACGGATGAAAAACATCATCTGAAAAACAAATCTTTGGTTTTAGAATCTGTTAGTTTGATAAAATGTTGTTGATGGACGAGTTCATTGAGACTCTGGATGTCTGTCAGACTGAGTCACTGCTTTTTATTGTAACAGCTGTACTGATGCTCCTGAATCTGGCCTCTGACACAAACCTCCAAACAGTAAGAATGAAAAAAGAATAAAACTATTAAAACTCTTCAAGCAATAAATAATCAAACCTGAAAAAGAAGAAAATCATCTGGAAACTAAACTGAACTAAACACAAAAAGTCCAAATGGAATAAAAACTCAAACTAATGAGAAAAAACTACAATAACTCTGTTCCACAAACAACAACATGTGCTGATAATAAGTGAACATAATGTGTGAGAGAAAGCAGCCTCTCATTATAAGACACTGTGAGTCTCTGCATGCTGCCTTTATGGAGCTACAGCTGTTTGTATACACTGAACAAAAAGCTTTGTAGCTGCATCCTGACTCCTGACACTACAACACATCACACTGACACACACATTACACTTCTTTGTGTCTGTGCTGCAAACTGCACCAACACACAGACTCCACCCAGCTTTGTGTCGATCGCAACACTGAATGAGTAATAAACTACTTATTAGAGAAATATAATCAGCATGTAAACCAGACTGAGACTCTTTATCTCAGAAATAAACTCAGTTTAGTTTCTATCAGTTAAATCTCACCTGCAGAGACGAACAGGACAAACATCAGCGTGGAGCAGAGCGACGCAGTTACAGCAGACATGTCCGTGTTCTCTGTTTCTGCTGATCTGACTCTTAGTTTGTTCTAAATGTCTGAGTCTGTTGGTATTTTCACTCAATAACTGAACCTGAGTTTAAACCTGAACACATCAGATTACATTTAAGGTTTAAATAAAGTTAAAGCTGCGGCTCAAACTCTTCCGTGTCTCGTGAGGACGTGGCGTTAGAGTGACGTTTGGTAGGTTGGACTGAGGATGCGCAGAAATGAGTGCGTCACAACAAACGAGGCGAAGTAGAAAAGTTTTAGTGTTCAGTTGTTGAACGATCTCCACAGAACAAAATCAGAACCTCTCATGTGTCGTCATGTAGGAACAGTTTGTGTTTCAGTCGCTGAAGCACAAGAACGTTTTGTTTCTGACGGCAGTTTGATTCTTGTTTCATCGTCACAAACAGAAAAACTGAAACAATATGAAAATAAGTCTCAGGGAAATATTTTTACTAAACATCCAAAACTTCCTGTTTTATCTCAGAGTTAAATCTCACCTGCAGAGACGAACAGGACAAACATCAGCGTGGAGCAGAGTGACGCAGTTACAGCAGACATGTCCGTGTTCTCTGTTTCTGCTGATCTGACTCTTAGTTTGTTCTAAATGTCTGAGTCTGTTGGTGTTTTCACTCAATAACTGAACCTGAGTTTAAACCTGAACACATCCGATCAGATTAAAGGTTTAAATAAATCTGAATGTCACTGAGGGTTAGAGCTGATCTGTTGTTCAGCTGCTTGTTTAAACTCAACACTTCCAAGACAAGCGTCACGTACGGAAGATGCTTTGAAAGTCTGATATGTTCGACCAATATAATTTGAATTTTCTACCAATGATCTTTCAGGCTTTTCATGGTTAACATCCACTGAAAATGAAATTATATTTAAAATTTAGTTTCACTCGTTTTTGGAGTTTCTGTTCAAATATTTTTGTGGGTTGATGTTAACCAAACGTTAACCAAGAAAACTGAAACGTTTTACCTAAAAAACTGAAAATCTCTGTTCTTTATGGAGAACCAGTGAGTCCTACTTCCTGTGTCTAGTTTTACTTCGTCTGTCTCGTCCTCTGTGATTGGCCCATGAAGGTTATAGTTTCAGATGGTGATGAGTAGATGACACATGGAGTGTGTGGCACATTCACTTTGCTGTGTTGACACTGTGTTGGTGTGACACTGAAGGGCGATTAATTAATAATTGCCAACAACCTGGATAAAGAGTGTGAGACTAACTTGGGTGATTCATTCTGACAGCTCTGTACTGTACTGTGTTACACGAGCGCTGATGGCTCACGTCTGCTTGTAGATCAGCTGATCACAGCCTGGAAACAGCTGGAGCTCACAAAACAAATGATTCCGACTTATTTCTTTATCCCTGCTGCACTCAGTCGTAGAGTTCCTCTACCTGCCACATCCACTTTAACCCCAGACTACCTTTTACTGAGTACTACGGTAGGACCTGAGTACTTTTCAGAGCCTATAGTTTTCATTTTTACTTCAGTAAAGAAGTTTAATGAGTACTTCAGCTATTATCGGAGTATTTGTACAGCTTGAGTATCTGTACTTCTTAACTACAGATTTTTTTTTTTACTTTTCTCCCTTTGAAAGTGTCTAATTATCAGTAATTATCTATTATTTACTGAATAATATGTAGAATATAAAGCAGAAGCTGTGGGATGACTTACTGTAGTCAGTTCAGGAGAATCCTCAGAGTTTCTGCTCCTCATCATGATGGAAACATGAAAACATGTTGATGCTCTTTGAGCTGGAATCAGTCCAAAGCAGCCGTGAGCGTGAACCAACAGACATCATTATAATAACTCTGACACGAATCCTGATAGAAATCCTGCTCACTGACCTCTCTAACTGTAACTCTGTCACTGACACATCTGCCAACATCTGTTCCTGTAACAGCTCAGAGGAGGAGTTCAGCACTTTCTCTCAGATTATTATCAGAAAAATCAGAACAGGAGGAGCGTTTTTGTAAATGTGGCTGAAAGCGGCGAGGCAAGTTTATTTATATAAGTTCATTTATATAGCACAATTCAACAACAAGGTGATTCAAAGTGCTTTACAGAGACATTAAAAAACAAAAACAATAAAAAGCATGATTTAAAAAAAACTGTAGATAAAATCAGTAGTTAAAATGTTAGTTTTGAACTTTAAGCTTAAAAGTGTGGATTTGGTGCTTTATTTGTTTCAGCTGATCTGAGGCTTTCTGGGAGTTTGTTCCAGATATAAGGAGCATAAAAGCTGAATGCAGCTTCTCCGTGTCTGGTTCTGACTCTGGGAACTGATAAAAGACCGGATCCAGATGACCTGAGGGATCTGGAAGGTTCATACTGGGTCAGGAGGTCACTGATGTATTTTGGTCCTAAACCATTCAGAGCTTTATAGACCAGCATCAGAACTTTAAAGTCTATCCTCTGACGGACAGGCAGCCAGTGTAAAGACCTCAGAGCTGGACTGATGTGGTCCACTTTTTTGGTCTTAGTGAGGACTCGAGCAGCAGAGTTCTGAATGAGCTGTAGTTGTCTGACTGATTTTTTAGGTAGACCTGTAAAGATGCTGTTACAGTAATCAAGCCTACTAAAGATGAATGCATGGACTAGTTTTTCCAGGTCCTGTTGAGACATCAGATCTTTTATCCTTGAAATATTCTTGAGGTGATAGTAAGCTGACTTTGTTATTGTCTTAATGTGTTTTTCTAAGTTTAGGTCTGCATCCATCACTACACCCAAATTTCTCGCCTGGTTTGTGGTTTTTAGATGTATAGATTGAAGTTCTCTGGTGAGCTGTAATCGTTTTTCTTTGGCACCAAAGACTATTACTTCAGTTTTGTTTTTGTTTAGCTGGAGAAAATTGTGGCACAACCAGTCATTAATTTCCTCAATGCATTTACCAAGAGCCTGTACAGGGCCTCGGTCTCCTGGTGACATTGTGATATATATTTGTGTGTCATCTGCATAGCTGTGGTAGTTTATTTTGTTGTTCTTTATAATCTGTGCCAGTGGGAGCATGTAGATGTTAAACAGAAGGGGTCCCAAGATGGAACCTTGGGGAACTCCACATGTGATACTTGTCTGCTCAGATGTGAAGTTACCTATTGATACAAAGTATTTTCTGTTTTCTACGTATGTTTTGAACCAGTTTAGTACAGTTCCTGAAAGACCTGTCCAGTTCTCCAGTCGTTTGAGTAATATGCTGTGGTCAACTGTATCAAATGCTGCACTGAGATCCAGTAAAACTAAGACTGACATTGTTCCACTGTCTGTATTCAGACATATGTCATTAAACACTTTGGTCAGAGCGGTTTCAGTGCTGTGGTTCTGTCTAAAACCTGACTGGAAGGCATCATAGCAGTTATTCTGTTTTAAGAAGTAATTGAGCTGTTGAGAAACTGCTTTTTCAATGATCTCACTTACAAATGGGAGATTTGAGATCGGCCTGTAGTTGTTCATTTGTGTCTTGTCAAGATTGTCCTTTTTCAGTATAGGTTTTATTACAGCAGTTTTTAGTGGTTCCGGAAACACACCTGACATTAAGGAAAAGTTGACGATCTGTAACAGGTCTGACTCCAAAGTCTTTGAGACCTTTTTGAAAAAACTTGTTGGCAGGACATCTAAACAGCAGGAGGAGGAGTTCAGTTGACCTAAGATGTCCTCCAGGTCTTTGCTGTTAATCGGGTGAAACTGTTTCATGGTGTTTGAACAGTTTTTCGGTGGACACAGTACATATCCTGGATCTGCTGTTGATGTACCAATTGCTTGTCTAATCTTTTGGATTTTTTCTGTGAAGAATTTGGCAAAGTCATTGCAGGCCATGGTCGAATGAAGTTCAAGCTCAGCTTTCCTACACTCTCTTTTTTCATTTTTCACCAGTGTGGAGTTTCTCCATGGAGACTTTTTCCTTCCAGAGATAACCTTCACCTTAATGGGAGCAATAGTGTCCATTACATTTAACATGTTAGCATTGAAGCTATTGACGAGCTCATTGACTGACCCTCTGGACAGGTCAGGTGTTAATGGGAAGACCTGGTTAAAGATCTCACTACTGTGTTCAGTTATACACCGTTTTGTGATCACAGCTGTTGATATATTTATGTGGGCTGAGATTTTACTTTCAAAGAAAACACAGTAATGATCAGACACGCCCACATCAGACACAGTAATGTTTGAAATGCTCAGGCCCTTGGAGATCAGTAGGTCAAGAGTGTGTCCTCTATTATGTGTGGCCTCTGTTACATGCTGAGTCAGCCCAAAGTTGCCCAGAGTGTTACTCAGGTCTTTAGTCCCTTTGTCCTGAGGGTTGTCCACATGAATGTTAAAATCCCCAACAATAATTACACAGTCGAAATCAACACAGATCACAGACAGCAGTTCACTGAGGTCATTAAAAAAGTCTGTGCAGTATTTGGGAGGCCTGTAAACATTAAGAAACACAACTTTGGATGGGCCTTCAGCTGTAAAGCCACATATTCAAAAGACAGCTGCTTACATCGAAATGATTCATAAAATAAGACAGCAAAATAATTATTCTGTCCTGATTTTAGTTTTTATAAAAAAAAACAAAATCCTCAGGAATAAAAACTGAATATAAATAAATAATAAGTAAAATATATTACATATAATCAACACACCGTACTAAATGAAAGTTTATATAAATCACATTTATAACAAATAAATTCTAATCAGAAGCCTCTTTATGATTATGATTTCCCCACCATCAAATAAAACAGAAGAGATAAATGCTGATTATAGATCTTCTTTTGTTGTTGTTCCTTAAATTATTTATTTATTTAAAATATTCTGGAAACATCCAGAGGATATGTTTTAGTTACATTTTTGGTCATGTGTTTTTTAAAACTTTATTTAAATTTAATGTTTTTCTCAATAATTACTCCAAGGTTTTTTTTGTCCAAATGTCAGCTTGTTGTTGTCATAGTAACAATGTCAGTCAGTGTACTTACTGCTTTCCTTGGGTTACTGTGTCTATAACATAGCTAGCATTGTTTTATCCTATTAAACAGAAATGAGGCATCTTTGGCACAATTTTGGTTTTAGATGCTGTGATTTGAAGCATTGGGTTTTGCATTATGTCCACTGACATTTTTACATGGTGTTCAAAATTACTGCCCAAATATCTGCCCAGAGATGTATGCAACACAAAAAATGACTTCCCCATTCAAGCACCAATGCCACAGCAAGTTTTACAGTTTCACCAAAACAAAATGTTTTATTTGTCTTTAGAGGAACATCAGAGGGACACATCTAACACAACAAACAAAGCCTTGTAGAAAGGAAACAAAAATGACGTATGATGGAGATGAAATGTTATCTTGAGGAGCCCCTCATCCAACAAGGAGAAGGCCCACAGAGCTGGTGGGAGGCCAAGGCCACAGTCTTTCCCTACCTGTTGAAGGTGATGGAGGGGAGACTGTGCATTGTGGCAACATCTGTTCCTTTGGAGGGTCTTCTCAAAAACTGGGCAGATACTAAGGAGAAACCACATCAGCCCATCCAAGCTGAGGCAGCTGATTTTTCTGAATGTCAACCTGCACTGAAGACAAACTGTTTGGCTGCTGAGTTTGGTTCTGTTCTGTGGATTTGTTTACAGTGGGGCTTTTTGTGCTGAATTAAACTTAAAGGTTTGATTAAAATATTAAACAACAGTAAGAATGCCTGCTTTTGTAACAGAACAAAAACACAAAATTAGGCAATTATAAGGCTTTTCATAAAAACACTACATGCAAAAGGGTTTGTCAGCACACAAAGCATTCACATTTGCCAAGTAAAGCTAAAGTATGAGGCTACAGAGGATAATAACTTAAGAGACATTTGGGAGCCACGAGACTTGCAAGATAATCCAGAGCTTAGATCTAAATAAGGAAGTCTTAACTCAGTAATGGAGAATATCCTCACACATTAAGAAGCACCGAGGGAGGGAAGTCCTTCATTACTCTGTCAGTCAGGTAGGTGATCAGTGAAGAACAGCACAGAATCTATGTACCTGCATGTTCAGCTCAATTTGTGGATGCAATAAGAAGTAAAGTGAGAGTGATCAGCTTACCAGTGACTGTGATATTAACCAGGTTACTGATGGCACCATTACTGGACTCACACCAGTAAACTCCGGTGTCGTGAGGCACCAGCGTCCTGATGGAACATGATTGATCACGTTGATGTTGTCCCCGCCCATCTCCACACTCACCCCTCTGCAGTTTGCTTGTGTTTCTCCTCACAGTCCAATCAGAAAAGCTTTGGTCCTCCTCACAGATTACAGTCACAACATCTCCCTCAGAGACATCAGAGCTGTGAGGAAGAGGAGAGGTTAGATCAGGGCAAGGCTGGACTGGGACAAAAAGTCGGGATGAAGATTGAAAATGTGACGTCATTCAGGGGTAAAACCGCAAAGGATTCTGGGAACTTGTGGCAAGAGGTACTAGCGCACGCAGGCTTTCAATTGAACTCAGTTACACAGCGATAAAAAGAAACACAAAAAATGGCAAGAAGCTGTTGTATTATTAACTGCAATAGCCGATCGCATGACAGCCACGGGAAGCCGACGGGTAAAGAGATTGTTTTTTTTATCGGATTACGTCGTTGAAGAGAAATTTTTTAAGCCATGTTTCCGAAGTAAGAGCCGACGGATGGTCTGGATATACCAAACATAACGTCCCAGAACTCTCCAGCTCACAGGTTAGTCTGCTCCAAGCATTCCCACAAAGGTCAGAGTTTTGTTGTAGTTAATGCGTCATTTTTCTTAACATAATTGGTGATATAGGTTACAAGCAAGTCTGGCGCTGAACAGAAATTGTCGCGCTATGCTCCTTTGTTTATTGTGCATAAATAGTGAATTGTCCTGACACAATATTGTGTTTCGCTTCTGTTATTATGGTACATTGACAGAAACATATACTTTTATTCACAGGGTAAAACAGGTGTTTTGTATCACTAATTGTCCAGTACGATTACAGCATACAGTATTATTGTCACTGCTACATTTCTGTGATGAACCAGAAATTATTTCCACTAATTAATTACCGTTGAGCTCAAAGGTTATATTAATAAACGGTTAACGAATGTGTATTTATGACGACGATTTGTGAGACTGGTAAACTTACCTTTGTTCGTACGATGGTCTTTCGTTCTACACGGTGCATTTCAAGGTCCTGCACCCATCCGTCGGTAAACTGTACCTGGGCTTGTTGCAGTGACCTGAAGTTACTAAACTTCATGAGTGTATGCACTCACTCCAAGATCCGTATGATTATAAATCTGAGCGTGGTGAAAGTTGGGCAGCACGCTGACGTCTTTGGTCCCTCTGTGTGCTCGTAAGGGTCTGACCCTTTCACTCCTTTGATTTTTTCCTCGTATCTTTTCTTTGTCTTTTCGTCGAGACTTTTTTGTGCGGCAAAGAAAAAACAAGAAGGTATTGGAACCGGAGAATGAATGTTTTGCGGTGCTGCAAATGCTTGCATTTGATGCGGTACTTGGATTGTTTTGCCACGAGTTCCCGGCATGCAATGCGCGAAAATCACGTGATTGCTAAACAAGGGGGAGGGTGCATCCGGCCTCCTCGGCTGTAATTGGTCCAGCCCAGAGTCGATCATGACCAATTGGCCAATCCAACACCTTTCATTATATATACCCTTCCTTAAAAAAAAAAAAAATCCATCGGCCCATAAAAACAAAAAATCGCCAGCTATGGATCAGGGGTGTCAAACTCAAATACACAGTGGGCCAAAATTCAAAACTGGAACAAAGTCGCAGGCTAACGTTAATATTTATTGAAATATATTTATTCCTCCAGATATAAGAATGAATCTTTTCTCAAACACGTTTTGCTGAAAAACTGAATATGGAACAAGTTCTGCTCCAATTATTTGGGTAAAGATAAAAAACACTTTGATGGCCTATAAGTGAAAGTGAAAACGTGATAAACCAATAATATAATTAATAAATAATGATATTTTTTGATAAGTGAAGTTCACTGAACTGAAAGGAAATTTTGGTTTGATGATGGTTGACATGTTTTCCAAATAGAAGTTTTTCCTCTAGTGAGGAGATGCAGGTGCAGCAGAGCATTGCTGGAAGAAATGATCCCAAGGGTGGAATCTCCTGAGAAATCTTCAGAGACCCAGCGAGAAGTAGGGACCATAGCTGACAGCCCAGGCAGGGGTTGAGGTCAAAGGTCATGCTGTTTGGGGACCTACTGGTCATCATGAGAAGATTCTGGAACCACAGCAATGACCATAAAGCTGCACTGGATGGAGAGCTGTGCCACGGGGCTTTCCAGAGGTAATCACGAGGAGATTGTGGACAACATGTGAAATGAGAGAAAAGCTCTTTATCAGTAACTTTTACAACTTCTGGCAGGTTAATGTCTGAACTTTGGAGTGAAACACACCCTTAGTTACAGGAAATAACACCACTGTCTGTAACTAAGTGAATCCACCTTAACACCACCTGTGTGTGTGTGACTGCATTACACTCCCACTGCTGGGAACCTGAACAAGAACCAGAACAAAGTCTAAAATAGAAGCTGACAAACAGCTGCACCACCGAGTGACACTTTATTTTATAAACTTCACAACAGGTTTCATGTTGTGACCTGTGGAGGTGAAAAGACACAAAACCTCTTTTACAGCTTTTGAGCTGCAGGCAGGATTGAAACACACCTTAGTTAAAAGTCAAACAGCAACATTTGTCTCCTCCCCTCACGTCACTCAAATGTGACAAACCAGGAAACAGGAAGTTCTTCGTCCTCAGTACAGAGAGACGCACAGACGATCAGACTGAGCTCAGACCAAACTAGCAGCTTCCTCTGAGTGAGTCCAGCTACAGGAGAGAAAAGTGGAAAACTCCAACACTGCTGCTTCAAGCTGCTGACGCTCCACACACTGAATGTGAGTTTGAGCAAAAACACGACTCAAAGGAAGTTTCAGTGAAGGTGGTAGAGGAGGGAGGGGAGCCAGGACTGACTGTACTTCCTGTCTGCTGTTTTCAGCTTCACTCACAGACTCAATGGCTTCCAGATCAGAGGAGGATCTCTGCTGTCCGGTCTGTCAGGAGGTCTTCAGAGATCCTGTTATTCTGTCATGTAGCCACAGCTTCTGTAAAGACTGTCTGAAGAGATGGTGGAGAGAGAGACCAACACACGAGTGTCCAGTTTGTAAGGAAATATCAGTTTATGATCCACCTTTAAACCGAGCTTTAAAGAACCTGTGTGAGTCGTTCTTACAGGAGAGAGATCAGAGAGCTTCAGAGGCTCTCTGCAGTCTGCACTCTGAGAAACTCAAACTCTTCTGTCTGGACCATCAGCAGCCAGTGTGTGTCGTCTGCAGAGACTCAGAAAAACACACCAATCACAGATTCAGACCCATCGATGAAGCTGCACAACAACACAAGAAGGAACTTCAGGAAACTCTGGAGCCCTTAAAGAAGAAGTTAAAGGTTTGTGAAGAAGTTCAAGTGAAGTTTGATCAAACAGCAGAACACATTAAGGTCCAGGCCCGACACACAGAGAGGCAGATTAAGGAGCAGTTTAAGAAGCTTCAGCAGTTTCTAGCAGAGGAAGAGGAGGCCAGGCTGGCTGCACTGAGGGAGGAAGAGGAGCAGAAGAGTGGGATGATGAAGGAGAAGATGGAGGCTCTGAGCAGAGAGATAGCAGCTCTTTCAGACACAGTCAGAGCCACAGAGGAGGAGCTGAGAGCTGAAGACGTCTCATTCCTGCACAACTACAAGGCTGCAGTGGAAAGAGTCCAGCGCTGCCCCCTGCTGGATGATCCACAGCTGCCCTCAGGAGCTCTGATAGACCAGGCCAAACACCTGGGCAACCTGACCTTCAACATCTGGAACAAGATGAAGGACATGGTCTCCTACACTCCTCTCATTCTGGACCCAAACACTGCTCATCCAAAACTCATCCTGTCTGAAGATCTGACCAGTGTGAGACGAGGAGGAGAGAAGCAGCAGCTTCCTGATAATCCAGAGAGGTTTGATAATTACTGGTCTGTCCTGGGCTCTGAGGGCTTTAACTCAGGGACTCACAGCTGGGATGTTGAAGTTGGAGACAGTACAGTGTGGGCACTGGGTGTGTTAGCAGAGTCTGTGCAGAGGAAGGGAGACAAACTGTCTGGATTATGGACAATATGGTTCGTTTTAGGTGAATACTCAGCGCGTTCACCATCAGCAGATTCTGCTCTCTCAGTAGAGAAGAAGCTCCAGAGGATCAGAGTGAATCTGGACTGGAACAGAGGAAAGCTGTCGTTCTCTGATCCTGATACTAACACACACATACACACCTTCACACACACTTTCACTCACAGGATGTTTCCATATATTAGCATTTATGGTAAAGTGAAGGTGTGTCCGTTGAAGGTGTCAGTGTCAGTGCAGCAGATGAGTTGAGGATGATGATGTTTCTAATGTTGTTTCCTGTCAGTGAGTTGAAGCTGTTAAACTGCAGCTGTCCTCCTGCTGCCTCGTTGTTCCAAAGCTCTTTGTTTCTCTTTTAGTTTCACTCTTTCTTTCTGTTTCTGCTGTCCACCTTTTCACATGGAAAATCATTTCACTGTTTCTCACTGAATGACTCCCCAAACTAGATTTGAAATTCTATCAAGTTTCTAATCATTACAAGTGATTCATGTTTCTATTTGATGTGTAAATGGAGATGATTTAGTTTGCTGGGATATGGACTGACATGTGTTGAATGGGAGGAGCAGTTTGTTGTTGTCTTCTTGTCTGTTTATGACAACAATAAATATGTTGTTGAAACAATGATTCATGTTTAACTCCATATATGAAATGTTTCTGATCTTTGAATTCTGTTTGATTAAAGACTTTCTTCATGACACAAATGAGATTTCAGTGTATTAATAGAACTAAATAAGCTCAGAGTTGAAAGGCTGGAGTATTATGTACGTGCTTCACTGTCAGGATCTTCAGGGGGATTCAAAGGGAAACATCAAACTGCTGTAATGAGATAAACTAGTTGGGCTGAACACACTTATCTGTAGTTTGTCTCCATCCAGGATCATCAGAATATAATGAACATGTGTGAAGAGCCACAAAATGCTGCTGCCCTCTCAGCATGATGAGCTCCAGCCTTTGTTAGCAGGACAACAGGAAACATGAGACAACTTTCAGAGACAGTAACCAACTGTGGCCACAAGATGGCAGCAGCTGATCTGAGATCCTTTATTGGACAGAAGGACTCTGCTCTGTGACGTCATCAGAGAGACGGCCTTCACTCTGATAGATCTGACGTCATGTCTGCACTGCGATGATGAAAGCTGATAAACACATTGTTATTGATCCATGAAATCACCTCTGTCCTCTCAAGTGTAGCTGTTTACAGAGCTGAAGAAGTCCTTCATCATCAAAACAGACAAACATGTATTTCCTGTATTAAGTGACGTCATCCTCACTCTGACCTCTTACATACATTCTGTTCAGTTTTCCTGCTGTAAGAAATAAACTGTGTGAAAATAGAAATGCAGGGAAACATCCATTAATCACAGCTGAGCCGTTTGTTTCTGACTCACATTCAATGAGGCTTCAGGTGTAAATACCTCAGAAGTGTTTGTGAGTTCAGTAGAAGCAGACCCAGTCGACCATCATGGCCTCCACAGCACTACACAATGCAACAGAAAGGCCTTCATCATCTGCTGAACCACCTCTGAACCACGACGCTCTCCCTGCATCTAAAAGCTGTTAGTCAGGATGAGATGCTGCTGTGATCGCTCACAATTTACCTGTGAGACCTTTGTAAATATTGTCTTTGTTTCTGGAGGAAACACCTTTAGTCTGTTTGTATTTGGAGTGCAGATCTGGGCGTCCATCACTTTAACCTGCACACGTTTAGTTATTGAGTGTAGTTGATGTTTGGCAGCATTTTATAAGTGACAGTTCATGAACGGTGAAGGAACAGAGGACGCCTGACCATCCTACCTGTGTCAGTAAGAAGACTTTCATCACAACTTCACAACTTAACACAACTGAAAGCTGAATCCAGTGTTGCATAGTTTACTAACAGTGTGTGCTGACACTGAAGTTAGCAGTTTGTTTCCTAAGAGCTGCTGGGACAAACCACAGTGAGCGGCTACAGAGTTTAGTTAAGGTGGTTCTAACATGTGACCTGTTGAATTATTTACAGGGATTTATTTTTCATTTAAAGCATCATTTGTGAAGTTTTTATGAAGTTTACTTCTTTTATGTTCTTTGTGTAACGTTTAGATTTTCTTCTCTGGTGTTTTAACTCTTCAGGTTTCCTGTAACAGAGATGTAAACCACCGTTTTCTGATGCTGCTGCACTGTGACATAAACACTGCCACTTTATTAGGCACACCTTGCTGGCTGCAGGTTATAACCCCTGCTGGAAACATCCCCACAGATTTGGATCCTTATTGCCATGACAGCACCACACAGCTGCTCCAGATGCTGCAGGATGCTGGTCAGGGCTCTAACAGTGAAACTTTACTGAAAGTAAGAAACCTGAGAGGAAATAAACTTTGACTTTAGTAAGCTGAGCTCTGAAGCTGTGATGGAGCTCAGTCGGTGTGAAGGCGGCTGCTGTGTAACAAACGTTTGTCTGAGGTGCTGCGACTGATCGTGGTCATGTTTATTTAAAGAAGTCGGTGATGAAGCAGGCTGTGCAGTCCGAGCTCTTCATCAGTTAACAGTCCTCCAGAGCTGCTGCAGGGAGCTGACTGTCCTCCAGGTGGCGCTAAGTGAACAAAGTCCAAAGAAATAAACTTGGACTGTTTTTTGAAGCCTAAATAAAATGTGAATAAACTTTATAGATACATTTGAAACCAGCTACTCTGTGACTTTACACACTCACACAGTAACAGAGCTGATTCCTGATTGGAGCAGCACAGAGTTAGACTTCTTTTCTGGCTGTGGATTGGTTCGTCAGGATTTCCTCCTTTACAGGTTTAAAAACAATCTCTGTTTCTACATTTTTTGACCTCCTTCTTGTGTCTAAAGGTGAAGCAGCACCAGCCTCCTCTGATCCTCATGTTGTAGCTCTGTGTGTCCAGCAGGGGGCAGAACACCTCCAAACTGTGCCAGCAGCTCTCACTGTGAGCTCAGACGTTTGTGGACACTCAGTTTGTTTGAACATAGTAAATAATCAGAGCTTCTCACACTGTTTATGGGGACACCACCTGCCCGAGGGTGTACTGTGTCAGAGAGGTGGTGTATGGTGCTGGGTGTAGTCTCTCTGCTGGTTCACAGTTTTTACTGAGGAGCTGTGTTCATGTCAGGAAGGTTTCGTCTGATCACTGTGGTGCAGTTTGGTTTACTCTGTTTCTGAGTGTTTGTAGGATCAGTCTCTGCAGGTCACCTGATACCTGGCAGTGAAGTGTTTATGAATCAGCTCCGTCAGATTTAATCCAACAGAATAACATGTAAAACACTCCAGGGCTTTTACTCTGAAACTTTCTCCAGAGCTGTCTGGAGTTTTCTTACATTAAAATATTCTGGGATTACCAGACTGTCCACATCATGTGTCCTACCAAAACTTTCATCCACAAATATACCCTGACATTAAACCCAAATAGATCTGAGAGCGAGTCATTAGTATCAGTACTGTGTGTGTGTGTGTGTGTGTGTGTGTGTGTGTGTGTGTGTGTGTGTGTGTGTGTGTGTGTGAGAGAGATATTCAGGTAACTTACTGGGTTACTGCACATGCTCACACCTTTTCAGCACAACAGGTGCAGTTTGGTGTTTTACTGCCTCCTGCTGGAACAATGATGGCAGCTCTCAAGACTTTATTGGTTATTGTCATTTCGTGTTACACAGCCTGAAACGAAATACTGTTCCTCAGCAGCCTCTACAGTGCAATAACCAATATATTTTAAAAAGAATAAATACAGTTTAAAGGGAATAAGTTTAAAAAAGAGCAGCAAAAAAGGCATAAATAGCTTAAAATCTAAGTTCTAAAAAAACCTCCAGTTTTTATTAATATTTTATTATTTATCAAATTATTATTATTATTATTTATTTTTTATTTTTTTTTGCCTGTCCCGTTTGGCTCTTTTGCATCAGAATTATTGTCTAAAGGCGAAGAAAGATGCCCAACGGATTTACTTTACCAAACTGACCATCCCAGCCTTGCTATAATGGTCCATTTGATTCACCTTTTATTGTTTATTTTATTTTCACTTGCTGAATACGGGACAGACTTGACTGGGGGAAAGAAGGCGAGAAAGAAAGAGGGAAAGAGAAACAGCTGAGAAGAGGGACGGGGGAGAAGGGCAAAAGACAAAAACCAACAGAACGGGCAGAGAAAACGAAAGAAAAAGAAAAAAAATGCATATATCGATCACCTGGATCACCTGCTGAGAAAGAAAAAAGAAAGCAAGCAGAAGAGAACAAGAGTAATAGAATAAACAACATCACAATGATATATGGGAATATGACAGTAAATACTAAATATTAAACATTATTGTGCAGCACATAAGATCAACAGAACACAGTGTGCTTTGAGGTAGGAGCCAAAAAGGGTGTAGTTTGTGGGTGTGATCACCCGTGTGTATACCTGTGAGCATGGACGCGCTTGTTTTTTTAAAAGGTTCCTTCATGTAATGATCTGCTAGAGGGTGTGTGTGTGTGTGGGGGGGGGGGGGGGGCACAGCCCCGTCCTCCAGGGCATGAAGCAGGTATGGAGGAGATCAAAACTCCAGACATCCAGAGGCCCTCAGAACACAAGAGACCAAGGAAGACCAACAGAGGGGCAGCCGCGCCACTGTCCCAGGAAGAGCTGAGGAGAGTCCCAGATGAGCGGTCACTCAGAAGCCGCGGAGCAGAAGCCCGTGAGCTCCGCCGGCAGCCAGCTGTGCCTGAGTGACTGAGCCCCAGGCCGAGAGGCCAGGGGCACCCCACCTCCGAAGTGGCCCGAGCGAGCCCCAATAAGCGGCCGCCAAGGAGTGAGCCGGTGTGTACCTGGACGCCCATCCCCAGACACAAAGAACCACCAACGCACCGATGTCTGAGGGAGTCCGCCACTGGCAGGGGAAGTGGTGGTGGGGGGAGATAGACCTCCAAACCTTGGAGGGCCTGAGATGTACCCAGAGAGGTGGCGTCTGATACCCAACCTGACATATAGACACAAACATACAGGCACACACAGACACAAACATCCATTCCCACCCTCATGCTCTCATATGCACTTCACACTCAACCGACGTGGAGACAGACATAAAGAGACGCTGTACACACGATCACACTCCCCAAGCGTACTCTACAAACCGGGTCTAGGTACCCCTGCCCCTGGAGGGGGGAACCTCACCCAGACCCAGGTGGTGTTACCCTTTTCCCTGCGGTGGGGAGAGGCAGACCGCCCCGACTCCGCAGCAGCAGGGAGGCCCCACACTCCAGACCGCAGTCGGACGGCCAACTCCTCCTCCTAGCCCCCCCCGCTCCAGCAGGCCGCAGAGAACGGGGGTGAGAGAAGACCCCAAACCTCCCTCCACCCGCTCATTGTAGTGTTGATGCATGTGTGTTCTAAGGTGCAATTAAAACCCAGGAGGGCTTGGAGCTACCTGCCAGAGAGCAGCAGGTAAGCGCATGGTCCCTCCTGATAGCCCTCAATGTCTACGTGTATTTAAAATTGAGAGGTGGGCAACGACGCCAGGGGTGAGGTGTACACCCTGATGGTAACTTGGACTCCGTGTATTGTGCCCACCCCCAAGATCCTATATGTATGTGTAATGAGGGTGTGAGTAATGTGAATGTCTAAGTTGTGGGATAAAATTGAGGCAGAGGCAGCCAGAAGGGGACAGAGGGGGGGGGGGGGGGGGTAGCCTCCTCTGCACCCTGGTGACATACCCCTACTCCAAGGCCCTGCATGTGTGGGTGGTTGTGGTGGAGCGGGAAGAGGGAGGCAGCTGGAGATGGGGAGGGAAGGAAGGGAGGGGCAAGTGACCCCTCCCTGGGGCCAGCTCCCCCGCTGACCCCAGTAGGCACCCCCATACTCCGCGACCAGCCAGGGAAAGGGGGCCCAGGCCCATCCAGACCGGGGCCCAGTTCAGCAGCGCCTCCCGGCCCCACAGAGCCCGGGACAGTCCACCCAACCCCACCACAGAGAAAACTGCACCCACCCCACCATCCACTCATCTTCCAGACTACATAAGACAATAGACCCCCAGGCTGAGATCTTCCTCCACCTCTCCTGTATCTCCCCCTCCTGCAGAGAGAGTTCCTGAAGAGAGGAAAGCTCCAGTTTTTATTAATATTTTATTATTTATCAAATTATTATAAACTAAAAATATTTTTTACGTGATGAACGGCTTCAGTGCTTCGTCCATGACCTCCTGAAGGTAAAGGGCCCAAAGAGCCAATCAGCAGCTCTGAAACAGGAAATATGACTCATGGAGAAGTTCACAACAGTTTCAGCTGCCAGTTGTACTCATCACCATGGAGACGGTCTCCATGGTGGAGGCAGAGTGACAGTGTTGTAGATGCTGCATTTTGAAGCCTCAGTGTTTATATTTTTGTTCACAGCCATGTAGACAGAGAGGCAGAGAGAGACAGTGCTGTCACTGAGCTACATGTGTCAGAGCTCAGATGAGGCCCACACATGTGTGTTATCTGTTGTTGCTACACACAGTTAAGATATGGAACATGTGAACATGAGACATATGAAGAGACTGAACAGATAAAATGTCCTTTATATCCATCAGTGACTTTTTATTCTTTTAAACTTGTGCTGCTTCTTTTTGACTCGAGTTAGTGTGACACTGATGGAGCTTCTTGCTGCAGTGTGTTTGGGTTTGGCTGATAACACTGGTCATGCATGTTTCCTTCATGCTCTGTGGTAAAAGTGCATCAGTCTGCAGCTCTGTGGCCGCCCTTCTTCTTTTTCTCAGAAACTTCCTGATTTCTTTGTTCTCACTGTTTTGCAGAGGTGTTAAGATTAAAAAATAAAAACTGTGAAAAGTTGCTGCTATTTATAAAAAGACACCATTTAATGCTTTTAATAAGCTTAACCCTTTAAAGCCGGTCGGAGCGGGCACGCTCTGTTTTGCGTAACTATTTTTAAATCCCAGTAGCTCTGCAACCACGTAAGCTAGCGCAATAATTTTTTTTCCATATGAAACTGGAGGAGTTGTACTTACATCTTATGCCATCAGCTTGTCCTAGGTCACAGTTTCCTTCTGTAGCCAGATGGGCTACTCGCCTTCCGTTTTTTTTCTTCTCTCATTCGCTCTCTCTCTCTCGCTCGCTCTACCACCCTCACTCTCTTTCCGCTGCACTCGCTCCTTGTATCAGGTGATTGGGTTAATTGGGAACCCACCTGCACATTGATTGCAGGGTGGCGCCGTATAAAGCTAAGCCGATGTTTTGTTGGATTAATCCCTCCTGAGCTTCTGGTGCGATACAGCAGTAAATGCTGGCGTACTGCGACGGACTGATCAGCAAGAGCCGATTATATGACAGCTACAGGTATGCTCTCGCTTAACCTCAGATTCCCTCCGAATACTGGAATTGGTGTTAATATACTTTTCCGGCCTGTTGTAGCGCAGCAGTCTGTTTAATTCTGCCATTGAGGAGAGGTGTTCGTGTTATCTCCACCAATGAGAGTATAGTGCCTCCGGTCCTGGGGTAAGCCGTTAGAACTACTTTTATTAGCATTCATAGCTATAAGAGTTTAAGGTTACATTTATCTGTTTCAGGGTTCACTGCTGTACTCACCTCTCCATGGTAAATTGCCCAACCTAAATTGGAAGAGTGGACTGCTTTCTCAGCTGCTGTTGTGAACTCCTCCTTGGTGGAGTCAGCTGTCTTGTCTTGTTTTGTCTTATCTTGTTTTTATTAAGTAGGCTTACCTTTTTTTGGGTTCGCCTGGTGTTCTATTTTACCCTGGACTGTTGCTCGTACCCACGCTTCTGTGATCGGGCTGAAGTGATTCTCTGCCCGAGTGTCGTGCTGGGACTCCAAATCGCCTGGGTGGCCGGTCTCAGCCGGTGGGGAGCCAGACCGGCCTACGCCTGAGAATAATTATTACCAGCACGAGTGGTAGTTTGACCCGTGGGGAATAAGCCTTTCGTGTGTGTGTGTGTGTGTGTGTGTGTGTGTGTGTGTGTGTGTGTGTGTGTGTGTGTGTTAGTCTTTTATGATTTGTAGCGAGCCTGACGCTCAGTGTCCTTTTATTCTTTTAACATATTTTTCTGTGTTTTATGTCAGTGAAGGAGGACGAGCCAGTGGCCCTGGGACCTCAGGTGGTGGGTCGTTTTCACACTTTCTTTTGTACAGCACTGGGTGGGCTGCAGTGATTCTTTTTGTGTGATTTTCTTTTGGTTCCACGGCTGCTGGTAAGTCAAAGTTCCACGATTGTTTATTTTTACTGTAGGACACTGTCAATAATGATGCTACATCTTGATTTTTAATATTTTATTTATAAAATATTATTTATAATATTTTATTTATTTCTATAAATAAAACTGTTTTAATATTGGAAGCCAACCTGCCTCAGTGTGCATCCTTGAATCTGTGCGGTCTTCTATTCCTTTTATTTATTTTTCTTAAATATATTTCCTGGGGGTGTAATTCCCCTAGGTGGCGTTGTCAAGTTTATTTATTTTGTTCATAACCCCGCCGACCACTTGGTCACATCCTTCCACATATAGCTTTGCAAAAATTGCATAAAAATCACTTGCAGCAACAAAAACATGATATTCTAGAAACATGCTTTGCCGATCCGATCAGCTGTTTGTAACACTTCCTACGTCCATCAGCGCGAACTATCACATGACCGCATGACCTGCCCGAAACCGGAAGTGACGTCATTTTGCGGAAATGTAGTTTTTTTTTTACCATCGTGGCCTCATGAGCCTATACTGGTGTTTTTAAAAGTTATGTTTGACTTCATGACTTTCTGTGTCGTTTTTCAATTTTTTTTTTCAAAACGATTTTCAATTTTTTTTGTAGTTTATTGCACTTTTTTGCAATTTATGTAATTACTATGCACCTAATGCAGACATATTATTAAAGTTTGGGCTATAATGGTTGTATTGATGTATAGCAACTTGAAATGCTCCCAAAAATGGCTCTACAGCATGAAAAATATAATATAAGCTCTGGCGGACTTGGTACTATGGTAGGTCTTAAAGGGTTAAAAGAACAGAATGAAATGTCTCCATCGCTGTAGTGTAATAATATCACAGCACTGTTGCAGTAATTTTAATGTGTTTATTGTACAGAGACTGATTCAGCTGTGATCTACTCAGCAGTGAGAACTGAAGACGTCCGTTATGGACAAACAACCATCAGAACAAGGAGGCCCAGGTACAGTTGCTCTTTATCTTTGACTGTGGACAGAGACAAGCTCGCTGCTCACAGCCATCATGCTAAGCTAACCAAACCACATTGTGACTCAAGCCCAGAGCTCAGACTTCAAAGACATCAAACTCTCATCTTTCTGTCAAAAAACAAAACAAAAAGATTCCCTATAAATTTGACCTTTTCCTTAAACTTTCCTTAAACTGTCCATTAAACTGCACTTCAGTTAACTTCAGTTTTTTTTCTAATTTAAAATTTCATATCAGGTTTAAGTTTCAAGTTTTATTGTCATGTACAGATAAAAAGCGTAGTCACATTTACCCATTATGAAATTCTTTGGCTCGTGCTCCTAATAAATGTGTTTATTTATTAGATCTACTGATACAGCCAAAACATATAGTCACAGCGTGAGGAGATTCTGGACCCAAATGCAGGCACAGCAGCAAGGGCAGATGAATAACAAATGGAGAGCCTTTATTTTGAAGGCTTAACAAACCATAAATAGAAGGCAAGGAACAGGAAGGAACTAACAAAACATAGACTGGGAAAGCTAAACTAAGGAACATGAGGAATATGTAAAACGAATTCAAATTCAGATTTTATTAGTCAAATCTTAAACCTTAAAGGGTTCAGCAGCATTTACATCCTGGATGGAAGCATGTGCTCCCAATCACAAGCTGAGAAGTTCACCAAATTCAAATCAAATTCAGATTTTATTTGTCACATACACAGTCATACACAGTACGATATGCAGTGAAATGCTTACACGACTGCTCGTGACCTAAAGAAGAAAGAAAAGGCTATGAATAAGATAGGAAATAAATACGAAAATTAAAAAGGGTCAATTTAACTAGGAAGGAATAAAATTAAATATAAAAATTTAAGTTAAAAATGAAATGACTGTAAAACAAAATACACAATATAGAAATATATAAGAATGTATGAAGAAATATAAATATATATGTACAATAACAGCAGCTGTACAGTATTAAGTGGAAATGAAGAAATATAATGTCCAGTGTTGTGGGGTCATTACACACAGGCTAGAAGTGCAAGTCACTCTTTACTGACACATTGTAAATACGTTTAATGCTGGATGGTTGAAGTTTTTGTAATTTCCACTTCTGGATAAAGATCACTTGATCTTCATGCTTCTTAACAAATTAAGGGTGTAATGTCTTTATTAAGTTGTTATTTGTTAATGCATACATAATAATGTGCTCAGTGACATAAAGGTCCCCTTTCCAGAGTTTGTGTGCTGCGTAGTTTTTTTCCCTTTGTTTTAGTTGATTTTGTTTTGCTATCTTCTATTCACAACCCAGTGTTTAAAATGTTAATAATCTTAGGGCCAACCCTCCAGCTTGTTATGAATCGCCCAGATTTTTTCTAAATTTTGTGATTCAAAAGTGGCCTTAATACTTTATACAGGCTAAATATTTCCAGAATAATTTTTCTCAATGTAAAACTGTAAAGAATCTTTACACAGGACACAACATTTTGTAAACAGCCACCTTAGAACCTGTTGAGCCTCTCCTGTACTGTTAGATGGATGTAAGGCCAGATCTTCATAAGCCGTCCTCATTACTCCATTAAGTAACCAAACAAATACATTTACTCCTGCAAATTATAAACATTCCAGTTTTTCCTTCCAAAAGTAACAAAAACAAAGAACAACAAATGACTCAGCATTGATAAGCAGAGCTAGACTGGAGTCCAGTTTGTCTTTATCCTTCATTAGTTGTTAGTGTCAGCAGTAGCATTTGATAAGTATGTCTCAAATATAAATATAAAATCTCTATAAAAGGATTGACTCCTTAAACCTATGCAGCGGATATATTTAATATGCTTATTTAATAATGTTCTACAAAGAGGTCAATGTGTTTGGGATCTTATTAGATCTCTCAGAAAAGCTGTCAGAGCAAAACTTTTTTTCTTTCATAATAACAGCTTAATGTTAAACCGCTGAGTCCATCTAAAACATGTTTCTGGATACATCATACATAATATCACTTAAAGATAATAATAACAATAATATTTCAGGTGAATACCTCATGAAGTTCATCAACAGAGTGCCAAGAGTGTGCAGAGCAGTAATCAAAGCAAAGGTTGACTATTTAAAAAAAATATAACATAAACATAACAAACATATTTGAGTTATTTCATTCTTTTTTTCTTTACTACAAAATTACACATGCGTTCATTTAGTTTTGGTGCCTTCAGTAACAATCTACAAAATAAAGACGTAAAAATAAAGTAAAAAGAAGTAAAAATGAAAAGCTGTGTCCAAACTGTGTGTATTATGTAGAAACGTCTCCACTAGTTTCACATAAGCATGACCTCACAAAATAATTTTTAATCCAACAGACCTGACGTTATTTTGTCCCTCCAAAGCGTAAAACACAACAAAATCATCCTGATTCCTGACAGGATTGTGGCATAATATTACACAGAATCTGACACCTCAGCTCTATAGAGTGGGCAGTCACATTTAAGCAGTTCGTTTCAAGTTGCAGATTCAAGCTGCTCTTCATTGCTTTGGCAACCAGATGCCACCAAAGAGGATTGTGTTTAAAAGGTTTGTTTGGCCATCACGCAAAAAACCCCACCCTCATAACTAGAACTCACTTAAATACAAAGCAAAGCTGGGCTGGAGCCATAAATCTTGAATTTGAATATTTGAATTCCTAGAAAAAACAAAAAAGGAGCAGCAGTTATTGCTAACTTTTAAGTTAAGTCATCTTGCTTTTGGGGATTTTTCTGTCTGTGTGCATCTCTGTAATGCTTCTTTGAGAGCCTGTGGAAGCTGGAGGCTGGAGCATAGTCGCCATCAACAAGCTAGGTCAGCCATGAACTTTTGCATATTTTGAATGTGATTTGGCTAACTTGAATGACTGAGTGCCTTGTGGATAAGTTACCAAGAAAATTTAATCCATCCATCTTCCTCTGCTTATCCAGGGACTGTCACTAACCAAATTTTTAAGCAGGAGAAAAAATAGTACTTGTAAGGACATGAAATGCTTTATCGACAAAAACAAGAAACGCTGCCCCTGTAATCTTTTATTTACAATATTGTATTTGGTTAAAATGTTCTGATGGTTCAAATATTTTCTTTTCTTTAGTTGTTGCAAAATAATGTGTGTGCCAGTCTCCAATGAGACATCTCCAAGTGTGTAACAATATACTATGTCCATATATTTGCAGGTAAAGAGGTAAAAACAGTAAATAGTTTGACCTTGGTCTAGAGATAAGTCCACACGGTTGCAGGGAATGTGTGAAAGTTGGCTGTTAATTCCCATTATGTGTGGTTACTGTATATTACTGGTAGTGATGTAGATTAGCCATGATGCTACAGATTAGCAGCTGGAGCTAATTTGCCCGTTCGTGTGGAAACCTCGTGGCGCTGTGGTGGATCTCCACCTGTACTGGGCTGTAATCACAGTGGATTCAGACCTGGGAATCACATCTTCTGTTTATGTTTATTTCATCTATGCTACTGTAAGAAGTATCGGTGTTTTGAGTTTGAAACAAGCCGGGCCACTCACCATAATGCAGTGTGCCTAAGAAACTGTGTACCAGTGTATAAAAATGTTTTTATATATTGCAGAAGATACAGTAAAGGCAGACTCACAAAGCTGCCTAATTCTTTTTAATCAAAGTGTGTAACATATGACATTTTAAAGAATTCTTCATGTGGACATTATCCACTTTATTTGTGTAACACAAAGTCACTCATAATGTGACCTCTGTGTTAAATGTAGCAGTGTAGTTTTCATCTCAGAAATCTCCACAATTAAAGAAGAATAACAGCCGTGTTGCATTATTCTTTTAATCCTGATCTTGCTGAGCGACTGTGTTAAAACTTCTTTAAAGAACTGAATTGTTGTCTTATTAATTGCGTTCATTTGATTGATATTTCAGCTTCATTAAAATTTCTCTCTTGGCAGAGGTGGAAACGTCTTTTTTCCCTCTCTCTCTATGTTTCCCTGCTTGGCTTGTACTGTACGTATAATTATGTACACATGTTGTGCTACTGGAACCAGATGATGTTTGAAGATTTGTAATTATCTCGCTGATATTTTGCAGAATTGAATGATTGTACAACATATATCTTTAGATTCTTAAAAGAACAAGACTTGGGTGCACAGGTATACATTTATTTGAGATTTTCTCTAATCCACAAGGCACAAAAAATTCTTCAGGCTTAAATATCTACATAGACTCACTTAAATCTTTTAAGAAGTGGTGCTAAAGCTTCTACAGAGCCAAGATCTGCTAAAACAGTTGTGTGTCAGTACAGGTTAATCTGATGTGTCACCAAGACTGAAGCTGCCACATTCAAATGAACATTGACTCTACATCTACATCATCAGTGTGCGTGTCATTCATAGAAGCTGCTGGGAGAGTTCAAGTAACATAATAATGAGTATACACACTTTGTACGTCAAAATGTTTTAGAAATGTTAAAGAAAACAGTATAAATGTATAAAGGACTTAAAGAAATTAAAGGAGCAAATTTTAAAATATTTGAGGAAGGATAAAAAGTAAAGACTGTTATTCATGAAACTATATTTTCATCCAACTCTTGGTAAATAAGTGGTTTAAAGAAAAGTGGACTGTGATCTTTTTTCCCGTCAGCTAAGAGAAAAAGACCAAAGAGATCAGCGGGGCCACAAAAAGCAGGAGGTGGGCTGTTGTACTGCTGGCTCTGTTGCAGAGGTCACCCTGGCAGCAGCTGATTTCTCCTCCAATGACTGCTGAGAGCTGTTGAGTTGCTGAATTTGAACAAATCGTCTTGGAGGCACAGCCCTTTACTTTAGTAGTTGTCCCTCCTGCTTTCACTGAGAAAACAGAAATTATTCAACTACAAGTTTGAAAAAAGAATCACTGAATGTTCCTCTAAGCAGAAAAGAAGAAACATGCAGAAACGTAATGCTGTAGGCCCATTACCTGCTGCTGAGATGCAGTAGTCCTCATTTCCATTGCAGCTGAGAGTTTTGGTGCAGTCCTTTTCATCACACTGGAAGCACTTTTTCCCATTTGGAGAGGAGATGCTCCAATCTATGAAGCACAAAAATATATGTCATATTTCTTTCATTGATTATTCCATCAAGTGCCAAAAAACTTCAGATACGCAAATACTGGATTCTTTCTCATCAAGTGAACTTGGTGAGTGAAAAAATAAATTGTCTTAAACCTCATTTTGTAACTTTTTTCACATAATTAATAAAATCTAGTTATTTATCACAACAGGAAATACTATTCCACAATACCAAGAAACATGGTATGAATTACCAGGGACATCTTGAGAGTTGCAAAGATCAGAGGTGCAACACATGGTGTTAATTACAGCTTGGGAAAATCCAAGGTTGACTGAGCCATTGAAGCACTGATCAGGTGTAAAACAGGTTCTCAACACACGTTTAGTTTCCAAACCACCTGAAACCAAAGAGGAACCACTGTCAGCTCAGTAAGGTCAAAAAAGAAAAGAAGAAGAACTATAAAATAAAATCTCACCCATTTTTGAATTCATTCTGGATGAACCACAGCGAGTATAGGACGAAGGACAATCTCTTGTCCCAATGCAGACTCCAGATGTTCCAGGTATGCAATCATAGCATTTCAATGGGCAGGCTGATAAACCACAAAATATTTTTAAAAAGAGAGTTAAATCATGTTCTCTTGCATTAATTGTGTGGATAAATTATGAAACACTGACTAAAATAGATTCAAACAAAGAACAAAAAAAATCCTTTACAGGAAGTAGACACATTGCTGGGTTGTACATGTTGTAAAAGCAATTTAAAAAAGTTTCATTGAATATTAGAGTATACACTTCCTTTAAAAGTACAGATAACTGAACAAAAACTTGCCTTTGGGGAGCAGCACAATCCCAAGGATCAGCACAAGGATCTGCATCGTGAGATGATCAGACAGAAGTGAAGTTTAGTTTAGTTTCTGTTCAGGTTATAAGTAATTCTTATTGGGGGAGTGGTCTCCTCTCTCTGACCACTCCTTAACTCTTCCTTTGACAGTGAAGGAGCCTGACTATCACAAATGTTCATTTGCACAGCAAATATTAGCCTTTCTTCAATTTGTAAATTAACAATCATACTGGCAAACACGTTATTTGAAAAGATCTTTGAACTTTTAGATGCTTCTGAGATCCTATGAAAGCTCGTAAATAATCAGTTCAAAGAAAAGGCTAGTTCAACATTAGCACCTTGAATAATTTGAAAATGATTTGGTTAACTTCAATCGGTGACTAGCTTTGGGAAAAGCCACTAATGAAATGTAATCAGTTAAAATCCAGGTACAAAACTCTTGTGCAAAAATACTGTACAAATATTACTAGTTTACTAGTGGACTAGTTGCATCAAAGGTCGCACTTCCTGCTGTCACTGCTGTATAAAAGTAAATGGGAGGAGAGAGACCCCACCCTCTACACTGAAAATGTTGCACTTGTTCCACAGTGTTACGACCGGGCTCAAAAGCCACAAAATAAACATGGAAACTAACACTGGAATTTGACAGGGAAGAGGGTGCAACACACGGGGATTAGCAAAGGTTTATGTGGGAGCTCAGTGTTTAAAGACGTTCATGATGTCTTTGTAAGCAAACCTATTTAAAAGGTAAACATGAAAGAACGTCTTTCTACATTCATGTTGGTTATCCTGTTTTTTTAATTCATGGATTTTTAATGGTAGCAAATGAATAAAATGGCCTAATCAGTTATTCTAAATGTGAATAGAAGTTTATAATGTTTACCAGTTTTTCTCAGTGAGAATAGTGTGTGACAGCTGACAGCGGCATGGTCAGTATTCGGCTGGAGCTTTGAAACCATGGTGGAGGATGCAGGGTGTCCTCTATAGCCGGGGAGCAGAGAGAACAGTGGGTATGCTCCTGACCCAACATGCAAAAATAATTTACTTCTCACACAACACACGAGAACCAACTTTAGTTTTACCTCATGAGAAAAAGCATTTCTGTAACCTGCTGTGGTCAAATTATCCTCACCAGCATACTGTCCTTGGTTGTCAGAGAGTCCTGCTCCAGGACTGGAAAAATATTGCAGTCAAGCATGGATAATGTTTCTGAGAAAAAAACATGTTATAGAATAAGAAAAGGTGTGGCCTGCACCTCAGACGTGCTGCTTTGTTTACAGCAGTGGTCTTCAAACTTGTCACAATAAGTACCACCTTATAAAATATATGGCTCTTAAAGTACCACCTTATGACCGACATTATAGTAGTATTTAACACCAAAAACTTGACTGGATTAGTGAGAACCAGAGAGTCACTGGCTGCAACACATCAGGTGTTCAGCAGCTTCCTGTAAAGCACATGACTGTAATCAGAGTACAGGAGAGTGACTGAGTTCACTTCCTCTTTGTGATGGAGGTGATTTTCTTCTTTATATTGTGTCAGATAAAGTCTGACAGCTTTTCTTGAATTCATTTCATATGATGTGTTTTCACAGATGAAACCAGACAACAGTAAATCAGATGTTTACACTACCTTCACATGACCTTCGTCTGTAACCAGTAACCCCTTCCTGTTATTCCCAAAGGATCTCTGAAACTCTCAGATACTTTGAATCCATCTCCCAGTTTTCAGGTCAAAGCAGCTTTGAGCAGCAATCAGCAGGATTTCTCTGCTCTTGGCTCTTGAGAGGCTGTCACACTTTCTCCTTCTCCGTTATCTTTTCTGCTTGGCTTCTCTTTGTATAGTCTCACTTGTTCTCTAACGCTAAGAGAGTCTCCTAGACGTGTTCTCTAAAAACCTGAAGAAGAATTATAGATTTGATCAACTGGTCCCTTAATGAAACTGACACCCTCCTGTTCTTGGGAGATCCCGTCCTTGTCCTGCAGAGACGTTTGCTGCCGGATACTCGTCGGTCACATCGCGTGTCTGGCAACAATCTCGATGGAGGACATTGAATGACATCTACCAATTCAGAACCATGATAACAGAGTTCTGGCTGATTGGAGCTGGCTTATCGAAGAACAAAAGCGGCTACAGCTGTTCAAAATCCCACAAGGCTGGCCAACATGATAGACGATGGGCAGGGCTGTGAGCACTCAGACTGTGTTTATTGAACACAATATGGATAAGATGTTGGAGAAGAACAATGGGAATTGAGAGACCTGGTGACCAGTGACAGACATTAGACCAACTGTAAAATTGGAAGCAGTTTGTTTGCACTAACCAGAACAGCTACCATCTTCATCTCATGCAGCCCCCCTGGCGCCAGCTGGAAGCTCAAGGCAAAAGCTGATGGGAATAAAGTATTTTAAAGTTTTTAAACTGAACTCAAACACAAACTACAAACTGGTCAGACATTGAAATAAATTGTTCCTCTGAGTATTTGAACCTGCTGTTGTGTTGCTTTTGTGTGCTGGTGTCACTGATGGCTGCTGCTGCTGTGACAACAGACACACAAACAGTTTGATGTCATCAGAAATCCCTCTGGAAACACTGAGAGAAAAGCTGATTTACTTTCACACTCCAACACTGTTATTATGTCCTACAGTCTGAGTGTGTAACAGCACTGCCCCATGTGGTCAAACTGGAGCATTGCACATGATAATTCTCATCCACCAACCTTTTTAGACCTCCACACACATCTGACCCTGATTCAGTGGAGTCTTTAGAAATTTCAGTGTTTCTAAAGTCTATTTCCTTTCTTATGATAATTTTAATTACTATTATTTGTTTTTGTTATTTTATGTGTCATAATCTTTTATTTTGTAGTTGTTTCAAAATGTTTTATTCTTTGTATCTGTACTTTATGAACTAATGAGGGATCAAAAATGCTGTAAAAATGAATAAAAAGCTCAAACTTAGACCCTCCTGTATGTACTCAGGTCTGTAAAGCCCAGCAATGACACCTGGTGGCAGAGAGGTTAACTGCAGTCACGTGACCGTCCTCTTTTTGCTGTGCAGTACAGTGTTATTTTTGTACCACTATTCTGAGGGCACATGAAACATTTGAGCGCACGTAAAAAAAAAAAAAATAAATATGTGTTGCATTTTGAGGAGAGATTTATTTTGAGCAAAGAAAATTCGTTGCTGTGTGCAAAAAATGTATTTCAGTGTTTGCTATTATCCATATACACACACAATAACAGCCCATATGGCTCAGTTTTTGCATTTGCTCGTGCTCAGATCTCTGCGGACCTGCTCGCTATGTGTTGCTGGCACTCTCAGCAGCTGTGTCCCAAAACGTCGGCTGCATCCACCGGAGGCTGCATTTGAAGGCCGATTAAGTTACAGTCAGGCGACGAAGGCTGTCCCAATCCATAGACTCCTTCAAATGCGTCCTTCACTTCCCCGAATTTGAAGGATGGGTTGGGTGTGTCCTTCGTGGCCCACCATATCCCAGAATTCAAAGCGTGGCCCAGCCAATTTCAGTTTCCAACACTGGCGGCCACTACTAAGGTTTTAAATTACTTTTATTAATCTTTCTTGGTCACAAAATAAACTTTTAACATATTTTCAGGTGAGAAAGTAGTCGTGTAAATTTCAAATATTTGGTTTATCAAGACATCACATATTTGCAAAAGTCCGCTGATGTTTTCGGAGACGTCTCTTACCCACCAGCTCGATAGGGCTTTAGAGCGTGATGTCATGGGAGGAGGCGTGGTCACGATATTTGGTCGGCCGCCATGTTAGTAGGCCAAACAAAGGGCTACAGGAGCGAAAGCAGATGGAAACATCAGCTATGGCTTGCTGTGTTGTCGATTGCAGTGTTAGATCGCACGATAGGGAAAGAAATAAGCTGGAAAATGGGCTCTATTTTTACTGTTTCCCCTCCTGGAAGCAACGTGAGGGATCTCATGTATCTGATGTTACCAAACGAAGATGTCAGGCTTGGAGAGCAGCGGTGAGACGAGCTGATATCGAGTTCTCTGTCATCATTTTTTCTTGGTGTGTTCTCCACATTTTCATTCCGATAAGTTCTAAAGAAATTCGTATTGCTCTTTATAGGCTTTTAGTTTTATTTTCAATGCGCTGAGGTCATAGAAAATTAGAACAAACAGCCTAACGTCTCTTGGCATCCAGGCGCAAGCAGTCTCTTTGTCTTTTGTGCTGATTTTAAGCATGGTTCTGGCAGACCTGCTTCCAGCACAGTGTGTTTGTTTTGATTTGTGGCTTTCTAACATGGCGCCGCGATCCCACAATGCACTGCGGCGTGACATCAACTCTAAAGCCCTATAGGGCACACACAAACACACAGTGTTGGAACGCCAATTACAAGATGCTTAAAAGCAGCTCAAAAGAGAATGGACTGTATAGAGACTGATTGCGTCCAGAGGCAAAGCAGCGGTACTTGCAGAAAATAGCGTGCATTGGAAATGTGGACCCGTATGAAACACGGCCGTGGAGTAGAAACCCTGAAGACCAACCGCTACTGACGTAGCCTGATATATTTTCGTACCTTGTCTGTGGAGTCAGCGCGTACAAGTCGTCATTCAAACAAAGGTAAGTCAGCTCGAGTACAGCGAGTGAAATGTGTTTGATTTCCCTGCAAACATTCAGATTAGTGCAGCATAAATTCATTCATGAGGGGAAATTACAGTGAGAACATGTGGAGGCTGTTAGATGGATAACATAGTGAGTTCAGTGCATTGATGAGACACTGTCCTGAAGGATTTAGTTATTCCTTATGGTTAAAGAAATTGCACTAATTTATTCATATTTATTATAAATAATCCTAATTATACATCTTGCTTCCATGTTTGTATCCTGTGTCACTAAAAATACATTTTATTTTAGTTTTATACTTTGATCAATGACCTGCAGAATCTCCTTATCATATTAAGTGATTCATAATTGTCACTTTATGCTTTCTCCATCTCTAAAGTGATGACATCCTTGCATTACATACTTTAGGTTCATTTTCTGCAGGCAGGTTTCTGACAGAGAACAGGCAGATTTACACTATAACATGCAGCGTTCTATAGATGGACACATAAAGAAATGAAAAATTACATGTATGTGCTAACTTTCTAAACACTTTGTTACATTTATGATAAAGTAGATTAAACACATTTATGTCGGCCTTGGCTCATAGTTCTTGTCTTTAAATGAAATTTGTCTGTGTGTGTTTCAGGTCCTGCACTCTCAAAGGCTGAATGAACCAGTATTGCAGCCATGGGTCACTGTGAGCATCACAGGGAAGGTTGAAGCTGCCCACTGCACCTGTATGGCCGGAGTCGCAGAGACCTGCAGCCATGTCGCTGCTCTTCTGTTTAATGTAGAAGCAACAGTGTTGATCCGTGGCACAAGGACTGTTACAGATTGTTGGGTCTGTGTTTCCACAAGCCCCGCTAATTCTAGAGACTTATTCATCATGAAGAAAACAAGACAGTCGATCGATCGATTATTTGCGCAAGGGAGGCCTCGTCTGTGTCCACCACGAAAATGACCCCCAGATCTGACCTCCTCCTGCTACCTTTTATTGAGAGACAGTTCACACAAAACACGTCAGAACAAAGCCACGCCCCCTTGGTTCTAAGACAAAGCATTTTATGTATATGTGTGAACTTCTGTAAGAATGTGTGTGTGTGTGTGTGTGTGTGTGTGTGTGTGTGTGTGTGTTATGTGAGAATGTGTGTGTCAGACCTCCTGCTGACCAAAGGGTCGAAAACCCAGGAAGCTTACATCAAAAGAAACAGATCTTTCAGATAGGATGTATCTACAATAAAACCTCCCCCAGCACAGAGTGGTTGGAGAGGTGGTCAGGATCAAAGGAATGGCTTTGATCCTACTGCTTAAACTAAGACTGTACAAATTTAAGAAACACAATGGCAACATTCAACAATTAGACTTAACATAGATGAACCTGCATACTGGGTTTTGCTGGGTAATGTGATCAAGATACAGCCAGAGGTTGGCCATGAGATGGACTTCTCCTCTTCAGCTGCCTAAAAAAAGGCTCTTGATCAAAACATAAACAGACCATCTGTAGTGACAGGTAAAAGAAGCTGTCCTCAAAAAAGAAAAATCCCACCTGCTACTTTGTGTCATGAACCGAAGTTCAGCGCACAAGCTGGACCCAGAAGCAGAGCCAACACACACAGGAGTACGAGAAAATAAACTTTATTTTAACTGAAGGTGTCCCGGGAGGGTAGAAGGAAAACACGCGTGAAACTAGAGAAACCAAGGGACCGGGAGATGAGTCGCGCAGGAACGCCAAAAACGGGACTGTGGGAGGCTGCAACAGAAAAAGGAAAAGAATTATTGGGGCGCGGGAATAGCAGCATACGTGGGGGAAGAGTATGAGTCTTACGATGACAGCGGGGCCGTGGGAGCCGGAGGGAGGGTGAGGGTCCGCGGGGGAGCTCCAGGAAAGTCGAGGTGGCGAGTACTGAAGGCGATCCAAATTCCAGACGGGCAGGTGGACAGGCAGGTGGCTCAAAAAACACGCCGAGTTGTTATCTGAGTGCACAGGACAGAATTAGCACTAGTTCAGACAGATGAGTTTTCACAATCGCTTTCCCGCAGGTGTACGTTACCGCTGTGAGACGACTACGGACTGGCGTGGAGCAGCAGGCTGGGCTGGATCAAATAGTCCACCTGATGATCGCCTGGGATGGGGTGCAGGTGTGGAGTTAACAGCCACGCCCGTGGGCGTGGGCATCCCATCAGCACCTCGGACGCCGGGCCGCGGACCATGACACTTTGGAGCAGTTGTCACTGCTATTGGATACTTTGCTGGAACACAGTAAAGCTGTGGGTTGTGGGAATGACCCATAATGTTTTATCTAAGGGTCTAGATTTATGCCTGTAGTGCACTGCCGTGTAAATAATTTGCATTTACTGAATATGTACTGACTGAGTCCCACTGTTCAAAAACTGAATAAAGAAACAAACAAATTTTTGCCTCTTTTTTTTTTATTAAAACCACTTTATAGAACATCACATCAGTTACAGTGTAGAATCATGTCATTTATAGTTTACAAATGACAAAATGTTTACACAAAATCATGAGTGTTTACATGATATCACCCACTACTAACGTTACTTTATTTACTGTATCCTTTGAAAAAATAACAGCACAAGACTTAAGAACATTTAACAGGAGCAGGTTTCATTCTTCTCTGGTTTTATTATCACACTGTTCACCAAACGCAGCAAACCTTCACCATCTTATCCAGGAGGGTCACCTCTTCACCCTCACATGGAAGAAGTAATCTGATTGGCATGGTGGTATGTTTGAAGCAGGTCCCTTGTGTAGCGCTGGAACCCAGTCATGATGTTTCATCCATTTCATCGGCTGGTTTGCTGCAATAATGCCAAATAATTAGCAACTCTATAAATAGAAGGTACACTGAAAAAAATGCAATAGGGTGGTTGTTGAATCTGCATAGAATTACTTCATATATCCAGCATGACTAATTTAAATTTCACATCTAAACATATTTTTGTCTTTTAATTTTCACATATTCTTTAAGAATATTCATTCTTTTAGAACAAATCATGTTGAAAAGAAACAAGTTAGTCGTGTTTTATCCTCAAGCTCCGCCCCCTGGAAAGGAAAAATCGGCTGCACTGTCCGCCATTTTTGTCTCTCGCTTTGGAAAATCTACTACCATCTGGAGTTTTACACTTGAAGGTAAATAGGATTTTAAAGCTAACACACCAGTGAGAAAGAGTGTAGACCCTTTATATATGTGGACTTTTACTGGGGTGTTGTTATTTTACAGGTATGTGGGCTGTTTATCGAAAACCATGAAAGGCCAATGTTAGGCTCCAGTTAGCTAATGGTAACCGAAATTATGCGATAAGCAAATTAGTAATTAACATATATAATGTGAGTTAATATTGTTTGTATATTCTTTCAGTCTAAATTAACAGACTATTACAAACTTGCATCAGTGTCTGTAGTAAGTGGTGGTACCTGCAGTGTCTTAACCATTAAACAAGCTAATGTAGGGCCGGGATATGACTAGTTTGTTGAAACATGTCTGCTGCCAATATGACTGCTCACACACGGTAACATTACCAGCACATAACCACAGCCACTATAAACATGCTGAAAGGTCAATCTAGCTTCTGTAGTCAGCAGCTGGAAGACTCAACACAGACCCAAGATTCAGTGTAACGGTTATCTAAATGTTGTGTGTCCTGTTTGTAAGCCCAGAAAAAGAAATTAAATAAAATGACGACCTTGAGCTTCAAGCTAATGTAAGCGTAATGCTATAGCATAAAGCAACTAATGCAATGATGACGTTGTTAAATTAGTAAAAATACAGTAAATATATCCAACATGAATCAGTTATATTTTTGGTCTAAACATAATTAAGTCTCACGCCTTTCACTTGTTTTAGAAGGATGTTCAGTCTTTTAAAACCAGTCATATCAAAATAACAGAAAATAGTTGTGTTTTCTGTTGAAACCCCCCCCCCCCCCAGGGCGTGTTCTGCGAGGGAAAATTCACTGTGGCGGTCCGCCATTTTTTGTCGTTGCTTCGTTTACGTTTGGTGCTGAGCTTTACTTTGTCGAGGTAAACTGAAAACTACATGTTTGAGAGGAAACGAAGAGAACATCCATTATATGGGGAAGTTTTTCTCATGAATTCCTGTTGAGCAACATAATGGAAAAAACAAGTCATTCCTTAAGTTAACTAACGATAATGCTAGCTTAAGCTGCAGGACAATATTATGTGCATTAGCTTTTTTTCAGTGTGTGCCCAGTCACATTCGCTTGTTTTTTCTCAGTGAATACAGACTAACAAACTCGTGTCCATTTAGTTAACTGGTTGTACCTAAAATGTTTTAGTTAAACAGTTAAATAAGCTAGTTTGCCATGGGGTGGGCTCTGTTGGGGGGGGGGGGGGGGGTGAAGATTTGCATATGTTATCTCACATTCTGTAAGGTAAATTTTCTGGAAAGGTCAAATTAACTAATTTAACTAAGTATTAATGAAAGACCTTGATGTGTATATGACAATAATAGATGTAGTTTCTGGGTCATTTGGCAGAACTGCAAAATGGCCAGAAGGAGGCAACTGCTGTGATTGCAAACAGGCTTTGGGTGGTATGGAAGTAAGGGCAACTATGGAACTGCTCAGCAACATGGGACCCATAGCTAATAAATAGTAACATGACAAAAAATAACAACTTTGTGTGGATGTAACCTTGTGAGATTTGAGATTTTGACAGCATTTTTATGTGACAACTTGTCTTTTTAGATAAATGCAGAGTTTAAGCGCATTACCACCATGCCACTGCAGTCCAGATTACTCTCGCAGATAGATGTGCTATCTGACAAACTCATAAAGGTCTTCAAAAGGCGAGGAGGACAAATAGGAAGAAGACTGCAGAACATTCTGGAGCCCACGGCCCAGGTAAGAAAAAAATACTTTGTGTATACACTTTAGGGAAAATAATAATTTTAACAAAATGCTGCTTGTCACTCTATGCCAGGAGTATGTTGAAAATCACCTGGGATTTTCACAATTTACCATGGGTGCGTTTTTTGTTTTTGTTTTTTCTTTTACCTGCATCAGAACGATGTGTGGAGTTCATAGTTGAACACCTCTCTATGCTCTGACAGTATTCTGCTTCTTTGCATGGAGATTTCACTTCATGCATTACCTTTTTAAGCATTCTGAGGACTCAAATCACATGCTGTAATGAATCCATTTTTGTTCACCTAATGTGTCAATGTTAACATTTTTTGGAATAGTGACACAGATTAAAATAAGATTTGGTATAATGTTCTTTGACCAGTGTTCTGTTTAATTAAATTTTGGAATTCTGCATTTTCTAGGCCACAGATGAAGCCATTATCCAACGATCTAATAAGGAAACAACCATGGGAATTTACATCATAAAGTCAAGAGATGCCAATGGCAGCCCTGAGGACATCGGGATAGTCCTTGAAGGCCAGAGAGTCTGGCAGGATTTGGATAACTATACCCTAGCAGCTGCAATGCTGTTTGGACTAATGTACACTTTGAACCTCACCTACCCACTGGAAAAGTATACCTTCGAGGTATTATAGAAACTGGTTATGGAGCTCAAAAGGAACAGCCTTTCAAAGAAGGCCCAGGTTCTCAGGACCAGACTGTACGATTGAACAGTTTTCCAGTTATGATGTGGGAACAACATGTTTACCTCTTCGAATATGTACCATCCTTTCTTTTAAGCCAGCACTGGTAAAGTTGCAGTACATAGTGAAACTTATTTTTCTGGCACTTTTCAACTTGGGGCCTTTATTACTGCAGTTTTCACTTTTCAAGCCATGGTTTTGTTTTTTTTTTAAATTCAAACTTTGAATGTCCATTTTTCTCAATGGAAATGGCGCCTTGCACCAATTTCACCAATTTGCAATTTTTTTCCCAAGGTGCACCACTACAAACAGATTGCATCGTGTAGTATTAGTGATTGTGATGTTTAGTGATAGAAGCAAGCCAATACTAATCAGTTTAGGTCTCTTGGTTGTGTGCCTGTGGGTTATAATGTTATTTTAAGTCTCTTCTTTGTGTCATTTTAATAATTACACCCCTGTTGCCATATTACCTTACCTTATGGTTCTTACATTTAAAAAACTATTTTTTACATAAGTGCGATGTCACAAGGCCCCACAATGTTGAATTCAGGTTCCAGCAGATAACTTTGAGGAATGTTGTGGAATGTTTTTCAAGAGATGCATTGTACAAATATGACTCATGTATATTTTGGAAGCCTGAATTGAAAGTCCATTTTTACAACTGTGTAGTATTTTCAAAAATACAGGTCATTGTTCAAAAATGTTTTGCTTATTTCTTTGATTGAAAGTGTACAGTACATACAGTAAGATCAGCCTTAATTTAGTTTTATTTATTGAACACTCAATTATATATTAGATTATATATTATATATTAGAAATTTGTTATAAAATAAAATAAGCTTACCATAAAATAATCTTGTCAATATAACACATAGTAGTCCAATACAATTAACACAAAAAGTTCATGTCTGATAAACAAGTGGTTTCTATAAATATTTGACCGGAATGAAAAACATAACAACAACATAAAAAAGTCATGTTCGTGTTACCAGAAAAATGTGTGCAGGTATAACATAAAAAACTAAGGTTAACCAAACATAACTTAATTTCGTGCAACCGCTTACAATAATTTTTTTATGTTTATCCCACTGATTATTTTTTTCAGTGTAGTTCTGCAAAATCACTCAGTATGTTTGTTCTAATTTGTTATGAGCTCAGAGCGCATAGAAAATGAAACTAATAGGCTATAAAGAGTGATAGGAACATATTTAGAACTTACCGGAATGAAAATGTCTGGAGCACCAACAGATATCTGGAGATGGAAGAAAACTGCACGTCAGCTCCTCTCACAGCTGCTCTCCAGGCTAGACGCCTGAGTTTGGTAACATCGATACACGAGCCGCCTCATGTTGCTTCCAGGTTGGGAAAGAATGAAAAGATAAACCCTGTTGTGCCTTCGCTCCCTTTTCGCTTGCGCTTTGTTTAGACCCCCAAAATGGCAGTCTAAACCAGCGTGATGTCACAGGGGTGGGCGTGGAAAGGATTTTGGCCTGATGCGCCATTTTCCGGGACCAAACAAAGCGCAAGCGAAAAAGGAGCACACAGCTATGGATCTTCAATGCTGGCTGTAATGTTCGATCACACGACCGGCACGGGAATAAGCCTAAAAAGGTTTTGTCTTTTTATTCTTTCCCAACCTGGAAGCAACATGATAAGATAAGATAACCTTTATTAGTCCCACACGTGGGAAATTTGTTTTGTCACAGCAGGAAGTGGACAGTGCAAAAGTTATGAAGCAAAAATTAGAATACGACAAGAATAAAATACTGTACCCAACTGTACAGAATAGAATAAAATAAAATACTAGACTATATACAGTAGAATAAATAGAATAAAATATACAATAGGATAAAAATAGAATACAAATGCTTTATACAACTGAGTAAAAATACTACATGGCGGACCTTACAAAACGAAGGCGTCTAGCCTGGATAGCAGCCGTGAGACGAGCTGATATCCAGTTCTCTTCCATCTCCAGATATCTGTTGGTGCTCCAGACATTTTCACTCCGGTAAGTTCTATATATGTTCATATCACTCTTTATAGCTTAATAATATTATCGTTGGGGCTCTCGGAGGTTGTAGAAATTGCGAACAAACATAGAATTAAGTGACTGTGCAGACATACGTGCTATGTAATGATTCGCTAATTCTTTCGCACAACTGTAGGGAAGCCTGCCTATGAAATGAATCACACAAATCCAGACTGGGTACCAACGTTACACACAGTAGCGGTTTTTGATACAGGCGACATGGGCGGTTGCCCGGGGTAGCATCGAGGTGGGGGGCGGCATCACGGGCATCGGCATATTGTGAATGGCATAGGCACCAATCGGTTTTCTATCGGCCATTTGCTGGGAGTAAGGGCGCCCTCCGTTTGCGAGGTGCGCCTGCTGCTTGCAGCACAGGGAGGAGAGTGCGGAGAGGGCGGGGGATTCTCTGACTGACTGGAGCTGCATCTAATAACCAACTCGCAAAATAAAACAAAATAAAAACAAAACAACAAACACGAAAACAGCAGACATTATGATACAGACTTATAATTTGCACCGATGTTTTTTCGAAATTCTATACGCGAAAAGTGAGCCCGAGAGCCCTCGGTGCGCCTGCTCACTGCCGAAGTCAAAGTAAACTTTATTGTCATCTACAGTCCAGTATATAGAGAGACGAGACGACGAGGCTCCAGTTACAGCAGTGCAAGTAAACAAACAATAAATATAAATAAATATACACTTTAGGACTCGGGGTAAAGGGATCAATAACAATTTAAAATCTATATTTTATATTTTGTTGATTCAAAGTCTCACACACAACCCGTCGAAAGGGGAGGGGGGCCCTGCTGCTTCCAAATAGAGCACATTTCATTCATAGTGTTGTAAATCCAAGCCCATTATGTATTCATGATTTGAATCCTGGGTTGTGTGAAATCCCAGAAATAAACCCCAGACAAAGTGAATCTGTGAACTAAGGTGTAGGTGTGTTAGATTATGTTGTGGCGATCCTCGAGTCCTCGATTATTTGTGTTCATACTGGAGAATACATACTGCAAAATTAAAACCAATGTAAGATGGACAAGAAACGTTCAAAGCCATCAGGTGCTCAGTTTAGAAAAAATAAAGGGAGTGTTCGCCCGGGGCGCCAAACAGGCTAGGACTGCTACTGGTTACCAGGCACGTGCAGAGGGGGGGGCTAGAGGGGCTTGAGCACCCGCCCCTTTCCTGATGAGTGCCCAAAGTGCCCTTTTGTTGAGGCAACTTTTAAATTTTTTAAATTTATTTTTTTATGTGTGTGTGCGTGCGGAGTCCTGTCTGTGCCCCTCAACAATAATATTTAACTATTAATCACAGTTTTGCTAAATAAAAGGATCTGGCTTGCATCAGTCACATGATCACTATTAACCAATGGTCGCCCTCGACGGCAGAACGCGCTGGTTACGAGCCGGGAACGAGCTCACAAAGAGCACGCGCATTTTTAGCGGTCCGGAGCTGTAGGAGAAACACAAGTTAACTCAGAGACACAGACTGATGCGACAAAACCAGTAAGTAGGTGTACAGCGCACACTGTAGTGTGTAGCACCCAGGAGTATCAGCTTATTACGTACACGTTGGTAAGTTGTCTTGTTGCAACTGACGAACTGAAACAAATGAGCGTGCTGTGTGTGCAACAGCGCGACAAACATTACCTGTCCTTTTATTAACTGCACAGGTAGTGCTGGTCATAGCTGCTGGCTACCTGTGTAAGGCTGTCATGGGTCTGTAGCTCTGTCACCGTTTTAGGGAACATATTTAGTTTTAAAGTAAGTTTCTGGGCTTTTCCTGCCTTTCTGGAGGGATTATATTCCACTAAAAAACGATCTAATATGCATGTCCACATAATAATTATTATAATTATAATATATTAAAAAACACAAGCTGTATTTTAAAAAACATACATTAAGATGCAGATTATATTAGATTTATATTTTAAATAAGACAAAATTTGGATTTTACAGCAGTAAAATGATTGTATCTCTACAGTTTAAACTTGTAATAAGCTTTGCCCCTGCACAGAGTGGATAGTGAAACAAATGGAATCATCATAAATACATTATTTCATATTTATTACTTCCCCCTCCTCTTTGCTTTATTATTGTAGCTCTAGTAATAAATAATAATGTAAGGATTCTGGATCAGCACCATGATGCCCATAGTATATACAGTATTCTGAAGGTCTAAAATGTCACTGTGTGTGCGTGCATGTGTGTGTTTTATTTAGCTGGATTTAAAAAAATATTACTCGTGATATAACATTGTGCAGACATGGCTGGTAAGGACATGAGGAGGAAACAGTAGGCGCTGTGTGAGGCTACTAAAGGCAGGGCTATAACATTTTTCTGTCATCATTTTATTATAGATTAAGTGTAAGAGTTGTTAGGTGTGGATAATTAGATTATAGTTTATTGCAATAGCAAGTTGTGCCTTGTTCTCACATAGACAGCAAGTGGAGAGTGATATATGAAATGATGGGATGGAAGGAAGAAGAGAAGCAAAGAGTGATTCACAGGCAGAGCCGAGTTTATGTCAGTTTTTTGTTGCCTTATGGTTCCAAGCGCTGTCACCAATCTTTGCATTTTGTTATTATCTCATGACACTTGTTTAGTCTGCTACCATCTCTCCTATGGACTTTTTACTGTCTACAGTCTCAGATCAACACAGCCCCGCCCTTCCCATATTAGATTCTTGATGAATGTGTGTTGTTGTTATTCAGCCTGGTTCAATGTGCCCCTTTTTAACTTTGAGCACCCGCCCCTTTAAACCTCTCTGCACGTCCCTGCTGGTTACACATGGGGCACACCGAAATCCGAACGTTAGGGTTAGGGTTAACAAGATAGGTGACGATATCGGGGTAGGACAGTGGCAGTAAGACAGTAGGTTGTCTGGGTCTTTACTCCACTGCCGTATTTCATAAGGGTCCACACTTGCGATACCACTGCTTCGCCTCTGGACAAAGTTTCAAAAATGTGTTTCAAAAGTGTTTCAAAAATCCCTCAGTTAGGAAATGCTATATTGTATTTAGATGGAATCTAGCGAGCTAACTTTTAACTTTTAACCATTTTCTTAGAGTCAATACTGTCACTATAAAATAATTATTCTGTCCTGATTTTAGTTTTTATAAAAAAAAACCAAAAATCCTCAGGAATAAAAACTGAATGTAAATAAATAATAAGTAAAATATATTACATATAATCAACACACCGTACTAAATGAAAGTTTATATAAATCACATTTATAACAAATAAATTCTAATCAGAAGCCTCTTTATGATTATGATTTCCCCACCATCAAATAAAACAGGAGAGATAAATGCTGATTATAGATCTTCTTTTGTTGTTGTTCCTTAAATTATTTATTTATTTAAAATATTCTGGAAACATCCAGAGGATGTGTTTTAGTTACATTTTTGGTCATGTGTTTTTTAAAACTTTATTTAAATTTAATGTTTTTCTCAATAATTACTAAAAGGTTTTTTTTGTCCAAATGTCAGCTTGTTGTTGTCATAGTAACAATGTCAGTCAGTGTACTTACTGCTTTCCTTGGGTTACTGTGTCTATAACATAGCTAGCATTGTTTTATCCTATTAAACAGAAATGAGGCATCTTTGGCACAATTTTGGTTTTAGATGCTGTGATTTGAAGCATTGGGTTTTGCATTATGTCCACTGACATTTTTACATGGTGTTCAAAATTACTGCCCAAATATCTGCCCAGAGATGTATGCAACACAAAAAATGACTTCCCCATTCAAGCACCAATGCCACAGCAAGTTTTACAGTTTCACCAAAACAAAATGTTTTATTTGTCTTTAGAGGAACATCAGAGGGACACATCTAACACAACAAACAAAGCCTTGTAGAAAGGAAACAAAAATGACGTAAAAGGCTTCCCACTCCTACAGCTACAAAAATGTATAATTAATTACAATAATAATAATTTCTACAAAAAACTAATTTAGCTCTTCTAGATGCAGAAACTTCATCACACAAGTAAGCACAGCCTGATTGGAAATGGGGCATAGGTAGGGACAACCAGTCTTGTAGTCGTCCCCATTCAATCTCCAACCGATGATCACCTTCCAGCTGGAACTTACATAACCATAAAGGTAAGGAAAGGAAAAACTCAATGCTTCATGGGAATCCCCCGGCAGCCTACGTCTACTGCAGCATAACTAAGGGAGGATTCAGGGTCTAACTATATGCTTTAGCAAAAAGGAAAGTTTGAAGCCTAATCTTGAAAGTAGAGATAGTGTCTGTCTCCCGAATCCAAACTGGAAGCTGGTTCCACAGAAGAGGGGCCTGAAAACTGAAGGCTCTCCCTCCCATTCTACTTTTAAATACTCTAGGAACAACAAGTAGGCCTGCAGAGCGAGAGCGAAGTGCTCTAATAGGGTGATATGGTACTACAAGGTCATTAAGATAAGATGGGGCCTGATTATTTAAGACCTTGTATGTGAGGAGCAGGATTTTGAATTCAATTCTGGATTTAACAGGAAGCCAATGAAGGGAAGCCAGTGTCAGACCAACAGAATAGACCCAGCAGAAGAAGCTACTTCCATTTAGGAGTTTTCAAGGCCTCTGAGGATTTCCTCCAGTTTTTATCCATCTATTGTTATCAAGACTGCATCTGCGAGGATTTTCTGCCACAGAGGGAATTTTCCACGACTGCTACAGCTGCCAAACGTCTTGATGCATGCTCAATCATCCAGGTAAGTAAATCTCCAAAAGTTGATTCTGTTCATCTGGACGCAGCGTTTTGTGGGAGAAACGTTTCGTCACTCATCCAGGTGACTTCTTCAGTCTCAGCTGACTGCAGGTTTCCTCAATCTTATAAACAGAACATTTGCATAATGACTGAAAGCAGCCCACTGAAGGAAGAATGGGCTGGGAGGTCAGAGATCAGAGGGCTTTGGTCAGTGGTTGTTGATCATGACCTGACAGATCTGTATCCTGTGTGTGCACCCACTGTGGGCCTTTTCTGTGCTTAGTGTCAGCCTGAGCTCCATGCAGGCCTCAAAGGCCAAGCAATTCAAAAGCTTCACCAAAACAAGGCACCACTCAAATAGCTGGACCCAGGCTCGCCGCCCTTATGGAGGAAAACATAGAAGATGATCTCTGTGAGTTATTTTTACTGTCATATTATAAAATGTGATGTTCTAGCATCATGTTATTCTTCTTAAGCCTTTGAAAAGCTTCCTCTGTGTCCATTACAACAAATTTCCCACGTGTGGGACTAATAAAGGTTATCTTATTAAACTGATGACTTTAGTGCTGCTGTCTACTTGTTACATTTAGTACTGTTTAATTTTCAACCTAGGAAGATCTGTGAAAAGGACTCACAATATAACATAATACTGTAAGATTACTTACAGGTAAAATACTCAGATTGTACTTAGATAAAAGTATGTAATCACAGACTCGCCCAGCCCGACTGCCTTGAAGCTCAGGTGTCTTCACTGCCTCCTCTGATAAGAGCTGGAGACCTGAGTAGGTTCGTCACCCATCAGCAGCAGATCACCTCTCGATCGGGCACGTTTTCATCTGGGAGGCTTTTAGAGCTCACTGCCCTCGGCGTCGCTGCTGGAACAACCAAGTTTTGCTATTGAATCTTTGACCTGCTGATCTCACAGAGGCAGGAGACCCAGAACATCCATGCCAGCTTCAGTTTATGCTCTGTCCTGTCATCCAATCAGATTTGCATGTAATACACTGATATTCAGCCCCAGCCTGGTGTTCTCTCCATCTCTGACCTTTCACACAATTTAAACTAACAAACTTTCTCTTTAAAACTGTTTGTCAATCACAATTTACTCGATTTATTATTATTCTATCACATATTTATATCAGTCATAATGAACTCAGTATGATCTAAGCTGTAAACCTGTATTGATCATCACAAACCTTTATAGCACTTCAGAGCAGCTCCTTCAGTGGCTGCAGCACCCACGATGTGGGACGGAGAGATTTCCTCCCCTCTGCTGTCAGACTCCACCACAAAGACTTTGCAGCTGATCAAACACACACATGTGCAATAGGACTAAGTGTAACACTCTTTTTCTGACAACGTTGTATTTGTACTCAGTTGTATGTAGCATGTGTATTCTATTTTTATCCTATCATTCTATTCTATTCTATTGGGTACAGTTGTGTACAGTTTCTTATTCTATTCCAGGGTTCTCTCATGTTTGCTATGTAACTGCACTGTCCACTTCCTGCTGTAACAAAACAAATTTCCCACATGTGGGACTAATAAAGATGCTCTTATCGTATACTGTATAACCACAGGTTCACTTCACATTTGGTAGAATATAAAAGGACAAAGCTGGACAATTGTCATCACATTTCTCATTAGTTGCTGTTAGCACAAGCACACAAAGAAAGCAGAGCTTTAGCTTTAGCTCCCTACATCACTTTTAAGCCTGGATGTTGAGGCTTTTGCTTCCTCTCAGCTGTGATGACATCTCTGTCTGCTCCATCTCACCCAACATCATCCATCTGACCTGATGCTACCTGACAAACTAAAGATAAAATATTAAATTCATTTTGCATCACTTACATTTAAAATACATTTAAGGTGGATTTCTTAAAAGGGAAGGGACTGACCTGACTGTTGTGTCGAGACAGGTGTGAAGGGAGTTAAATCCAGTCTTATACTACGGACGTGTTTGGTTTTGGTCTGTAATACGTTGAGTTTATTATCTATAAGTTAACATAGCAAATCCTCCATCCAGAGGCTAAAGTGATATCAGAGCTAGACTACTTTAAGTGGAAACAGATGATCGTCTGAGCCTTAAATGAAATAAGGTTAAAAAGAAATGCTGCTATCGACAGTGTGAGGCAGTGAGCTCTGTTATACCATATTTTTTAATTTTCTTTATTATTATTATATTATAGTGTTATTACCTTCCTGTTACTTCATAATAGAACGACAGTTAATGGTAAAAGTCTTGAATAGTTTTGAATTTATTTTTCCATGATCACATTTCATTCAATCACTCGTGGACTTGTATGAATGTTACATGTATTATTTTCACCCGTGGATTTACAGACACTGTGTGAACAGTTTTCATTTTATCCAAAGGCAAAGTTTTACTTGATGTCCAACTGATAAAATCACTGACAGACAACAGAAGCAGGAGCTCAGAGAGAAATTCAATTCAACTTTATTTATAAAGAGACAAATCACAACGTTTGGTTTTATTTTACAGAAACTTAAAACTAAACCAAATTCAGGACGTGTATTAAACCTGCAGCTGATCCCTGTCTGCTGTTCACTACCTTTGATTTCTGTTACCAGCATCATCTCATGTTCCCCAGGTTCACTGACAACGCTGAAACCACCAGCGGGAGACTAAGAGTGCTGATTTAAAAAGATTCAGACATTTTATTTTGCTGCAGCTCAACATGAGGCTGGATCCTGATTCTTTGTTGTTTTTGTTTTCTCTACATGAAGAAAACAGCAGCAACAAGAAGCACAGCAGGAACTGACAGGCTGACCTTCAGTCCAACAGATCCTCCTGTGTGACCTGCAGGTGAGAAACAGCTGTGAGGTGTCAGGTAGGTGATGATGAAGAACAGAACAGAATCCATTTGCTCTTCAAACTGCTGTCAGACATTATCTGCTGCACTCTGATCACATGACTCAGACCAGCTGCTTTCTACAAAGTCTCATCAGCAACATCTTTACAAACCAACATCAGATTGTGTGTTTTGTGGTCTAAAGTTTTGTGCCTCTGGTTTCTCATTGGCTCACACTCTTGCAGAGCCGTAACACGCACATGAATGAGAGGTGGTGAGTGTAGTTCCTGTTAACAGGGTATTGCAGACCATCCCGCTAATTGCTGAATTTACTTTTGTCTGTCATATTTATGATGAAAAACAAATGTAATCAAATTAGATATTGATATTTTCATATGGGAATTGATCCTGCAACATGAAATGCTGGGATTGGAAGTTCAGCATCGCTCCGCACATCATACCTGTGAGATGACAGACAGCAGTGTGGAGGAGAGTGCGACACAAAAACACAGAAATATGACTGACAGCTGCAAACGAAGCAGCATCTGCTGCAGGTGAAAGATATTGGGACTAGCAGAGCAGAGTGGCTTCACTGTAAAACAAAATTAGCAGTGAGTGTGAAAAGTTTCTGTGTGTGGAGTTCAACACCGTCCACTCAGAAGCTGCATCACTGGATGGTAGATTTAAAAAGCTTGCATTCAGTGACAACAGAGCTGTTGATGAGGCACTTCAGAGAATAACTGCAGCAGCAAAGTGCACTCCCACCCAGCTCCACCATTACAGGGCCAAGTGAAGGAGGAGCCACAGACGTCTGCTGTGTGGAGCCTCTTTGATGAAAGAGCTACAGGAGATGCTGCAAAGAGAAATACTACAGCTGATGTTATGATGGAGATGAAATGTTATCTTGAGGAGCCCCTCATCCAACAAGGAGAAGGCCCACAGAGCTGGTGGGAGGCCAAGGCCACAGTCTTTCCCTACCTGTTGAAGGTGATGGAGGGGAGACTGTGCATTGTGGCAACATCTGTTCCTTTGGAGGGTCTTCTCAAAAACTGGGCAGATACTAAGGAGAAAGCACATCAGCCCATCCAAGCTGAGGCAGCTGGTTTTTCTGAATGTCAACCTGCTCTGAGGACAAACTGTTTGGCTGCTGAGTTTGGTTCTGTTCTGTGGATTTGTTTACAGTGGGGCTTTTTGTGCTGAATTAAACTTAAAGGTTTGATTAAAATATTAAACAACAGTAAGAATGCCTGCTTTTGTAACAGAACAAAAACACAGAATTAGGCAATTATAAGGCTTTTCATAAAAACACTACATGCAAAAGGGTTTGTCAGCACACAAAGCATTCACATTTGCCAAGTAAAGCTAAAGTATGAGGCTACAGATGATAATCAATTAAGAGACATTTGGGAGCCACAAGACGTGCAAGATAATCCAGAGCTTAGATCTAAATAAGGAAGTCTTAACTCAGTAATGGAGAATATCCTCACACATTAAGAAGCACCGAGGGAGGGAAGTCCTTCATTACTCTGTCAGTCAGGTAGGTGATCAGTGAAGAACAGCACAGAATCTATGTACCTGCATGTTCAGCTCAATTTGTGGATGCAATTGTGATAGATTGATTATTTGTTGAAGTTCATAATGGAGTAAAAAGTTGTGGTTAAAAGTTACCCAATATATTATTCAATTTATTTCAAATATGTAAATGTATAAACAAGGGTAAAAGAAGTCCCATTAAGAGACGTAATGTAACACAGGCTAAAATAGTTAAAAGAGTTCATGACTATGTTCAACCGGATAATAATCCTTAATGTGACTACAACCTGTGTAAAATGCAATCTGTGATCCACTTGTCGAGCCTGGGGAATAATCCATGTGATTTAGTGATCATGGTTGATTAGTTATGCCTGCCGTTGCCAGAAGGGGGAGCTCAGATGCCTCATTCGCAATGAAGCTGCTGAAAGAGAAGCATCGTGTCTGAGCGTCGTCATTGACTTATCCCCTTTTCAGCCCCTTTTCAGGGTGTAACATTTTGGAGGCACCGCTGGGATGAATGTGATGAGGGCCCGCTGTCCCAGATAGACGCCCCAGTCATCATTCAACCTCTCACATCAAATACCACGGTGGGAGATACAGTGTGCTGGTTTCGACAGTTACGCAGAGGGACCTGCATGCAACCTGAGGTTAACTACTGGTGCCAGGGAAGCTGCACTGACTCTTCTGCAAAGAGGTCTTACATCACACTAATCTTTTCCACAAGCCACAGACTGAAATGGAGTCTTCAGGGCTAGAGGACCTGAAGTTAGAAGTTGCTGGTGCATTGTATACAGTGACAAGAGACATTTTGATAGAAGTTTGTGATTTCCTAAATATTGCTGGTTCAAAACTTGAAAGGGTATCGGGTAAAAGTCGTTCCTCTCTCATTTCCTATATAATACAGCACTTAGAAAGAGAGGAGCTGGGTGAGCTTGAAGATGAGGGAATGTCTGAGCTACTGATTTTGAAAGACAAAATTTTTGAGTTGCAACAGGCTGCTCAGAACGGTACATCGGGACACAAAACCTCAGATACTAACCAGACAGATGAGGTGCAGGAACAGGTTGGTGAGGCCTCAGTAGAAGAACAACTGATAAAGGAAATAGAGACGCTTCAGTTGGCTCTTGCATTATCACGACAGAACAAGGCGAAGCAACCTAGTACAGTCAAACTGTCGATGAGTGTGGGGGACAATAGTGCTAAACAAACCACTCCACCTTTTCTGACACTACCGTGGGGCAGAGAATTCAAAATAGCAGGTCAGATTGGTGAGCCCGGCCAAAAGGATAAACTAACTTTCTCCAGCCTAGCTCATCAGATTGAACAAGGCATCAGCAAAGGAGTCCCTGAAATAGAAATAGTTGATGCAGTAATTAGGGCAATAGCACCAGGCTTACAATTGCGTAGCTACCTAGAGGGCAAAACCAACCTTACATTGCCTACCCTGAGGAGGATTCTAAGGTCCCACTACCAAGAACGAGGTGCAACAGAACTTTACAAAAAACTCACGTCAGAGGTCCAAAGCATTAAAGAAACCCCACAAACTTTCTTAATCCGTGTCCTAGACTTAAGACAGAAAATTCTGTTTGCATCGCAAGAAGCTGAATCTGGCTTAAGATATGATCCTGTGCTTGTACAGAGCATGTTCCTTCATACAGTTCTGACAGGCCTGCAAAATGATAACATTAAGAGTGACCTCCAGCCCTATCTACAGGAAACCGCAACCAGTGATGAGCTCCTCCTTGAGAAACTCAATGTTGCCTGTGCAAATGAAGCAGAGAGACAAAATAAAAAGAAGTTACTCTCCCAGCAGCGGCCAACCACTGTGCATTCACTTCAGTCTGACACCCCTGCAGATAAAAAAGGGAAAAACCTAAAACCTGAATCCATCAGCAAAGCTCAGCCTGACCTACTAAATGAACTTAAATAAATCCGTTCTGACATGGCATTATTGAAAAATCTTGGAGCTGACGTCGCACAAATCAAAGAAATAATTCAACAGCCTAGTCCGGCACAAACACAGTATTCTGCCTCACTTGCAGCACCAGAATGTGTTCCCTTTTCTCATCTTGAGCATCTGCCACAAAACTACTGGCCTCCTGTGGGACCTGGACGGAGAGGTGATACAGCCCAGTATCAACAGAGGTTTGCACCACAACGTCAATATCCTGCTGTAAACCGAGCACGCCTAAGGAAATGCTTTGGCTGCCAGCAAAGTGGGACTGAGTACTGCAACCATAGCTATCGATGTGGTAGTAGTGAACACTTTCTTGCAGGCTGCAGGGCGAAACTAACTAGACCAGACAAAGATCAACCTTTAAACGGACAGTGGTTGCCCCCACGGGACAGGGAGTAACCAATAATAGTGTAACGTCCCAACAGCTTTGCTCTTACTGTGGTGTTCTGGGAAAATTCAAAAGTCCCATCTTGTTGCTCTTGTTGGGAAACAGTGTATAGTTGACTGTTATATACAAGGCCACCAAATTCAAGCCTTATGGGATACAGGCTCCCAAGTGTGTATTGTTGATGAAGAGTGGAAAAAGAAGTATTTACCACATGAGAAATTAAGAGATGTTTCTCAGTTACTTGATGCACCTGACAATTTAAAAATCTCAGCTGCTAATGGTCAAAACATCCCTTACAAGGGTTTCATTGAAGTCATTTTTGGTCTAGCTGCTGAGGGAGCAAACCCTAAAGAACTTGTAGTCCCCATGTTAGTGGTGAAAGGCGGAAGTCTTTCGCAGCCCATTCTAGGCTTTAATGTCATTGAGCAAATACTGAAAACTAGTACTATAGAGCAAATGGATGCTGAAAGAACTGAGCAGCTGCACGAGGCATTAAGAGGGGCTTTCCCTTGCCTTAAAAGAGAAAATGTCACAACCTTTATTGATTTAGTGACTGCTAAACAATCACATGATTTTGTTGTGAGAACAACAAAAGAGAAAGTCATTGTACCCAAACATACTTCTGTTCAGATCGACTGTAAGGTGCAGACCCGCCCGCTGAAGAAAGACACTACACTTCTCTTTGAGCCTGACATAAACCCTCAGTGGGCTGAAGGTCTGGAGTTTTGTGAGACACTAGTAGAACTCAGAAGGGGGGTCCCCCCCTATATTGTTCTTGATGTGCAAAATCCCACTGATCACGATATTGAGCTGTCAGGAAAAACTGTTGTGGGCACCTTAGAGCAAATTCAAGCTGTGTACCCAGCGACGGTTTTAGAGAAATCTGACCAGTGCTCCCCATTATTGGTGAATCAAGTGAATGCAGAGAGTGAGCAAATTCCTGACACCTCATGGGACCCACCAATTGACCTTACGCACCTGAGTGAATCTGAAAGGGGGGTGGTACAAAAGATGCTCCGTGAGGAATGCTCTTCCTTCCTTCCTTCCTTCCAAAGCAGATTATGATATTGGATGTATCGACAAGTTGAAACTGAAGATATCATTGAAGGATATGGATCCTGTAGCACGCACTTACCTGTCGGTACCAAAGCCGCTATACAAAGAGATGAAAGAGTATCTGCACAACCTTATTGCCCAAGGATGGGTCAAGAAATCCAACTCATCTTATGCCTCACCAGTTGTCTGCGTGAGAAAGAAGGACGGCAGCTTACGTCTTTGTATAGATTACAGAGAACTAAACAAAAAGACTCATCCAGACAGACAACCAATCCCTCGAGTGCAGGACATTCTCGACAGTCTTGGTGGCAACTCATGGTTTTCATTGTTAGACCAAGGCAAGGCCTACCATCAGGGCTTTATGGATGAAGGCAGCCGACCTTTAACTGCTTTTGTGACACCATGGGGCCTGTACGAATGGATAAGGATTCCATTCGGGCTGATGAATGCACCTGCAGCCTTCCAACGCTGCATGGAAGAGTGTCTGGAAGAGGTGCGAGACAACATCTGTGTACCCTACCTTGATGACACTCTAGTGTACAGTCATTCATTTGATGACCATATCAATCATGTCAGAAAAGTGCTTCAACTACTGAGGAAGTATGGAATCAAGCTTAAACCCAGTAAATGTGAATTATTCAAACACGAGGTTCGCTATCTAGGGAGAATTGTTTCAGCCGAAGGTAGCAAAATTGATCCAGCTGACACCAATGCAGTGACTGCCTTGAAGGACAGGAGACCAAGCAATGTGGGAGAGCTGCGAACTGTCTTGGGTTTGTTAAGTTACTATAGGCAGTACATACGGGACTTCTCCCGTATTGCAGGTCCACTGTATAGCTTGTTGAAGGGCACAACAGAAGATAACAATGCATCCCAAAACCAGACAAACACAAAACAAGTCACAAGAAAGAGTAAAGGGGTTCCATCACACAAGTCAATTGTGTGGACTGAAGAACATCAGCGCATATTGGAACGACTAATAGACTGCCTAGTTGAGCCACCAGTCCTCGGGTTCCCAGATTTTTCTAAACCATTCATCCTCCATACCGATGCCTCAGCTCAAGGCCTCGGAGCAGTTCTATACCAACAACAAGATAATAAACTCCGTGTGATTGCTTATGGCTCCCGGACATTGACTGCAGCTGAACGAAACTAACTGGAGTTTCTCGCACTGAAGTGGGCCGTCACAGAGAAATTCAGAGATTATCTTTATTATGCGCCTACTTTCACTGTGTTCACTGACAATAACCCCCTCACCTACATCCTTTCAAGTGCCAAGCTAAATGCAACTGGATGTAGATGGGTGGCAGAGCTTGCAGACTTCCATTTCACCATCCGATATCGCCCAGGTAGAGAGAATGTGGATGCTGACAGTCTTTCAAGAATGCCTGTTGAGATAGAGGAAATGATGGAACAGTGTACAGAGGAAGTGGGTTCAGATTGTGTGGCAGCAATAACCCAAGTTGTGGAGACTCCAGATTTCAACTCACCAATGGTCTGCCCCATACTCACCCGTCTCCAGTGTACATCAGTGAGTGAAGAACCACACAACCAATTTTCGGTTACAGAGATCAAACAAGCACAGCAAGACGATGGAAATATTGGCCCAATAATGCAGTGCAAAATGAGGAATGAAAAGCCAACAAGGCATGAACTTAATACACTAACTGCCCAAAGCAAGTGTCTCCATGTTTATTTTGTGTGAAGGGACAAATGCCTATTAGTATTTTTATATGAATATTTTGTTTATTTTCTGTACATTTCAATTTAATGATCTAAGTTTGTTTATTGATTCATAAGCTGTTTTTGTAAATTCTTACATCCAATTTAATCTGTAACTTATAGAAAAGGAAAGGAAACAGTCTTGAGATATATTGTCTTACAACTAACAGAGACTGTACATCGTTGTTAAGATGTTTAATACTTTTGTATGTATGTTTATATTTCTGAATCATTCGCAATGAAGCTGCTGAAAGAGAAGCATCGTGTCTGAGCGTCGTCATTGACTTATCCCCTTTTCAGCCCCTTTTCAGGGTGTAACACAATAAGAAGTAAAGTGAGAGTGATCAGCTTACCAGTGACTGTGATATTAACCAGGTTACTGATGACACCATTACTGGACTCACACCAGTAAACTCCGGTGTCGTGAGGCACCAGCATAGTGATTGAACATGATTGATCATGTTTCTTTTTCACCCTCCCATCTCCACACTCAGCCCTCTGCAGTTTGCTTGTGTTTCTCCTCACAGTCCAATCAGAAAAGCTTTGGTCCTCCTCACAGATTAGAGTCACAACATCTCCCTCAGAGAAATCAGAGCTGTTGGGACTCACGATCAGACGAGCTGTGAGGAAGAAGAGAGGTTGGATATCACTCACGACTGAACTTCTGGGACCGCTCCGCCCCCTGGTGGCCTGATTTGATAGTGAAAAATTATTTTCTACCAGGCTGATGTAATAAAGCTGTGGAATCAGGACTGAGGTTTCGGGCATTTCCCCTCGGCTATTTGCAAGTAAGAAGAGCAAACATCTGAAGAGGCACAAGCTCCAACATTTTAGTAATATGAAGAACAACTTTGTTGCTTGACCAGCACGTTGTGGCCTGCAGCCTTCATAGGTTTAAGGTTTAAAAACATTTTTAGGATTATTTGGTTCAGTGGAAACTACTGCTACTGACAGTGAAAACATTTGCAGACCTCAAAGTTTTCAGAGGATGAGCATTTGTTCGAGGGTCCACTTTCTGCCAGCTCTTCATTTCTGTGTATGCACAGGATTCTCTCCCTTTCCTCTCCTTTCACTGGTGGGTGAGAGGAAGTGGGCAAATTCTACAAATGTCATTTAAAGATTAAACGACTCACTACATGTTAGCTAGATAACACACATGTCTTAAAGACATAAAGACCTGGATGGCCGCTAACTTTCTGCTTCTTAATTCAGATCAAACTGAGGTTATTGTACTCGGCCCTGAAAATCTTAGTAATGTCGTATCTAAGCAGATTCTTACTCTGGATGGCATTACCTTGGCCTCCAGTAACACTGTGATGAACCTTGGAGTCATTTTTGACCAGGACATGTCCTTCAACGCACATATTAAACAAATATGTAAGACTGCTTTCTTCCATTTGTGCAACATCTCTAAAATTAGAAATATCCTGTCTCAGAGTGACGCTGAAAAACTAGTTCATGCATTTATTACTTCCAGGCTGGACTACTGTAATTCATTATTATCAGGGAACTTTCTTTTCAACTTATTTATTTTCATTTCCTGTTTGTTTACACTATATACCACTAATACACGAGAGAGGTGACCAGACACAATGTGTCAAAAGTGATCATTGATTTATGACAGTGGAAGTAATAAAAATGTATGACAGTCAAAATAAATTATGACATATCATAAAACTATTATATTTTATAACTGTTTGAGATATGTACAGTAATTAAAATTATGTATGGAACAATAATTCATAATGGTGTGCTTTTGTCATTTTAAGCAAAAATAATAAATAAATAAATAAAAATAATCTTACTTTTAAGACAAAATGTGTTTGTTTTTTTTTCTCTTTTTAAGACACTTGTGTTTGTGTGTGTGAGTATATGAGAAAACGATAATATTTGTAATTAAACCGGTGATTTTTGTGATAACACAGGGCAGTGATGATGGGGGAGCTGGAGGCTGCATGCCCTGTTGGAAGGCTTTGATTCGTTTTATTTGCGTTTGTTTAACAGGAATTAAATAATCACAATAAAAGTGAAACTTACAGTGAGGAACATAAGTATTTGAACTCCCAGCAATTTTGCAAGTTCTCCCACTTAGAAATCATGGTAGGCACACATTGTAGATGCATTCCCACTGTGATAGACAGCTTTGAAGAAACAATTCTGGAAATCACATTGTATGGCTTTTAAAGAATGTATTTGTGTAGCACTGCTGCAATACAAATATAGCAGCAGTGCTACACAAATGCTATATACAGTGAGGACAATAAGTATTTGATCACCCTGTGATTTTGCAACTTCTCTTACTTAGAGATCATGGAGGGGTCTACAATTTTCAGCATAGGTGCATTTCCACAGTGAGAGACAGAATCTAAAAAGAAAAATCTGGAAATCACATTGCATGATTTCTGAACAATTTATCTGTGAATTACTGTGTCAAATAAGTATTTGATCACTTGAGTCAAAAACATTTAAATATTTGGTACAGAAGCCTTTGTTAACAATTACAGAGGTCAAACGGTTCCTGTAGTTCTTCACCAGGTTTGCACACACTGCAGGAGGGATTTTGGCCCACTCCTCCATACAGATCTTCTCTAGATCTGTCAGGTTTCAGAGCTGTCACTGAGAAACGCGGAGTTTCAGCTCCCTCCAAAGATTTTCTATTGGATTTAGGTCATTTAGATTTAGGAGCATTTGGACAGACAGTGATATTAATTTTGTTTGCAAACAAACAAGAGTCTTCAGGGTGTACGTCAGATGTCTTAAATGAGGAAGACTTTAATGCTTTACATTAAGGAGGAGGAGAAATTGATGTTTTCTGAAAAATATAAAGTGAAATATTTCTCTTGTCAGCGATGAAGTAGGTGGTGGTCGGCCCTTAGTCCACGGCTGGGCGCAACCTGAAAAAGTTACATGAGCCCTCCACCCACAGTAGGTGCCGTAGGGGTTGGGTGCAATGTGTGCTGGGCGGCAGCCAGGGGCGAGGTCTCTGGTGGACCAATCCCTTGCTACAGAGACTAGCGACTGGGACGAGGCGTGTCACATCTCTGGTGGGAACGGAACCTGAGCTAGTGCATGAGGTTGAAAAGTACCTGCTGGGGGTTAGCATAACCTGCTTTTAAAAAGAAGTGTAGAGTTGGGAGGGGGGCATGGGGGTGCTGAGAGGCAGTGCTTCGTTTAACATCTCTGAGCTTTCCCAATCACAACTATCTCTACTGAATTTTGGCTCCGTCTAAACAGTTCTTTGAATTTGGTGGCTTTTTCGCTCATCATTTTTAACCAATCATGAGTAGGGATTCAGAGCACCGTATGAAACAGGGCTGCTGATGAACTCGTCTGCATTAGCGCTGTCCTCTGTAATCTGATGGAGACTCTGCAGTCCCATTTGCACAAGGCAGCACTTCTATTTCCCAGGGCCATAGGTTATAACTCTCTTAATTAGATTTAGAGGCTGATGTTGATCTTCCTCTTTCACAGAGGGATAGTGAGTCTGTGTAAGTGGATTTCTCATCCTGGTGTCTCCATGCTGACGTGTCTCTTGCAGGCTTCTGTGCAGCTTGCAGGTGACGATTAGACTCAGAACTGCCCAATCAGATGCAGTCAATGTGATCCTTGTCACTAACAGCCCAAAAACTTCACTGACTTTTAGCTGGTAAAAACAGAGCTCAGTAGCTCAGTAATTAAATGCATAACCCCAGACTCTGGAGGAATTTCATTGCTCCTCCAGAGTTTCTTCATCAGGTCTCTGCACTCTACATATTAGCATCTGATGCCTCTTGGGTGTCACTGCAGACACCCTGTAGCATCTGACAGCTGTCTGACTGAACACGGAGAGGTTATAGGATCTCATGGTCATGTTAATGGAAAAAAGGTTCTTGTTTTTTCTCAGCTGATTTCTCAAATGAATTTTCAGGCTATTTTATTGTGCTGTTTATTTGGGCTCTATCTGCACCTCTAACCCGTAACACCTCAGAAGGCAATAAACGGCTGATTAGTGTTTCTAATCGGCTGTGCCCCCCGCTGTCTGATTGGTAAATGTTAGGGGTAGGGCAACCTCAAGGAGGAGCCCCACCTCATGGCTCAAACTGTCAGCTAAGGGTGTTGGGCTTTAGCTGAAATTCAGGCAGTCGAGAGCTTCTGGTTTCTCACCGTTGGCTGACTTTGGGAGAGGAGGAGCCGTTTCACATGGATCAGGTTAAAGTCAGCGTCATCCCCGTTGTCACTGCCCTGTGTGGTCACCGGTTTAAATACAAATAACCTTTTTGATATCATTTTCTAATACACTCACAAACACACACACACACCCTGTCTTAAAAAGTTAACATTTTTGGTCATCTCTCTTACATGTCATTCATCCCCCACAGTGTTTTCCTCACCCCCAGCTGGTCACTGCAGATGGCCGTCCCTCCCTTAACCTGGTTCTGTTGCAGGTTTCTTAATGTTATAAAGGAGTTTTCTTTACCCACTGTCACCAGTGTTTACTTATAGATGATTGTGTGATTGTCAGAAATTTCTCCTGAAAGCTATGGGGCCGTTATCCTGCATTTCTCATGAAATGAAACGAGTGACATCTTTGAGCTGCATCAAAGCTGGACCAGCAGTACAGTTTTGCACTATTAAATCGTAATTATATTCATACAGTCCTTTTGTTGCATTGAAATTTCATGAGTTTCAAAGTTTGACAGAAGAAAGTTACTGACCTTGATATCCTGTGCAGCTCAGCAGTAAAGTGGGAACTGAAAGGAGGCAACAGTCACGTTATTTAGATTTTTCACACTTGGAAAAAGCAGAAGTTCTGAACTTCCACAACACTACCACCCACTCTTTTCTCTTCACTCTTTCTCTGTGAGACTGTTGCTGATCTACTTCAGATCATCAATCCCATCCTAATATTAAAGCTAAATGATTCATACTCACCTGGTCTCAGGGGACCCATTTATGGTCAGGGTTACTTTCATCCACTTGCTTTCTTTTTTTTTTTTAAATCTATCAATGTGTACATCTAGGTCCTGCTCTCCTAAGGTTTTCCACTGGTGAATGCCAGAAATAGGCCACAAAAATACAGTACAGTAAAAATACAGTAAAATGTATGAAGGTGAAGGAATTTTCCGTATTAGTCATTTACAGGTATTTTTCTGTATTTTTCAACTACTGCAATGCATTGTGGGAAAAAGAACCCGAAAAGGAGGGAAAAGTAAGAGCAAGAGCAGCCATTAGGCTTCTTTTAGGCTTCATCTGGATTTTGGAGTTGGAGAAACTGCCTTCAAATTTCTGTGGTAAATATTAAAACTCATATTTTCTTTTATTAAAATAAAATTTTTCAAAAGACCTCTCATTTTTATTTAGAAAGAATTGTTAATTGTTATTTGTTAACTGCTTCACGCTGTCTCCAGATAAGTCAGGCATATTTTGCTGACTCATTTTTAAAATAATCGTTGTTTAAGTTTAACATGACTTAAGCTTTCCATTTTAGTTAATGTTAAAATCATTTTTGCTAAGATACCACCAGTATTGCCCTCCAGTGGCAGGCAGTTTTCATAAATACTATAGTTAGCTGTCTGCGTCTCTCTGGGTATTACACAGCTGTGACAGCTAAGGTCAGCGATGTAGGTAACTGGGAAAAGTGAAAAACTTCATGGTTCTACTAATGTATAGAGAGGAAGAAATTATTTTAGGACTCTAATAAGTAATATAATAATACCTATGTTTTACAGCTGGCTCTACTGTACACTTTAAAGGGTTTCAGGCAAATTTACACTAACCCTAATTTAAGTCTCAGAACTTCCTGGCTGACGCTAACAAATGCTAATGTTAGCCTCTGATTTGGGACTTTAGCTAGCTGACCAGCATAGATTAATTTGGTGGTTAACAGACTGTAGTGGTAATATTATTTAGTTTCACCTCAGCACATTTACAATTATGTCTATTTTATATGCCTTGTGGGGGATGGTGACATACTATAAACTGTAATGTCTATATCAAGCTTTTAGCCTTATATAAGCAGAGACATTTGTGTCTTTCTTAAAAATTCAGATCCTTAGATTATTTGAGAAGCCATCACTAATTGAAGCACTCTAAACCCTGCAGAGGAAAATTTTTACTTATTTCACATGTGATCACACATTTTGGTTTTCCAGGGCAGAGCAATGAAAAGGAAAGTGAAAACGAGTGAAAAAAATGATGAAGATACAAGCTGGTGATGATCCAGAGCAGCTGCTCTCAGGAAATGAGAAAAAACCTGATCACCTTCTCTACAGAAACAAGGTGAGTTTAATGTTGTGGTTGATTTAGTTTTTCAAGGTATGTATGTTTCTTTAATTACAAACTGCTTATGTTGATACAGAATGCTGTTATGTGTATACAGCTCTACATGTATTATAATCCTCTGTAGGGCTGTTTGATATGATAGATATCGGATGACGAAATGAAAACATCTATCGTTTCATATTATATGCTATTTTTTGTTTCGTGATGTCACAAAATACACTGTTATGGCAATATTTTTTCATCATTTAGATGGTCACCATGTGAATGCATGCACAGAAAATAGCAGCATGACCAGTAAACTTCCAGGCTGGACGACTGTAATTCATTATTATCAGGATGTCTTAAAAACTCACTGAAAAACCTTCGGTTAATCCAAAATGCTGAAGCAAGAGTCCTGACAGGGACTACAAAGAGAGAGCATATTTCTCCTGTATTGGCTTCCCTTCATTGGCTTCCTGTTGAATCCAGAATTGAATTCAAAATCCTGCTTCTTGCCTACAAGGTCTTAAATAATCAGGCCCCATCTTATCTTAATGACCTTGTAGTACTCTAAGGAGCTTGCAAAGAAAAGCGTCTGGACTTCTTTGAGTTGCTTGAAGACGTTTCACCTCTCATCCGAGAAGCTTCTTCAGTTCTAAGGTCAATTGGTGGGGAGTCACAGATTTAAACCCAGTGGGAGTATCCCCCCAAAGAGGGACAAAGGACCCCCTGATGATCCTCTAATCACATGAGCCAAAGTGTGAAAGCAGGTGTGGGTCCCAATCAGCCAGGGTTTCTGGTGAGCTCATTGTGAAACCTGGCCCCACCCTATCACGCGAATTCCTGAGGTCAGATGGCCCAGGGTGTGAGTGGGCGTTAAGGCGTCTGGGAATTGATCTCAAAACTGGATTATAGATGGCAGACAGTTGGTGTCTTAAACCACCACCTCTGTTCAAAGATGGTCGCTCACAGTGGACATAGATGCTTCTTTCAGTCCTCTTTCAAACCATCTGTCCTCTCTGTCCAAAATGTGAACGTTGGCATCCTCGGAAGAGTGTCCTTTATCCTTAAGATGCAGATGGACTGCTGAGTCTTGTCCTGTGGAGGTGGCTCTTCTGTGTTGTGCCATGTGCTTGTGAAGTGGCTGTTTGGTCTCTCCAATGTAGAGGTCTGGGCATTCCTCGCTGCACTGTACAGCATACACCACATTGTTAAGTCTGTGTTTAGGAGTTTTGTCTTTCGGGTGAACCAGTTTGTGTCTGAGCGTGTTGCTGGGTCTGAAATACACTGGGATGTCGTGCTTGGAGAAAACTCTCCAGAGTTTCTCTGATACACCGGCTACATAGGGGATAACAATGTTGTTGCGTCTGTCCTTCTTATCCTCCCTCGCTGGTGTCTGGTCTTCTTTTCTGTGCATTTTTGCTGACTTTATAAACGCCCAATTAGGATAGCCATAAAGACCTGGATGGCCGCTAACTTTCTGCTTCTTAATTCAGATAAAACTGAGGTTATTGTACTCGGCCCTGAAAAGCTTGGAAATATGGTATCTAACCAGATTCTTACTCTGGATGGCATTACCTTGGCCTCCAGTAATGCTGTGAGGAACCTTGGAGTCATTTTTGACCAGAACATGTCCTTCAATGCACATATTAAACAAATATGTAAGACTGCGTTCTTCCATTTGCGCAACATCTCTAAAGTTAGAAATATCCTGTCTCAGAGTGACGCTGAAAAACTAGTTCATGCATTTATTACTTCCAGGCTGGACGACTGTAATTCATTATTATCAGGATGTCCAAAAAACTCACTGAAAAGCCTTCAGCTAATCCAAAATGCTGCAGCAAGAGTCCTGACAGGGACTAGAAAGAGAGAGCATATTTCTCCTGTTTTGGCTTCCCTTCATTGGCTTCCTGTTAAATCCAGAATTGAATTCAAAATCCTGCTCCTCATATACAAGGTCTTAAATAATCAGGCCCCATCTTATCTTAATGACCTTGTGGTACCATATCACCCTATTAGAGCACTTCGCTCTCGCTCTGCAGGCCTACTTGTTGTTCCTAGAGTATTTAAAAGTAGAATGGAAGGCAGAGCCTTCAGTGTTCAGGCCCCTCTTCTGTGGAACCAGCTTCCAGTTTGGATTCAGGAGACAGACACTATCTCTACTTTTAAGATTAGGCTTAAAACTTTCCTTTTTGCTAAAGCATATAGTTAGGGCTGGACCAGGTGACCCTGAATCCTCCCTTAATTATGCTGCAATAGACGTAGGCTGCCGGGGAGTTTTTCCTTTCCAGTCACCTTTCTCACTCACTATGTATTAATAGACCTCTCTGCATTGAATCATATCTGTTATTAACCTCTGTCTCTCTTCCACAGCATGTCTTTATCCTGTTTTCCTTCTCTCACCCCAACCGGTCGCAGCAGATGGCCCCGCCCCTCCCTGAGCCTGGTTCTGCCGGAGGTTTCTTCCTGTTAAAAGGGAGTTTTTCCTTCCCACTGTTGCCAAAGTGCTTGCTCATAGGGGTCATATGATTGTTGGGTTTTTCTCTGTATGTATTATTGTACGATCTACTGTACAATATAAAGCGCCTTGAGGTGACTGTTGTTTTGATCTGGTGCTATATAAATAAAATTGAATTGAATTAAAGATGAGGCAGAACCAGGTAGCTTCAAACAGAAGGACCTCTGTAGCATGGACATGGTTTGGTTCTGAAAAGTTTGACACAAACCAGAAAACTGTACTGCGCAAATTATGCTGCAAACTGTTCCCCACCACAGACTCAAACACGACAAACCTCTTCTACCACCTATGCAAGAATCACATGAAAGAGTCTGGAGAGAGTTTATGAATGAGAAGCAAAAAAGAGTCGTCAGGTGATCAAAATAAACCTTAGACTAAAACATTAGAACAGGTTTTTCTCCGCAGCACACCATGTAATAAATACAAAGAAAATGGCGGCTGTTACAACTTATGTCTAAAAATATACAGTTTCGTGCATCAGTCAAAACACTCAACTCCAGGTACACAACGCCCAGCTGAAAACACTTTACACAGGTCGAGTTGCCCGAGATTCACAGAGTTTAAAGAAAATGCACTATCTGGTGATATTTAATCTCCAGAGACCCAGGAAAAATGTGTTTTGAATTTGACTTTTTTTTTCATATAAATCAAGTATTGGGTTGGTAAAAAACACATTGCAAAAACAATTTTCTTTTTAACTAATTTTATTAACATTTGACAACATGTGCACTTCAGTGCACAACGGGAGTTCATTGATCACGAATGTGAAACTAACAAAATTCAAGAGCTATTTAAGAAAATTAAATGCTCCACGGAACTCTTTGTAAGAAGGATATTAAAACATATTTAAATGACAATATCATAAAAAAGTAGATCACGGGTCAACTTCATTGACACTTTCCCAAATTTCAGGAACACCTTCTTTATATCTGTTCAGTTTTATTCATGTAGCACCACTTAAACAGTCAACAAATCTTGACTCAAAGTACAGTAAGTATTGTAAGCTTTGTGACCCTTCAAAAATGTTCACACCAATGTGAGTTGCATTTCAGTACTCAGAGTGGCTATAACTGACTACGTGTGTACTGTATCATGAGTGGACAGACATGGATGTAAACCACACCTTAACTGTTTGGCTGAGGCAAAACTACCACGAGGCAGTGATTCTAACTTAACATTCTGGATATTATTAAATGTGAACATATCGTTAAATATTACATTTTTTGTTTGTCAGGTGTTTGAAGAAAACACTTGGTAGCCACTTGAATGAATTTAAATAAACACATTTACATGAAGGTAACCTGGTTTCAAGGAAATAAAAATGCTCAAATTTGAAAGTTTGTGCATTATTTTGTCTGTGTATTAGCTGTTTAGTCATTTTATGATGAGATGGATGCTGTCATCATATTTTAGTATAGTTTTTGAGTTGAGAGAATAAAATAATATTTAACATTAATTGTACCAATGTTGTTGTGTGCTAAGCACTACATTTAATGAACTACAGTGAAAAGATGTGCCTGTAAATGGTAATATAAAAAGAACTTTCAATTTTTCTATTACGGAAAATATCAGTTAATGATACAGAAAATATGCTGTGAATAAACCGAATTTTCCGTTTTATAACTGAAGGAAATGTCCATAAATAATAGAGAGTACACTGTAAATCGACAGAATTTTCCGTTTTATCATTTACAGAAAGGTCCGTCAACTTCCGTAAAAAAACAGAAAATTTACTGGCAAAAAAATTACCAGAAAATTTTCAGTTTTTCTACAGATTTTTTTTTTTTTTACAGTAATCTTCGTCACTACCTTGTGGAGATTAACAGGTCAAAGTTCTTTTGAAACTGGAAACATTGCTGCTATCAAAAGAGTCTTAGGGCGGACGATGTGTTTGAACTTCCTTCTCCCTAGGACTAGTTGAGAGGGAAACATTTATTCATTTATCCATTTATATAATTAAAGCATCCATTCAGTGCAGATACAATTCTTTGTTTTCTTATCATGAAGTTGACTTAAAGGAAAATCATGTTTTGAAAACTCTTCAACATTAATTTATTTATTTTAGACAAAGAAAAGTCAAAACATCACTGAACAATTTTAGAAATACTGCTGGTACTGAAGCTTCAGACCAGCTAAAGCTGGGCAGACACTGTGCAATTTTTTTTTCAGTCAAGTTATTCAGCTCCTGCTCAAACTGTACGACTGAATCGCAGGGGTTAGAAGTTCATACGTCAAGATGCAGGGTCTCACACTATACGGCCCGATCCTCTGATGCGACCTGAGTGCTCACACTGTGCATCCAAATTTTAGCTTGTTAACATAAAGTGGTAGAAGTTCTACAAGTTCTGCCTTCATTGTTTGTGTCCAGATCACATGCTGCACTGCCATGCTGATTCATCTTTTTCACTTCTGCTTCTGTGTTACATGCGCAGTGTGAGACGTTGCGTTAAATCGGCTTGTGGCCTCGCATCAACAGTGTAATACCCTCACAAGTGGCAACCAGGATTTCAAACAGGTTTGATTTTCTTGTGAACATACGATCTCTAATCGGGAGCTGGTCGTGAGGTGTTAATTGCTTTTCAGTACCCCATGTATACTACACAATGCACAACACATGATTAAGGCGGAACTCGGGCTCATCCCCAAAATGGTCGCACAACTGAAAAATCATCTCAAAATGGGCCAAAAATCGCACAGGGTATGCCCAGCTTAAGCTGGAGAAGACAACAGAACTGCAGCCATGTTTTCTGTTAAAATGTTTAAGGTAATTATTACGTCTTGTACATACAGATAAAGGAACATATTGTACTTACAGAGAAGTGACAGCAGATGTATTTCCTTCATGGTTTTTCTTGGTAATGGTATCGAAACCTCAGCTCAGCTTTAAAGCCCTTCTCTTTCCTGTGACAGACTCCGTTGTGGTTTCATCATATTTCCTGGTTTTTTCCTTTGTTTGGTGGCAGTAAAAAATGATAAAAAAAAAAAACAGAGAATAGAAAACAATAATACAAATATATGAAAATGTTTATGATGCACTCGCTGATGGGGAAAATAGCGTGAAGGAAACAGCCTGAAGTTTCTATTTAGATCAGAAAGATTCTGTACTAATTGTTTTTACTTTTTAAAACTATTTGTCCTAAAATTCTCACGCCTGCGGCAGCAGTCATGTGGCGTAGGTCACTGGACTGTCCTCTTCTTGTGTTTAGATGTTGCACTGTCACGTGACGTGACTTAGACACTTTGAGGGTTGTTAAGTTGTTTACATAATATTTATATTTGCACCAGTTGTTGTTTTTGTTGTTGAGAAATTTAATTGTAATGTATGTATTATAGTTTCTCAACAGCATTTGTTTGTTTTAATTTGTTTACTGGCTTGCGTCCACTTTAAGATTTTTCGTTAAAAAAAAAAAAAAAAAAGATAACTAAACCACCACGGCAGATCCGATGGTATTTTCATCCTTCGCAGCATCATTTATTCTTACAATAATCACACGGTTTCTGTAACAGTACATTCAACGGCTGCAGCTCTCCAGCTGCCAGCCATACACATCACCACCAACAACAACACAAGCAGAGCACAAGTGTGGAGCAGGGAAATTATTTTACTGCTATTGTTAAATAATTGTCATCATTACCATTGCATTAATAATATAATCTGGAGTTTATATTGCATTCAGGGGTTAAACAGTGTCTCTTTCAGAAAGACTGAGTTGCAGGCTGACAGGAAGTTGTATGCAGAAGTGAAAGCAGGAAGTTATTTTGAGCCGCAGGCTAAGACGAGGCTTTAACAATGTAACAGACAGCTTTAAGAAGGCCTTAAGCAGTTATGACTATTTTATACACAATGCATATCTGTGCTTATTAAAGAGTTGGAGCTCGGTCAATTAATTGGGGGTCGGAAGCTTTGTTCGGCGCGATGTTCGGACAATCTATTGTGCAAGTGACTTGGAGCCATAGAAGGAATTGCAATACATGCTTACAAAACACTTATATATCAGATCATTTTATATTAAGGTTTTAGTAGAGGTTCTTGGTTAAAACATTTATTTAGTAGAAGACATACACATAGTCTCAGTGAGCCTCTGTCCTGGTGAAAGGTCAGAAGTGCAACAGGTGAATTGAGAAAGAGCATGTGAGGTCGTGACACACACACATGAGTTAGATTTATTTAGAGGAGAGAGAGGTTACTCATGTCTGGCTGTAACTGCAAAAGTGTCTCGGTAAAAGAGGAACCGTTCCTTGTTGTCTTGGCAAGAAAGAGGAACAAGACAAGAACTGAAAGGTAGACAGGAAGGGCCAGCCATGAAAATAGAAGATGATCTTCTGGGGTAAAAGCCAGAAGATCATCTTGTATAAATCTATGTATAAAATGTATCTGTGACGCATGAAGGGGCGTCAGTAAATCAAACCCTGATGCTATAAAATATCTGTTCATGCTTTGATTAAGTCGAGGACTACTGGCTGTCTGCGTACAGAGTGTCTTCCCACACGTGTGTTCATTAAAATCATTGTTTGACCAAGATCCTCTGGACCATGGGTGGTGTGTACTCTCCTTCCTCAATTTTGAACCTTAACATTTGGGGGCTTCGTCCGGTGGTTGAGGAGGGAGGATTGGAGGTTTAGATGGAGAAATTTGGTGGTCTCTGAGGTGGTCTGACGGGCAGACATGAATTCCAGTGGTCGAAGTGAGTGGGCATAAGCCGGCTTATCCAAAAGGTAAGGCACTACCTGTTGAATTATTTCCAAAGTGTGCCAAATTGGATATGATAAAATTTAAGTCTACTCACTGAAGTTACTGGTGGATGTCTGTTTTGATTTTGATGAAAAATCTCATGAGTTGAAGCAGTTAGAGTTCTGCTAAGAAGAAAGAAGAAATGAAAGCAGTAAAGTCTGCTAAAGCAGTTAGAGTCTGCCAGGAAAAGTTTAAATACTGGGTTGAAGTCCCAAAGAAATTGAGTTAGAGTCTCAAGTAGTTTGGTAGGGTATTTGGTCATTTTGTGGGTTAAAGTCCCGGTTGGTCATTAGGTCAGACCTTGGTTGGTCATTTTGTGGGTTAGAGTCCCCATTGTCCATCAGGGTCGATCTGCCTCAGTCATACACTTTGTTGGGTGTTGATTGTTGTTTCAAAGTATTATAAATTATTCTAGAACGGCAGTTCGAGTCTGCTAGGAAGCGCAGTGCTCAGAGGTAACGCTTGCCAATGCCAAGGACGCTTAGGCATTGTCCTCGAAGAGGGATAGTCAGTTGGTCACTGTGGAGCTTGGGGCACTCCAGAATAACTAGGAGTTAGAGTCTCCTTACCGTTTGGAACGGTAGTCTGCGCTTTTTTGGACAGGAGAAGTTGGACTTCGGGCGTGTAACTTTAACCTAACACTTCAGGGTAAGCCTTGGCTGTGAAACGCCAAAAATAGAGCTTCAGGCAAAGTTTGGGTTGGTTGACGCTTTTAAATTGTGTTAGGGACTTTAGAAATGAGGCCAGAAACAGTTAAAGTCTTGATACTGGTGAATTGGTCGCAAAAAACTCAGGGAGTTCATCCGCTGGGCGGTTATTTTAAATTTGTCGAAATTGGGTAGGCGCTAAAGCTGACAGATCTGACAGTGGTTGTAAATATAGGACGTCGTTGTGATATAGAATAAGAACATTTGGTGTGAGAGATCTCTGTGTGTCGAGTCAGTAATGCACTGACTGCCTGCTGCTATTTTTAGACGGTGTGTGTGTGAGTGTGAAAATGCAAATGAGTAAGCAGTGAACTGTTTAAGCCACAGTTGGTTTTACAAATACTGCTGCAAACATTGTTGAGTGTGTGTTTAAAATGCCATTTATGTTTATTAGAGGACTATAAATAAAGTTTTGAGTTGCCGTAGTGGAGGTATAGTAATTGACTGAGTTTGGATGTAGATATATAAATATATTGAGTGCACTGTATATACTTAAGACTAACACATCACTTGCAGTAGTAACTTTTCTCCAGCATTAGTTGCTGGTGTGTTTTATTTTTAATTTCTTGTGTGTGCGGTGAGAATTAATGGAGGTTTCAATTTTTTGTTTGTTTGTTTTTTACTTGCTCTTTTTGATTATGACAAGCATGTCTAAAATACTCTTAGGAAAGTGTGTTTTGAGTTATATTCTTCAACTCTAGTCACAGTTTAAGTGTGTGAATGCGGTGACTAGAAGGTTTTGAATGATGAATAAAGGTGTGAGAGGTATTTCTTGGGTGATGTAAAGTAGGACGTTTTAAAGTTTGAAAGTGTTTTTAATTTAAGAGATGCATGAGTGATGTTATAAGAGTTTAGTTTATTTAAAAGGTGTGTGTGTGAGAGGATTAAGAAATCATTGTGTGAATGATGCTACATTTTAGATCAAAAGTTAGTAGAATTACAGAGGGTTTGTAGATTGTAAATACAAAATAAGTTTGATTAGCCTGGAGAAACAGCAGAGCAGCTGCGTGCTGTGTGTGTGTAACAGGAAATGGTGTGGGTGACAGGAAGTTTGCATGCCCATATAAGGTGACGAGTGAGCACCCAGAGAGAGAAACAGATGAGTTAAACTCTAGGCAGATAAAGCGAATGGAGGTTTTGAGAAAAGAAATGAAAAGGATATTAATTGTATGTTTTAGTGTGTTAACACAGATTACAGATAAATAAAGGTGGACTTCTCTCAACCTGGAATTTTGAGTACGGCGCCAAAACCACTAGAGTAGCATAATTGGGAGAAAACAGGCCAGATTTTGGCTTAAAAATTTTACAGCTTGACCTCGCACTTGTCCCCATCCTGAGAAGAAGCTCAAAGGACAGTTAATCTCCTGATGAAGACCGACAGAACATCGTGGACTTGAGAAGAATTAATAGCAGGCAAAAGACAGTGCAACGGAAACCACACTGACGACACCAGCAGCAGCATATAAGGAACCACGAGGTGGAAACATGTACTGTAAATTACAGGCTGGGCAGTTGAACAGTGGGACAATGAACGGTGGTAAAGCACTGGACACTGATTGTCAGATTTGCCATGCTTGGAGTAATCTTGAAAGAGATGACTGAGAGGATCAAAAGAGAAGAAGAAACCACGTGATGAACCATGCACGGTGGACAGCAGGCTGGTAAGAACAGTGTGACATGACTGTTTAAAGGCACTGAATGTGGTATTTTGCCAGGCTGGGACTTGATCCAAAAGGAAAATACTGAAGAGAAACAGAGAAGAAACAGACTGTGTTTGCTGGAATTCAAGACAACAAAAGGACACTGAGAGAAGAGGACAGTGACCGGTGAGAGGTGAAGCCGGACGAGTTCGACTCTGAGAATACAGGGTGTAATTGGATTGAAAGTGAAGCTTGAACTCATGATGGTTTAGAGATGTCCACCGTCACAAACAAAGAGGTAAACAAGAATAGAAAACACACATAGACAAAGTGTTACATGTGAAATGATTTCTGGAAAGAATCAGAAGTGAGACAGTTTTGAATTAAGAAATCAGGGAAAAGATGCATGAATTAAACCTGACTATAACATATAGAGGCAATGAAGAAAGCAGCTTACACTCACTGAACATTAACAAAATATATAGGAAAAGCAATGAAGACCTGCTTACACGTATATACATAACATAAGTTGGGACCTCTGACCAGAGAGAGGGAAAAGGGTAGTTTAAGTACTTATGATAATAATGAAAATGTCTCAGTTGTGTTTCTATAGGGGCGAAACAGATCTGGATCAATTTTCCACGTGCAGCGGTCGGAAGAGACCTGTAGGTTAACTTGACTGGACATGCCAAGGCAAGTTTCTGGTTGAATTGTTTACAGCGCCATGTCTCCATAAACCTGACAAGTGGGCCCTAGCTTCTGGCTGAGGAGCAGGAATAAGGTGGGAACTTAAAATTTGGGTTAGCAAATTTGGGAAAGAAACTGACGGCTTAAGTGGAGAATTGTGCAGGAGTCTGACACACTGCAAAAGCAACATATGCAAATTCACATACACAAGCAGAAAATGCATTAACCTTATGAAGACAAGACAAGCTCATCGAGATTAATGCATAGATACAGATTAAACTTGGCTAAGAACACAAACATATGCAATGAAGAACAGCTTGCTATTTTGTATGAATGATAGAATGGTGTGAATGTTTAATAAAATGCATTTGAGTTTGTAATTGAGGAATATAAGAAGCCATATGACAAAGGGAGTTATGTAAACAAAAAGTGATTAAAGTAGTTTTAAAAGAGTGACTTAGGAGTGCTCTCTCGTACTGAGTGATCAAAACCAGTGATAACTGTAGAAAGAAATAAAATGATTTAATGAGTTGGTAATGTTTAAACATATGTTTCTGTTGTTACAGCTTTTTGAGAGATGACTCAGTATGCAAATTAGTTGGAGTGAGTGGTGACGAAGGAACTTCCTGTGTGTGTGTGTGACTGAGGAAGTGACTTTCAGACGAGGAAGCATGGCAGACAAGAGAAGTATAGATTTGGGTAGGAAATAGTTTATAGTTTAGTGATTATACGTTGTCGCAAGGGGGTTTTATGCTGAATTTAAGTATGTTAAAGGGGGTGATTTTTGTTTGCAAATTGTGTGGTTTTAATGAGACTTTCGGTGTATTGAGGAGGTGAAATTATGTGGTGGCAAGACTTGTGTGTTTAAGGTTGTTGTGGTGATGGGTTGATTCTGTCAGTTAGGTTGTTGTTGTTATTTTTGTTTTTAATAGAGGGAGTTTTAGGAAACATGGACATGTCTGGGAGGGGCCCATTATTTTGTAACAGTGCACTTAAAGAAAACCTGTCAGGTGATTTTGTTTTGTTTTTATGAGCTAACAATCAGCTCTATTTTTCATTTCTGTTTTAAGCAGGCCTGCAACAGTGAATAACGGCGCTGAAAATTCTCGGGAAGAGCAAATATAAGGCGGCTTTCCAGATTATAATTGGCTGAGGAGAGCTACCTGTGGGGACTATTCAGGTCGTAAGTCCCTGTAAAAAGGATTTTATGCGAGTCAATCCAGTCCAAAAGCATAAAGAAATATTTTCCTATGGAAAATAAAAAATGACTGAGCTCATTTTGCTGAGGGTGGAGTATCTGATCGTGCGGGAAGCTCCACTATCAGCAAATACATGGTGTGACTGCATGTGAGTGAATGTGTGACTGAATGTGAGTGAGGATGAATTAATGTGGACAAACAATTTGTTTTTACCAGAGAAAATTTCTGTTTTGTTTTGTTGACTGGGGTTAGATTATGGGATTATAGTATATTGTTGGGAGAATGCCAAATGCTAAAGGGGAAATATTTTTTTGATGTAACTCAGTTACCATTAATTGTAGAAACACATGACTGATAACTGTTCTGTTTTAAGTTTATTTTATGACATACATTGGATCATGAGTGGGGAAACTGAGCATGTTTAAGTTTTGTATAGTATCTTGACACATGAAATGTATCAAGATAAAGGGGGGTTTAGGGTTTATTAATTTAATTGTTTAATAATTTAGGATCATTTTAGGACCTTTTGGGTTTTTGATCATTTGGATATGGTAAAACTGAAACTGTTATTTTTAAGTTAAGGTTAAAGGATTAAAAGTGAACTTGTCACGGTTTGCGAGGCAAGCCGTGTGGAGTTGTAGAAAAGGACCCAAAAGGCGGCAGCTCTGGTGCAGGTGAATATTTATTTACAACGGTGGGCACAAAACAGCACTGGTGGAAAAACAAGAAACCGGAAACCTAAACTGGGTAAGCTAATAACACAAACCAGAAACGAGGATGCAGGGAGGTCCGGGGAAATACACAAGAGACGCAGGGAGACCGAGGGGAAACAACACAGACGAACCAGCAACTACCATAACAGAAGACACAACTTAAATACACCCAGAGAACACAGGGAGATTACACACAGGTGGGGAACACAGGTGACACTGATAAACATAACGAGACAGGGCAGGAGTTAACACAACATTACGCATACTGACGAGAGACTGTCAAAGTAAAACAGGAAGTACACAGAGGTTCAGACAGGAGGAGAGAAAGCACGGGGAGAACACAGACATAACAGGCTGGGGGAAACATGGAATAAACACAAAGAGAGACGAGAGCTCATAAATAGACAGAGGGGCACAAGGGGGTAAGAGTCACAAAGGGAAAAAACACTTAGGGAACACCACAATAGGACACCTGAGAAAACCTGGCCTAAATAAGGAGCGAAAATACAAGGAACCAACATGGCCCAGGACCATGACAGAACTGAATCCTGTTTAGAAGATACAATGCCGGTTTTTCAAAGCTGTGAATAAATCTTAGAGGGAAAATTAGTGAGGGTTGAAGGAGTAGAACAGGTTTGATTTTTTTGATCTTTAGAAGAAGTGGTTATAATGTAGGCATACACATACAGATATTACATAGGTTTATCTTTAGGATAAAGGGGGAGCTTCTACGTAGAAATGATTTTTATACATATTGCATTTTGTGCTTTTAAAGGAGTTGTGGCTCAAATTTGTCTCTGGAGGGTCACGAGCCTCTGGCTAGCGCTATGATTAGCCAATCTACTGTGAGGATAATATGAGTTCATGAAGGATTGCACACGCTTACAGACACAGAGTTAAGAAACACACATGACAGTATTGATTCCAGGCAAAAGGCCTCAAATTCATTTAGCTTTTAACTGAACTTAAAGAAGGACCAAAGAGGAAGGAAAGCATATATTTTGGTTAAGTCTGATAAACTAGAATTAGGAGGTATGGTTACATTAAAAGGAGCAAAATGAAATAAAAAGGCTATACCAAAACGGGTTATAACATAGGAAATGTGAGGTTAAAATGAAGTTAACACATAGGAGTTGTTTCAAGGCAGCATTTAGCTATGATGAAATGTATACAGGAGTAATTGCTTATATGCTTAAACTTAATTGATTAAAGTGGTTGTTTTCTTACACTCACTGATTTCTAGAGTAGAGGAACTTGCAGCAGCGACAATTTGTGCACAGGATGTTGATGATCAGATAAGGGAAAATAGAGCGAGCAACCGGACGTGAAAGCAGGGCTTAAAGAGTTTTAAAGGGATGATTAAAGTTGAAGAGTATACATAAATATAAGTCAATAAGTTAAGAAGATAATTAGGATCAGGCTTTTGATTAAAGAGTCCCAGATAGGATAAGTTAGGGAGGTGCAGGAAAAGGTGTTTTGTTTCTTTTGCAGAAGATCGATCTCGGCGACCACAGGAGGGGCGAGGATCCTGGAGATCTCGAGGTCCGAGACCACCAGAGAGGGTCTGAGCGAGGACACAATGTATTGCGACCTCTGGTGTTCCAGAGGTCGAGAGAGGGAGTGTGGAGCAGGGAAATTATTTTACTGCTATTGTTAAATAATTGTCATCAGTACCATTGCATTAATAATATAATCTGGAGTTTATATTGCATTCAGATGTTGAAACAGTGTGTGTCTTTCAGAAAGACTAAGTTGCAGGCTGACAGGAAGTTGCAGGTTTGCAGAGTGTGCCTTTTGCAGAACTGAAACCGAAAGCAGACGAGACACAGACAGTAGGTGAAGAGGTGACACAAAGAGCATGTGAGGTCAACACATACACACACATTAGTTAGATTTATTTAGAGGAGAGAACGGAAAGTACCAAGCCATGAAAATAGAAGATGATTTTCTAGGTGAAAAGTCATTCTGGTGTTGATCTGATCTATGTATAAAATGTATCTGTGACGCATGAAGGGGCGTCAGTAAACAAACCCTGATGCTATAAAATATCTGTTCATGCTTTGATTAAGTCGAGGACTACTGGCTGTCTGCGTACAGAGTGTCTTCCCACACGTGTGTTCATTAAAATCATTGTTTGACCAAGACCTTCTGGACCATGGGTGGTGTGTACTCTCCTTCCTCAACTTTGAACCTTAACACACACCTGTCACACCTGAGAGTCAGCTAGAAACTTACAGTGACGTGGACATCATGCAAAGACTGCCAGACTCTGTAATACTGCAAATGATCAGTGACTCAGGTTAACAAAAAAGAAAGTAAGAGGAAATTTAATTCTGTAAAACGTGAAAAATTCCACACACATGTAACTCACCACTGTGTGAACATCACAGGGGAGAAATCGTTTCTCTGAGTCAGAGATGAGTGTCAGTAACACAGAAGTTGTCATGGTCCCCGCACCTCTCCAGCTGACAGCAGTCAGGCGCTTTGTTTTGTTTATTCTCCTCTCTCGCCTCTGCTCTCCCTTTCTCTCTCGTCCTCTCCCACTCTCTCTTTCTCCTGCTGGGGCGGAGCTCAGTATGGGCTCCTGCTCCTGGCCCACGCACCTGGAGATGATCAGCACACCTGCCGCTGATTATGAGAATTGGAGTCCTACTTAAGATGGCGAGTCTGCTCTACTCGTCACTGGATCGTTGAGCCATCAGCGTCAGTCGTCCTGCACTCTGCAAAGTTTGTTCGTGTCTGAACCAGGAGACTAACTGTTTCTCTGTCTGTGTATAGATTTCCCCTGGACCTGTTTCAGTAACTTTTACAACTTCTGGCAGGTTAATGTCTGAACTTTGGAGTGAAACACACCCTTAGTTACAGGAAATAACACCACTGTCTGTAACTAAGTGAATCCACCTTAACACCACCTGTGTGTGTGTGACTGCATTACACTCCCACTGCTGGGAACCTGAACAAGAACCAGAACAAAGTCTAAAATAGAAGCTGACAAACAGCTGCACCACCGAGTGACACTTTATTTTATAAACTTCACAACAGGTTTCATGTTGTGACCTGTGGAGGTGAAAAGACACAAAACCTGTGTTACAGCTTTTGAGCTGCAGGCAGGATTGAAACACACCTTAGTTAAAAGTCAAACAGCAACATTTGTCTCCTCCCCTCACGTCACTCAAATGTGACAAACCAGGAAACAGGAAGTTCTTCATCCTCAGTAAAGAGAGACGCACAGACGATCAGACTGAGCTCAGACCAAACTAGCAGCTTCCTCTGAGTGAGTCCAGCTACAGGAGAGAAAAGTGGAAAACTCCAACACTGCTGCTTCAAGCTGCTGACGCTCCACACACTGAATGTGAGTTTGAGCAAAAACACGACTCAAAGGAAGTTTCAGTGAAGGTGGTAGAGGAGGGAGGGGAGCCAGGACTGACTGTACTTCCTGTCTGCTGTTTTCAGCTTCACTCACAGACTCAATGGCTTCCAGATCAGAGGAGGATCTCTGCTGTCCGGTCTGTCAGGAGGTCTTCAGAGATCCTGTTCTTCTGTCATGTAGCCACAGCTTCTGTAAAGACTGTCTGAAGAGATGGTGGAGAAAAAAAAGGGAACGTGAGTGTCCAGTTTGTAAGAGAAGATCTTCAAAGAATGATCCACCTTTAAATCTGGCTTTAAGAAACCTGTGTGAGTCGTTCTTACAGGAGAGAGATCAGAGAGCCTCAGAGGCTCTCTGCAGTCTGCACTCTGAGAAACTCAAACTCTTCTGTCTGGACCATCAGCAGCCAGTGTGTGTCGTCTGCAGAGACTCAGAAAAACACACCAATCACAGATTCAGACCCATCGATGAAGCTGCACAACAACACAAGAAGGAACTTCAGGAAACTCTGGAGCCCTTAAAGAAGAAGTTAAAGGTTTGTGAAGAAGTTCAAGTGAAGTTTGATCAAACAGCAGAACACATTAAGGTCCAGGCCCGACACACAGAGAGGCAGATTAAGGAGCAGTTTAAGAAGCTTCAGCAGTTTCTAGCAGAGGAAGAGGAGGCCAGGCTGGCTGCACTGAGGGAGGAAGAGGAGCAGAAGAGTGGGATGATGAAGGAGAAGATGGAGGCTCTGAGCAGAGAGATAGCAGCTCTTTCAGACACAGTCAGAGCCACAGAGGAGGAGCTGAGAGCTGAAGACGTCTCATTCCTGCACAACTACAAGGCTGCAGTGGAAAGAGTCCAGCGCTGCCCCCTGCTGGATGATCCACAGCTGCCCTCAGGAGCTCTAATAGACCAGGCCAAACACCTGGGCAACCTGACCTTCAACATCTGGAACAACATGAAGGACATGGTCTCCTACACTCCTCTCATTCTGGACCCAAACACTGCTCATCCAAACCTCATCCTGTCTGAAGATCTGACCAGTGTGAGAGGAGGAGAGAGGCAGCAGCTTCCTGATAATCCAGAGAGGTTTGATTTGTTCTGCTCTGTCCTGGGCTCTGAGGGCTTTAACTCAGGGACTCACAGCTGGGATGTTGAAGTTGGAGACAGTACATGGTGGTTACTGGGTGTGTTGGAAGAGTCTGTGCAGAGGAAGGGACGCATACTGTCTGGATTATGGAGAATATGGTTCTATCAAGGTAAATACTCAGCACTCTCACCATCAGCAGATTCTGCTCTCTCAGTAGAGAAGAAGCTCCAGAGGATCCGAGTGAATCTGGACTGGAACAGAGGAAAGCTGTCGTTCTCTGATTCTGATACTAACACACACATACACACCTTCACACACACTTTCACTCACAGGATGTTTCCATACATTCAAACTGTTGGTAAAGTGAAGGTGTGTCCGTTGAAGGTGTCAGTGCAGCAGATGAGTTGAGGATGATGATGTTTCTAATGTTGTTTCCTGTCAGTGAGTTGAAGCTGTTAAACTGCAGCTGTCCTCCTGCTGCCTCGTTGTTCCAAAGCTCTTTGTTTCTCTTTTAGTTTCACTCTTTCTTTCTGTTTCTGCTGTCCACCTTTTCACATGGAAAATCATTTCACTGTTTCTCACTGAATGACTCCCCAAACTAGATTTGAAATTCTATCAAGTTTCTAATCATTACAAGTGATTCATGTTTCTATTTGATGTGTAAATGGAGATGATTTAGTTTGCTGGGATATGGACTGACATGTGTTGAATGGGAGGAGCAGTTTGTTGTTGTCTTCTTGTCTGTTTATGACAACAATAAATATGTTGTTGAAACAATGATTCATGTTTAACTCCATATATGAAATGTTTCTGATCTTTGAATTCTGTTGGATTAAAGACTTTCTTCATGACACAAATGAGATTTCAGTGTATTAATAGAACTAAATAAGCTCAGAGTTGAAAGGCTGGAGTATTATGTACGTGCTTCACTGTCAGGATCTTCAGGGGGATTCAAAGGGAAACATCAAACTGCTGTAATGAGATAAACTAGTTGGGCTGAACACACTTATCTGTAGTTTGTCTCCATCCAGGATCATCAGAATATAATGAACATGTGTGAAGAGCCACAAAATGCTGCTGCCCTCTCAGCATGATGAGCTCCAGCCTTTGTTAGCAGGACAACAGGAAACATGAGACAACTTTCAGAGACAGTAACCAACTGTGGCCACAAGATGGCAGCAGCTGATCTGAGATCCTTTATTGGACAGAAGGACTCTGCTCTGTGACGTCATCAGAGAGACGGCCTTCACTCTGATAGATCTGACGTCATGTCTGCACTGCGATGATGAAAGCTGATAAACACATTGTTATTGATCCATGAAATCACCTCTGTGCTCTCAAGTGTAGCTGTTTACAGAGCTGAAGAAGTCCTTCATCATCAAAACAGACAAACATATATTTCCTGTATTAAGTGACGTCATCCTCACTCTGACCTCTTACATACATTCTGTTCAGTTTTCCTGCTGTAAGAAATAAACTGTGTGAAAATAGAAATGCAGGGAAACATCCATTAAGTGAACAAAGTCCAAAGAAATAAACTTGGACTGTTTTTTGAAGCCTAAATAAAATGTGAATAAACTTTATAGATACATTTGAAACCAGCTACTCTGTGACTTTACACACTCACACAGTAACAGAGCTGATTCCTGATTGGAGCAGCACAGAGTTAGACTTCTTTTCTGGCTGTGGATTGGTTCGTCAGGATTTCCTCCTTTACAGGTTTAAAAACAATCTCTGTTGTTACATTTTTTGACCTCCTTCTTGTGTCTAAAGGTGAAGCAGCACCAGCCTCCTCTGATCCTCATGTTGTAGCTCTGTGTGTCCAGCAGGGGGCAGAACACCTCCAAACTGTGCCAGCAGCTCTCACTGTGAGCTCAGACGTTTGTGGACACTCAGTTTGTTTGAACATAGTAAATAATCAGAGCTTCTCACACTGTTTATGGGGACACCACCTGCCCGAGGGTGTACTGTGTCAGAGAGGTGGTGTATGGTGCTGGGTGTAGTCTCTCTGCTGGTTCACAGTTTTTACTGAGGAGCTGTGTTCATGTCAGGAAGGTTTCGTCTGATCACTGTGGTGCAGTTTGGTTTACTCTGTTTCTGAGTGTTTGTAGGATCAGTCTCTGCAGGTCACCTGATACCTGGCAGTGAAGTGTTTATGAATCAGCTCCGTCAGATTTAATCCAACAGAATAACATGTAAAACACTCCAGGGCTTTTACTCTGAAACTTTCTCCAGAGCTGTCTGGAGTTTTCTTACATTAAAATATTCTGGGATTACCAGACTGTCCACATCATGTGTCCTACAAAACGTTCATCCACAAATATACCCTGACATTAAACCCAAATAGATCTGAGAGCGAGTCATTAGTATCAGTACTGTGTGTGTGTGTGTGTGTGTGTGTGAGAGAGATATTCAGGTAACTTACTGGGTTACTGCACATGCTCACACCTTTTCAGCACAACAGGTGCAGTTTGGTGTTTTACTGCCTCCTGCTGGAACAATGATGGCAGCTCTCAAGACTTTATTGGTTATTGTCATTTCGTGTTACACAGCCTGAAACAAAATACTGTTCCTCAGCAGCCTCTACAGTGCAATAACCAATATATTTTAAAAAGAATAAATACAGTTTAAAGGGAATAAGTTTAAAAAAGAGCAGCAAAAAAGGCATAAATAGCTTAAAATCTAAGTTCTAAAAAAACCTCCAGTTTTTATTAATATTTTATTATTTATCAAATTATTATTATTATTATTTATTTTTTATTTTTTTTTGCCTGTCCCGTTTGGCTCTTTTGCCATCAGAATTATTGTCTAAAGGCAAAGAAAGATGCCCAACGGATTTACTTTACCAAATTGACCATCCCAGCCTTGCCATAATGGTCCATTTGATTCACCTTTTATTGTTTATTTTATTTTCACTTGCTGAATACGGGACAGACTTGACTGGGGGAAAGAAGGGGAGAAAGAAAGAGGGAAAGAGAAACAGCTGAGAAGAGGGATGGGGGAGAAGGGCAAAAAACAAAAAACAACAGAATGGGCAGAAAAACAAAAGAAAAAGAAAAAAAATGCATATATCAATCACCTGGATCACCTGTTGAGAAAGAAAAAAGAAAACAAGCAGAAGAGAACAAGAGTAATAGAATAAACAACATCACAATGATATATGGGAATATGACAGTAAATACTAAATGTTAAACATTATTGTGCAGCACATAAGATCAACAGAACACAGTGTGCTTTGAGGTAGGAGCCAAAAGGGTGTAGTTTGTGGGTGTGATCACCCGTGTGTACACCTGTGAGCATGGACGCGCTTGTTTTTTTAAAAGGTTCCTTCATGTAATGATCTGCTAGAGGGTGTGTGTGTGTGTGTGTGTGTGGGGGGGGGGGGGGGGGGGCCACAGCCCCGTCCTCCAGGGCATGAAGCAGGTATGGAGGAGATCAAAACTCCAGACATCCAGAGGCCCTCAGAACACAAGAGACCAAGGAAGACCAACAGAGGGGCAGCCGCGCCACTGTCCCAGAAAGAGCTGAGGAGAGTCCCAGATGAGGGCTCACTCAGCAGCCGCGGAGCAGAAGCCCGTGAGCTCCGCCGGCAGCCAGCTGTGCCTGAGTGACTGAGCCCCAGGCCGAGAGGCCAGGGGCACCCCACCTCCGAAGTGGCCCGAGCGAGCCCCAATAAGCGGCCGCCAAGGAGTGAGCCGGTGTGTACCTGGACGCCCATCCCCAGACACAAAGAACCACCAACGCACCGATGTCTGAGGGAGTCCGCCACTGGCAGGGGAAGTGGTGATGGGGGGAGATAGACCTCCAAACCTTGGAGGGCCTGAGATGTCCCCAGAGAGGTGGCGTCTGATACCCAACCTGACATATAGACACAGACATACAGGCACACACAGATACAAACATCCATTCCCACCCTCATGCTCTCATATGCACTTACTCCACACTCAACCGACGTGGAGACAGACATAAAGAGACGCTGTACACACGATCACACTCCCCAAGCGTACTCTACAAACCGGGTCTAGGTACCCTTGCCCCTGGAGGGGGGAACCTCACCCAGACCCAGGTGGTGTTACCCTTTTCCCTGCGGTGGGGGGAGGCAGACCGCCCCGACTCCGCAGCAGCAGGAAGGCTCCACACTCCAGACCGCAGTCGGAGGGCCAACTCCTCCTCCTAGCCCCCCTGTCTATGTGTATTTAAAATTGAGAGGTGGGCAACGACGCCAGGGGTGAGGTGTACACCCTGATGGTAACTTGGACTCCGTGTATCGTGCCCACCCCCAAGATCCTATATGTATGTGTAATGAGGGTGTGAGTAATGTGAATGTCTAAGTTGTGGGATAAAATTGAGGCAGAGGCAGCCAGAAGGGGACAGAGGGGGGGGGGGGGGTAGCCTCCTCTGCACCCTGGTGACATACCTACTCCAAGGCCCTGCATGTGTGGGTGGTTGTGGTGGAGCGGGAAGAGGGAGGCAGCTGGAGATGGGGAGGGAAGGAAGGGAGGGGCAAGTGACCCCTCCCTGGGGCCAGCTCCCCCGCTGACCCCAGTAGGCACCCCCATACTCCGCGACCAGCCAGGGAAAGGGGGCCCAGGCCCATCCAGACCGGGGCCCAGTGCAGCAGCGCCTCCCGGCCCCACAGAGCCCGGGACAGTCCACCCAACCCCACCACAGAGAAAACTGCACCCACCCCACCATCCACTCATCTTCCAGACTACATAAGACAATAGACGCCCAGGCTGAGATCTTCCTCCACCTCTCCTGTATCTCCCCCTCCTGCAGAGAGAGTTCCTGAAGGGAGGAAAGCTCCAGTTTTTATTAATATTTTATTATTTATCAAATTATTATAAACTAAAAATATTTTTTACGTGATAAACGACTTCAGTGCTTCGTCCATGACCTCCTGAAGGTAAAGGGCCCAAAGAGCCAATCAGCAGCTCTGAAACAGGAAATATGACTCATGGAGAAGTTCACAACAGTTTCAGCTGCCAGTTGTACTCATCACCATGGAGACGGTCTCCATGGTGGAGGCAGAGTGACAGTGTTGTAGATGCTGCATTTTGAAGCCTCAGTGTTTATATTTTTGTCCACAGCCATGTAGACAGAGAGGCAGAGAGAGACAGTGCTGTCACTGAGCTACATGTGTCAGAGCTCAGATGAGGCCCACACATGTGTGTTATCTGTTGTTGCTACACACAGTTAAGATATGGAACATGTGAACATGAGACATATGAAGAGACTGAGCAGATAAAATGTCCTTTATATCCATCAGTGACTTTTTATTCTTTTAAACTTGTGCTGCTTCTTTTTGACTCGAGTTAGTGTGACACTGATGGAGCTTCTTGCTGCAGTGTGTTTGGGTTTGGCTGATAACACTGGTCATGCATGTTTCCTTCATGCTCTGTGGTAAAAGTGCATCAGTCTGCAGCTCTGTGGCCGCCCTTCTTCTGACTTATTTGACTTATATAAGAATGTATGAAGAAATATAAATATATATGTACAATAACAGCAGCTGTACAGTATTAAGTGGAAATGAAGAAATATAATGTCCAGTGTTGTGGGGTCATTACACACAGGCTAGAAGTGCAAGTCACTCTTTACTGACACATTGTAAATACGTTTAATGCTGGATGGTTGAAGTTTTTGTACAATGGTTTAGCCACAAGCATAATTTCCACTTCTGGATAAAGATCGCTCGATCTTCATGCTTCTTAACAAATTAAGAGTGTAATGTCTTTATTAAGTTGTTATTTATTAATGCATACATAATAATGTGCTCAGTGACATAAAGGTCCCCTTTCCAGAGTTTGTGTGCTGCGTAGTTTTTTTCCCTTTGTTTTAGTTGATTTTGTTTTGCTATCTTCTATTCACAACCCAGTGTTTAAAATGTTAATAATCTTAGGGCCAACCCTCCAGCTTGTTATGAATCGCCCAGATTTTTTCTAAATTTTGTGATTCAAAAGTGGCCTTAATACTTTATACAGGCTAAATATTTCCAGAATAATGTTTCTCAATGTAAAACTGTAAAGAATCTTTACACAGGACACAACATTTTGTAAACAGCCACCTTAGAACCTGTTGAGCCTCTCCTGTACTGTTAGATGGATGTAAGGCCAGATCTTCATAAGCCGTCCTCATTACTCCATTAAGTAACCAAACAAATACATTTACTCCTGCAAATTATAAACATTCCAGTTTTTCCTTCCAAAAGCAACAAAAACAAAGAACAACAAATGACTCAGCATTGATAAGCAGAGCTAGACTGCAGTCCAGTTTGTCTTTATCCTTCATTAGTTGTTAGTGTCAGCAGTAGCATTTGATAAATATATCCGCTGCATAGGTTTTATATTTATATTTGAGACATACTTAATATGCTTATTTAATAATGTTCTACAAAGAGGTCAATGTGTTTGGGATCTTATTAGATCTCTCAGAAAAGCTGTCAGAGCAAAATGTTTTTTCTTTCATAATAACAGCTTAATGTTAAACCGCTGAGTCCATCTAAAACATGTTTGTGCATACATCATACATAATATCACTTAAAGATAATAATAACAATAATATTTCAGGTGAATACCTCATGAAGTTCATCAACAGAGTGCCAAGAGTGTGCAGAGCAGTAATCAAAGCAAAGGTTGACTATTTAAAAAAAATATAACATAAACATAACAAACATATTTGAGTTATTTCATTCTTTTTTTCTTTACTACAAAATTACACATGCGTTCATTTAGAGTTTTGGTGCCTTCAGTAACAATCTACAAAATAAAGAAGTAAAAATAAAGTAAAAAGAAGTAAAAATGAAAAGCTGTGTCCAAACTGTGTGTATTATGTAGAAACGTCTCCACTAGTTTCACATAAGCATGATCTCACAAAATAATTTTTAATCCAACAGACCTGACGTTATTTTGTCCCTCCAAAGCGTACATATCTAAAACACAACAAAATCATCCTGATTCCTGACAGGATTGTGGCATAATATTACACAGAATCTGACACCTCAGCTCTATAGAGTGGGCAGTCACATTTAAGCAGTTCGTTTCAAGTTGCAGATTCAAGCTGCTCTTCATTGCTTTGGCAACCAGATGCCACCAAAGAGGATTGTGTTTAAAAGGTTTGTTTGGCCATCACGCAAAAAACCCCACCCTCATAACTACAACTCACTTAAATACAAAGCAAAGCTGGGCTGGAGCCATAAATCTTGAATTTGAATATTTGAATTCCTAGAAAAAACAAAAAAGGAGCAGCAGTTATTGCTAACTTTTAAGTTAAGTCATCTTGCTTTTGGGGATTTTTCTGTCTGTGTGCATCTCTGTAATGCTTCTTTGAGAGCCTGTGGAAGCTGGAGGCTGGAGCATAGTCGCCATCAACAAGCTAGGTCAGCCATGAACTTTTGCATATTTTGAATGTGATTTGGCTAACTTGAATGACTGAGTGCCTTGTGGATAAGTTACCAAGAAAATGTAATCCATCCATCTTCCTCTGCTTATCCAGGGACTGTCACTAACCAAATTTTTAAGCAGGAGAAAAAATAGTACTTGTAAGGACATGAAATGCTTTATCGACAAAAACAAGAAACGCTGCCCCTGTAATCTTTTATTTACAATATTGTATTTGGTTAAAATGTTCTGATGGTTCAAATATTTTCTTTTCTTTAGTTGTTGCAAAATAATGTGTGTGCCAGTCTCCAATGAGACATTTACAAGTGTGTAACAATATACTATGTCTATATATTTGCAGGTAAAGAGATAAAAACAGTAAATAGTTTGACCTTGGTCTAAAGATAAGTCCACACGGTTGCAGGGAATGTGTGAAAGTTGGCTGTTAATTCCCATTATGTGTGGTTACTGTATATTACTGGTAGTGATGTAGATTAGCCATGATGCTACAGATTAGCAGCTGGAGCTAATTTGCCCGTTCGTGTGGAAACCTCGTGGCGCTGTGGTGGATCTCCACCTGTACTGGGCTGTAATCACAGTGGATTCAGACCTGGGAATCACATCTTCTGTTTATGTTTATTTCATCTATGCTACTGTAAGAAGTATCGGTGTTTCGAGTTTGAAACAAGCCGGGCCACTCACCATAATGCAGTGCGCCTAAGAAACTGTGTACAAGTGTATAAAAATGTTTTTATATATTGCAGAAGATACAGTAAAGGCAGACTCACAAAGCTGCCTAATTCTTTTTAATCAAAGTGTGTAACATATGACATTTTAAAGAATTCTTCATGTGGGCATTATCCACTTTATTTGTGTAACACAAAGTCACTCATAATGTGACCTCTGTGTTAAATGTAGCAGTGTAGTTTTCATCTGTTGCTTGCAAAGATAAACAACAAACTGGGCAAAGATGTAAGGCTTCACGGGGTCCATAGCGCAGTGCTTTCTAGGTCTAGATACTTAAATACTAATTAGAAATCTCCACAATTAAAGAAGAATAACAGCCGTGTCGCATTATTCTTTTAATCCTGATCTTGCTGAGCGACTGTGTTAAAACTTCTTTAAAGAACTGAATTGTTGTCTTATTAATTGCGTTCATTTGATTGATATTTCAGCTTCATTAAAATTTCTCTCTTGGCAGAGGTGGAAACGTCTTTTTTCCCTCTCTCTCTATGTTTCCCTGCTTGGCTTGTACTGTACGTATAATTATGTACACATGTTGTGCAACTGGAACCAGATGATGTTTGAAGATTTGTAATTATCTCGCTGATATTTTCCAGAATTGAATGATTGTACAACATATATCTTTAGATTCTTAAAAGAACAAGACTTGGGTGCACAGGTATACATTTATTTGAGATTTTCTCTAATCCACAAGGCACAAAAATTCTTCAGGCTTAAATATCTACATAGACTCACTGAAATCTTTTAAGAAGTGGTGCTAAAGCTTCTACAGAGCCAAGATCAGCTAAAACAGTTGTGTGTCAGTACAGGTTAATCTGATGTGTCACCAAGACTGAAGCTGCCACATTCAAATGAACATTGACTCTACATCTACATCATCAGTGTGCGTGTCATTCATAGAAGCTGCTGGGAGAGTTCAAGTAACATAATAATGAGTATACACACTTTGTACGTCAAAATGTTTTAGAAATGTTAAAGAAAACAGTATAAATGTATAAAGGACTTAAAGAAATTAAAGGAGCAAATTTTAAAATATTTGAGGAAGGATAAAAAGTAAAGACTGTTATTCATGAAACTATATTTTCATCCAACTCTTGGTAAATAAGTGGTTTAAAGAAAAACTGGGCTGTGATCTTTTCCCCGTCAGCTAAGAGAAAAAGACCAAAGAGATCAGCGGGGCCACAAAAAGCAGGAGGTGGGCTGTTGTACTGCTGGCTCTGTTGCAGAGGTCACCCTGGCAGCAGCTGATTTCTCCTCCAATGACTGCTGAGAGCTGTTCAGTTGCTGAATGTGAACAAATCGTCTTGGAGGCACAGCCCTTTACTTTAGTAGTTGTCATTCCTGCTTTCACTGAGAAAACAGAAATTATTCAACTACAAGTTTGAAAAAAGAATCACTGAATGTTCCTCTAAGCAGAAAAGAAGAAACATGCAGAAACGTAATGCTGTAGGCCCATTACCTGCTGCTGAGATGCAGTAGTCCTCAGTTCCATTGCAGCTGAGAGTTTTGGTGCAGTCCTTTTCATCACACTGGAAGCACTTTTTCCCATTTGGAGAGGAGATGCTCCAATCTATGAAGCACAAAAATATATGTCATATTTCTTTCATTGATTATTTCATCAAGTGCCAAAAAACTTCAGATACACAAATACTGGATTCTTTCTCATCAAGTGAACTTGGTGAGTGAAAAAATAAATTGTCTTAAACCTCATTTTGTAACTTTTTTCACATAATTAATAAAATCTAGTTATTTATCACAACAGGAAATACTATTCCACAATACCAAGAAACATGGTGTGAATTACCAGGGACATCTTGAGAGTTGCAAAGATCAGAGGTGCAACACATGGTGTTAATTACAGCTTGGAAAATCCAAGGTTGAGTGAGCCATTGAAGCACTGATCAGGTGTAAAACAGGTTCTCCACACACGTTTAGTTTCCAAACCACCTGAAACCAAAGAGGAACCACTGTCAGCTCAGTAAGGTCAAAAAAAGAATAAAAGAAGAACTATAAAATAAAATTTTACCCATTTTTGTATTAATTCTGGCTGAACCACAGCGAGTATGGGACGAAGGACAATCTATTTTTGTCTCAGTGCAGCCTCCAGATGTTCCAGGTTTGCAATCATAGCATTTCAATGTGCAGGCTGATAAACCACAAAATATTTTATAAAAAGAGAGTTAAATCATGTTCTCTTGCATTAACTGTGTGGATAAATTATGAAACACTGACTAAAATAGATTCAAACAAAGAACAAAAAAAATCCTTTACAGGAAGTAGACACATTGCTGGGTTGTACATGTTGTAAAAGCAATTTAAAAAAGTTTCATTGAATATTAGAGTACACACTTCCTTTAAAAGAACAGATAACTGAACAAAAACTTGCCTTTGGGGAGCAGCACAATCCCAAGGATCAGCACAAGGATCTGCATCGTGAGATGATCAGACAGAAGTGAATTTTAGTTTAGTTTCTGGTCAGGTTATAAGTAATTCTTATTGGGGGAGTGGTCTCCTCACTCTGACCACTCCTTAACTCTTCCTTTGACAGTGAAGGAGCCTGACTATCACAAATGTTTATTTGCACAGCAAATATTAGCCTTTCTTCAATTTGTAAATTAACAATCATACTGGCAAACACGTTATTTGAAAAGATCTTTGAACTTTTAGATGCTTCTGAGATCCTATGAAAGCTCGTAAATAATCAGTTCAAAGAAAAGCCTAGTTCAACATTAGCACCTTGAATAATTTGAAAATGATTTGGTTAACTTCAATCGGTGACTAGCTTTGGGAAAAGCCACTAATGAAATGTAATCAGTTAAAATCCAGGTACAAAACTCTTGTGGAAAAATACTGTACAAATATTACTAGTTTACTAGTGGACTAGTTGCATTAAAGGTCGCACTTCCTGCTGTCACTGCTGTATGAAAGTAAATGGGAGGAGAGAGACCCCTTCCTCTACACTGAAAATGTTGCACTTGTTCCACAGTGTTACGACCGGGCTCAAAAGCCACAAAATAAACATGGAAACTAACACTGGAATTTGACAGGGAAGAGGGTGCAACACACGGGGATTAGCAATGGTTTATGTGGGAGCTCAGTGTTTAAAGACGTTCATGATGTCTTTGTAAGCAAACCTGTTTAAAAGGTAAACATGAAAGAACGTCTTTCTACAGTCATGTTGGTTGTCCTGTTTTTTTTAATTCATGGATTTTTAATGGTAGCAAATGAATAAAATGGCCTAATCAGTTATTCTAAATGTGAATAGAAGTTTATAATGTTTACCAGTTTTTCTCAGTGAGAATAGTGTGTGACAGCTGACAGCGGCATGGTCAGTATTCGGCTGGAGCTTTGAAACCGTGGTGGAGGATGCAGGGTGTCCTCTATAGCCGGGGAGCAGAGAGAACAGTGGGTATGCTCCTGACCCAACATACAAAAATAATTGCATGTTATTATTATTATGTTATACTTATTATTATTGCATGCAATAATAATAAGTTTCTGAGAAAAAAACATGTTATAGAATAAGAAAAGGTGTGGCCTGCACCTCAGACGTGCTGCTTTGTTTACAGCAGTGGTCTTCAAACTTTTCACAATAAGTACCACCTTATAAAATATATGGCTCTTAAAGTACCACCTTATGACCGACATTATAGTAGTATTTAACACCATATACAGTTTACATGAGAAGTTTTTATTTCTTATACTAATTATATTTAATTTAACTGTCATAAACAGGATGTGACAAGTGATAATAATAACAACTGTACTGCATTAAAACATTCACAGCAGGTTGGATATCCAGTCATTAAGTGATGAACCCTCCGTCGAGGTCCAAACTACTCTGTGTTTATCAAGGCTGTTGTGTTTTTAACATGTTTAAATTCTTTGTATCTTGCTCTTTTTAATCTGAACAGGCCCCTAAAACGAGGCAGTGATCACTGTCAGCCTCTCTTGGTCTTTGTTTCCATCGTTCGTTTTGAAGCTCAGTTTTTAAAACCTTATGATGTAACTACAACCAACACATACAGCAGTAAATTAAAGACTAGACTCGTCGTATTGTGGATGGATTATCTCAGTTGTTCTCGTGACTGAAGTTTGGTCCATTTACAGCACCTGCCTTGTGATTGCATTTGTCCCTGACCATCGGGAACCCTCATGTTAACTTGCAAAGGAAGATGTTTGGAGGGGGTGAGTGCAGGTCTGTGTCAGTGTACATGCGTATGTTTGTGTGTGTGTGTGTGTGTGTGTGTGTGTGTGTGTGTGTGTGTGTGTGTTCTGTGCACAATCACGAGACAGTGTCCCTTCACCCAGTTAAGCAAAAGTCAACAATCTTTGATCAACGCGGCCTTGAATGAGGGGAAAGAGAGTCACAACAAACAGGCCTGACAGTGTGAAGCCTCCACCTACATCACTGAACTGCTCCACCCTGTTCGACTTCTGTACTCTTCACTTCCTTCTTTAAACAGCTTGGTTCATGTGTGTCCAGGGTGTTCAGCAGCTTCCTGTAAAGCACATGACTGTAATCAGAGTACAGGAGAGTGACTGAGTTCACTTCCTCTTTGTGATGGAGGCGATTTTCTTCTTTATATTGTGTCAGATAAAGTCTGACAGCTTTTCTTGAATTCATTTCATATGATGTGTTTTCACAGATGAAACCAGACAACAGTAAATCAGATGTTTACACTACCTTCACATGACCTTCGTCTGTAACCAGTAACCCCTTCCTGTTATTCCCAAAGCATCTCTGAAATCCTCAGATACTTTGAATCCATCTCCCAGTTTTCAGGTCAAAGCAGCTTTGAGCAGCAATCAGCAGGATTTCTCTGCTCTTGGCTCTTGAGAGGCTGTCACACTTTCTCCTTCTCCGTTATCTTTTCTGCTTGGCTTCTCTTTGTATAGTCTCGCTTGTTCTCTAACGCTAAGAGAGTCTCCTAGACGTGTTCTCTAAAAACCTGAAGAAGAATTATAGATTTGATCAACTGGTCCCTTAATGAAACTGACACCCTCCTGTTCTTGGGAGATCCCGTCCTTGTCCTGCAGAGACATTTGCTGCCGGATACTCGTCGGTCACATCGCGTGTCTGGCAACAATCTTGATGGAGGACATTGAATGACATCTACCAATTCAGAACCATGATAACAGAGTTCTGGCTGATTGGAGCTGGCTTATCGAAGAACAAAAGTGGCTACAGCTGTTCAAAATCCCACAAGTCTGGCCGACACGATAGACGATGGGCAGGGCTGTGAGCACTCAGACTGTGTTTATTGAACACAATATGGATAAGATGTTGGAGAAGAACAATGGGAATTGAGAGACCTGGTGACCAGTGACAGACATTAGACCAACTGTAAAATTGGAAGCAGTTTGTTCGCACTGACCAGAACAACTACCATCTTCATCTCATGCAGCCCCCCTGGCGCCAGCTGGAAGCTCCAGGCAAAAGCTGATGGGAATAACAAATCCTCCCTTGGATAATAAGACTGTTTGTTGTGACTTTCTTTCCCCTCATTCAAAGCCCACCATCAGGAGCTCACAGTCAGCCATGAGTGAAGGTGTCCTCATGGTTCAGCTGTGTTCACAGTAACAGTCCATGAATCCTCTGATGATCACACTTAACCTGTCAGCCCGTCACAAATAATCTAGTTATTGTTATTCTGTGTGACTGATAACACAGATTTAATTTACAGCTCTGTACACAGATAAACCGCAACCAGCATCTGTCTCTGCAACCTCTGCTGTGCTTTACTAAACACACTGTGGAACTTGGTGTTTTCATAGATGAAAATGATGCAAACTACTGACCTGTCAAACCAGCTGGAGTCTGAGCTGGACTCAGTCACACAAACAGGTTGAACAGGATGTGCTCTGTGTCTGTGGGACAGTCCACAGTGGGTTTAGAGTGTGGATCTGTGACCTGCGTGAGAATCAGCTTCCTGTCTTGAAGAAACACACAGACAGGAAGCAGAAGTTATATCAGCAGCAGAAACAAGTGTGAACATTGCACAGATTATTGTAACTGGTTATTATCAGGATGTCCTAAAAACTCCCATAAAAACCTTCAGCTGATGCAAAATGCTGCAGCCGAGTCCTGACAGGGACTAGAAGGACAGAGCAGCTTTCTCCTATACTGGCTTCTCCTCATTGGCTCCCTGTAAAATCCACAATTTAATTCCTGCTCCTCACGTACAAGGTCTTTAATGATCAGGCCCATCTTATCTCAGAGTACCATATCTCCATATCATGGGTCAACAGCAGCTAGGTGGATGTCAGCAGGTTACATGGTGGAGATAAATCCAGAGTTCGGGTTTGTTTATAAACTCAGGCTTTAGAGCCTTTCAACACGATTACTGACAGATAACACACTCGGAGTACTAAGCACACTGTGTACAGGACTGTTTGGTTTTTATATAGAGGAAAATCATGCAAACTGCTGAGCTGTTGAACCAGCTGATCCACCCATTAGTCTAAGATGGAGTCAGCCACACAAACAGGTTGAACAGGATGTGCTCTGTGCAGCACCTGCATGTAAAACAAAAGCAAGTCTGTTCCTGTGAAATGAAACTGAAAGCCCCTCTGAGCGTCTCCCTGTAGAAAATGGAGGCTGAGCTGAGTCAGATCACTCAGCCTGCAGACAAATGGAGGCGTGTTTGAGACGTGCAGATAAACAGTCACAGCTTTGTGTCGGCCTCTGAAGGCTCAGAGGACGACAGGCAGTTGTCATGTTATCAAGTGCACGACGGCTCTCTGCACACACTTTGAGTCCTTATTCACATTTTCTATAAGTCCTCATCTCCGTGGACCTGAGGGATTACCCACAGTTCATAGTGCTGTGATGACTTACTTAGACTTAGATCCTCCCGTGCTGATCGGCGCATCGGGCGACAAGAGAACGCCATCGAACTCGGTCTATCGCGGCAGTTGTTGCTTCATCCCATGACAGTTCGACTGAACGTAAATCTTCAAGGAAAGTCCTCCTCCATGTTATTTTAGGTCTTCCTCGCCGTCTCTTTCCATTCTTCAGGTTCCATAGAACCGCGACACGGGCAGGTCTCGGGTCCGGTAGCCGAAGGATGTGACCGGCAAATCTGAACCGACGCTTGGTGACTTGGACCTGTGATGGTCAAAACATTAAGAACAAGGATGGAAATAAATAAATAACCAAACTGAAGGTTCAGAGGAATGTAGCTCATCTAAAAATCTGTAAAAAAGTTTTTGTTAATGAACAGAAAATGTCTTTTTTTTATTTCTATAAACAGTGAAAAACAGGAATTTTCTGTCATTTAATTGTTTCTCTGTTGCTTCATTCATTTGGTTTTGTATGAGTGGTCATGGCGGAGGAGACGTTCCTCCTTCACATTCTCCAAAAACTTCCATTTGGCCGATTTGGACTCTTTGCTGGGCCGATTCTGGGCCCCGGGCCTTATGTTTGACACCCCTGCACTCAACCATTTACAGGTTTGGAAACTAATTACAGAAAAGAAAAAAGAATCAAGCTCAAAATGAAGCAAATGACATCAATTTTAAATGTGAGCATAATTTCACCAAAAAGGCTTTTTATGTCTCATTTTCAGGCTCTGGTTGTTTGAGGCTGTTTGAGGCTCAGTTATAGACAATAGTGCTTGAATTCAAACAGACAGACAACATGAAAGATGAGGAAATCCCTCAGAGGACTCTGAGGATCCTCAGCCATCACTGTGATACGTGTCTGTATGTGCACATCTTTACTTTTAATAAGATGTTTCAACATGCAGACAGAATCTAACACAGTAACAGCTGCCTTTGTTTCAGATCCAGCAGAGAAGAAGCTCATTCCAGTTTACTGACAGAGACAAAGTTTTGGTGCTGTTTTGACAGCTCTGATAACTCTGATAACATCTCCCTCCCAGTAATAACCTCCCAGCAGCAACTGCCACAGGCAAATGGGCATGAGGAAGGATAGTTCAACTTCCTGCAGTTACAGTGAAAGAGTCTTTGTAATTCACATCTGTGTGACTCGTTTAAGTTTTTTGTCCTGACAGTGAAACTCTTACAGATACAGATGTGATGCTGCTGCACATGTTAGTAAATCTGACCCTAAATCTTCTTTAAAATTTCAACCTTTGTTGTGAACACGTATTTTTCAAACAGCAGGGTCAGACACACTGTGGAAAAGTAAGATGCACGTTTTGTAGTCCATCTTCTGGTCATTGTAGTTTTAACCCTGTGGACATCCAGCATCACGTTGTTAATGAGAGAGAGTGTAAGGTCATTCTCAGCACACGGCTCTGTTATTTCCTAACTCCTTATCAGTTCTCCTAGTGACCTTTCCTTCACCTCATTGGTGTTTTCGGACTTTCGGACTGTTTATTAAAAAAGGTTGACAGTTTGATTACAGCTATTCAAACTGATTTCCTGTTCCTTGTATTATTGTCACACTTACATGTTTCAGATCAGGAAGATGTAGCTTTGGATTTGTTCCCTTAATAACAAACGCCTTCATTTACAATCTTCATTTTGTGTTTGATCTGAAACATTTAAGTGTGACAAACATACAACCTGCTGTTGTGTTGCTTTTGTGTGCTGCTGTCACTGATGGCTGCTGCTGTGACAACAGACACACAAACAATTTGATGTCATCAGAAATCACTCTGGAAACACTGAGAGAAAAGCTGATTTACTTTCACACTCCAACACTGTTATTATGTCCTGCAGTCTGAGTGTAAAACAGCACTGCCCCCGTGTGGTCAAACTGGAGCATTGCACATGATAATTCTCATCCACCAACCTTTTTAGACCTCCACACACATCTGACCCTGATTCAGTGGAGTCTTTAGAAATTTCAGTGTTTCTAAAGTCTATTTCCTTTCTTATGATAATTTTAATTATTATTATTTGTTTTTGTTATTTTATGTGTCATAATCTTTTATTTTGTAGTTGTTTCAAAATGTTTTATTCTTTGTATCTGTACTTTATGAACTAATGAGGGATCAAAAATGCTGTAAAAATGAATAAAAAGCTCAAACTTAGACCCTCCTGTATGTACTCAGGTCTGTAAAGCCCAGCAATGACACCTGGTGGCAGAGAGGTTAACTGCAGTCACGTGACCGTCCTCTTTTTGCTGTGCAGTACAGTGTTATTTTTGTACCACTATTCTGAGGGCACATGAAACATTTGAGCGCACGTAAAAAAAATAATTAATAAATATGTGTTGCATTTTGAGGAGAGATTTATTTTGAGAAAAGAAAATTCATTGCTGCGTGCAAAAAATGTATTTCAGTGTCTGCTATTATCCATATATACACACAATAACAGCCCATATGGCTCAGTTTTTGCATTTGCTCTTGCTCAGATCTCTGCGGACCTGCTCGCTATGTGTTGCTGGCACTCTCAGCAGCTGTGTCCCAAAACGTCGGCTGCATCCACCGGAGGCTGCATTTGAAGGCCGATTAAGTTACAGTCAGGCGACGAAGGCTGTCCCAATTCATATGCGTCCTTCACAATTTGAAGGATGGGTTGGGTGTGTCCTTTGTGGTCCACCATATCCCAGAATTCATAGCGTGGCCCAGCCAATTTCAGTTTCCAACACTGGCGGCCACTACTAAGGTTTTAAATTACTTTTATTAATCTTTCTTGGTCACAAAATAAACTTTTAACATATTTTCAGGTGAGAAAGTAGTCGTGTAAATTTCAAATATCTGGTTTATCAAGACATCACATATTTGCAAAAGTGCGCTGATGTTTTCAGAGACGTCTCTTACCCACCAGCTCGATAGGGCTTTAGAGCGTGATGTCATGGGAGGAGGCGTGGTCACGATTTTTGGTCGAGCCGCCATGTTAGTAGGCCAAACAAAGGGCTACAGGAGCGAAAGCAGATGGAAACATCAGCTATGGCTTGCTGTGTTGTCGATTGCAGTGTTAGGTGATAGCACGATAGGGAAAGAAATAAGCTGGAAAATGGGCTCTATTTTTACTGTTTCCCCTCCTGGAAGCAACGTGAGGGATCTCATGTATCTGATGTTACCAAACGAAGATGTCAGGCTTGGAGAGCAGCGGTGAGACGAGCTGATATCGAGTTCTCTGTCATCATTTTTTGTTGGTGTGTTCTCCACATCTTCATTCCGATAAGTTCTAAAGAAATTCGTATTGCTCTTTATAGGCTTTTAGTTTTATTTTCAATGCGCTGAGGTCATAGAAAATTAGAACAAACAGCCTAATGTCTCTTGGCATCCAGGCGCAAGCAGTCTCTTTGTCTTTTGTGCTGATTTTAAGCATGGTTCTGGCAGACCTCCTTCCAACACAGTGTGTTTGTTTTGATTTGTGGCTTTCTAACATGGCACCGCGATCCCACAATGCACTGCGGCGTGACATCAACTCTAAAGCCCTATAGGGCACACACAAACACACAGTGTTGGAACGCCGATTACAAGATGCTTAAAAGCAGCTCAAAAGAGAATGGACTGTATAGAGACCGATTGCGTCCAGAGGCAAAGCAGCGGTACTTGCAGAAAATAGCGTGCATTGGAAATGTGGACCCGTATGAAACACGGCCGTGGAGTAGAAACCCTGAAGACCAACCGCTACTGACGTAGCCTGATATATTTTCGTACCTTGTCTGTGGAGTCAGCGCGTACAAGTCGTCATTCAAACAAAGGTAAATCAGCTCGAGTACTGCGAGTGAAACGCGTTTGATTTCCCTGCAAACATTCAGATTAGTGCAGCATAAATTCATTCATGAGGGGAAATTACAGTGAGAACATGTGGAGGCTGTTAGGTGGATAACATAGTGAGTTCAGTGCATTGATGAGACATTGTCCTGAAGGATTTAGTTATTCCTTATGGTTAAAGAAATTGCACTAATTTATTCATATTTATTATAAATAATCCTAATTATACATCTTGCTTCCATGTTTGTATCCTGTGTCACTAAAAATACATTTTATTTTAGTTTTATACATTGATCAATGACCTGCAGAATCTCCTTATCATATTAAGTGATTCATAATTGTCACTTTATGCTTTCTCCATCTCTAAAGTGATGACATCCTTGCATTACATACTTTAGGTTCATTTTCTGCAGGCAGGTTTCTGACAGAGAACAGGCAGATTTACACTATAACATGCAGCGTTCTATAGATGGACACATAAAGAAATGAAAAATCACATGTATGTGCTAACTTTCTAAACACTTTGTTACATTTATGATAAAGTAGATTAAACACATTTACGTCGGCCTTGGCTCATTAGTTCTTGTCTTTAAATGAACTTTGTCTGTGTGTGTTTCAGGTCCTGCACTCTCAAAGGCTGAATGAACCAGTATTGCAGCCATGGGTCACTGTGAGCATCACAGGGAAGGTTGAAGCCGCCCACTGCAGCTGTATGGCCGGAGTCGCAGAGACCTGCAGCCATGTCGCTGCTCTTCTGTTTAATGTAGAAGCAACAGTGTTGATCCGTGGCACAAGGACTGTTACAGATTGTTGGGTCTGTGTTTCCACAAGCCCCGCTAATTCTAGAGACTTATTCATCATGAAGAAAACAAGACAGTCGATCGATCGATTATTTGCGCAAGGGAGGCCTCGTCTGTGTCCACCACGAAAATGACCCCCAGATCTGACCTCCTCCTGCTACCTTTTATTGAGAGACAGTTCACACAAAACACGTCAGAACAAAGCCACGCCCCCTTGGTTCTAAGACAAAGCATTTTATGTATATGTGTGAACTTCTGTAAGAATGTGTGTGTGTGTGTGTGTGTGTGTGTGTGTGTGTGTGTGTGTGTGTGTGTGTGTCAGACCTCCTGCTGACCAAAGGGTCGAAAACCCAGGAAGCTTACATCAAAAGAAACAGATCTTTCAGATAGGATGTATCTACAATAAAACCTCCCCCAGCACAGAGTGGTTGGAGAGGTGGTCAGGATCAAAGGAATGGCTTTGATCCTACTGCTTAAACTAAGACTGTACAAATTTAAGAAACACAATGGCAACATTCAACAATTAGACTTAACATAGATGAACCTGCATACTGGGTTTTGCTGGGTAATGTGACCAAGATACAGCCAGAGGTTGGCCATAAGATAGACTTCTCCTCTTCAGCTGCCTAAAAAAAGGCTCTTGATCAAAACATAAACAGACCATCTGTAGTGACAAGTAAAAGGAGCCGTCCTCAAAAAAGAAAAATCCCACCTGCTACTTTGTGTCATGAACCGAAGTTCAGCGCACAAGCTGGACCCAGAAGCAGAGCCAACACACACAGGAGTACGAGAAAATAAACTTTATTTTAACTGAAGGTGTCCCGGGAGGGTAGAAGGAAAACACGCGTGAAACTAGAGAAACCAAGGGACCGGGAGATGAGTCGCGCAGGAACGCCAAAAACGGGACTGTGGGAGGCTGCAACAGAAAAAGGAAAAGAATTATTGGGGCGCGGGAATAGCAGCATACGTGGGGGAAGAGTATGAGTCTTACGATGACAGCGAGGCCGTGGGAGCCGGAGGGAGGGTGAGGGTCCGCGGGGGAGCTCCAGGAAAGTCGAGGTGGCGAGTACTGAAGGCGATCCAAATTCCAGACGGGCAGGTGGACAGGCAGGTGGCTCAAAAAACACGCCGAGTTGTTATCTGAGTGCACAGGACAGAATTAGCACTAGTTCAGACAGATGAGTTTTCACAATCGCTTTCCCGCAGGTGTACGTTACCGCTGTGAGACGACTACGGACTGGCGTGGAGCAGCAGGCTGGGCTGGATCAAATAGTCCACCTGATGATCGCCTGGGATGGGGTGCAGGTGTGGAGTTAACAGCCACGCCCGTGGGCGTGGGCATCCCATCAGCACCTCGGATGCCGGGCCGCGGACCATGACACTTTGGAGCAGTTGTCACTGCTATTGGATACTTTGCTGGAACACAGTAAAGCTGTGGGTTGTGGGAATGACCCATAATGTTTTATCTAGGGGTCTAGATTTATGCCTGTAGTGCACTGCCGTGTAAATAATTTGCATTTACTGAATATCTACTGACTGAGTCCCACTGTTCAAAAACTGAATAAAGAAACAAACTAATTTTTGCCTCTTTTTTTTTTATTAAAACCACTTTATATAACATCACATCAGTAACAGTGTAGAATCCATGTCATTTATAGTTTACAAATGACAAAATGTTTACACCAAATCATGAGTGTTTACATGATATCACCCACTACTAACATTACTTTATTTACTGTATCTTTTGAAAAAAAATACCGCTATTTATACAGCACAAGACTTAAGAACATTTAACAGGAGCAGGTTTCATTCTTCTCTGGTTTTATTATCACACTGTTCACCAAACGCAGCAAACCTTCACCATCTTATCCTGAAGGGTCACCTCTCCACCCTCACATGGAAGAAGTAATCTGATTGGCATGGTGGTATGTTGGAAGCAGGTCCCTTGAGTAGCGCTGGAACTCAGTCACGATGTTTCATCCATTTCATCGGCTGGTTTGCTGCAATAATGCCAAATAATTAGCAACTCTATAAATAGAAGGTAGTTCTGCAAAATCACTCAGTAGGATGTTTGTTCTAATTTGCTATGAGCTCAGAGCGCATAGAAAATAAAACTAATAGGCTATAAAGAGTGATAGGAACATATTTAGAACTTACCGGAATGAAAATGTCTGGAGCACCAACAGATATTTGGAGATGGAAGAGAGCTGCACGTCAGCTCCTCTCACAGCTGCTCTCCAGGCTAGACGCCTTCGTTTGGTAACATCCGATACACGAGCTGCCTCATGTTGCTTCCAGGTTGGGAAAGAATGAAAAGATAAACCCTGTTGTGCCTTCGCTCCCTTTTCACTTGCGCTTTGTTTAGACCCCCAAAATGGCGGTCTAAACCAGCGTGATGTCACAGGGGTGGGCGTGGAAAGGATTTTGGCCTGATGCGCCATTTTCCAGGACCAAACAAAGCGCAAGCGAAAAAGGAGCACACAGCTATGGTTCTTCAATGCTGGCTGCAATGTTCGATCACACGACCGGCACGGGAATAAGCCTAAAAAGGTTTTGTCTTTTTATTCTTTCCCAACCTGGAAGCAACATGATAAGATAAGATAACCTTTATTAGTCCCACACGTGGGAAATTTGTTTTGTCACAGCAGGAAGTGGACAGTGTAAAAGTTATATAGCAAAAATTAGAATACGACAAGAATAAAATACTGTACCCAACTGTACAGAATAGAATAAAATAAAATACTATATACAGTAGAATAAATAGAATAAAATATACAATAGGATAAAAATAGAATACAAATGCTTTATACAACTGAGTAAAAATACTACATGGCGGACCTTACAAAACGAAGGCGTCTAGCCTGGATAGCAGCCGTGAGACGAGCTGATATCCAGTTCTCTTCCATCTCCAGATATCTGTTGGTGCTCCAGACATTTTCACTCCGGTAAGTTCTATATATGTTCATATCACTCTTTATAGCTTAATAATATTATCGTTGGGGCTCTCGGAGGTTGTAGAAATTGCGAACAAACATAGAATTAAGTGACGGTGCAGACATACGTGCTATGTAACGATTCACTAATTCTTTCGCACAACTGTAGGGAAGCCTGCCTATGAAATGAATCACACAAATCCAGACTGGGTACCAACGTTACACACAGTAGCGGTTTTTGATACAGGCGACACGGGCGGTTGCCCGGGGTGGCATTGTGGTGGGGGGCGGCATCACGGGCATTGGCAAAAAAAATAAAAATAAAAAATTGCTCGTACTCATGCTGCCCCGACATTAGCCAGCGCATATTGTGAATGGCATAGGCACCAATCGGTTTTCTATCGGCCATTTGCTGGGAGTAAGGGCGCCCTCCGTTTGCGAGGTGCACCTGCTGCTTGCAGCACAGGGAGGAGAGGGCGGGGGATTCTCTGGCTGGAGCAGCATCTAATAACCAACTAACTAATAACTAACAATATTAATAATTTCTACAGAAAACTAATTTAGCTCTTCTAGATGCATAAACTTCATCACACAAGTAAACACAGCCTGATTGGAAATGCGGCATAGGTAGGAACAACCAGTCTTGTAGTCGTCCCCATTCACTCTCCAACCAATGATCACCTTCCAGCTGGAACTTACATAAACATAAAGGAAAGGAAAAACTCAATGCATCATGGGAATCCCCCAGCAGCCTACGTCTATTGCAGCATAACTAAGGGAGGATTCAGGGTCACCTGGTCCACCCCTAACTATATGCTTTAGCAAAAAGGAAAGTTTTAAGCCTAATCTTAAAAGTAGAGATAGTGTCTGTCTCCCGAATCCAAACTGGAAGCTGGTTCCACAGAAGAGGGGCCTGAAAACTGAAGGCTCTCCCTCCCATTCTACTTTTAAATACTCTAGGAACAACAAGTAGGCCTGCAGAGCGAGAGCGAAGTGCTCTAATAGGGTGATATGGTACTACAAGGTCATTAAGATAAGATGGGGCCTGATTATTTAAGACCTTGTATGTGAGGAGCAGGATTTTGAATTCAATTCTGGACTTAACAGGAAGCCAATGAAGGGAAGCCAAAACAGGAGAAATATGCTCTCTCTTTCTAGTCCCTGTCAGGACTTTTGCTGCAGCATTTTGCATTATGCATGTATTTTTTAAAAAGTGAACATCTACAGCTGCAGTGTTGAAAAAAAATGTGGTTGAAAAATGTGGTTGCACCTAATTTTTGTGTTGATACACCTAAGAAAAAAAGTTAGGTGCTGAAACTTAAATGTTTCAGATCTGTTGCGTCTTCAAAAACCAAAATGAAATCACTGAGCCTCACACAGGAATATTGTTGCTACTTGTTTTACTGAACCTTCTTTTTAGTCACATGTTCACAACACCAGTGTCCATTCACTGCCTCCTACAGGACACTCTCTTCTTCCACCTTTGTACAGGACATTCACGTAACGCAGCACCGATGCTGCCTCACCTGGCATTACCAGTATAGCAACACACTATTATCACACTCATTCTGTGTGTTCTTCAGATGAATAACATGAACTTCAGATGTCTGTACTTGTAATTAATAACCTCTATGCATACGCAAACAAATATATTTATATGAACAAATAATTCTTTACAATACCACAAGATCAAACAGATTTAAATATCAAACAAAGAAAACACAAAATCCAGTTTCCAAATGGAGATGTTTGTAATTAAGGTGAACAAATCCAATTCGAGGCTTTCAGTTTCATTTCACAGGAACAGCTTTGCCTCTGTTTTACCTGCAGGTTCACACATGGAGAGAAATTTGCCTCGCATAGAAATCTGTGTATGCTTTGGAACTCGGTCTCTGTGTGTCTCACTTTATAAGAGAACTCACTTGTCAAAACACAACCTAGATCCAAGTCCAAGAAACAGAACAGTGGGAACAGACCCAGAGACGCTAACAGGATCATGAGCTCTTCACATGTTTAGTTTGTAGAACATAAAGTGTGTAAAGTCACCAAAGTGTAAAACAGAATAAAACATTAAGGCTGAACTTAACTCATTTCAACTGGAGGAAATTTACTCAGTCACACTTCCTCCCATGAACACAAAGGTCCACTGTTTCTGAGTACACCACCTCTGACATCACAGATTCCTCTTCTCTTATTGTTTCTGTTTTGTTTCTTTGATAAGCTTCATCTGAAGTTTCGATCAGCTGATGTTACATAAACAAACTGATTTAAAAACAGACAGGTTTTTAGTTTCACTTTGACATAACTTCCTGTTTTCATGCACAATCAGAGAAAAGAACGTTCCTTGAGTTTGGGAGAACATCTTAATATTTATATATGTTATTTATACTATGAAGAGTATTTAAAGGTTTTTAACATTGGAGTGAAACTGTGACTCCAGCCACCCATGAAACACCAACCATGTGAGACTCAAAGCTGCCATTACTGATCCAATCACATGTGCTGAGGTTGTGACTGTGGACAAACACAGCCTCTCATAAACTCTTTGATCATGTGTTTCACAAAAGGAACAGAACACAAAAACACAGACTCACCACTGAACATCCCCACCAGTGACTGTGTCCACAATACACTGCATGCTGCTCACTTCCACTAACGATGAATGTACTGCATCATTAGAGCCCTTCATGTTTCAACAAAGTGGCCACGCGTGCACATACAACAGTGAGATCACATGGCAGACAAGAAAGAAAAGAAACATGCACACAAAATTATTCTTGAAAAAAAGAAAAACAGTTGGGTGATTTTTGTTATTGTTAAAAGCTGTCAGACTTTATCTGGCACAATATAAAGAAGCAAATCACCTAAATCACAAAGAGGAAATTTAGTCAGTTACTCTCCTGTACTCTGATTACAGTCATGTATGTTTTCTCTGTGTGTGTTTGTGCTGCTTCTTTGTCCAAACAAACTCACTGGTTCTACATAAAGAACAAAGATTTGCTCTCTGTGGCTGCAACACAACTTAAAGACCTTTTTTTTTACTGTCTGTTTTGTTTTTGTTTCTCTGTGTATGGACAGATCAAATCAATTTCCCATATTGATACAATAAAGTTACCATTAACTCAACTCACTGAGACACACTGGCAAATCAATCAATAAAGCAAAGGTGGACAAAGTTCTGCAGAACAGCTGCACAGGAGCTCATGACCTTTGACTTTATTCATTAAGATCAAGTTTATCTCAATTCTCAGAGTGGAGGGTTGTCTCTACATTTCCCTGTTTCCTCGGAAAAGTTCATTTCCTGTTACTGTAAAACCTGCTTTACCTGTTAAATGGCACGTCAAAGTGAAACATAAGTCAGTTGTTGAGCTGTCTGGCACAGAGGTCAGTTCAACAACAGATTGACTTCTTACAAATTGCTTTGTAAAAGCAGTAGGTTCCTTTTGACCTACAGAGGAAGCCGATGGATTAAACCAATCTCACACTTTTTATCTTCATATGGATGTTTGTTCATCCTGATGATCAGAAGAGTGTTTGAGGATTTAACACATCTCTTAAGAACAACAGTAAGTGTTTGCTGTCTTTTTCTAAAATCATCTTCAGTCAAACTTTTTAGGTAAAAAGTTTCAGTTGTCATGGTTACAGTTCAGTTAGCTTCCACCCACAAAAATGTTTGAACAGAAAAACTGTTTCAAAAACAATTGAGACAAATTTTAAAATGTCATTCAATTTCTACTGTCATTCAATTTCTACTGTCATTCAATTTCTACTGTATGTTAACCCTGTAAACCCTGAAACATGAAATTTCTAGAAAATTCACATTTTATTGGTCCAACATATCAAACGTCGAACCAACACGACTTCTTCTTCTTCTGTATCAGGTGTTGAATCTGAGATTGAAGAGTTGAGTTTGAACACGCAGCTGAACAACAGGTCACGTGGAACAATATTCCACGTGACCTGTAGGTCACGTGTAGGACATTTGTAGGACCTGTAGGACATTTTGAGATCGAGCAAATCGTTGAAGAACAAATTTTGATCTTTATTTAAACCTTAAATTTAATCTGATGTGTTCAGGTTTAAACTCAGGTTTAGTTGTTCAGTGAAAATACCAACAGACTCAGAACAAACTAAGAGTCAGATCAGCAGAAACAGAGAACACGGACATGTCTGCTGTAACTGCGTCACTCTGCTCCACGCTGATGTTTGTCCTGTTCGTCTCTGCAGGTGAGATTTAACTCTGAGATAAAACAGGAAGTTTTGGCTGTTTAGTAAAAATATTTCCCTGAGACTTATTTTCATATTATTTCAGTTTTTCTGTTTGTGACGATGAAACAAGAATCAAACTGCCGTCAGAAACAAAACGTTCTTCTGCTTCAGCGACTGAAACACAAACTGTTCCTACATGACGACACATGAGAGGTTCTGATTTTGTTCTGTGGAGATCGTTCAACAACTGAACACTAAAACTTTTCTACTTCGTTTGTTGTGACGCACTTATTTCTGCACATCCTCAGTCCAACCTACCAAACGTCACTCTAACGCGACGTCCTCACGAGACACGGAAGAGTTTGAACCGCAGCTTTAACTTTATTTAAACCTTAAATTTAATCTGATGTGTTCAGGTTTAAACTCAGGTTCAGTTATTCAGTGAAAACACCAACAGACTCAGACATTTAGAACAAACTAAGAGTCAGATGAGCAGAAACAGAGAACATGGACATGTCTGCTGTAACTGCGTCACTCTGCTCCACGCTGATGTTTGTCCTGTTCGTCTCTGCAGGTGAGATTTAACTGATAGAAACTAAACTGAGTTTATTTCTGAGATAAAGAGTCTCAGTCTGGTTTACATGCTGATTAGATTTCTCTAAGAAGTAGTTTATTACTCATTCAGTGTTGCGATCGACACAAAGCAGGGTGGAGTCTGTGTGTTGGTGCAGTTTGCAGCACAGACACAAAGAAGTGTAATGTGTGTGTCAGTGTGATGTGTTGTAGTGTCAGGAGTCAGGATGCAGCTACAAAGCTTCTTGTTCAGTGTATACAAACAGCTGTAGCTCCATAAAGGCAGCATGCAGAGACTCACAGTGTCTTATAATGAGAGGCTGCTTTCTCTCACACATTATGTTCACTTATTATCAGCACATGTTGTTGTTTGTGGAACAGAGTTATTCTAGTTTTTTCTCATTAGTTTGAGTTTTTATTCCATCTGGACTTTTTGTGTTTAGTTCAGTTTAGTTTCCAGATGATTTTCTTCTTTTTCAGGTTTGATTATTTATTGCTTGAAGAGTTTTAATAGTTTTATTCTTTTTTCATTCTTACTGTTTGGAGGTTTGTGTCAGAGGCCAGATTCAGGAGCATCAGTACAGCTGTTACAATAAAAAGCAGTGACTCAGTCTGACAGACATCCAGAGTCTCAATGAACTCGTCCATCAACAACATTTTATCAAACTAACAGATATATTTTTATTTGTGTTTGTTTCATTTTCAAAGTTCATCTCCTCTCTAACTTTGGCTTCATTTCTAATGATATAAATGAAACAATGAAAATCTGAACATGTTCAGCTCGGCCTCCTGTCTTTGTGTCAGAGTCTCCAAAGCAAACATGACAGCAGCTCACTGCCATCTTCAAACCTTCCCTTTCACTCTTGCTGCTGTCCTTCTGTCACAAATCAGCCCTGATGAAGATGCTCGGGATCAGGTGAGGAGGAGGAGAAGACTCGCTGTGGTGACGCCTGAAGGGACACAAGAAGAAACACAATCAAAGATCATCATCTAATAACAGAAGAAAATCTTTTATTGTGTGTTTCTGATTGGCTGCTGTAGAAGTGAACAGTTGTACTTTGACCTTTAACCTCTCTGCTCTGTGCTGTTTCCTCTTTCAGACCAGAAAAACATCCCAGCTGAGTCTGGACAGGACGTCACTCTGACATGTCGAGCTGCAAACAACAACATCATAGTTGTAAAGTGGAGCAGAGCTGACCTGGGAGATGAATATGTGCTTTTGTACCGGGATGGTTACTTTGTTCCAGACAACCAGCATCCATCTTTTAAGAACCGGGTGGATCTGCAGGACAGACAGATGAAGGATGGAGACGTGTCTTTGATTCTGAAGGATGTGACCATTAATGATGCTGGAACATACGAGTGTTGTGTTGTCCAGCGAGTGGGAGGACCTATGACTCTAATCAACAGCACCAACCTGACAGTTGTTGATCCTCCAGGTGAGTGAGTAGAGTTGAGTGTGTGTGTGATCAGAGGTGAAGCTGCTTCCTGGTTGTTGATGTTGGTTTCTAAAGATGTTGTTGATGAGACTGTAGAAAGCAGCTGGTCTGAGTGATGTGATCAGAGTGCAGTAGATAATGTCTGACAGCAGTTTGAAGAGGAAATGGATTCTGTTCTGTTCTTCACTCATCATGTGTGAATGTGTGCGTGAATGGGTGGATGACTGGATATGTAAAGCGCTTTGGGGTCCTTAGGGACTAGTAAAGTGCTATATAAATACAGGCCATTTACCATTACCTACCTGACAGCTGACACCTCACACCTGTTTCTCACCTGCAGGTCAGACAAGAGGACAAGATGAAGATAACAAAGATGGAGGGAAGGAGGATGGATCTGTTGGACTGATCGTTGGTCTGACAGTTCCTGCAGTACTTCTTCTTGTTTCTGTTGTTGGTTTCCTGATCTACAGAAGCTGTAAACTGAATCCTGCTGATCCACATTAAGCAGCATCTTCAGCCTCCACAGCATGAATGTGAGTCAGATGACAAACACAAAGAAAGATAAATAAATGATGGTGAACATCCAGCAGACGCTGTAGAAAGCTGGATGTTCAGAGTCTGATGTTATTTCTCTGCTGATCATCATGTTCAGACTCAGACCAACAGTGTGTGTCTGTGCTGTCTGTCAGTGACTCTGAACTACAGTTTATTCATCTTCAGACTGTTCATGAGATTTACTGACACAAAGTCAAACTGTGTTACAAACACACATGAATTTCTGATCTCAGAGTCAGTGAGTGTTTTTGTGTTGGAGCTTCAGGTTCAGCTGTTTGTAAGAACTTGTTCTGTGAGAGATGAACAACACAGACCTGAGATCAGCTGCTACACACACTGAATGAAGTGACAACACAAACGCTGTGTGATGATCTGAGTGTAGATGAAGGTCTGTGGATTATAGACGATCAATAATCTGCCTGCTTGTGTTCAGGATCATCGATCAGTTACAAATGAACGAGCTTTGACTCAGTTTGGATGTAGAAATGTTGTCCAAGTCAAACTGAGCTCTTTGTGGAAGTAGAACAATCGTGGGAGACCATCAGCATTTACCTTCATGTTGATCCTCCAGGTGAGTGAGTAGAGTTGAGTGTGTGTGTGATCAGAGGTGAAGCTGCTTCCTGGTTGTTGATGTTTGTTTGTTGTATGGATGAGCTGGTGGATGTCAGAGGTAGACAGATGTTTCTCCAGCTGTTGTCTTTGTGGCTGGTAGTCTAGAGTTGTAGAGCAGCATTGTTTGGGTAAGGTTAGAGCAGAAACAAAGACATTTATGAATCCGTCTCTTTTTCTCTACAGAATTCTGACAGTTCTGTATTTTTATGGCTTCTTTTAAACTTTTCTTTCTAAGACTCACACCTAACCTCCTGAGTTTTTTTCTTCCTGTGTTTTTGTGATGTGTAGGGCTTTTTTTCTTTAAAAATTATACACAAGCTTAAGATGCTGTTGGAATCACATTGACAGTCTGATGCTGTCTTGCTTAAATAAATGTTGTAGGTAAATTGATGGCGACTCTTGGGCTTTACTTCTGTGTCTAAAATAGTTTTAGTTATAAATCAGTGACTGTAGAAAACATGGACGATGCCACAGCTGCCCAAAAATGAAGCCAAAACATCTCTATCACCCTCTCTTTTCTGGCTGAAGTATGGGTCATAAACCCCGCCTCCTCCATGTTGGCAGATGGACTTGCGGTCAAGCTAAAATAAATTAATTACCGTCCTTAGCTAGGTAGCTAGCTATCTAAGATGAGCACTCGGTTATCGGGAGAAAACTTGTTTTGTAAAGGTCGTTTAGGTGAATGAACCCTGACTAAAGAAATCAAGCGAAACGGCTGCTCAGTCACTAATTATCGTTACTGTACTTTTAATACAAGTATTATACTGTAAAGGCAACAGGCTGGACTCTGCTTCAGCTCCTGTGCAGAGCTGAATATTAAATATGTGCAAACAACAGCATGTTTTCAGTCTCTTGCCCAGTGTTGGGACTAACGCGTTATTAAGTAACGCGTTACAGTAACTACGTTATTATTGTGGTAACGAGCACGGTAACTAGTTATTATGCCAAAACCAGGAACGCGTTACTCGTTACTGGGATTTAGATAGGGTCGTTATTCGTTACTTCGTGTGGTGGCTATCTTGGAGCTTCCACAGATTCAATAACATTAGCAAGTGGTGGAGGCCAGCAGGTGGATGAGGGAAAGTGGAGGCAAGAGGAGAGACCCTAGGGTTGCCAACTCCCTGAAAAATAAATAAGGGACACCTCGTGGCCAGGGCCGGGCAACCCAGTTGTCTTCACCCTTCCCAGTGTGGTAGCTCTTTTTTTTGGGTGTGAAATTATTTTTTAACCATTTGACTTGAATTTGATTTAAGCAGATGCATATTCTTTGTGATATGACCATATGGGAAACAAATGATCATTTATTTTTAGCTCAAAATGACAACATTAACACAGTAAAACAGGTCTCTTTCTTAAACAGAAGCCTGTCATGCTTAACTTTTGAGAATATAAGTAAATCTTTCTTTAAAAGAACTCTGTCCTGCTTAACTTAAAATTATATAAATTAATAGAAAGCAATAGAACAAAAATATTCTTGTAACAGTGCACATATAGTGCATTTAGTACAATTGGCTTCAGTTGAGGTATTATTTCAGCTTTTCTAAAGCTAATCAGCTGCTCCTGTTTGTAAACCCACTTGTTCCCATGATTACGCATCTTAACTCGTCATCATTATTCATCTATGTATTACTTTTATGTATTAGTGATTTATTTGTTGTAATCATCTATCCTTGCAGTTGTTTATTACACAAAATAAATTATATTATCACACTTCTGGCCACATAGCGCTGATATTCACTGCACATGCCCATATTGACCTTAACCAGAGGGTTTAAAAAAAACAAACCAGTGTTTACATACCATATCTGCTTCTGCCATGGCCTGGTGGACAAAAAATTGGTTAAGGGTTCCCCGAGCTTTCACGCCCCTCATGTTCTTCTTGTGCCCACCATTAGAAGCATGCCTATGGAAAAAGTGCGCCGGCACACAGTGCAGTGCGCTTTATAGGTGTTATGGTGACCTTTTCCAGCCAGGTGTTTTCCTTTTCCCATTCCTCCCTGTACTTTTGCAGCCTATTTTTCTTTCTCTGAGGGGAACAAACATTGCTGCTCTAATGCTGGGCTTACACTGTGCGAGTTTTGGCCCATTTTGAGCCGATTTCTGAGTCATGCGACCGATTTGGTGATCGGCCCAATTTTGGCCTTCATCGTGCATCGTGTAGTATACGTGGGGTAACGAGAAGCGATTAACACCTCGAGCAGCTCCCGATCATCAATCGCTCGTGAGCCGCTCACACTGCTCACGCGCAAACACGTAAATGTCGGTGAAAAAGATGGAGCAGCTCGGCTGTGCGGCGTGTGATCTGGACACAAGCGATGGAGGCACAACTTGTAGAACTTTGGAAAGCTCATCCGAGCCTTTTCGATGTGGCCTCACAAAATTATCACGACCACAACAACCGTGAAAATAGTTGGATTTACACTGCTGCTCAATCACAGCTGCCCGATCAATGTTTTTCATTAGCAATTTAGCAAAGTTGATGGTGGTGGTGTGTCTGTGTGAGTGAAAGACAGAGAGAGAGAGCAAGCGATAGAATTTCTGTTATAACCTTCATTTTATGGAGGCACAGTGTGAGCACTCAGGTCGCATCAGAGCATCGGGTGAGACCCTGCATCGTGACCTACCAACTTCTAACCCCTGCGAGTCAATCGTGCAGTTTGAAAATCGCAGTGTCTGCCCAGCTTTAGGTGTACTGTCGTCCGAGACTTGCACCGCAGTGTCGGCGTTTGTTTCCCTGTTGGCCATGCTTCTTGTTGTGGTCATCTGTTGTCTTCCGGTATTTTCTCCGTAAGCGACCTTTCCTCGACCAATGAGATGAGCGGTAATCTGACTTGTCATACTCGAATTGTCATAAGTGTGCTGTCAGCTCATTGGTCACAAAGCAGGAGAGGGGCTGGGAATTATGTTTTCAAACAAAGCGTTAATTCCATTAAAAGTTATAGACTACTTTTGATTCTCACTGTATTACGGGACAAAGTGCGTCCCTTATTAGCTCAATACGGGACGTGTACTTTTGTTTCTAAATACGGGACGATTCCGTTTTTTAAGGGACGGTTGGCAACCCTAAGAGACCCGAAGCGGCCGCCTGTCCGAGTGTCAGGTGAACTGAACTTCAGGTAAGAAGTTATAACCTGCAGTCCATCTGGGTCAGATATGAACCCAGTTTAGTTGGAGCTTATTTTCGTTATGCTGACTTTTTCATACTGCATGCTAGCTAGCATGAAGGAGTTTCTATACAGCTGGGTGGGTGCTAAGAAATACTTTCTTATTCTCATTTAAAATGTCTAGCTTTTAAAAAATAATTATCTGATTCTTACAACAAATGATTGATAGATTGATACATATATACCATCAAGACAGTGTACATCACTGTCACAACAGTGTTTGTTTTCATTCAAAGGCTTTATGGTTTTTCCTATAATGGTGGGCCGGTCTCTAGTCAAAACGCCCGGGCTAATTTTTTTGTCCCAGTCCAGCCCTGTATGCAGCTCATCTGCAGTCTGGTGTTACCTACATCTTCCTATTCAGAAGGCAGAATTTCCGAGTTCTGAGTACAATCGAAAGCACCATGACTGCAGTTTTTGTGTTGGATGTAAAAAGCGCACATCACGCTGTAATGTAGGCTAGAATCATGGCGGTGGTCAATGACAGTCCAGGTGTGGGATTTCTCTCGTGGAAATGTGCACATTATTTTTTCCTTTCTATTGGTAGGTGGCACAGTGCACTTGTGGCAAGTAAGCAAGCTAGAAGACTGGCAAAGTTATGGAAGCAACACATTAACAAGAGAATTCTGAGTAAAACCAAAGTTACGTTCCCTAGTAACTAGTTACTTTGAAAGTAACGAGTAACTTCAAGTAACTGAGTAACTTTTGATGGAAGTAACTAGTAATGTAACTAAGTTACTAATTTAAAGTAACTTACCCAACACTGCTCTTGCCACATCTGTAAAGACAGTAACACCATTTTTTAAGCTTGTACTTCAGTAACTCCTCATTAATCAGGAACTATGGATTAAACTCTAGAACTGAAAAAATGTAGGAGAAGAACTTCAGATCCTGAGTGTGTGGGACAAAGAAGGATCAGCTTCATTTCAGACTTGAGAGATAAAATTTATATTTCAGTTTGTGATGGTTCTGTTCTCTTTGTGATTACAGGAGCTGCCCTCAGATTCAGACCTCAGCACCACCCAGTGACAGCAGACAGATCATCCAACATGTTCACATGTTAACTGCAAAATGAACTGATGAAAACAGTACAAAGGTTAAAGTACCACATGTGCTGTCAGTGAAAGCTGCAGCTGTTTTAGTGATAAAGTTAAACACAAAGTCAAAAGGATTAATCACGCATGTAACTGTCTCACTATATATCAGCATTAACAGGACCTCAGTTTGGTGTTTCACAAAGCTGCTGATCTCAGACCTGCACAGCTTCCGTTTTAAACACTTGATGTACTCAGCTGCATGAAGAGCACATCTGAGTTTCTCTGACACAATTAAATAAAACCTGATGAAGGTCAAAGGTCATCACTTGTATGTTTAACTGCAAACTACAAACTTGTCATCTGGAATTCTTTCACAGTTTTTTGCAGATAGTGTGTTATTTACCATAAAGTGATGCAGAGTTATTCATACCAGAGTAACCAGAGAGGATCATATATTTTTAAATGTATAACTTTCTACAGGACTGAATATATTATGTTTATGTAAAAGTCTGGAGCCTCTGGGGAGTATCCGAGTATTTATAACATTACACAAAGCAAAGGTCTCCATCACAGTGTTCATGAAATGCTGGGTTTATCCATCTCCTGGGGCGGGCCTACAGAGGAGTGCTGAAGATGTCCCTGTGAGGGAGCTGCTGGTGAAGATCATGAGTCCTGCTTGATCAATGCGAAGAGTTTCAGTCTTCCTGGTGTTTCTTAAATGAAGCCTCTTTCAGTGGGTCAACAGAACTTCTGGCACAGGACAGCTGTGATGAAAGAAAGGGAAGAAGTTTCTCCAAACCTCTGGACCCAGAAACCCAGCTTGGTCCTGATGGTCTCCCTCACTAGTTTCTCTCCAGGGTGAATGTAGCTGTTGATATAATATGGACTCTATTATTAAATGAAAAGAACAAATTAGACTACACTACTGAAACCTTCTGCTGCTGTTTTTAAAGTCTCCATGTTACCAGGCTGTAGAGATTTAAACAGTTTTAGATCCATTACACTCACAGTCTTATGTTAAAATCTCAAAGGACAGCGTTATATTTTTGATATTAACAATAACTCTGGGCTTCTGTGGCGTGTGCAAAAAAAACCCCTAAGAGGTGCTGAATCCTTCAATAACACAGACTATTAGAGTAACAGGTTTGTAGCATCGCTAACTAGCTAGCAACAAGCCTCAAACACATTGCATATAATAGCAGCAATGAGAATAAAGAAAATAACAATTAAACAGGAATATTTCTATCACACCAATGATATTTAAAGGTAATAAAAAAAAACTATATTTACAGTTGTTCACACAGGATTAACCTGAGTGACCTGTTCCTGGACCGTTTCTTTAACAACTGTTATAGATTACAGGAAGTCTCTGGCAGTGTTGCTGAATCTGCCTGAGCAAGATCAGACATGGATGGAGTGCTTCAACTGAGACCTGCGGTTTTTCTTTTCTGGTTGGCGAGTGGAGAATCACACAGGGTGGTCTGCAAAGAGCTTTAGGATGCCTCCTCCCACTGTTCACTGCATCGGCCATCCACAGGGTTTGCAGGGCTGGCTCAATCGACAGCTGCCACACCACTAAGATGTTTTCAGAAATATGTAAGCAGGCGATGGTGGATGCTATATTACTACTAGTATAATACTTGTAACTCTGTAGCAGACAACAGTTTGATAAAGTGCTTTCTATACGTTTCAAAGATATTTAGTTTAAATGGCCTGTATTTATATAGCGCTTTTACTAGTCCCTAAGGATCCCAAAGCGCTTTACATATCCAGTCATTCACACACACATTCACACACTGGTGATGGGAAGCTACATTGTAGCCACAGCCACCCTGGGGCGCACTGACAGAGGCGAGGCTGCCGGACACTGGCGCCACCGGGCCCTCTGACCACCACCAGTAGGCAACGGGTGAAGTGTCTTGCCCAAGGACACAACGACCGAGACTGTCCGGGGCTCGAACCGGCAACCTTCAACCTTCCGCTTACAAGGCAAACTCCCAACTCTTGAGCCACGATCGCCCCTATATAGTTTATATATTTGATATAATACAGCACATGTGTATGAATGCCCAGTGTATTATAAATACCAAATGTGCATACTGAGTATTCTAAATTAATCTGTTACATGTATTTTCACATTAAATTGGTCGGTGTCTGGTTTTCGGCACAAGATACTAACATAAGTTGAGGCTGAATTCCAGTGCGTCATAGGAACTGCCTCTAGCAAGATACTAAAAACATTCTACGTTGATTCTAGAGGTGCAGCCCACGTTACCTTCCACATTTAACTTTGTTTAAGACTGGCTTCTGTGGCAATAAGATAGTAGAAAATTTCTAAGTTGCAGCCAAAAGGTCAGCATATGAAATAGAGGTGAAATAGAGGCTGGCTTGTGGTGCGGTTACGCTTTGAATTATTTCTAAGTTGAGCTCAAAGGGCTCTGTGTGTGTTTCTGTGGGTGAGATGCGCTTTTTGTGTGTTTCATTGGATGAAATATGAACATGGAGACACATTTTAGGATCCAAGGTTGACGCCTAGTGGACCTGTGGAAATTAATTTTGCCCTGGGGTTGGCTCCACCACCGTACGTTGGATGCAGGGTACGGACCAGCGGCGTCTGGAGGTCCAGGCTTATCACCTGAGAGCTGCGGGCCCTCAAACGATAACAGAATTACACTGGAACCGCTGTGTAATCACAGGTTCACATTTATTCTGGACTAGAACAAGACACATTTTGGGATCAAAGTTCTATATTAGTAAAAAGGTTGGATTCCTCGTTTCAGTGGTTGAAATTGTTGATTGCTTTGTGCCTGTCCCCTGACGAGTGTGTGAAAATTAAATAAGAAAGAGGAAAAGAGGGCAATTTGGAGCCACATAGAGATTGACAGGCGTGATTGGGTGTAATACTCTGTGGTGTGAAAAAAGCAGTAAGAGGTGAGTAGTGAAGTGAAATATGCTGGGTTTTGAGTCTGGAGTAGAGAAAGGAGAAATAAAGCGAGAGTGGAGAATTATGGAGAAGCAGAGAGAGGAATGTGTTGTGAGACTGGTGTGCAGTTTGCGCTGTAAAGGTGGGCATGTTGCCTGCTGGTCTATTTCACAGTGATGAAAATGATATTAAATAAATCTCTTAGTGTGTTAATACAGGGGGCTATGGACCTGGACCAACCGCCCCCCACAAGCACAGCGGCCAGAGCAAAATTATAGTAATGGGAACCACACTCAGCAAGAATCAGCAGCTGTGGAAAAGACAGCAGCCAGAATTAGAGGAGAAATTAAGAAAAGTTTTAACACATAAAATTGGGGTTGGAATTTGGGGCCAACGGACTTGTGGAGGTTGGGAAGGCGTCCGGGGCATCGCAACAAAAGGTGAAACAAAAACACACACAAGCAGAGAAATGTGAGAGAAAGGCTCCTTTTAAGGAAACGCCTTGTTGGAAAACAAGCAAAAAGCTAAGGCAGAGAGAGGCTTTGCTGATCTGCAGCTTCACTGAACACACATGAAATTAACTCACCTACAAACGCACACACACGCAATGAAAAGCAGCTTACACTCATGAACACGTGAAGATTATTCAGCAAGGTTAAAGCAGGGAAATTTAACATACACCTGTTTTTAAATGATGAAGTTTATCCATTACTAACAAATCAACTCTCTGGGTTGCAGGACAACAATTTAACTTCAAAAAGAAATTAAAGAGACTGGTATGACCAACCAGTGAGGAATCAACAAATTTAGTGGTTAAGAGTCAAATTGTGAGATGTTTTCTGCTGATTGAACAACACAAGTGAGTTACTGCAGGAAGGAAAATTCTCTTTTGTGAGTTTAATCATGATCTTCAGAATTTCAACATGTACCTGTGTTGTCCTGTCAACTTGGTGGGCTATGAGTGTTTATATTGTGGGAAAAAACAAAAAAGGGGGAGAGAAGGCTGACACAGGGCCTGGCCCGGTGAGTCTCCCCTCTCTGAATAACACAGCCAACACAACATCATTTTCCTGTTCGTCTGTTTTTGTTTTGTTTTTTCTCTTTATGCTTGATTACAGGCTGCTTTGCCGGCCCTGTAATCAAGGAGCCGAGGCTGACCTGGACTCCTGCTCTCCCCTCTACCATCTTCGACGTGACCCTGACCAAACGCTGCAGCAGCTGAACCCACAACAACAACCTGAAAATGTCAACAGTGCTGCAGAAAGGATCTCATGCAGCAGAGACGGAGAGCGCTAAACCCAAGGCCCGTTTCACTACACTTGGGAAATTTCCCAGACAGCTTCAGCTGACAGAGCTGTGACAAGACGCCCATTAAGCCCGAATGAAAAGTGAGGCCGAGCAACATAATGCTGACCTTAATAACCTTAATAAGTATTAATAACTCTGCATTAACTATTATATTACTGGGCATGGATAGTTCAGTAGGTGGAGTGGTGGCCCCATGATCGGAAGGTCGGGGGTTCGACTCCACTGAACGGCTACCCTGAGGTACCCCTGAGCAAGGTACCGTCCCTACACACTGCTCCCCGGGCGCTGCATTGGTGGCTGCCCACTGCTTCACTGGGTGAATGGGTTAAATGCAGAGGAACTATTTCCCCATGGGGACTAACACACACACTTTACTTTATTATTATATTAAGTAGACATTTGAGCATTACACAGCTACATTCTCGCCTGAAAATATCTTAAAAGGTTATTTCGTGACCCAGAAAGGGGTCTGGGGAAAAGGAGGATCCCATTTGTCAGCCGGTTGTCGGAGCCTGTGCGTACTTGTAAGGGCGGCAATGGCGGAGGAGCGCAGCTAAAAGACTTATTACTTTTTCTGGGGTGGTGGTCACGGCTATCCAGACTGACAATTGGGACATTGAATGGCACCTCTCCGGTGGGGAGGGAGCCTGAGATTGTCTAAATTGGAGTCTGTTTTATACCAAATGCAGAAAAAAAATGTTTTAAGAAAGCAATTAAGTTCATGTTCCAAAAAATATAATTGTTTGTTGTTCAGCAGAACAGTGTCCAGTATGTTGGCTGTTAGACTTTGTTGTGTTTGAAAATAAAAGTTGGGCTGATTTTAACATCATTACAAAAAGTGTTGTTAATTATTTTTAATCACATTTAATTGAACTTGAAATGTTTGTCAGTAGGTAAACAATTAGTATTGTACAGTCAGAAATATCAAGTTATTCTTAATACTGCAGACTTACAATGTATACGTTTTCCTAACAGTCATCTTAAGTAAGCTTTACTTGGTTTTTTTGAGGCAACGAGTTTGCATTTTTTTTTTTTTGAGTTCTGGGAACTAACAAGGCTGCACAGTGTACTCAAAATGAGTAATGTGCCCTAACTTGGTCATCTTAAGTAAACTTGATCCAATTTGTTTGAGTTCTGGGAACTAATTAGATTTTACAGAGTTAAATCACACAGAGCTTACGTAGAAACAAATGAACAAAATATGTTCTCCTTCATTTCTGTCAAACAAAGCTGTATGAAACGTTTCCAGCTGTTAGTATAATGGTTGCTAGGCAACCTGGGCAGGGCGACGGAGGCTAGACCGTCCCATTTCACAAGCCTACAAGCTGCGCTCTTCCGGCCTTAGCGGTCTTTGAGTACACGGCCCTTGAGCACCGTTAAGGCTGCGTACTTTAAGGCTGCAGAACCTGAATTAGGATACAGCCGTTGAGAAGGTAATTTATCCATTTAAATCAGCTGTGATGGATCAAGGACACATCTAAAGCCTGCAGGGACACTGGCCTTCGTGAACCGGGATTGGGGACCCCTGGTCTGTAGAGCCAATCCGGACGCAGAACACACAATGCACTGTAAAAAACAAACAAACAAAAAAAACCAGCATGCAAAATGACATTAAAAAATCTGCGAAACAACGAGTGAGGGAGCTCTATATACCCCTTAGGTCTCACTTTTTATCTGTTCACTAAAGACCACCATCAGCCAAAGGACTTCAAAATTATGTCACTGTATAAACATGTATATTGGACTATGGAGGAGGCAGCATTTAGCTGTAGCCCCCATAAAACTACAGTGAACTTTGTTCACTTTTAGTTGTGTTGGACCAACAGAAAGCAAATCTTTGTTCTTTATGAAGAACCAGTTTGGACTTTGCTATGAAACATCAGTTTTAAATTCTCCAGACCATTTTGGAGTCTTCAAGTAAACTGTATAATTTAGATGCATGGTAGAAATCTTCCACAAAGATTTTGCAGCTCTGCATAAGTCAGTGGAGTTCAGCCAGCAGAAACACTCACTGTAGAAAACACAGCCCTCAGAGAGTCTGTGACATCCTTCATAAGGGGGATGAAGAAAAAACATTTTCAGAAACCGTTATCAACCTTTAGGCCCTCAGCGTGACGGATAACATGTTTTCAGGCATCCCAGATAAAGAAGACCTAGAAACTGTGGCGGGTGAGTTTCTACATACTCAGCTGAATCCCAAATCCCAAATTAGAGTAAAAATCATCACCTTCCAAAGTTCTGTTCCCATTTCGAAAAAAGTTCATCTGAGGAGGTTCCTGAGCTGTCATCACAATCAATAAGCGGGACAGCTCTACTGTAGGCAGAACACCACAGCTGTACCGATCCTGATTCAGGGGATCTGTATCCACACTAATGCCTTTTTCCGATTTTGCAAGTTTTCTCTGCCTTCAATGCTGTGATTTTATACACAAACACACGGAGCTCAGACAGCCATTGATATCTAATCTGCCCACTTGAGCTAACTTCATTGAAAGTCCAAATTTCATGAGAGCTTACAAGACAGCAGAACTAAGTATTTAACATTTGAAAAATTTGAAATAATTTTATTGATAAAGTTTGTTTTAACATTAATCGCAATATATGCTCATAACCCGTTAAAAGGACACAAGCAATAACCCCACGGTGTAAAGGGTTGACTAAGATAGGAGAGGCTACCTTGCCATTGTATAACATGGACACAGAAACTTTATTGTGTTAAAGCTGACATCATCTGTTCCCATATAGTCGCTGGGATTTTAACAGATAATTCCAGAATTTAAGTTCCAGGAAAGCAGCATGTTTTCACTGACTCCATCCCAGTATTCCAGGTGATGGAGTCTCCAGTCATGGTTGTGTAGTTGGATGAAGTGAGAACCAAACTGGGATCAGCTGCGGTCCCCTGATACAGCATGGAGGACGCTCTTATCAATGTTGGATGTTTTACTGACCGGACAGACAGCTTGAACTTCTGTTTTGCTCTCAGATGACAGCAGGATTCACAGCAGCAATGACAGCCTACAGTTCTTCCACCTGATGGAAGATACAGTAAAATTACATCAGTGGCAACAAGTGTGAACAATTTTATGTTGAGTTTAACTTCTGGAACATCCAGTTTCTCCTGCTGTTGAAAAGATAGCAGATTAAAGCTGACTCAGTTGGCCGAGGACACACGCAAGAAAGAGTGTTTAACTTCCTGTTTAAATAAAAGTTTAATAAATCAATAATCCTTGTAGAAGTATTGTGATGATGGCACAGTTATCTCACTGGATTCTGACTCTGTGTCCACAGTTCAAGAGCATAAACAATCATTTAAACCAGAAAAGGAAATAAATCCATAAAGATGCTGCACATAATGATGCCTTTGATAATGAGGCATCTGGACCAGAGCTCCCCTATAACATAGTCTCCCCAGCGACTCCCCATAACTCCCCAGCGACTATGTTATAGGTGTCCAACACTTTTTCTATGTTTGAACTTAATGTGACCACTAGAGGGAGGTGTGTGCCTGTTAGTGTCATAAACCAGCTGTGTGCAGCAGGCAGGATTGGACCCAAGGACTGTAGACTGGCAGATGAAACTGAAGTTAAATGCAGCTTTATTACTGAATCACCAAACATTTAAGATTAAGGAACTCACAGTAAGGAAATCTCTGAGAAACACAAAACTAAACACAAGGAGGAACTCACTGCATGAGGGAGGACACAATGCTGGGCAGAGGAAAACAGAGGGTTTAAATATTGTTAAATATGGTTTAAATATTTCATATTGTACAGTTCAGTGCATTCATCAGCAAGAGAAAAAAGTGTTTTCATTAAAAAAAATTTTTCCTGTTCACCACATTTCCTGACAGCTTTTGCGATCCTCACCATTTTGCTTTCATTATTGAGGATGGCTTGGATATTTTTGTTAATATGTACAATCTGATTCTTAGATAAACTTATTGCATTCTATACAACTACATTTAAATTACATGTGGGGTTTTTTCCTCTCTTACAGACAAAATGATATGCCGGTACACTTTCACTGCCCTGTCTGCAACATGACAATCATACAGCGTGGGGATATGGCAAGTCAATTATTGTCATGTCAGCATTCAGGACTGCTCCCCACTGAACTCTCTGAGGAGCCCCGCCTCTCTCCCGCTGCACTCTCCGTGGAGCCCCATCTCCCTCTCGATGTCTTGTCTCCAGCATCTAAACCATTTTCTGAATCTTTGGCAGAACATTCATGTGCTCTTCCCTCTGTGCTCAATGAAACTGTGGCTTGTGGAAAGTCCATGAAAATGAAATGTCCTCACTGTGGTCTTAGTCTTCTTACAAAAAACTTTAAGGCTCACATGAGGAGGCATTCAAACAGATCAATAGATGTTTGCCTGGCCTGTCATCTGCAGTGTTTTTGTGTAGAGGGACCTCTTCCTCTTTGTTTTTCATTTTGCAGAGGACATGGAGCTCTTTTTAAAAGCATGTGCTGACGAGCAGGGACTACGGGTCAATGCGATGTTTGACATTTAATGGACAGATGAATATTACGCAGGCTGCAGTAAATGTGTCCTGGAGCTTATGCAGGTGCAGAAAGTGCAGCCTAACAGCTTCCAGATCTCTTATTTTTCTGGAAAGATGGTAAGAAGGGCATTACTGCTCATTTCTACAATCTCCCAGATCTTGGAATACAATGCCTCTGTCCCATGAAAACCACTTCAGAGTAGTAGGAGTCCACTAAAACCTACAAATGAAGGTTTTAGTGGACTCTGGATGTTCCAGAAGCCCTGGAAGAAATAGGGCGCACACTAGTGACCTCAACAATTACAAGACAGCCTTGTCCCTGATGCTTATATGAAAAAAAAGTAAGTCTCCTAAAACCATTATGACTTTATCACCTTTTTATCTGAAAAGTTACATAAAGTAACTCAAGACATCACATATTTGCAAAAGTGCTCTAACATTTTCCGAGGTATGGGACAGTCCACAGTGGGTTGAGAGTGTGGATCTGTGACCTGCGTGAGAATCAGCTTCCTAACATGAGTCTTGAAGAAACACACAGATAGGAAGCTGAGGTTATGTCAGCAGCAACAAGTATGAACATTTCACAGATAATGTGTAATCGGTTATTATTTTATTATCTTAAAAGCTCCCACAAACCTTCAGCTGACGCAAAATGCTGCAGTCGAGTCCTGACAGGGACTAGGAGACCTAGAAGGACAGAGCAGCTTCCTCCTATTCTGGTTTCTCGTCTTTGGCTTCCTGTTAAATCCACAATTTAAAATCCTGCTCCTCACATACAAGAACTTTAATCAGGCCTATCTTATTTCGTTGACCTCAAAGTACCATATGTCCAAATCATCGTTCAACAGCAGCTAGGTGGATGTCAGCAGCTTCGATGGTGGGGATAAATCTAGGGTTTGTTTACAGCTATAAAATCAGAGCCTTTTAACACGATTACACACTCAGAGAACTAAACACACTGTGTACAGGACTTTGATTGGTGTTTGCAGAGATGAAAAGGATGCAAACTGCTGACCAGTTGAATCAGCTGATCCAGCCTTTTATCTGAGCTGGAGTCAGTCACACAAACAGGTTGAACAGGATGTGTTCTGTGCAGCACCTGCATGTAAAACAGAAGCAAAGCTGTTCCTGTGAAATGAAACTGAAAGCCTCTCTGAGCGTCCCCCTGTAGAAAATGGAGGCTGAGCTCAGTCAGATCACTCAGCCTGTAGACAAATGGAGGCGTGTTTGAGACGTGCAGATAAACAGTCACAGCTTTGTGTCGGCCTCTGAGGGCTCAGGCCCGTCCTGTTGTCATGGTATCAAGTGCACGACGGCTCTCTGCACACACTTTGAGTCCTTATGCACATTTTCTATAAGTCCTCATCTCCGTGGACCTGAGGGATTACCCACAGTTCATAGTGCTGTGATGACTTACTTAGACTTAGATCCTCCCGCGCCGATCGGCGCATCGGGCGACAAGAGAACGCCATCGAACTCGGTCTATCGCGGCAGTTGTTGCTTCATCCCATGACAGTTCGACTGAACGTAAATCTTCAAGGAAAGTCCTCCTCCATGTTATTTTAGGTCTTCCTCGCCGTCTCTTTCCATTCTTCAGGTTCCATAGAACCGCGACACGGGCAGGTCTCGGGTCTGGTAGCCGAAGGATGTGACCGGCAAATCTGAACCGACGCTTGGTGACTTGGACCTGTGATGGTCAAAACATTAAGAACAAGGATGGAAATAAACAAATAACCAAACTGAAGGTTCAGAGGAATGTAGCTCATCTAAAAATCTGTAAAAAAGTTTTTGTTAATGAACAGAAAATGTATTTTTTTTATTTCTATAAACAGTGAAAAACAGGAATTTTCTGTCATTTAATTGTTTCTCTGTTACTTCATTCATTTAGTTTTGTATGAGTGGTCACGGCGGAGGAGAAGTTCCTCCTTCACATTCTCCAAAAACTTCCATTTGGCCGATTTGGACTCTTTGCTGGGCCAATTCTGGGCCCCGGGCCTTATGTTTGACACCCCTGCACTCAACCATTTACAGGTTTGGAAACTAATTACAGAAAAGAAAAAAGAATCAAGCTCAAAATGAAGCAAATGACATCAATTTTAAATGTGAGCATAATTTCACCAAAAAGCCTTTTTATGTCTCATTTTCAGGCTCTGGTTGTTTGAGGCTGTTTGAGGCTCAGTTATAGACAATAGTGCTTGAATTCAAACAGACAGACAACATGAAAGATGAGGAAATCCCTCAGAGGACTCTGAGGATCCTCAGCCGTCACTGTGATACGTGTCTGTATGTGCACATCTTTACTTTTAATAAGATGTTTCAACATGCAGACAGAATCTAACACAGTAACAGCTGCCTTTGTTTCAGATCCAGCTCATTCCAGTTCACTGACAGAGACAAAGTTTTGGTGCTGCGATAACGACTCTGAGCCGATGAAGCTCTGATGACTCTGATAACATCTCCCTCCCAGTAATAACCTCCCAGCAGCAACTGCCACAGGCAAATGGGCATGAGGAAGGATAGTTTCACTTCCTGCAGTTACAGTAAAACAGTCTTTGTAATTCACATCTGTGTGACTCGTTTAAGTTTTTTGTCGTGACAGTGAAACTCTTACAGATACAGATGTGACGAGGCTGCTGCGCATGTTAGTAAATCTGACCCTAAATCTTCTTTAAAATTTCAGCCTTTGTTGTGAGCACGTATTTTTCAAACAGCAGGGTCAGACACACTGTGGAAAAGTAAGATGCACGTTTTGTAGTCCATCTTCTGGTCATTGTAGTTTTTACCCTGTAGACGTCCAGCATCACGTTGTTAATGAGACAGAGTGTAAGGTCATTCTCAGCACATGGCTCTGTTATTTCCTAACTCCTTATCAGTTCTCCTAGTGACCTTTCCTTCACCTCATTGGTGTTTTCGGACTTTCGGACTGTTTATTAAAAAAGGTTGATATTTTGATTACAGCTGTTCAAACTGATTTCCTGTTCCTTGTATGTTTGTCACACTTACATGTTTCAGATCAGGAAGATGTAGCTTTGGATTTGTTCCCTTAATAACAAACGCCTCCATTTACAATCTTCATTTTGTATTTGATCTGAAACATTTAAGTGTGACAAACATACAACCTGCTGTTGTGTTGCTTTTGTGTGCTGCTGTCACTGATGGCTGCTGCTGCTGTGACAACAGACACACAAACAATTTGATGTCATCAGAAATCATGGTCATCATCTGGAAACACTGAGAGAAAAGCTGATTTACTTTCACGCTCCAACACTGTTATTATGTCCTACAGTTTGAGTGTGTAACAGCACTGCCCCCGTGTGGTCAAACTGGAGCATTGCACATGATAATTCTCATCCACCAACCTTTTTAGACCTCCACACACATCTGACCCTGATTCAGTGGAGTCTTTAGAAATTTCAGTGTTTCTAAAGTCTATTTCCTTTCTTATGATAATTTTAATTACTATTATTTGTTTTTGTTATTTTATGTGTCATAATCTTTTATTTTGTAGTTGTTTCAAAATGTTTTATTCTTTGTATCTGTACTTTATGAACTAATGAGGGATCAAAAATGCTGTAAAAATGAATAAAAAGCTCAAACTTAGACCCTCCTGTATGTACTCAGGTCTGTAAAGCCCAGCAATGACACCTGGTGGCAGAGAGGTTAACTGCAGTCACGTGACCGTCCTCTTTTTGCTGTGCAGTACAGTGTTATTTTTGTACCACTATTCTGAGGGCACATGAAATATTTGAGCGCACGTAAAAAAAAAAAAAATATGTGTTGCATTTTTAGGAGAGATTTATTTTGAGCAAAGAAAATTCATTGCTGCGTGCAAAAAATGTATTTCAGTGTCTGCTATTATCCATATACACACACAATAACAGCCCATATGGCTCAGTTTTTGCATTTGCTCGTGCTCAGATCTCTGTGGACCTGCTCGCTATGTGTTGCTGGCACTCTCAGCAGCTGTGTCCCAAAACGTCGGCTGCATCCACCGGAGGCCGCATTTGAAGGCCGATTAAGTTACAGTCAGGCGACGAAGGCTGTCCCAATCCATCGACTCCTTCAAATGCGTCCTTCACAATTTGAAGGATGGGTTGGGTGTCTCCTTTGTGGTCCACCATATCCCAGAACTCAAAGCGTGGCCCAGCCAATTTCAGTTTCCAACACTGGCGGCCACTACTAAGGTTTTAAATTACTTTTATTAATCTTTCTTGGTCACAAAATAAACTTTTAACATATTTTCAGGTGAGAAAGTAGCCGTGTAAATTTCAAATATCTGGTTTATCAAGACATCGCATATTTGCAAAAGTCCGCTGATGTTTTTGGAGACGTCTCTTACCCACCAGCTCGATAGGGCTTTAGAGCGTGATGTCATGGGAGGAGGCGTGGTCACGATTTTTGGTCGAGCCGCCATGTTAGTAGGCCAAACAAAGGGCTACAGGAGCAAAAGCAGATGGAAACATCAGCTATGGCTTGTACTTGCTGTGTTGTCGATTGCAGTGTTAGATCGCACGATAGGGAAAGAAATAAGCTGGAAAACGGGCTCTATTTTTACCGTTTCCCCTCCTGGAAGCAACGTGAGGGATCTCATGTATCTGATGTTACCAAACGAAGATGTCGGGCTTGGAGAGCAGCGGTGAGACGAGCTGATATCGAGTTCTCTGTCATCATTTTTTGTTGGTGTGTTCTCCACATTTTCATTCCGATAAGTTCTAAAGAAATTCGTATTGCTCTTTATAGGCTTCTAGTTTTATTTTCAATGCGCTGAGGTCATAGAAAATTAGAACAAACAGCCTAACGTCTCTTGGCATCCAGGCGCAAGCAGTCTCTTTGTCTTTTGTGCTGATTTTAAGCATGGTTCTGGCAGACCTGCTTCCAACACAGTGTGTTTGTTTTTATTTGTGGCTTTCTAACATGGCGCCGTGATCCCACAATGCACTGCGGCGTGACATTAACTCTAAAGCCCTATAGGGCACACACAAACACACAGTGTTGGAACGACGATTACAAGATGCTTAAAAGCAGCTCAAAAGAGAATGGACTGTATAGAGACCGATTGCGTCCAGAGGCGAAGCAGCGGTACTTGCAGAAAATAGCGTGCATTGGAAATGTGGACCCGTATGAAATACGGCCGTGGAGTAGAAACCCTGAAGACCAACCGCTACTGACGTAGCCTGACATATTTTCGGACCTTGTCTGTGGAGTCAGCGCGTACAAGTCGTCATTCAAACAAAGGTAAGTCAGCTCGAGTACTGCGAGTGAAATGCGTTTGATTTCCCTGCAAACATTCAGATTAGTGCAGCATAAATTCATTCATGAGGGGAAATTACAGTGAGAACATGTGGAGGCTGTTAGATGGATAACATAGTGAGTTCAGTGCATTGATGTGACATTGTCCTGAAGGATTTAGTTATTCTTTATGGTTAAAGAAATTGCAATGATTTATTAATGTTTATTATAAATAATCCTAATTACACATCTTGCTTCCATGTTTGTATCCTGTGTCACTAAAAATACATTTTATTTTAGTTTTATACTTTGATCAATGACCTGCAGAATCTCCTTATCATATTAAGTGATTCATAATTGTCACTTTATGCTTTCTCCATCTCTAAAGTGATGGCATCCTTGCATTACATACTTTAGGTTCATTTTCTGCAGGCAGGTTTCAGAACTTTGTGTGTGCTTCAGGTCCTGCACTCTAAGACTGAATGAACCAGCATCGCAGCCATGGGTCACTGTGAGCATCACAGGGAAGGTTGAAGCCGCCCACTGCAGCTGTATGACCGGAGTCGCAGAGACCTGCAGCCATGTCGCTGCTCTTCTGTTTAATGTAGAAGCAACAGTGTTGATCTGTGGCACAAGGACTGTTACAGATGAACCTGCATACTGGGTTTTGCTGGGTAATATGACCAAGATAGAGCCAGAGGTTGGCCATAAGATGGACTTCTCCTCTTCAGCTGCCCAAAAAAAGGCTCTTGATCAAAACATAAACAGACCATCTGTAGTGACAGGTAAAAGGAGCCGTCCTCAAAACAGAAAAATCCCACCTGCTACTGTGGAGGAGTTGTCACTGCTATTGGATACTTTGCTGGAACACAGTAAAGCTGTGGGTTGTGGGAATGACCCATAATGTTTTATCTAGGGGTCTAGATTTATGCCTGTAGTGCACTGCTGTGTAAATAATTTGCATTTACTGAATATGTACTGACTGAGTCCCACTGTTCAAAAGTTGAATAAAGAAACAAACTAATTTTTGCCTCTTTTTTTATTAAAACCACTTTATAGAGCATCACATCAGTTACAGTGATGATGTCATTTATAGTTTACAAATGACAAAATGTTTACACAAAATCATGAGTGTTTACATGGTATCACCCACTACTAACATTACTTTATTTACTGTATCTTTTGAAAAAATAACAGCACAAGACTTAAGAATATTTAACAGGAGCAGGTTTCATTCTTCTCTGGTTTTATTATCACACTGTTCACCAAACGCAGCAAACCTTCACCATCTTATCCAGGAGGGTCACCTCTTCACCCTCACATGGAAGAAGTAATCTGATTGGCATGGTGGTTTGTTTGAAGCAGGTCCCTTGTGTAGCGCTGGAACCCAGTCATGATGTTTCATCCATTTCATCGGCTGGTTTGCTGCAATAATGCCAAATAATTAGCAACTCTATAAATAGAAGGTAGTTCTGCAAAATCACTCAGTAGAATGTTTTTTGTCATTTGCTATGAGCTCAGAGCGCATCGAAAATAAAACTAATAGGTTATAAAGATATGAACATATTTAGAACTTACCGGAATGAAAATGTCTGGAGCACCAACAGATATTTGGAGATGGAAGAGAGCTGCACGTCAGCTCGTCTCACAGCTGCTCTCCAGGCTGGACGCCTTCGTTTGGTAACATCGATACACGAGCTGCTCGTGTTGCTTCCAGGTTGGGAAAGAATGAAAAGATAAACCCTGTTGTGTGTGCCTTCGCTCCCTTTTCACTTGCGCTTTGTTTAGACCCCCAAAATGGCGGTCTAAACCAGCGTGATGTCACAGGGGTGGGCGTGGAAAGGATTTTGGCCTGATGCGCCATTTTCCAGGACCAAACAAAGCGCAAGCGAAAAAGGAGCACACAGCTATGGTTCTTCAATGCTGGCTGCAATGTTCGATCACACGACCGGCACGGGAATAAGCCTAAAAAGGTTTTGTCTTTTTATTCTTTCCCAACCTGGAAGCAACATGATGAGATAAGATAACCTTTATTAGTCCCACACGTGGGAAATTTGTTTTGTCACAGCAGGAAGTGGACAGTCTAAAATTTATATAGCAAAAATTAGAATACGACAAGAATAAAATACTGTACCCAACTGTACAGAATAGAATAAAATAAAATACTATATACAGTAGAATAAATAGAATAAAATATACAATAGGATAAAAATAGAATACAAATGCTTTATACAACTGAGTAAAAATACTACATGGCGGACCTTACAAAACGAAGGCGTCTAGCCTGGATAGCAGCTGTGAGACAAGCTGATATCCAGTTCTCTTCCATCTCCAGATATCTGTTGGTGCTCCAGACATTTTCACTCCAGTAAGTTCTATATATGTTCATATAACTCTTTATAGCTTAATAATATTATCGTTGGGGCTCTCGGAGGTTGTAGAAATTGCGAACAAACATAGAATTAAGTGACTGTGCAGACATACGTGCTATGTAACGATTCGCTAATTCTTTCGCACAACTGTAGGGAAGCCTGCCTATGAAATGAATCACACAAATCCAGACTGGGTACCAACGTTACACACAGTAGCGGTTTTTGATACAGGCGACATGGGCGGTTGCCCAGGCGGCATCACGGGCATCGGCAAAAAAAATAAAAATAAAAAATTGCTCGTACTCATGCTGCCCTGACATTAGCCAGCGCATATTGTGAATGGCATAGGCACCAATCGGTTTTCTATCAGCCATTTGCTGGGAGTAAGGGCGCCCTCCGTTTGCGAGCTGCGCCTGCTGCTTGCAGCACAGGGAGGAGAGGACGGGGGATTCTCTGGCTGGAGCTGCATCTAATAACCAACTAACTAATAACTAACAATATTAATAATTTCTACAAAAAACTACTTTAGCTCTTCTAGATGCATAAACTTCATCACACAAGTAAACACAGCCTGATTGGAAATGCGGCATAGGTAGGAACAACCTGTCTTGTAGTCGTCCCCATTCACTCTCCAACCAATGATCACCTTCCAGCTGCAACTTACATAAACATAAAGGAAAGGAAAAACTCAATGCATCATGGGAATCCCCCGGCAGCACTGGCGTGCACAGATAGAGACGAGGTGGTGCTGAAGCACTTGCCCTTTTGCCCTCAGTCCAAAAAAGTGCCCTTTTGAAAGACGTGATTTTTTTTTTAAAGCTGCGCGATTTAAAAAGGTGTGAAAATAATGGCTTGATTTGTGCCCCTTCTTCAAAGACACCCGAACCCTGTCGCTTTTTCACTGTCACCGTGTCACGTGAACACGCTTGCAGTTCATTTGTTGTGAGGCGTGTAGCAGCGGCATGACATAGGACTACTTGGAGTAGGCATAGTAGGCTAACTATAGCGACTGGGAGCCACGGCGGACAACACGGCAGCTCTTTCCCTTCCCAACCAGTCAGGTAACCCATGAATCGAGTGAAATTATTCTGTTTGCCCTCTAAGACCAACCTGCAATTGTTTTGTTGTGAAGTAGACTGTCAGAAACTGCACATGACAAACTTTGCCAGCTTGCCCCCTCCATCCATCCATATGGATAAACAAAAAAACGACACATTTAAAATGTAACCTAAACCATTTAGGCAACCCCCACTCTCCATCAATTCCGACCTTTTTGCATACACTATTGAAAATATTATGCTATAGGCTACATGCCGTTAGGCAGAGGGCTCTTTTGAGCCCATTTTTCGTTACAAATTTTAGGATGATCTCACGGAAATCTGTGAATAAATACAAAGTTTTCAAACTGAAATCAGTGACGGGAAGACATCACACTTTTTAGAGATGGAACTGCAGAAAAACCTAAAACCTTGACATGATTATGAATAATGGAATTATGGACGTTTCTCCGTTTTTGTGGATTAGCCTTTCCATAACTAACGTCAACTACTGTCCTACTTTGGTAAGATTGAAATTAATGTCTTTGACTGTCTTTAGTAGGTGTCTCCTGTGAGAAAGTTAGAACACCGTCCAACTGTCTAAAGATGCAGTCTTTAGCCTAACTGGTTGTTACTGACTCAGCGATGCTCGCAGACATTTACGCACTGTGTTGTGACCTGATTGTGACAGAACAGTGACGTTGTTATTGGTAGTTTGAAGGGTACGGTGTTGGGGGTGGTGCATGTTAAAAGTTTTGAGAAGCACTGGTTAGACATGTTAATTTTTTTTGGTGTAACATATTGGCAACATTAACACATTAATTTGCTAAAGGAAAAATAGGCAGTTCCCAATTGCCTGTGAAAACGACCATTCTGCCCTGTTCTTGTAATGACCACAGTCAGTCTTATTCGTTCTCATACATTTTGGTCTATTTATTTACTAATTTCAGCAAGCATAAGGCCTAGGAAAGAGATGCTGAGAAAGGAGAAAGAAAGGGATCTACAACAGGCAGCCCAGGGAAGCAGTTCTCTGCTCTCCTGGATGAAAGCAAAGGAAAATGAAGATGAAAGGTCAGAGTCAAGGGCAGAGTCAGGTTCTATTTTAATGTTTTAATGTAACCTGCTCCTTGCAGTTAATTCTATTGGAAAATCTTAAAAGCTGTTCACACTTAGTTTTTAATGAACTTAATCAGCAGGCATTGAGCTAACTATTATTTTGTACCTACGAAAGTTATTTCTATGTTACAAGACTTGCAGTATGGGTTATTATTAAAACTATCTGTTTAAGCTTATTATTATGATAAATAATAATACTATTATTATTATTATTATTGTTCCATTGTAGTCAGTCACAGCAGGGAAGCAGCTCTATGCCATCTACCAGCATAGCAGAAGAGGGAGATATAGAAACAGATGAAGCCGCGACCAATGCAGCAACAGGTTCAGTTAGGCCTACAGACACTGATGTAGTGCTCTCTGAAGACCACAATGAGGAAGAACAGATCGATCACATAATGTCAAAGTTAGCAGCTTTACAATACCCAACAGATCCAACACACATCCATACATTTAAAATAAAGCGCAATGACAGATACGTTTCAATGTGCTGCAATGTGGGCCCATGTCAGCCTGATATACCTTACCCAAAAACTGAGGGGAGATCATTCCAGAAACAGTGGTTTTCTGCTAATGTGTGGCTGGAATACTCACCCACTGCTAATTCAATGCATTGTTTTAGTTGTTGGCTTTTCCTCTCGGATGAAAAATATAAAAGCAGAACAGCCTGGACAACTGATGGCATCAGAAAGTGGAGTACTGCTCTTGAAAAAATCAAACAACACTCCAGCGCAGAGATGCACATGACAAGCATGGTTAGATGGATCAATTTCCAGAAAAAGGCCCTTCAGTCTGCATTTGATGTTTCAGACGTAAAAGGGGTGGAAGTTAGAGAGCGAGAGAGGCAGACAAACAAAGAAATCCTGACAAGATTAATTGACCTAACAGTGTATCTTGCACGTCAGGGACAAGCATTCCGAGGTCATGATGAGAGTGAGTCCAGTGATAACCGTGGCAATTTTCGTGAATTAGTCAATGTATTTTCCCGCTACGATAGTGTGCTGAAAATGCATTTGGAAAAAATTGCCACAGTTAAAGCCACCAAGACAAGGCCCCAGGTGTCACTGCTTTCCAACAGAAGTCAAAATGACATCATTGCAGCACTAGGAACTTACATCAGGAAGGAGATACAACGTGAAATAAAAGAGGCTGAAATGTATTCCATTCTACTTGATGAAACCTCTGATGTTTCACACAAAGAGCAAGTGTCATTTGTTGTGCGATATTTTCATCATATGCAAATAAAGGAGAGATTCATCGAAGTGTGCAATGTTGATACAACTACAGGCCAGGAGCTGGAGAATACAGTGTTCTTGCTTCTGCAAAAGAATGGCCTAGAGATGAAGAACATGTATGGTCAAGGCTATGATGGAGCAGCCAACATGAGTGGCATGTATAAAGGTCTCCAAGCTAGAATCCGTGCACACAATGAGAAGGCCCTCTATGTGCACTGCAAAGCCCATTGCCTCAATTTGGTACTAGTGGAGGCATCAAAGTCCAGCAAGCATTTTGTGACAATTTTCAACTTGGTGGAGAAATTGTATGCCTTTTGCTCAGGCTCCCCAAAGCGTCATGCTGCCTTGGTCAAATTTCAGGAGTCCCTCTTTCCTGGACAACGTGTTATGGAGCTCCAGCAGCTGTCAGATACTCGATGGGCTTGCAGGGAAAAAGCACTGAAGGCACTTCAGAGAAATTTGAAAGCCATTTTGATGCTCCTTGATGACATCAGTGACAGTGACCCACCTAACCTGGCCCAAGGTGATGCTCAGATGTACAGAAATGCCATTAATTTTATGTTCATTCTCTGCATGGAAATCACCACACCAGTATTCGAAGTCACTGCTTTGGCATCAGATTCTCTGCAGGAAGAAGGGTTGGACCATTCCACTGCCTACAAGGTAATTGATGGTGTGCTTCACACATTGCAAACCATGAGGTCTGAGGAGAAATTTGGAGAGATATTTAGATGTGCATCAGCAGAGAGTTTCAACATTCCAGTACCTACCGTGGTGCCTGGTCAGGAGAGAAAGTGGAAAGTTCCAGTGCGTTTCCAACACAGCACCACAGTGTCTCAAGTAGGTGCTGTGTTTGAGTCAGTGGAGGCATATTTCAGGAGTGGTGTATATTTCACCTTTCTGGACATCATGACTGGGGAACTGAACAGGAGGTTCAAAGGGGACAATACTGGAAGCCCAACGGCCAGAATCATTCAGTCCTTCCAGCCCTTAACTGTGCATGCTAACTGGGTAGGCCCACCAAACCCAGAAGCCATTGAAGCTGTCCACATCCTCTGTGAATTCTATGGAGAAGATGAGGACCAGCTCAAAACAGAATTAAAGGTCTTCCACTCCAGCTTTAGTTCAAAAGACCTCAGAGAAATATTTCTGATACTGAGGGAAAACAATGGCCAGCTGATCTTTCCTGCCTTTGTCAAAATGATTCAGATCTACGCAACACTACCAGTGACAACTGCGACAGTTGAAAGATCCTTTTCAAAGCTAAAAATAATCAAAAATAAACTAAGAAGTTTGTGTGGAGAAGAAAGGTTGTCTGATCTCCTCTTGTTGGCCATTGAGAAAGATGTGGAGATCAATTACAACGAGGTCATCAACATCTACAAAGACATGGCACCAAGAAGGATGCTTCTTTAGAGCAGTACACTCCATTTAATGGACACTTGAGAATATGTATGTATATAGTTTAGAGTTGGATACAGATTTTATCTTTTTGTGGTGTGATTTTTGATTTTTAGAGAATGTTTTGAAATAAAAGTCAAATTGCATTTAACCTGTGCGATTTTTTTATTATCAAAAGAAAAGGTTTTCCACATATGCAAAAAGTGCCCTTTTTTCCCCCTGGAGCACTTGCCCCCCAAAATGTCTGTGCACGCCACTGACAATAAATATGTTGTTGAAACAATGATTCATGTTTAACTCCATATATGAAATGTTTCTGATCTTTGAATTCTGTTTGATTAAAGACTTTCTTCATGACACAAATGAGATTTCAGTGTATTAATAGAACTAAATAAGCTCAGAGTTGAAAGGCTGGAGTATTATGTACGTGCTTCACTGTCAGGATCTTCAGGGGGATTCAAAGGGAAACATCAAACTGCTGTAATGAGATAAACTGTGTGAAAATAGAAATGCAGGGAAACATCCATTAAGTGAACAAAGTCCAAAGAAATAAACTTGGACTGTTTTTTGAAGCCTAAATAAAATGTAAATAAACTTTATAGATACATTTGAAACCAGCTACTCTGTGACTATACACACTCACACAGTAACAGAGCTGATTCCTGATTGGAGCAGCACAGAGTTAGACTTCTTTTCTGGCTGTGGATTGGTTCGTCAGGATTTCCCCCTTTACTGGTTTAAAAAAAATCTCTGTTTTTACATTTTTTGACCTCCTTCTTGTGTCTAAAGGTGAAGCAGCACCAGCCTCCTCTGATCCTCATGTTGTAGCTCTGTGTGTCCAGCAGGGGGCAGAACACCTCCAAACTGTGCCAGCAGCTCTCACTGTGAGCTCAGACGTTTGTGGACACTCAGTTTGTTTGAACATAGTAAATAATCAGAGCTTCTCAGGCTGTTTATGGGGACACCACCTGCCCGAGGGTGTACTGTGTCAGAGAGGTGGTGTATGGTGCTGGGTGTAGTCTCTCTGCTGGTTCACAGTTTTTACTGAGGAGCTGTGTTCATGTCAGGAAGGTTTCGTCTGATCACTGTGGTGCAGTTTGGTTTACTCTGTTTCTGAGTGTTTGTAGGATCAGTCTCTGCAGGTCACCTGATACCTGGCAGTGAAGTGTTTATGAATCAGCTCCGTCAGATTTAATCCAACAGAATAGCATGTAAAACACTCCAGGGCTTTTACTCTGAAACTTTCTCCAGAGCTGTCTGGAGTTTTCTTACATTAAAATATTCTGGGATTACCAGACTGTCCACATCATGTGTCCTACCAAAACTTTCATCCACAAATATACCCTGACATTAAACCCAAATAGATCTGAGAGCGAGTCATTAGTATCAGTACTGTGTTTGTGTGTGTGTGTGTGTGTGTGTGTGTGTGTGTGTGTGTGTGTGTGAGAGAGAGATATTCAGGTAACTTACTGGGTTACTGCACATGCTCACACCTTTTCAGCACAACAGGTGCAGTTTGGTGTTTTACTGCCTCCTGCTGGAACAATGATGGCAGCTCTCAAGACTTTATTGGTTATTGTCATTTCGTGTTACACAGCCTGAAACGAAATACTGTTCCTCAGCAGCCTCTACAGTGCAATAACCAATATATTTTAAAAAGAATAAATACAGTTTAAAGGGAATAAGTTTAAAAAAGAGCAGCAAAAAAGGCATAAATAGCTTAAAATCTAAGTTCTAAAAAAACCTCCAGTTTTTATTAATATTTTATTATTTATCAAATTATTATAAACTAAAAATATTTTTTACGTGATAAACGACTTCAGTGCTTCGTCCATGACCTCCTGAAGGTAAAGGGCCCAAAGAGCCAATCAGCAGCTCTGAAACAGGAAATATGACTCATGGAGAAGTTCACAACAGTTTCAGCTGCCAATTGTACTCATCACCATGGAGACTGTCTCCATGGTGGAGGCAGAGTGACAGTGTTGTAGATGCTGCATTTTGAAGCCTCAGTGTTTATATTTTTGTCCACAGCCATGTAGACAGAGAGGCAGAGAGAGACAGTGCTGTCACTGAGCTACATGTGTCAGAGCTCAGATGAGGCCCACACATGTGTGTTATCTGTTGTTGCTACACACAGTTAAGATATGGAACATGTGAACATGAGACATATGAAGAGACTGAGCAGATAAAATGTCCTTTATATCCATCAGTGACTTTTTATTCTTTTAAACTTGTGCTGCTTCTTTTTGACTCGAGTTAGTGTGACACTGATGGAGCTTCTTGCTGCAGTGTGTTTGGGTTTGGCTGATAACACTGGTCATGCATGTTTCCTTCATGCTCTGTGGTAAAAGTGCATCAGTCTGCAGCTCTGTGGCCGCCCTTCTTCTTTTTCTCAGAAACATCCTCATTCCTTTGTTCTCACTGTTTTGCAGCAGAGGTGTTAAAATAAAATAAAAACTGTGAAAAGCTGCTGCAGTTTATATAAAGACACCATTTAATGCTTTTAATAAGCTTAAAAGAACAGAATGAAATGTCTCCATCGCTGTAGTGTAATAATATCACAGCACTGTTGCAGTAATTTTAATGTGTTTATTGTACAGAGACTGATTCAGCTGTGATCTACTCAGCAGTGAGAACTGAAGACGTCCGTTATGGACAAACAACCATCAGAACAAGGAGGCCCAGGTACAGCTGCTCTTTATCTTTGACTGTGGACAGAGACGAGCTCGCTGCTCACGTTGTTTACAGCCATCATGCTAAGCTAAGCTAACCAAACCACATTGGGACTCAAGCCCAGAGCTCAGACTTCAAAGACATCAAACTTTCATCTTTCTGTCAAAAAACAAAACAAAAAGATTCCCTGTAAATTTGACCATTTCCTTAAACTGTCCATTATAGCGTGGTCTTCCTACTTATCTTCAGAATACTTTATTGATCCCTGGGGGAAATTATTTTTTGTTACAGTGCTCCATTTTAAACCAACATTAAGACAAGACAGACAATACGCTAACTAAGAATAGTACAATATATACATATATATACATACATACATACATAAGTCACTTATAAATAAATAGTTGGAAAAGAAACATGTGTAGCTGTAGCAGCAAACAGTGTGTTAAGTGGATGCGTTGTACAGGGAGATCTTGACACAATACTCAGTCGCGTTGCCTGCTGCAAACTCAAAATGAAAACATGACTGTAAATTCAGACATGTGAGGTTGTGCTGAAAAGAATGACACCAAACAAGGCAAAGTAAATAGTTTTAAAGGTGAAATGTGGAGGTAAAATTAAAAGTAGTCAAAAATGATCAATTATACCCTGGACACCAGAGGGTTAAACATTTTTTATTAAGTAACGCAATAGTTACTTTTCCTAGTAATTAATTACTTTTAGAATCGTGTAACTCAATTACTCAGTTAATTTTTTGAAGAATTCATTAGTAACTATAATTAATTACTTTTTCAAAGTAACTTGCCCCACACTGGTGATCAGTAATTCATTTAAAAAGTAATTTATTTAGTAAGTAATCACAACTGTATGTACACAAATGTAACCAACTTTCATAGGTTTTAATATCCTGATGTTGACAGTTGAAGCAAATACAATAAAATAATAACTACACATGTTATGTGTTAGTCTTTAACAATCATTATTTTACTAATAGATTTGCAAATCGTTACATAAAAATATTATTAACTGCTTTTAGAAGTAGAAATGATTTATGAGGTTTTAGATATTTAAGATAACTAGATTGAATTAATGCACATTTTAAAACATCAGAAGCTGGTGGATAATAGAAGACAACTTAAGGAAGCGTTTCCCTTTTTACATGGTAAAAAGAAGATGACCACTGAAGGTGGAATGGTGAAAATGATTGTCATATATTTGAAATTAACCCAGAGACATAAAAACACCTGATCTCCAGTCTCTAGACGCAGTGAGGCTCCATTAGAAGCTGTTCCGAAATGTGAGGCCTGACGCTCCCACGCTGAAAAATGCGTTCTCCATTCTTAAACAACACAACAGCTGCACCATGTTTTAGTTATAGCAGCAAGTCAAAACTAATCACATGTTAGGGCTCTTGGTTTTGTGCTTGTGGGTGAAAATGTTATTTTCAAGCTTTTCTTCATCACATTTTAATATTTGCATTCCTGTTGCCATAGTGCCTGAAGGCTCTTACAATTTAAAAAGAAAAAGAAAAGATTTTACCGGAGGAATTCTCACCTTTTACCTTTGGGCCAGTATTCGTAGAACATTCAGTGTTAACCTGTTCATAGGCCCTAGAATGTTGAATTCAGGATCCAGCAGATGTTTGTGAGGTACATTTTGGAAGAGCTGGATAAACATCGTCTAACTTTTCTTTGCTCTCCAGTATCATTGCAGGAAAATGCAGGTTTTATTAAAACTGACAATTTAACACTCAATCCCAAAAACAGACTTGACATGTTTCCATGAAGACTGCTTCATAAATCAACAGCTCTGAAAATCCATTAAAAAGCAATAATGTAGAACATGATCGCTCTCACTCTGTGTCTCTAAAAAACCCAGCAAACTGGTGATCACTTCAACATAATGGGCATAGTTTATGGCTTTATCAGCTGCAACACCACGTGGCACCAATACCCACCCTGCTGGCCCTATAGGTGTCTGACCTCCAAGCCTTGTTGCCATATGTCCCTCTGAGGTCCTTGTGCAGTAGCAGTAGCTGTACTAGTAGTACAAGAAGTAGTGGCAGTAAGAGTACTAGTATTGTGCAACAACCAGGCTTCAAGAGCAGTCACTCTTCTGGCTTACAAATGGTGAAAACATGTCATGTGCACATGCCACACTCTTAACTGTGAATCAGAAATTTTGAGAGGCGAATTGGAAAAGCAGTTTTAAATTCTGGTTTGGCATAGCCACAGACTTTAGTAATCCCACACTGGGGAAATTCACGTTACAGCAGCACAAGGGTCAGCAAGAAAACGTGAAACAGAGATATATTAGAAAAATACACAAATAAATAAGTAGTGGAAAAATTTAAAACAAGGAAAAAACCTACGCAAGAGTAATTACTACTGATCTGCAAACTGCTAACTGGTTGTTAGAGACAGCAAATACACTCAGAGAATATCAGCATGTCAGTATAAAGCTGACTGTAGTTCCTGGTCAGGCTGGCTGCACTTCAGTTAACTTCAGTTTTTTTTTTCCTAATTTAAAATTTCATATCAGGTTTAAGTTTCAAGTTTTATTGTCATGTACAGATAAAAAGTGTAGTCACATTTACCCATTATGAAATTCTTTGGCTCGTGCTCCTAATAAATGTGTTTATTTATTAGATCTACTGATACAGCCAAAACATATAGTCACAGCGTGAGGAGATTCTGGACCCAAATGCAGGCACAGCAGCAAGGGCAGATGAATAACAAATGGAGAGCCTTTATTTTGAAGGCTTAACAAAACATAAATAGAAGGCAAGGAACAGGAAGGAACTAACAAAACATAAACTGGGAAAGCTAAACTAAAGAACATGAGGAATATGTAAAACGAATTCAAATTGAAATTCAAATTTTATTTGTCACATACACAGTCATACACAGTACGATATGCAGTGAAATGCTTACACGACTGCTCGTGACCTAAAGAAAGAAAAGGCTATGAATAAGATAGGAAATAAATATGAAAATTTAAAAGGGTCAAGATAAAAAATATAAATTATAGTTGAAAATAAAATGACTGTAAAACAAAATACACAATATAGAAATATATAAGAATGTATGAAGAAATATAAATATATATGTACAATAACAGCAGCTGTACAGTATTAAGTGGAAATGAAGAAATATAATGTCCAGTGTTGTGGGGTCATTACACACAGGCTAGAAGTGCAAGTCACTCTTTACTGACACATTGTAAATACGTTTAATGCTGGATGGTTGAAGTTTTTGTACAATGGTTTAGCCACAAGCATAATTTCCACTTCTGGATAAAGATCACTCGATCTTCATGCTTCTTAACAAATTAAGAGTGTAATGTCTTTATTAAGTTGTTATTTATTAATGCATACATAATAATGTGCTCAGTGACATAAAGGTCCCCTTTCAAGAGTTTGTGTGCTGCGTAGTTTTTTTCTTTGTTTTAGTTGTTTTGTTTTTCCATCTTCTATTCACAACCCAGTGTTTAAAATGTTCAAAAGGTTAAATAATATGCTTATTTAATAATGTTCTACAAAGAGGTCAATGTGTTTGGGATCTTATTAGATCTCTCAGAAAAGCTGTCAGAGCAAAACTTTTTTTCTTTCATAATAACATCTTAATGTTAAACCGCTGAGTCCATCTAAAACATGTTTGTGCATCAGGACCAACCTGATACATAGAGTTCTGCTGGAGGATGTTGCTTAGTGGCAAAACATTGGTCTGATTGAGCTTTTTGGTTGTTCAGAACTCACTCAGCCTTTGGAGTTAGTTTTTAGGACATCCTGATAATAATGAACTACATTAGTCCAGCCTAGAAGCAATAATAATATTACTTTAAGATAATAATAACAATAATATTTCAGGTGAATACCTCATGAAGTTCCTCAACAGAGTGCCAAGAGTGTGCAAAGCAGTAATCAAAGCAAAGGTCGACTATTTTAAAAAATATAACATAAACATAACGAACATATTTGAGTTATTTCATTCTTTTTTCTTTACTACAAAATTACACATGTGTTCATTTAGAGTTTTGGTGCCTTCAGTAACAATCTACAAAATAAAGAAGTAAAAATAAAGTAAAAAGAAGTAAAAATGAAAAGCTGTGTCCAAACTGTGTGTATTATGTAGAAACGTCTCCACTAGTTTCACATAAGCATGATCTCACAAAATAATATTTTAATCCAGCAGACCTGACGTTATTTTGTCCCTCCAAAGCGTAAAACACAACAAAATCATCCTGATTCCTCACAGGATTGTGACATAATATTACACAGAATCTGACACCTCAGCTCTATAGAAGATGGATGGACTAAGCAAATTTAGTCCATCCATCTTCCTCTGCTTATCCAGGGACTGTCACTAACCAAATTTTTAAGCAGGAGAAAAAATAGCACTTGTAAGGACATGAAAAGCTTTATTGACAAAAACAAGAAACCCTGCCCCTGTAATCTTTTATTTATAATATTGTATTTGGTTAAAATGTTCTGATGGTTCAAATATTTTCTTTTCTTTAGTTGTTGCAAAATAATGTGTGTGCCAGTCTCCAATGAGACATTTACAAGTGTGTAACAATATACTATGTCCATATATTTGCAGGTAAAGAGATAAAAACAGTAAATAGTTTGACCTTGGTCTAAAGTCCACACGGTTGCAGGGAATGTGTGAAAGTTGGCTGTTAATTCCCATTATGTGTGGTTACTGTATATTACTGGTAGTGATGTAGATTAGCCATGATGCTACAGATTAGCAGCTGGAGCTAATTTGCCCGTTCGTGTGGAAACCTCGTGGCGCTGTGGTGGATCTCCACCTGTACTGGGCTGTAATCACAGTGGATTCAGACCTGGGAATCACATCTTCTGTGTATGTTTATTTCATCTATGCTACTGTAAGAAGTATCGGTGTTTTGAGTTTGAAACAAGCCAGGCCACTCACCATAATGCAGTGCACCTAAGAAACTGTGTACAAGTGTATAAAAGTGTTTTTATATATTTCAGAAGATACAGTAAAGGCAGACTCACAAAGCTGCCTAATTCTTTTTAATCAAAGTGTGTAACATATGACATTTTAAAGAATTCTTCATGTGGACATTATCCATGTTTTATTTGTGTAACACAAAGTCACTCATAATGTGACCTCTGTGTTAATCTGATCTGCAGAAAATATGAGAGGGGTTTTAGCACAAGAAAACTAAACCAGAGAAAAAAACGTAAAAAAAACAATTGAAAGGGCTGCAAAGTATTCAAAGCTGAACTCTGAGCCTGATGTTCCATGAAGTCACTGTTACCCAGCATGACGAAAAACAGATGATCAAGGACAGAAAGAAACTGATGATGCCTCATGTGACTTTTCCTCCTTAAGCCCAGCCCACTGGGAGACAGCTTGTACTTTGTTCTCCGTGGTTTGTAAATCCATCGTATCAAATTTGACAGAGTTTACAAACTGTTATAGACTCAGTTTGGGCTGAAACTTGGTGACTTTTCCTAAAATGACCCAAAATACACGACAATGAATGGATTGAAATATTTTCTGCTGTTGTACAGATGATGCAGACGTTCGTACACTGACAGTGTTTCGGGACAAGTTTGACTCGTGTCTGTTCAGATGGATTTTCAGATCCACCAGTTTGGCTAAAATTAAGGAACATTGTGATTTTAGGGGAAGTTGACACTGTGAAAACATTTTCATACAAACTCACAAACATGATGTACACACGCATGTTTGTGTATCTGTAATGAGACAGAACTGGGTCTCATATGGCTCACACGAGACCCAGTTCATGGCTGAAGCCTTTATGGGTGACATGATGTCCTACATGTCCTGAAGTGGATTCTGGATTTCTGACGTCCTTAATCACTACAGCAGTGAGGTCAGTGTGACAAACTGATGCTCTGTTCTCTGGCCTGACAAAGCTTTAACTCCAAACATCTCTCCACTGTTAGAGGATCAGTTTTTTATGGCCTGACAGTGTGAAGCCTCCACCTACATCACCGAACTGCTCCGCCTTGCTCCACTTCTGCACTCTTGAGTCTGTGACCTTCTTTAAACAGCTTGTTTTTGTGTTTGTGGTGTTTTGCTCGGCTGTGCCCTTTTTAACACTGTTGTGTTTAACTTTGTTTTTTTTTATATCTCTGGAAATAAAAGTTTGGTTTGTAAAGACAAAGAAAATGAGTGAAATCTCTCTCTGAGGATCCTCAGCGTCACTGTGACACGTGCCTGTATGTGCACATCTTTACTTTTAATAAGATGTTTCAACATGCAGACGTGAATCTAACACAGTAACAGCTGCCTTTGTTTCAGATCCAGCTCATTCCAGTTCACTGACAAAGTTTTGGTGCTGCGATAACGACTCTGAGCCGATGAAGCTCTGATGACTCTGATAACATCTCCCTCCCAGTAATAACCTCCCAGCAGCAACTATGACAGACACGTCTCCTGACAGTGACACTCTTACAGATACACATTCAAGACTCAAGAGCTTTATTGTCAGTACAGCAGTAGACACAGTATACAGCTTACCACATGGTGCATTTATAAGTATACAAAAGATATCTCTCTCCAAGAGATGTAAAACTCAAAATTACAAATACATAACATACTAAACTTTGTGATGCGGCTGCTGCTGCTCCACATGTTAGTAAATCTGACCCTAAATCTTCCTGCTTCTCTTAGAGCACACAGGTAACGGCTGCCCTGAGCATGAAGGTGTGTCTGCAACACGATGAAGCTCGTCTAGAGCAATGATTACAATCTGCTCCGGGGCAGCTGGAGAGTCCTGTTTGCTGTTTGCCTCCTTTAGAAAATAGAATAAGAGCCAGAAACTTTTTCTCAACACAAAATAGTCTTTGAATGTGTTTTATCTTATTTTCTAGGGTCCATTAGAGTGACCGTGGATACAAAGTGATGTTAGTGAGAATTAAAGGTTTTAGTAAAAAGTGTGAAGGTTGACAGTTTGATTACAGCTGCTCAAACTGATTTCCTGTTCTTTGTATGTTTGTCACACTTATTAAATGTTTCAGATCAGGATGATGTAGCTTTGGATTTGTTCCCTTAATAACAAACATCTTCATTTACAAACTTCAGTTTGTGTTTTCTTTGTTTAATATTTTAATGTGTTTGATCTGAAACATTTAAGTGTGACAAACATACGAAAACCAGGAAACCAGGAAGGAAACAAACTCTGTTTCACTCTGTTTGTTTCCATCTTATGTTTTTATATGTTGTTTGTTTGAAACTTGTGATCAGTATTTTAAAGTTTTTAAACTGAACTCAAACACAAACTACAAACTGGTCAGACATTAGAAATAAATGGTTCCTCTGAGTATCTGAACCTGCTGTTGTGTTGCTTTTGTGTGCTGGTGTCACTGATGGCTGCTGCTGTGACAACAGACACACAAACAGTTTGATGTCATCAGAAATCCCTCTGCATACACTGAGAGAAAAGCTGCTTTACTTTCACACTCCAACACTGTTATTATGTCCTGCAGTCTGAGTGTAAAACAACACTGCCCCCGTGAGGTCAAACTGGAGCATTGCACATGATAATTCACATCCAGCAAACGTCTTGGACCTTCACACACATCTGACCCTGATTTAGTGGAGACTTTAGAAATTTCAGTGTTTCTAAAGTCTACCTCCTTTTTTGTGATAGTTTTTAATGAATTGGGACACAGCTGGGACACGTTGGTTATTGATTTCACTGTTTAAAGCTTTAAACAGATTAGAGAGACAGTCCAGGCAGATGGGATCACGTGGTGAGTGAAATAAATACAGAGGTGACCACCTCTGTATTTATTTCACTCACCACATGACTTCTTCAGTCTGAGCTGACTGCAGGTTTCCTCAATCTTATAAACAGAACATTTGCATAATGACTGAAAGCAGCCCACTGAAGGAAGAATGGGCTGGGAGGTCAGAGATCAGTGGGCTTTGGTCAGTGGTTGTTGATCATGACCTGACAGATCTGTATCCTGTGTGTGCACCCACTGTGGGCCTTTCCTGTGCTTAGTGTCAGCCTGAGCTCCATGCAGGCCTCAAAGGCCAAGCAATTCAAAAGCTTCACCAAAACAAGGCACCACTCAAATAGCTGGACCCAGGCTCGCCGCCCTTATGGAGGAAAACATAGAAGATGATCTCTGTGAGTTATTTTTACTGTCATATTATAAAATGTGATGTTCTAGCATCATGTTATTCTTCTTAAGCCTTTGAAAAGCTTCCTCTGTGTCCATTAAACTGATGACTTTAGTGCTGCTGTCTACTTGTTACATTTAGTACTGTTTAATTTTCAACCTAGGAAGATCTGTAAGAAGGACTCACAATATAACATACTGTAAGATTACTAACAGGTAAAATACTCAGATTGTACTTAGATAAAAGTCATCACAGACTGGCCCAGCCTGACTGCCTTGAAGTTCAGGTGTCTTCACTGCCTCCTCTGATAAGAGCTGGAGACCTGAGTAGGTTCGTCACCCATCAGCAGCAGATCACCTCTCGATCGGGCACGTTTTCATCTGGGAGGCTTTTAGAGCTCACTGCCCTCGGCGTCGCTGCTGGAACAACCAAGTTTTGCTATTGAATCTTTGACCTGCTGATCTCACAGAGGCAGGAGACCCAGAACATCCATGCCAGCTTCAGTTTATGCTCTGTCCTGTCATCCAATCAGATTTGCATGTAATACACTGATATTCAGCCCCAGCCTGGTGTTCTCTCCATCTCTGACCTTTCACACAATTTAAACTAACAAACTTTCTCTTTAAAACTGTTTGTCAATCACAATTTACTCGATTTATTATTATTCTATCACATATTTATATCAGTCATAATGAACTCAGTATGATCTGAGCTGTAAACCTGTATTGATCATCACAAACCTTTATAGCGCTTCAGAGCAGCTCCTTCAGTGGCTGCGGCACCCACGATGTGGGACGGAGAGATTTCCTCCCCTCTGCTGTCAGACTCCACCACAAAGACTTTGCAGCTGATCAAACACACACATGTGCAATAGGACTAAGTGTAACACTCTTTTTCTGACAACGTTGTATTTGTACTCAGTTGTATATAGCATGTGTATTCTATTTTTATCCTATCATTCTATTCTATTCTATTGGGTACAGTTGTGCACAGTTTCTTATTCTATTCCAGGGTTCTCTCATGTTTGCTATGTAACTGCACTGTCCACTTCCTGCTGTAACAAAACAAATTTCCCACATGTGGGACTAATAAAGATGCTCTTATCGTTACTGTATAACCACAGGTTCACTTCACATTTGGTAGAATATAAAAGGACAAAGCTGGACAATTGTCATCACATTTCTCATTAGTTGCTGTTAGCACAGGCACACAAAGAAAGCAGAGCTTTAGCTTTAGCTCCCTACATCACTTTTAAGCCTGGATGTTGAGGCTTTTGCTTCCTCTCAGCTGTGATGACATCTCTGTCTGCTCCATCTCACCCAACATCATCCATCTGACCTGATGCTACCTGACAAACTGAAGATAAAATATTAAATTCATTTTGCATCACTTACATTTAAAATACATTTAAGGTGGATTTCTTAAAAGGGAAGGGACTGACCTGACTGTTGTGTCGAGACAGGTGTGAAGGGAGTTAAATCCAGTCTTATACTACGGACGTGTTTGGTTTTGGTCTGTAATACGTTGAGTTTATTATCTATAAGTTAACATAGCAAATCCTCCATCCAGAGGCTAAAGTGATATCAGAGCTAGACTACTTTAAGTGAAAACAGATGATCGTCTGAGCCTTAAATGAAATAAGGTTAAAAAGAAATGCTGCTATCGACAGTGTGAGGCAGTGAGCTCTGTTATACCATATTTTTTAATTTTCTTTATTATTATTATATTATAGTGTTATTACCTTCCTGTTACTTCATAATAGAATGACAGTTAATGGTAAAAGTCTTGAATAGTTTTGAATTTATTTTTCCATGATCACATTTCATTCAATCACTCGTGGACTTGTGTGAATGTTACATGTGTTATTTTCACCCGTGGATTTACAGACACTGTGTGAACAGTTTTCATTTTATCCAAAGGCAAAGTTTTACTTGATGTCCAACTGATAAAATCACTGACAGACAACAGAAGCAGGAGCTCAGAGAGAAATTCAATTCAACTTTATTCATAAAGAGACAAATCACAACGTTTGGTTTTATTTTACAGAAACTTCAAACTAAACCAAATTCAGGACGTGTATTAAACCTGCAGCTGATCCCTGTCTGCTGTTCACTACCTTTGATTTCTGTTACCAGCATCATCTCATGTTCCCCAGGTTCACTGACAACGCTGAAACCACCAGCGGGAGACTAAGAGTGCTGATTTAAAAAGATTCAGACATTTTATTTTGCTGCAGCTCAACATGAGGCTGGATCCTGATTCTTTGTTGTTTTTGTTTTCTCTACATGAAGAAAACAGCAGCAACAAGAAGCACAGCAGGAACTGACAGGCTGACCTTCAGTCCAACAGATCCTCCTGTGTGACCTGCAGGTGAGAAACAGCTGTGAGGTGTCAGGTAGGTGATGATGAAGAACAGAACAGAATCCATTTGCTCTTCAAGCTGCTGTCAGACATTATCTGCTGCACTCTGATCACATGACTCAGACCAGCTGCTTTCTACAAAGTCTCATCAGCAACATCTTTACAAACCAACATCAGATTGTGTGTTTTGTGGTCTAAAGTTTTGTGCCTCTGGTTTCTCATTGGCTCACACTCTTGCAGAGCCGTAACACGCACATGAATGAGAGGTGGTGAGTGTAGTTCCTGTTAACAGGGTATTGCAGACCATCCCGCTAATTGCCGAATTTACTTTTGTCTGTCATATTTATGATGAAAAACAAATGTAATCAAATTAGATATTGATATTTTCATATGGGAATTGATCCTGCAACATGAAACGCTGGGATTGGAAGTTCAGCATCGCTCCGCACATCATACCTGTGAGATGACAGACAGCAGTGTGGAGGAGAGTGCGACACAAAAACCATAAATATGACTGACAGCTGCAAACGAAGCAGCATCTGCTGCAGGTGAAAGATATTGGGACTAGCAGAGCAGAGTGGCTTCACTGTAAAACAAAATTAGCAGTGAGTGTGAAAAGTTTCTGTGTGTGGAGTTCAACACCGTCCACTCAGAAGCTGCATCACTGGATGGTAGATTTAAAAAGCTTGCATTCAGTGACAACAGAGCTGTTGATGAGGCACTTCAGAGAATAACTGCAGCAGCAAAGTGCACTCCCACCCAGCTCCACCATTACAGGGCCAAGTGAAGGAGGAGCCACAGACGTCTGCTGTGTGGAGCCTCTTTGATGAAAGAGCTACAGGAGATGCTGCAAAGAGAAATACTACAGCTGATGTTATGATGGAGATGAAATGTTATCTTGAGGAGCCCCTCATCCAACAAGGAGAAGGCCCACAGAGCTGGTGGGAGGCCAAGGCCACAGTCTTTCCCTACCTGTTGAAGGTGATGGAGGGGAGACTGTGCATTGTGGCAACATCTGTTCCTTTGGAGGGTCTTCTCAAAAACTGGGCAGATACTAAGGAGAAACCACATCAGCCCATCCAAGCTGAGGCAGCTGGTTTTTCTGAATGTCGACCTGCACTGAGGACAAACTGTTTGGCTGCTGAGTTTGGTTCTGTTCTGTGGATTTGTTTACAGTGGGGCTTTTTGTGCTGAATTAAACTTAAAGGTTTGATTAAAATATTAAACAACAGTAAGAATGCCTGCTTTTGTAACAGAACAAAAACACAGAATTAGGCAATTATAAGGCTTTTCATAAAAACACTACATGCAAAAGGGTTTGTCAGCACACAAAGCATTCACATTTGCCAAGTAAAGCTAAAGTATGAGGCTACAGAGGATAATAACTTAAGAGACATTTGGGAGCCACGAGACGTGCAAGATAATCCAGAGCTTAGATCTAAATAAGGAAGTCTTAACTCAGTAATGGAGAATATCCTCACACATTAAGAAGCACCGAGGGAGGGAAGTCCTTCATTACTCTGTCAGTCAGGTAGGTGATCAGTGAAGAACAGCACAGAATCTATGTACCTGCATGTTCAGCTCAATTTGTGGATGCAATAAGAAGTAAAGTGAGAGTGATCAGCTTACCAGTGACTGTGATATTAACCAGGTTACTGATGGCACCATTACTGGACTCACACCAGTAAACTCCGGTGTCGTGAGGCACCAGCGTACTGATTGAACATGATTGATCACGTTGCTGTTGTCCCCGCCCATCTCCACACTCAGCCCTCTGCAGTTTGCTTGTGTTTCTCCTCACAGTCCAATCAGAAAAGCTTTGGTCCTCCTCACAGATTACAGTCACAACATCTCCCTCAGAGACATCAGAGCTGTTGGGACTCTCGATCAGACGAGCTGCGAGGAAGAAGAGAGGTTAGATATCACTCACGACTGAACTTCTGGGACCGCTCCGCCCCCTGGTGGCCTGATTTGATAGTGAAAAATTATTTTCTACCAGGCTGATGTAATAAAGCTGTGGAATCAGGACTGAGGTTTCGGGCATTTCCCCTCGGCTATTTGCAAGTAAGAAGAGCAAACATCTGAAGAGGCACAAGCTCCAACATTTTAGTAATATGAAGAACAACTTTGTTGCCTGACCAGCACGTTGTGGCCTGCAGCCTTCATAGGTTTAAGGTTTAAAAACATTTTTAGGATTATTTGGTTCAGTGGAAACTACTGCTACTGACAGTGAAAACATTTGCAGACCTTTTCAGAGGATGAGCATTTGTTCGAGGGTCCACTTTCTGCCCTGAGCCTGGTTCTGCCGGAGGTTTCTTCCTGTTAAAAGGGAGTTTTTCCTTCCCACTGTCGCCAAAGTGCTTGCTCATAGGGGGTCATATGATTGTTGGGTTTTTCTCTGTATCTATGAAGCGCCTTGAGGCAACTTTTGTTATGATTTGGCGCTATATAAATAAAATTGAATTGAATTGAATTCTGCCAGCTGTTCATTTCTGTGTATGCACAGGATTCTCTCCCTTTCCTCTCCTTTCACTGGTGGGTGAGAGGAAGTGGGCAAATTCTACAAATGTCATTTAAAGATTAAACGACTCACTACATGTTAGCTAGATAACACACATGTCTTAAAGATATAAAGACCTGGATGGCCGCTAACTTTCTGCTTCTTAATTCAGATAAAACTGAGGTTATTGTACTCGGCCCTGAAAATCTTAGTAATATGGTATCTAAGCAGATTCTTACTCTGACATTGTTGGGGATCACTCCTGAATTTACTTAAGCCTTAGAAAAGTAAAGTAGCCTAACAAAGTAGCTAAAATCGTGGACGTACAGCATTTGGACAGAGAGAGTGATATTAATTTTCTTTGCAAACAAACAAGAATCTTCAGGGTGCAATGTGTGCTGGGCAGCAGCCAGGAGCGAGGTCTCTGGTGAACCAATCCCTCGCTACAGATTCTAGTGAAGGGACGAGGCGTGTCACATCTCTGGTGGGGATGGAGCCTCAGGGCTTCTTTTAATATCTCTGAGCTTTCCCAATCACAACTATCTCTACTGAACTTTGGCTCCGTCTAAACAGTTCTTTGAATTACTTACTAAAACAATATATGACAGTAATGAGAAAGTGGCCACTTTCATGAGTAAATCATGTAAGCCTTATAAGATTTACTTATATGTAGTCTATGTTGTGATTCTCAAAGTCAAAGTCAAAGTCAGCTTTATTTGTCGATTCTGCCACATGTACAGGACATACGGAGAATAGAAATTGCGTTACTCTTCACTCCCTAGAGTGGTGTTACTGGTTCTGCTGGTGAGACGATGTGTTCACAGGAAACTTGAAGGTTTGTACATATTCATTCTTATTCATCGTGGTATTTTGTTTCCATTCTGTCATCATAATTTGGTCCATTTAGATTCTTAAATCATAAAAGTGTTTACTTTAACTCATTTCAGCAGATGGAGAAGATGACATCACCAGTGACATCACATACAGTGTTGTGAAATCATCAAATCCTCAACAACCTCCAGTCAAAGAAACCAGAGATGGAGGTTTGTGTGTTCACCCAGGTGTCATCCACATACCTGAACCAATGACTTGGTGGTGTTTCAGGGTAGGATAGCAAAGCCCTGTTTTCCACGTCTTCCATATACAAGTTGCCCACAATGGGTGAAACTGGGGAGCCCACGGCACACCCACGTTCCTGCCTGTAGAACTGACCCTTGCATGTGAAACAGGTGGAATTAAGACACAGTTTCAAAAGCAAGCACACCTGGTCCAACAGCCTTGTCTTGTTCTAACTGCTTCAGACAGTCTGTCACCCTCGTCCTGTGACCACTTCCTGGGTCTCTTTCAGTCTTCAAATATAAAGTTTTTACAGCTTATAGATTTTAAGTTCTGCTCCAATTATTTGGGTAAAGATAATAAACACTTTGATGGTCAATAAGTGAAAGTGAAAATGTGATAAACGAATAATATAATTAATAAATAATAAATAATTATATTTTTTGATAAGTGAAGTTCACTGAACTGAAAGGAAAATTTGGTTTGATGATGGTTGACATGTTTTCCAAATAGAAGTTTTTCCTCTAGTGAGGAGATGCAGGTGCAGCAGAGCATTGCTGGAAGAAATGATCCCAAGGGTGGAATCTCCTGAGGAATCTTCAGAGACCCAGCGAGAAGTAGGGACCATAGCTGACAGCCCAGGCAGGGGTTGAGGTCAAAGGTCATGCTGTTTGGGGACCTACTGGTCATCATGAGAAGGTTCTGGAACCACAGCAATGACCATAAAGCTGCACTGGATGGAGAGCTGTGCCACGGGGCTTTCCAGAGGTAATCACGAGGAGATTGTGGACAACAGATGGAGATCTGAAGGATGAGGGGAGCGTTCCAAGCTCCAATCGACAGTGCAGAGAGGAAGTTCAAGGATGGCATCATGATTCTGTGAACAGAAAGCAGAAGCTATGGTGGTGACGGGGAATGACTGACAGCAGTTTCCTATGAACATCACCTAATGCTGTGTCACTGTGCTATGCATGCTTTGACACTCTGAAGAGGGTCTTCCTTTGTGTCATTGTTGTTGTCATTTGCATCATGAACAAGACTGCTGAAGTGACTCAACAGGTGGGGTTACAACAGCAGTAAAATCATTGAATCCAATACCCTTTCCAAAAAAGGTTTTCTGCAGAGATGAAAGGACAATAGAGGAGTCATAAGTATCCCCCCACAGGAAGAATGCATGAAATGAGGTGATGAGGGTTGATAGAGGCCATAAAACAGGAGTGCTGACAAAGGCCTGCAGCCTTGAAGATAACTGAAAGCCACATTGACAAACAGCAAAACTAACTGGTGTGTTTGTTATACCCATGTCTGCATACATTTGGACTCTGGTCATATGGACAGTGATAGAAACAACTGGAAGAGACATTTATGAAGCTCTGAGGAACTCAAACCACTCTGCATGTGTGATTTACACACCTGGAGGAGATGCACCACAAAGCTGGAATGATTTTGCAAATGTTAATTTCTATGTTTGACTGTTAACATTCATTTGCTTACTTGGAGGGTGTCAATGGAAAATTGTATTTAGTAGTCAGTATAATCTTTTAGTGATATAAGTTTGCATATGGTAGAATGCTGCATGTAATCATTTGTGTGTAGAAGTATATAGTTGGTGGCATATTGAAAGAATGTCTCATCCTAGGAGGTCTGTAACATTCTAGGGTGTTCACCCCACATCCTAGGAGCATGAGAGAGGTCGTACCTTGTCTTATTGTTTTATGGTAGGATTAACGTAGCTATGTCTGTTTTAGTCTAAGTGCCTTTTGGTTTGATGAACTGCTGGACTTTGAGACCAGCAGGTTTAGGGAAGATCTTATGGGGCCACACTCTGACACACCCCCCCCCCCCCACACACACACACACACACACACACACCCAATGAAGTATAAAATAAAGACCGGGGCAGTTTCTCAGGCGCGAGTCTCTCAGTCCGGAGGCTGCCCTTGCTTGCAAGAAATTCTGTGTGTTTCTCTTCTCTGAGTCTTTGCTGAAGAAGTATTTTAGAATATATTCCTTAACAGAGGGAACGATGCTCGTCACAGTTCTCTCCCTCATGCACGAGCAACACAAAGAGCTCTGGTGACTTGCGTCTTGTTTTTGCCATTGTAGTAGAATTGTCTTGGCGTTCCAGCAATAGGTCTGTGCTAGATGAACGTATCAGCAACCTTCAAACACGTGTGGAGAATTCATTATTTCTTTGACAGATTTTTTAGTAAATAACAGAAAAAAGAAAGTAAGAGAAAAATCACCTGCACAAGTGCCGAGGTAGGTCTCCCTGCAGGATTGGTTTTCCCTTCATCAGGAGCAGCGCTGGGCTGTTTAAATCACGGACAAACAGGATCCTACAGTTGTTCATGTTTTTAAACCCATTTTGCACAGAGAGGCATTTTTTGGAAAATGCATTGATAGTAATATTGAATATTATTACACATCAAAAAAAATAACTACAGTAAAATAATCACACCGTGACGCCTCTGCCTTTCTAAATGGAGGGACAGTAACTGTGTGTGTATGTAAGCGTGTAAAACCTGAAGATGGTAAGATTAACAGTATTTTGTCTCTATCTGCCATTCTGCTATTCATCTCAACAATAACGTGGCGCACAGCGTGGCGTGAAAATAGCCACATGCAATGGAGCAAAATATGGGTGTGTGTGGTTGGAGGATGTGTTCATGCGCACAAAGGGGGGGGTGGAAATTTTTCTTGTAAAACAAAGGGGGGCCCAGCAAAAAAAGTTTGGGAACCACTGGTTTAGACGATGTTAGCACAGAAATATTAGCTTCTGTCATGACTGATGAAGTTACTGGTTAATAAAGTTTCCAGTAAAGTGTTTAATCGCAGCCACAGATTGACTCTAAATATCCCGTTTTTCTTCAGTGCATCTGTAATACATATGTGCAAGTTTCAGTGCTTCGTTTAAACTGTATGATACTTATACTGACCCAGGGTCAGTGTAAAATACAATCCTAGCTGTGTGAACAAAGCCTGGCTCCTTTAATCCTGCATGACAAACCTCAGGATGCAGGTTATTATTACTCTTTCCTGCTGGCACACCTGTCACACCTGAGAGTCAGCTAGAAACTTACAGTGACGTGGACATCATGCAAAGACTGCCAGACTCTGTAATACTGCAAATGATCAGTGACTCAGGTTAACAAAAAAGAAAGTAAGAGGAAATTGAATTCTATAAAACGTGAAAAATTCCACACACATGTAACTCACCACTGTGTGAAGATCACAGGGGAGAAATCGTTTCTCTGAGTCAGAGATGAGTGTCAGTAACACAGAAGTTGTCATGGTCCCCGCACCTCTCCAGCTGACAGCAGTCAGGCGCTTTGTTTTGTTTATTCTCCTCTCTCGCCTCTGCTCTCCCTTTCTCTCTCGTCCTCTCCCACTCTCTCTTTCTCCTGCCGGGGCGGAGCTCAGTGTGGGCTCCTGCTCCTGGCCCACGCACCTGGAGATGATCAGCACACCTGTCGCTGATTATGAGAATTGGAGTCCTACTTAAGATGGCGAGTCTGCTCTACTCGTCGCTGGATCGTTGAGCCGTCAGCGTCAGTCGTCCTGCACTCTGCAAAGTTTGTTCGTGTCTGAACCAGGAGACTAACTGTTTCTCTGTCTGTGTATAGATTTCCCCTGGACCTGTTTTCCCTGTGCACGGTGACTGAGCGTGAGCAAGAGTGATGGAGGAAAGAAGAGGAGCTGTGTGTGGTTGCGAGGGCTGTATGGAAATCTCCCCTCCCTGGACTCCTGCCCCTTTCACTCCCGGACCCTGGAACCCCTTTTTCCCAGACACCGTTGTGTGTGTGTGTGTGTGTGTGTGTGTGTGTGTGTGTGTGTGTGTCACCGTGGAGAACACTGTAAATAAATTCACTTTTGATTTGAAGAAACTTGTGGTCTGCGCCTGAGTCCGCTCCACTAATCGTGACAGAAGTAAAACTCAGTGTCATGCAGTGACTTTTACACAACCAGATCAGATGAACCAGCTCACACTAAAACATTTTGCTGCACTCTTTACACTTATTTCTTTTCTTTCTGCTTTCTGAGATAAAAGCTCTTTATCAGTAACTTTTACAACTTCTGGCAGGTTAATGTCTGAACTTTGGAGTGAAACACACCCTTAGTTACAGGAAATAACACCACTGTCTGTAACTAAGTGAATCCACCTTAACACCACCTGTGTGTGTATGACTGCATTACACTCCCACTGCTGGGAACCTGAACAAGAACCAGAACAAAGTCTAAAATAGAAGCTGACAAACAGCTGCACCACCGAGTGACACTTTATTTTATAAACTTCACAACAGGTTTCATGTTGTGACCTGTGGAGGTGAAAAGACACAAAACCTGTTTTACAGCTTTTGAGCTGCAGGCAGGATTGAAACACACCTTAGTTAAAAGTCAAACAGCAACATTTGTCTCCTCCCCTCACGTCACTCAAATGTGACAAACCAGGAAACAGGAAGTTCTTCGTCCTCAGTAAAGAGAGACGCACAGACGATCAGACTGAGCTCAGACCAAACTAGCAGCTTCCTCTGAGTGAGTCCAGCTACAGGAGAGAAAAGTGGAAAACTCCAACACTGCTGCTTCAAGCTGCTGACGCTCCATACACTGAATGTGAGTTTGAGCAAAAACACGACTCAAAGGAAGTTTCAGTGAAGGTGGTAGAGGAGGGAGGGGAGCCAGGACTGACTGTACTTCCTGTCTGCTGTTTTCAGCTTCACTCACAGACTCAATGGCTTCCAGATCAGAGAAGGATCTCTGCTGTCCGGTCTGTCACGAGGTCTTCAGAGATCCTGTTCTTCTGTCATGTAGCCACAGCTTCTGTAAAGACTGTCTGAAGAGATGGTGGAGAGAGAGACCAACACACGAGTGTCCAGTTTGTAACAGAAGATCTTCAAAGGAGGATCCACCTTTTAATCTGGCTTTAAGGAATCTGTGTGAGTCGTTCTTACAGGAGAGAGATCAGAGAGCTTCAGAGGCTCTCTGCAGTCTGCACTCTGAGAAACTCAAACTCTTCTGTCTGGACCATCAGCAGCCAGTGTGTCACATCTGCAGAGACTCAGAAAAACACACCAATCACAGATTCAGACCCATCGATGAAGCTGCACAACAACACAAGAAGGAACTTCAGGAAACTCTGGAGCCCTTAAAGAAGAAGTTAAAGGTTTGTGAAGAAGTTCAAGTGAAGTTTGATCAAACAGCAGAACACATTAAGGTCCAGGCCCGACACACAGAGAGGCAGATTAAGGAGCAGTTTAAGAAGCTTCAGCAGTTTCTAGCAGAGGAAGAGGAGGCCAGGCTGGCTGCACTGAGGGAGGAAGAGGAGCAGAAGAGTGGGATGATGAAGGAGAAGATGGAGGCTCTGAGCAGAGAGATAGCAGCTCTTTCAGACACAGTCAGAGCCACAGAGGAGGAGCTGAGAGCTGAAGACGTCTCATTCCTGCACAACTACAAGGCTGCAGTGGAAAGAGTCCAGCGCTGCCCCCTGCTGGATGATCCACAGCTGCCCTCAGGAGCTCTGATAGACCAGGCCAAACACCTGGGCAACCTGACCTTCAACATCTGGAACAACATGAAGGACATGGTCTCCTACACTCCTCTCATTCTGGACCCAAACACTGCTCATCCAAACCTCATCTTGTCTGAAGATCTGACCAGTGTGAGACGAGGAGGAGAGAAGCAGCAGCTTCCTGATAATCCAGAGAGGTTTGATAATTACTGCTCTGTCCTGGGCTCTGAGGGCTTTAACTCAGGGACTCACAGCTGGGATGTTGAAGTTGGAGACAGTACATGGTGGGAACTGGGTGTGTTAGCAGAGTCTGTGCAGAGGAAGGGAGACATACTGTCTGGATTATGGAGAATATGGTTCTATCAAGGTAAATACACAGCACTCTCACCATCAGCTCCTCTCACTGATCTCTCAGTCCAGAAGAAGTTCCAGAGGATCAGAGTGAATCTGGACTGGAACAGAGGAAAGCTGTCGTTCTCTGATCCTGATACTAACACACACATACACACCTTCACACACACTTTCACTCACAGGATGTTTCCATTTATTCAAACTGTTGGTAAACTGAAGGTGTGTCCGTTGAAGGTGTCAGTGTCAGTGCAGCAGATGAGTTGAGGATGATGATGTTTCTAATGTTGTTTCCTGTCAGTGAGTTGAAGCTGTTAAACTGCAGCTGTCCTCCTGCTGCCTCGTTGTTCCAAAGCTCTTTGTTTCTCTTTTAGTTTCACTCTTTCTTTCTGTTTCTGCTGTCCACCTTTTCACATGGAAAATCATTTCACTGTTTCTCACTGAATGACTCCCCAAACTAGATTTGAAGTTCTATCAAGTTTCTAATCATTACAAGTGATTCATGTTTCTATTTGATGTGTAAATGGAGATGATTTAGTTTGCTGGGATATGGACTGACATGTGTTGAATGGGAGGAGCAGTTTGTTGTTGTCTTCTTGTCTGTTTATGACAACAATAAATATGTTGTTGAAACAATGATTCATGTTTAACTCCATATATGAAATGTTTCTGATCTTTGAATTCTGTTTGATTAAAGACTTTCTTCATGACACAAATGAGATTTCAGTGTATTAATAGAACTAAATAAGCTCAGAGTTGAAAGGCTGGAGTATTATGTACGTACTTCACTGTCAGGATCTTCAGGGGGATTCAAAGGGAAACATCAAACTGCTGTAATGAGATAAAGTAGTTGGGCTGAACACACTTATCTGTAGTTTGTCTCCATCCAGGATCATCAGAATATAATGAACATGTGTGAAGAGCCACAAAATGCTGCTGCCCTCTCAGCATGATGAGCTCCAGCCTTTGTTAGCAGGACAACAGGAAACATGAGACAACTTTCAGAGACAGTAACCAACTGTGGCCACAAGATGGCAGCAGCTGATCTGAGATCCTTTATTGGACAGGACTCTGCTCTGTGACGTCATCAGAGAGACGGCCTTCACTCTGATAGATCTGACGTCATGTCTGCACTGCGATGATGAAAGCTGATAAACACATTGTTATTGATCCATGAAATCACCTCTGTCCTCTCAAGTGTAGCTGTTTACAGAGCTGAAGAAGTCCTTCATCATCAAAACAGACAAACATGTATTTCCTGTATTAAGTGACGTCATCCTCACTCTGACCTCTTACATACATTCTGCTCAGTTTTCCTGCTGTAAGAAATAAACTGTGTGAAAATAGAAATGCAGGGAAACATCCATTAATCACAGCTGAGCCGTTTGTTTCTGACTCACATTCAATGAGGCTTCAGGTGTAAATACCTCAGAAGTGTTTGTGAGTTCAGTAGAAGCAGACCCAGTCGACCATCATGGCCTCCACAGCACTACACAATGCAACAGAAAGGCCTTCATCATCTGCTGAACCACCTCTGAACCACGACGCTCTCCCTGCATCTAAAAGCTGTTAGTCAGGATGAGATGCTGCTGTGATCGCTCACAATTTACCTGTGAGACCTTTGTAAATATTGTCTTTGTTTCTGGAGGAAACACCTTTAGTCTGTTTGTATTTGGAGTGCAGATCTGGGCGTCCATCACTTTAACCTGCACACGTTTAGTTATTGAGTGTAGTTGATGTTTGGCAGCATTTTATAAGTGACAGTTCATGAACGGTGAAGGAACAGAGGACGCCTGACCATCCTACCTGTGTCAGTAAGAAGACTTTCATCACAACTTCACAACTTAACACAACTGAAAGCTGAATTCAGTGTTGCATAGTTTACTAACAGTGTGTGCTGACACTGAAGTTAGCAGTTTGTTTCCTAAGAGCTGCTGGGACAAACCACAGTGAGCGGCTACAGAGTTTAGTTAAGGTGGTTCTAACATGTGACCTGTTGAATTATTTACAGGGATTTATTTTTCATTTAAAGCATCATTTGTGAAGTTTTTATCAAGTTTACTTCTTTTATGTTCTTTGTGTAACGTTTAGATTTTCTTCTCTGGTGTTTTAACTCTTCAGGTTTCCTGTAACAGAGATGTAAACCACCGTTTTCTGATGCTGCTGCACTGGGACATAAACACTGCCACTTTATTAGGCACACCTTGCTGGCTGCAGGTTATAACCCCTGCTGGAAACATCCCACAGATTTGGATCCTTATTGCCATGACAGCACCACACAGCTGCTCCAGATGCTGCAGGATGCTGGTCAGGGCTCTAACAGTGAAACTTTACTGAAAGTAAGAAACCTGAGAGGAAATAAACTTTGACTTTAGTAAGCTGAGCTCTGAAGCTGTGATGGAGCTCAGTCGGTGTGAAGGCGGCTGCTGTGTAACAAACGTTTCTCTGAGGTGCTGCGACTGATCGTGGTCATGTTTATTTAAAGAAGTCGGTGATGAAGCAGGCTGTGCAGTCCGAGCTCTTCATCAGTTAACAGTCCTCCAGAGCTGCTGCAGGGAGCTGACTGTCCTCCAGGTGGCGCTAAGTGAACAAAGTCCAAAGAAATAAACTTGGACTGTTTTTTGAAGCCTAAATAAAACGTGAATAAACTTTATAGATACATTTGAAACCAGCTACTCTGTGACTTTACACACTCACACAGTAACAGAGCTGATTCCTGATTGGAGCAGCACAGAGTTAGACTTCTTTTCTGGCTGTGGATTGGTTCGTCAGGATTTCCCCCTTTACAGGTTTAAAAACAATCTCTGTTTCTACATTTTTTGACCTCCTTCTTGTGTCTAAAGGTGAAGCAGCACCAGCCTCCTCTGATCCTCATGTTGTAGCTCTGTGTGTCCAGCAGGGGGCAGAACACCTCCAAACTGTGCCAGCAGCTCTCACTGTGAGCTCAGACATTTGTGGACACTCAGTTTGTTTGAACATAGTAAATAATCAGAGCTTCTCACACTGTTTATGGGGACACCACCTGCCCGAGGGTGTACTGTGTCACAGAGGTGGTGTATGGTGCTGGGTGTAGTTTCTCTGCTGGTTCACAGTTTTTACTGAGGAGCTGTGTTCATGTCAGGAAGGTTTTGTCTGATCACTGTGGTGCAGTTTGGTTTACTCTGTTTCTGAGTGTTTGTAGGATCAGTCTCTGCAGGTCACCTGATACCTGGCAGTGAAGTGTTTATGAATCAGCTCCGTCAGATTTAATCCAACAGAATAACATGTAAAACACTCCAGGGCTTTTACTCTGAAACTTTCTCCAGAGCTGTCTGGAGTTTTCTTACATTAAAATATTCTGGGATTACCAGACTGTCCACATCATGTGTCCTACAAAACTTTCATCCACAAATATACCCTGACATTAAACCCAAATAGATCTGAGAGCGAGTCATTAGTATCAGTACTGTGTGTGTGTGTGTGTGTGTGTGTGTGAGAGAGAGAGATATTCAGGTAACTTACTGGGTTACTGCACATGCTCACACCTTTTCAGCACAACAGGTGCAGTTTGGTGTTTTACTGCCTCCTGCTGGAACAATGATGGCAGCTCTCAAGACTTTATTGGTTATTGTCATTTCGTGTTACACAGCCTGAAACGAAATACTGTTCCTCAGCAGCCTCTACAGTGCAATAACCAATATATTTTAAAAAGAATAAATACAGTTTAAAGGGAATAAGTTTAAAAAAGAGCAGCAAAAAAGGCATAAATAGCTTAAAATCTAAGTTCTAAAAAAACCTCCAGTTTTTATTAATATTTTATTATTTATCAAATTATTATAAACTAAAAATATTTTTTACGTGATAAACGACTTCAGTGCTTTGTCCATGACCTCCTGAAGGTAAAGGGCCCAAAGAGCCAATCAGCAGCTCTGAAACAGGAAATATGACTCATGGAGAAGTTCACAACAGTTTCAGCTGCCAATTGTACTCATCACCATGGAGACTGTCTCCATGGTGGAGGCAGAGTGACAGTGTTGTAGATGCTGCATTTTGAAGCCTCAGTGTTTATGTTGTGCCCTTAAACAGGGGAAATAGTGAGGAGAGGTGAAAGAGCGGCACAGACACGCAGCTCTCACTCTCACTCGTCTGTATTGAGTTTCAGAAGCAATACAACCAAAACAATGTTCTTATGGATGCACTCAGTCTCAGGACAACTGTATCCAAACTAAGTCACTATTGTTCGCTGCATTAGCTGATGAGAATACTTTAGATAACATGAACTGTAGCATTAGACAAAAACATCTTTTTAACTCGCACATGTTAGCTGACACAGTCACTAACTTTCCACAGCAATGAAATAATACTTTAAGTACTGCATGTCTTTCAGTTGTTAACTTATACAGATAGTAACAGAAAAATCTTCACACAATATGGCGGAGTAATAGCGAAAACTAGCATACACAGTGTGTTGATAGGAGTTATGTGGGTAGTTCAGCTTCACCACTAGGGGGCTGTCTAACCAAATTGTGATATATACTGTGTTGTAGAAGCAGCGGCCGGTTACGTTTACGTGCATGGATGTGAGCCACGTTAAAAAAAATAAAGAAGCTTGCTCACTACTACTGATGTTTTATTGAAAACACGACATGGTACCAGGAGTGAACCAGTAAAGCAGGTCATCATGGACAGTGTTAAGCCACCAGATGCCGTCAACTGGAACGGAAATGTGGACTGTGAGTGGCGAACTTTTAAACAGCGGTTTATGCTATACCTGCAAGCTGTCGGCCTAGATAGTAAGCCTGATACACGGAAGATTGCACTGCTTCTTACCGTAGCAGGTCCACAAGCGGTGGAAGTATATAACACGTTTGTGTTCGCAACTGCAGAAGACAAAGAAAAGTTTGACGAAGTAGTGAGAAAGTTTGATGAACACTGTTCGCCCAAAAAGAATGAAACATTTGAGAGGTACGTCTTTCGGTCACGTATACAACAACCTTCAGAGAGTTTTGATACGTTTCTGACTGACCTCAAGTTAAAGGCAAGAACATGCAATTTTGGACAGCTGCAAGAATCTATGATAAGAGATCAGATCGTATTTGGAATAAAAGATATAAAGATGAGAGAGAGGCTTCTGAGAGAGGCGGATCTGACTTTAGCAAGTGCTGTGAAAGTATGTCATGCCAGCGAGCTCGCAATACAACATGCAAAAACCTTCAGCGGGTCGCCGAGGGAAATAGACACGGAAAGTACAGCTGTAGCTGCAGTGAATACACGGCAGGCAGGGCGCACGTACAAAAAAGAACAGAAAGAATCAAAAGACACTTTCTTGTGCAAAAGATGTGGCACAAAACATGGAAGGAAACAATGCCCAGCTTATGGTAAAATATGCAAAAAATGCAATGGACAAAACCATTTTGCCAAGCAATGTTTTTCAAAGAATAAACAAAAAGAAAGAGTACACACAGTAGAAGAAACTGCTCTTAGTGACACGTTTTTTGTGGGAATGGTAATGCAGCATGATACACCCATGGACCAACCTGCAGTCAGTACAGTGAAGCAGGACAAATGGACAGAGATGTTACCAGTGAATGGAGCCCTGGTAACTTTCAAACTGGACACAGGAGCCAAGGCTAATCTGGTGAATGAGCTGGATGTGAAAGCAATGAAAACAAAATCACAAATATTCCAAAATAACAGTTTACTCCAAGCATATAATGGAGAACCAATCAAAACCAAAGGTAAATGCAGGCTCAGGGTAAAAGGAAAATATCACAGTCTGATGTTTATCATTGTGCCAGAGGGACATGAATCTCTGTTGGGAGATAAAGCATGTGAGAGACTCGGCCTATAAACAGCTCTGAGCCCAAAAGTGTGAAAGAAATAGTGGATCTGTACCCAGACATATTCAAGGGGTTTGGAGTCTTACCCTTCACCTACAAGATAAAGCTGAAAGAAGGAGCTCAGCCTGTGGTTCATGCACCTCGACGTGTTCCAGCTGCTCTTAAAGACAAGCTCAAAGAGGAACTAGAGCGGATGGAGGCACTGGAAGTTATAAGAAAAGTTGAAGAACCTACTGAATGGGTTAACTCCATGGTGTGCATTAAAAAACCATGCAGACTCTAGGATCCGAAAGACTTAAATGCTAACATACAAAGAGAGCATTACCAGATACCTACAAGAGAAGAAATAACAAGTGAAATGGCTGGTGCAAAATTTTTTAGCAAACTAGATGCGTCCCAAGGATTTTGGCAACTAAAGCTTCATGAAGACAGTACAAAATACTGCACGTTCAACACGCCATTTGGGCGTTACTGCTTCTTGAGAATGCCTTTTGGAATTTCTTCAGCTCCTGAGATATTCCACAGGACCATGGAGCATATGATCGAAGGAATCGAGGGAGTCAGAGTTTATATGGACGACATCATTTTGTGGGGATCCACACTATAGCAGCACAATGAGAGACTAGTAAAGGTTTTGGAAAGAGTGAAACGTTATGGACTTAAACTGAACAGAGCAAAATGTCAGTTTGGCGTGGGTGACATTACCTTTCTCGGTGACAAGCTGACAGCCGAAGGCATCGAGCCGGACAAGGAAAAACTACGAGCTATACTGGAAATGCCACGTCCAGAAGATAAAAAAGGTGTGTTGAGAATCCTGGGAATGGTTAACTTTATTGGAAAATTCATCCCAAGCCTGGCAGCCAAAACAGTGCACCTGAGACAGCTTCTACACAATAGCTGCTGTCACGGTCCTGAGTCTGTGGACTCAGTGTTTTTCTGTTTGTATTAGTTATCTTTGATTTCATGATGTGTTTTGATTCTCTTGGGTTTGATTTCTGTCACTGTATCCCCTAGTTTAGTCCACGTCTGTTCAGTTTCCTGTTTACTTTGAAAGTCTGTGTACTATGTCAATGTGTTGAGTTTTGCCTCCCCTTGTCTTGTCATGTCTGATGAGTCCCAGCTGTGCTCTCCTTCTGTTTCACATTCCCTAATTACCTCAGTATGTATTTAAGCCCTGTGTTTTTCCCTGCCAGTTGTTGCGTCCTCCACGTTTGTTGTGTGTGTATTCATTATATGCAATCTTCAGCATCTCCAGTCTAGTTAGTTTAAGTTGTTGTTTATGTATCGCCAAGGGTGACTCACCAGCAAATAAAGCTGTCGTTTAAGTTAATGTTTTGTCTCCGAGTCCTGCACGTGGGTCCAGCCACTGACAGCCACACAACTCATCGTGACAGCTGCGAGTTCAGATGGAATAAAGAACTGGAAAACGAGTGGCAACAACTGAAAAAGACACTTACAACAGAGCCAGTTTTGGCGTATTTTGATCCAAAAAGAAAAACAAAAGTGTCAACAGATGCATCGAAGGCCGGGATCGGCGCAGTGTTGTTGCAGGCTTATGGAGACCACTGGAGGCCAGTGGCATATGCCTCAAGAGCAATGACAGAGACAGAATCTCGCTACGCCCAAATAGAAAAAGAGACATTGGGGCTTGTCTTTGGATTTGATAAGTTCCACACCTATGTCTATGGTTTGCCAACATTTGTGGCAGAGACTGACCACAAGCCATTGATAGCCATAATCAAGAAAAACTTAAGTGAAATGTCTCCATGCATTCAAAGATTGATGATGAAGCTACAGCGCTATGATTTCAACTTGATCTACACACCAGGTAAACATACTGTGTTAGCAGATGCACTCTCTAGGGGCACAACCCCAAACAAAGAGCAAAGCTCCACAGAGATGGATGTAAATATACATGTAAACCTGGTAGCAGAGTCACTTCCTATGTCAGACAGAAAATCACATCAGATCAAGGCTGAAACACAAAAGGACTCTAGTCTGCAAAGAGTTATAACACTGTTGAATGGGAAATGGCCAAGAGGTGAATGCAAAACATACTACAACATAAGGAAAAAACTACCTGCTGGTTATTGATTACTTGTCAAACTATCCAGAGATGGCATTATTGTCCAACATGTCAGCTACTTGTGTCATAACGCGCATGAAATCAATATTTGCTAGACATGGGATACCACAGATTGTTCATAGTGACAATGGACCTTGCTATAGTTGTAGAGAATTCCAACTATTTGCTCAGGAATATGACTTTAAACATGTGACCTCAAGCCCCCTGCATCCACAGTCCAATGGGAAAGCAGAGAAAGGTGTGCACATTGTGAAACAGTTACTAAAGAAAGCACAAGATAGTAAGGCAGATCCTTATTTGGCACTACTGAGCTACAGAGCATCACCACTGGAGCATGGCAAGTCACCAGCAGAAATATTAATGGGAAGAAAACTACGGACCACTCTTCCTTACACAACAACCAGGAAACACAAACAAGTGAGAGACAAAATGAAACAGTCGCAGAAGAGACAAAAGATCAACTTTGACAAGTCCTCAAAAAGTCTAAAACCACTCGCACCCAATGAAGCAGTCAGAGTGGAAGATGCAAACATCTGGGAAAACAGAGCAACTGTACTGGAGGAGGTAAACCCAAGATCGTACAATGTGAAAACTGAAGATGGACTGATATTAAGGAGAAATCGGAGGAGTTTACTGTACACTCAAAAGACAATGGGACCATCGGAAGGACAGTGTGATGACAACACACCACTTGAACCAACAACACCCGTGAAGGACAGTGTGGAGCAAAGAGACCAGTCACCCATTGTCAGAAGATCAGCACGCTCTATCAAACCACCTGATAGACTAAACCTTTAAGCATATATATATATGTATATGTTGGTGTATACATATATAGCTAGATATATATACATATATCAAAAAGGAACTTTCCGCATTATTGTGTGTTCAGTAGTTTACACTGTCACAAATGTTTGTGATGTAATTCAAGCTATGCAATGTTAGGTATGTTTCCACAGTGTTGTTCAGCAGTTAACATCTAAAGAAAAGGGGATGTGTTGATAGGAGTTATGTGGGTAGTTCAGCTTCACCACTAGGGGGCTGTCTAACCAAATTGTGATATATACTGTGTTGTAGAAGCAGCGGCAGGTTACGTTTACGTGCATGGATGTGAGCCACGTTAAAAAAATAAAGAAGCTTGCTCACTACTACTGATGTTTTATTGAAAACATGACACACAGCAACAGAGATTAACTGGAACTTCTCAGCAAAATAGTCTGCAATTCACATCTTCCGCTACAATGAACAATGATAACAATGTAATAATCAACAGTAACACACATTTATACAGATTTGTGCATGACAGTTACATAAAAAAAGGGGAAATAGTGAGGAGAGGTGAAAGAGCGGCACAGACACGCAGCTCTCACTCTCACTCGTCTGTATTGAGTGAAGGAGGAAGCGCGCGAACCCACCTACTGGAGCCCTGAGGCATTAACAATGGATCGACGCACAATCAACCCAGGCAAAACTTTCACTACTTATCTCCCTCTATATTCCCACTGCATATTCTATTCGAAAACAGTCAAAGCAACAAATAAAACATTAATAAGGGCATGACATGAAATGTAAGGAACAGAGATGTACAACTTCAAAACTAATCAAATTTATGATCCACCACACGTGACTGCTCAGACCTAACACACTATGTGACACTCACACCTTGTGGTATGTAAATTGTATATTACCATAATAAAATACAAAATAACCATCTGTTCTCCTGGAGAAAGTATAATTTAATCAAACCGTGCAATTTACTGGCCCTGTGTGCATAAATGGTATCTTTGTTGTGTTGTGTTTTTGATTGTAGATACCTTATATTCTAATATTTTTATTTGCCACCCTCAGATTTGACTGTCCTGAAGCAACATGTGGAAGAGCCCTCCTCTCCAAGTCTAACAGATACATTGTCTGTCTCAACCACCAGCAGTCAGAGCAGTGACACAAGTGATGCCGGACTTCAAATGGTTCAGCCTCTATTGGACAGCATACATGCAAGAAATACAGTACTTAACCTTCCTCTCGTGTTAGCTTTCTGTTATCATCTCTTATGTTAGCGGGTCGGTTTTGACCCGTGAATTAAATCAGCTATAAAATATACTAAAAACAATAAGTTATCATCCAATTTGTTTCTCATCTCTTGGTTACCTTGTTAGGCTTCCTTATCCATGAAAATGTTGGTTTTAATACCTTTGGCGTGGGCCTCTGGGTCTTTTTTTGTCACTATACCCCTCGATTTCAATTAAAAAAAACTGTAAAATTAACCTCAAGAGAATCATATTAATAAATAAAAGTTTTCTGTGTTACCTGAGTATTACTGAGGGGTATAGGACACATCTCTTAAATAAATCTGTTTTATTGATTTTTTTCATTTTAAGATTAATAACTAAAATGACATCTATGGTGTTACGGGTCAATTCCGACCCATAGACATTTACATCAAGAAAAGACAAAAAAAGTTTGTTTTTTTTAGCAGTAGACCTTTAATATAAACTGAAAAAAAGAAAAAGTCCTCTCCTCCTTTGTTTTGGTTATAGCCGTGGGTAATTGTGGGCTTTTTATCACTTCCCAATGATACAGCTTCACCTCAGTTTCCTTTGTGAAGTTCTTGTCCGAGGTCATATCTGGTAAAAAATAAAATAAAATATCACAGCTGATATTGTGATCCTGCAGTCCAGTGGTCATATGGAGGACCACACATTTTCATTGTTTCTTCTCAGGGGTGCCACTCACAGCTTTGACTGTGAAAATCTGTACATTCCAGGCATAGTTGGTTTTTGCATCACAGGCTTCCCAGATTTTTCTGCCGTTTTTCCCTTGCTTACTGGGTATATATTGCCGGAAGGGGCATTTTCCTCAAAAAGTGGACAAGACGTTCATCCACTGTCACTGGCCCTGGGATGAACATCAGTGGTAGAAGCTGCACCCATCTCTCCCAGACATCCCTGATGGGAGCAAGCTTGTCAGACCTCGGTCTGGTCTCTCTGTTGTCAAATCTGAGGACTCTTGAATCAAAATGATATCAAATGTGTGAAGTGACATCGTTGCCCAGAAAATGTTTCTGCCTGTCGATGCATCCCATAGACTATCAGTGGCCTCATTGCAGCATCTGTACACTCCAGCAAGAACAATGAAAGCATCCAGGTATTCCTCATCATGTCGCCATGGACTTTTTTTCCTTCAAGGTTTATCATAGTAATGATGATTCTTTCTAGTGACAATGGCATAAATATCTCAAAACATCTCTTGATGTCACTGACTTTGGTCAGAGCAAACCTTGTGATTCCAGGGGTCATTTTGATGACATTTGCAGCAGCTGCCCTGCCATGTACATCATGAGGTACTGAGCTCCAAAAGATCTTACCATTTTTGGACTTGAATCTTTCAGCAGGGGTAGCTTCAGCACCAGCGACCTCCACCTCTGATCAGATGTGTCTGTGTCTTCTGGATGATAGTCCACATTGCCTTCTTCCGTAGAAACCTGCCCATCTGAATCGCTATGCTGCTCTGTGTCCTCTCCTTCATTTTCACCAAAAATATGATCCTGAACTTAGCTCACTGTGAATCTTCTTCTCATTTTTTGTATGCTGCAAATTGTAAATGTGCACTCTGGAAGTCAAATGGCCACTCAAATAGTGAATTCACCTCACATGCCCGTGTTTATTTTGTTTTGTTTTTGTGCAGGTATAATGCAAAAAACATGCAAAATAAGAATCCCCTAAAGCTCATATGATTAGGAGAGGCGCTTGCTGTAAGTGTTTTAGCTGACAGTGCACTTATGATTTCAGTTTTGGCTTTAATTATTGCTTTATACTCATAATATTATACCTGGGTCGAAACCGACCCCAACAACACAAAGGTCATAATTTCAACTAGGGCATTTTATAATTTAGTGAAAATATTTTTTTTGTTTTATTTTGTAGAAATAGAGGTTCCTGACAAAGTCAAAAAGCCTTGATACAATAAACAAATGTATGTGATTTTTTTATGCATTTGAAATTTAAAATGGGTCGGTGCCGACCCTAACACGAGAGGAGGGTTAATTGACTTATACTTGACTCTTTAGTTGCCATTACTTGAAAAAGCTTAAACACGAAGATAAAACAGATTAGAGAAAAATAATTTAATATAGTATTTCATGTAGTTTGCTCTGCAACTGTAGTGTGTAATAAGACTTGCTCTCTCTCTCTCTCTCTGTTTTTGTTATGCATGTTAACCATGAAACGTGTTTCCATGATCAGTGTCCTGCTTTTCAGGTAAATGAAACCACTTCTAAGAAGATACTGGTCCTAGGAAGGGAGAAAGTAAGACATATCAAATGTTTTGATGCCCAAATGTCATATGGGTGTGATTCACAATTTTATGTTCTGTGAGAGAGTTGCATTACTTAATTTGTTGGCTTGATGGAGACTTTACAGAGTCTTCCTCACGTTAACACTGCATTACAAGAAGTGCTTATTCTGTAGTCATTTTTTTTCCTTTAATTCTGTTTTTTTTTTCTTTTCGCCCAATGTTAGGCCTATCTGACCTCAACTGTTTAGCTGCCAATAATGGTGGATATTATGCTATTACAGTACTGTTACACAGAATGTATGTTAATCCATGCAGCATTCATATTTGAATATGTTATTTTTGATAAATAAAATCCATACATTCATAATAATCAGAATTGTGTTTTTGTAGTAATTTGCACCTAAAACCTAAAACTTTTTTCAATTGATGAGTAACACTACAAAAGAGTTAATATCAAACTTAACTCTAGTTATGAGTTAAATTTTACTCTATATGGTAGTAGAAATTTCACTCCGTGAGAGTTTAGTTTTAACTCCTATAAAGAGTTGAAAAATCAACTCCCGGAAAAGAGTTACTCTAACTCTGCACTAGAGTTCATTCGATGGTCACGCATGTATGCTCAAATGTAGTTAATCTGAACTCCGTGAGAGTTTATTCCAAAGACCAGAATTTGCTGTGTAGCACAAACCCTGTGCCTTGCTTTATGAAGGAACCAGTTATGAGACAAACTGACTCGCTCAGTTCGAGCAGCAACATAACACTGCGAATTTCAGTAAAAGACTGTCGGCTCTTTCCAAAGTTCTCCTTTCTGTATTTCACTGCTTCCTGGAAAGAATTTCTGGGGAATCTACTCTCCATCCATTGTTTCAGACGCGGACACTGCTGACAAAGTAGATCGTAAACCTCCTTACGGTCAATGTTGCTGCCGTTTCTTTGATTAGGGTTTTTAAACACAATCCGTTCTGCTGTGCTACATGTAACACCGTCATTGCACCTCTGCGCTTTGCATTATTTGATGCATGTGGAGGTTTCTGCTACCATGGGATGGCTACATCTTTTATTTCTGTATCTGCTCCTTGTGGAAAACATATTTTGGATTTTCTTATTGTCCAGATGATCAATTATGTCTGTGCACTCAGTCTTACGTTCGTCATTGATGTTAACCAGCTCAAAGTAGCCCAGGGTCATCGGTGAAGCGACCGTCTCTTTCAGAACCTCGGCCGCAGTTAGTCCCTTCTCCCACAAAGATACTTGAACTGTTTTAAAGCGTCATTTAAAAAAAACAACTTCTCTCTTTTTTGGCATTTAGTCCCCCCTTCTGTAAAAGACAGAATAGTAATCTCTCACCTTAACCATCTTCTTATATTTATTGAAAGGCCTCCGTGCAAGGTTGAACACAGTTAGTGTTGCGTGTGCCATCTGAACTGGATTTCAGTCTGAACTGATGTCCGTGTTGGTCCTGCAGAAAATCCGAGTTGGAAAAGGTAGAAGTTTTTTATGTTGCATAAACAAAATGTATTTCATTTTGTTCATAGTCTATTTAAAGCCATGATCCTTTTCTTATCGCTTTCACTGGAGTGGGTAAAATGAGTCTGCAAAGTTAAAAAAAGAGATTTACATTTATTGTTTATTACTTTTATTGGACATCATCCGATCCCATTTATACACATTTAGGATGTACAATAGATGAGAATGACATGGTCAGCTGAAACTAAAAATTCAGCTGAAACCAGGCCAAGAAGATGAAAATTCTGTTGAAAATGGGTGAAGAAGCAGAACAATGCTACTGAAAAGTTGTAAATAAGCAGAACCTTGCGCAGAAAAGAGGTCACAAAGCTGAAGTTTCTGCTGACAACAGCTGAAGAAGCTGAAATTTGTGTTGAAAAGACTTTTAAAAAAGTTTAACTGCAAACTGAAAAAGAAATGTTGCCATCAGCGGGACTTAAAACCCAGGCCTCCCACTCTGAGAATGGCTGCTCATCTCACTGAGCTAAGACACAGCTCACCATGTAAGCAAAATCAGTGATCACACTTGTCATGTGGTCCATTAATTTCAATGGGCCAAAAAATTGCAAAAACAGCTTAATATTTCAAAAGGTATAACCGTTATGATCACCAAAATATACTGCAGTCTTGCGTAAAGATGAAGTGACTTCGTACAGCCCCGATTTGCAGACGCTGTGCGCAGAGGTTCAGGAGCAGAAGTCCCATTGTACCAGGGCAGACCCGACGATGTTTACATGAACACGCTTTTTAGCATTTCTCAATTGACCACTTTTGACACATGGTTGCTGCACCCACTGGGAGATGGATTATGAGTTTCTGAGAATTTCAGAGATCCTTTGTGTTAAGTCTAATTGTTGAATGTTATCATTATGCTTCTTAAATTTGTAAGGTCTGAGTTCAATCTATAGGATCAAGACATTCCTTTGTCTCTGACCACTGTGCTGGGAGAGGCTTTTATTGCAGATACATCCTATCTGGAAAATCTGTTTCTGGTGATGTTGCTTCCTGCTTATATGACCCTTTTGGTCAGCAGGAGATCACACACACACACACACACACACACACACACACACACACACACATGCATACAGATGTTTACACACACACACACATAGTGCCTTGTCTTAGAACCATTTGGGGGGTTTTACGTGGGAGGTGCTGTGATGTGTATTGTGTGTATTGTGCTAGCAAGTAAAAGATGTTCATCTTGTTTTTGTCGTTAACAAGAATACGTTTCTAAACCAGCAGGGCTTGTGGAAACACAGACCCAACACTTACAGATGAAGGTCATGTGAAGGTAGGTGTAAAGCATCTGATTTACTGTTGGCTGGTTTCATCTGTGAAAAAACAGCATATGAAATGAATTCAAGAGAAGCTGTCAGGCTTTATCTGACACAATATAAAGACGAAAATCACCTCCATCACAAAGAGGAAGTGTACTCAGTTGCTCTCCTCTACTTGGATTTCTTGTAATTTACAGGAAGTTGCTGAATACCTGATGTGTTCATGCAGTCAGTGACTCTTGGCTTTATTCTAAAACTGTCATTCTCACTAATCCAGTCAAGTTTTTGTCGAAGACTGTTTGACAGATAGGAGATGGAGGCTAAACTCAGTATTCTGGGGATAAAACTTAAACTCAAGAGCAGCTTTAATACTCCAGTGATCGGTCTGTCCGCACAGCAGATACAGGTTCATAATTTTATCAACACATCCATCCACAGATGTAAATCCAGAGCAGCCATGTTTACCCACAGCATTATATTACAGAGGAAGATGTATATTAGTTGCTCAAAGGCACTTCAAAAATAGAGGTTTGTCTGTGATTGCAGGGACAAAAACAATGAAAAAAACGCATTCAACAGGTATATGTGTAAATCTTTATTCATTTCAATTCAATTCAATTTTATTCATATATCACCAAATCACAACAAAAGTCACCTCAAGGGCTTTATTAGCCCTTACATTCTGCTCATATTTCATTCATTCACAGAAAGAATTCTGATAGGTTTGTAGCTTAAACCTATTCGCTGGAGCGTTGAAGGTTCATTAACATATGACGTATACATACACACAAAGAGTACCTTACCTGTGTGTGTGTGTGTGTGTGTGTGTGTGTGTGTGGGGGGGGGGGGGGGGGGGGGGGGGGGTCAGTGTATGACCCCATAAACAACTTCCCTAAACCTGCTGGTCTGGAAGTCCAGCAGTTCATCTAAACAAAAAGCACTTAGCCTAAAACACACATAGATATGTTTATCCTACCATAAAACAATAAGAGAAGGTACGACCTCTCCCATGCTCCCAGGATGTGGGTGTGAATGCCAGAACACTCTGGAATGCACACAAAGTTTTTGCAGACTATTAAGGATCAAACCTCTACCATTGATTATAAAACTCTAAGCATATATGAGTAGATATTTCTAAGCATAAATGACAATCCACTATATAAACCTGACAAATTCCCTCATTATCATTGTCTTTAAAAAAATGCCCTTTGCTTTGCAGAGATATAACAGTGTTCATAAAGGCACAGTGGACACATGAACCAAACAACACAGAAAACACCAAGAGGCTGTTTAAAGAAGGCCACAGAGAGAGGAGTAAAAAAGTCGAGCAGGGTGGAGCACTTCAGTCATGTAGGTGGAGGCTTCACACCGTCAGGCCATAAAAATAAGAACCATGATTTGAACTGAACCTGAAACAGTCAGTGCAGAAGCTTTAACAGTGGAGTGATGTTTGGAGTTAGAGCTTTGGTCAGACCAGACAACAGAGCATCAGTTCATCAAACTGGCTGCTGATTAAAAATGGTCCTTACTGCTGTAATGATTAATGCCACACTGTTGTTCTTTCATGTGTTAATGTAATGTACTCATGTGTTTATGGGAGTGTCACTGACCAAGTTCTGTATGAACCACACATTCAAACATTTGCAAATATGTGATATCTTGATAAACCGAGCAGATATTTGAACTTTCCACAGCTACATTCTCGCCTGAAAATATGTTAAAAGTTTATTTTGTGACCCAGAAAGAGTAATAAGAGTAATATTAAAAACTTAGTAGCTGCCGACATCGTTGAAAACTGGAATTGGCTGGGCCGCGCTATGAATTCTGGGATACGGTGGGCCACGAAGGACACACCCGACCCATCCTTCAAATTCGGGGAAAAGGAGAAGAGATTTGTCAGCTGCATTCGGAGAAGTCTACGAATTTGGACAGCCTTCGTCACGTCGCTGTGACATAATCGGCCTACAAATGCAGCCTCAAGAGGATGCAGCCCATGAATTTGGACACCCCCTATAACAGTTTGTAAAACCTCTTAAGTCTGATGAGATGGATTTACAAACTAAAAAAATGTCAGGCAAAGAGAAGATTTTTTTTTATACAAAGTGTTTTCCAGTGGGCTGTACTTAAGGAGGAAAAAGTCACATGAAGCTAATAAACAACCACACCAACATAAAAGAATTAATTTGCCTAACCTAAACCAACACAAAAACACTCACTGATCCTGACATTAGAGCTCATAAAAATTCATGTATGTTTGTAACACGGTTTGACTTTGTGTCAGTAAATCTCATGAACAGCCTGAAGATGAATAAACTGTAGTTCAGAGTCACTGACAGCACAGACACACACTGTTGGTCTGAGTGTGAGCATGATGATCATCAGAGATGTCTGCTGGATGTTCAGGAAAGTTCATTGGTGTCTGTCCTTAGATCGTCTGACTCACAGTTCATTTCTGTCTCCTCCTGTCTGACCTGCAGGTGAGAAACAGGTGTGAGCTGTCAGCTGTCAGTGAAGAACAGAACAGAATCCATCCCCTTTTCCCTCATAGCAAGCAGGTCTGGCCCGGATCTGGTATCAAGCCGGCACTGCTGGCTGACTTCTGGCACGATAAGACGTTTGTCATCCAGATATGGGCCAGGCCTGCCATAGATGGCACTGTCTATGTGATGTCATGCCATATCTGGCTCGATTGTGGTTTGGTTTATGTGGCCCAGGCTCATAGAAAACAGGCCTGGCCGGGATCTAGCATCAAGCTGGCACTTCTGACTGACTGGTGTCATGGCAGAGTGTATGTCAACCAGATGCGGGCCAGGTCTGGCAATGAGGCACTATTTATGTTCCTATTTTCCTATTTTAGTTAGAAGACCCAAATGCCATGTTGCAATACTATACTGCAATGGTAGCCAATGTTTCAAGTGCACGTTTGACAGGTTTGTGAGTGTACACTTTATCCAAAACCTAGTGAGGGTTTACTCATCTTTGCCAGTGAGTGGATGTAGCTCAGGCGGTAGAGCAGGTCACCTATTGATCGGAAAGTTAGTGGTTCGATCCCTGGCTTCTCCAGTCTGCATGTCATGAGTGCGAGCATATATGAATGTAGTTAGGAAGCACTCAGTTAAGAGAAAGTGTGTGAATGTAGCATGTTGCATAGAGCACTTTGAGTAATCTGGGAGAGTTGAAAAATGCTGTATAAGAATCATTCCATTCACTGTCTGAACAAAGTTTTGTCATGTTGCTTTTGCACTATTATGCACATGTTGTTATTACATGGCTTAATTAAGGTACACATTAGGCTGAATTCTGGGACCAGAGCTGAAAGTGTTCTGGGACAGCACAGGGCCAGCAGTGTGTCTGCAACTGGCCTTGTGCTGGCCCATGTGTGGGTCACCAAAGGGTCGTCATTCTTTGTGGTATGTGGAACATGTGTAAGCACATTGTGTGGCCCAGATTCGGGCCATGCCAATTTTGCTATGTGGATAACAGGTCTAACAGTTCGTTCAGGGTCGGAGGTCATGTTGGTTTCATCCAGCTGATATGCAGATCTGTGAGAGCTCATTAAATAGTGATGGGATTTCCGGCTCTTTTTAGAGAGCCGACTCTTTCAGCTCCCAAACGGCTCTTCAAGTTGTTTTGTTGCTTTAATTAATTTATAATTAACAACAATATAAAATTATGCACAAAAGGGATAACTAATGTAAAAAAAGTTGTTTTATTTATATATGTTTATATATAAATATATACAGTGGCCCCTACAGACAAAGCACGTACAAACTCCAAAACACATTTCTAGCGTTAACTGAACTTCCAAAACAGAGCTACCTAGATCACTTAAATTACACAATTGAAAGCGTGTATTGTTTGTGTATTTATACACAAATAATATATTGTTCATTTACCTGTTACTACAACACACCAAATCCGGTCATTGGTACATCCTGGCTTGTGTAGCCACTAGGTAACAAAAGCTCAACACTGCGCCTAGCGTCCTGGAGCACTTCTGTTTGTGTTTTGTACGTGTTTTGAGTTTTTATGTGCTTCTGAGTTTTAATGTGTTTTGGAGTTTTTACGTGCTTCGGGGTTTGTACGTGCTTTGTCTCTAGCAGCCACCGTAAATATACTTTGATTTATTCACTCCACATAAAATGTAATAAATATATCATATAATACAAAAACCAACTATTCACATTTCAACTTTTAACTTAAAATTTTCAGTTTTTTCTTTTTAAACAAATTTAAAGTGAAACAACACAAAACACTGCAAACCACAACACAATTAAACATAAATTATAATATGAAAACAAAAAGATGCATATTCTCTGTCATATGGACCTGCATGAATAAACTTTCTGAATCCTTTATCATCCCCAACTGAAAATAGTTGTGGATGATTACTATACCTTTCTAATGTGATGTTGTTGTACCTGGCTCTCTTTCTCTCTCTCTCCCTCCCGCTCTGTTCCTGTGCTACTTGAGTGTAACTACTGCCCCTCCCCCCTCTGCCCAGCGCAAAGCACAAGGCTCGCACGTGGAGTGAAGCGGAAAAAAAGTGCGAGTGTGAGAGAAAGAAGAAATAAAAAACCATGGCTCCCAATAATGAGCCGGCTCGCGTCGTTCACTTCAAAGACCCGGCTCTAAGAGCCGTTTCGTTCACAACCGACACATCACTATCATTAAAACATGCCTGAGACTTTTGGAAGGTCAAATCCTCAAATTTCTGAAAATGTGTTTGTTTATTATGAGGCTGGAACATCTGAACCTTTGATTCAGTGATAACAGCTCTGTCACACCAAACAAACTACACTGTTTACATAATTTACAATGTTTATATATGAAGCACTTCAAATACTAGGATAATAATACTAAAAGTGCAAACTGAAAGAGGATTCTTTTAACACCTCAGTGAGCTCAGTGTGATTGTGTCATTAACCCTGATAATTATTGAATTAATTATCTTTAATTTCCTAATACAGTTGTTACACAGGCAAACTGGGGTTTGTCAGTGTACAAAGCTCAGCTCGTATGTTCTCAACCATGAATGAATTAATTTTAACCAAAATCCAGAGGAGATGATGATGTAAGAGAACAACAATTTATCACAGCTGGTCCAGATGTGTCAGGGATCACTGATGATTTCAGCATGAGAGGTTCAAATTTATAATGTGATCAGTCTCCTCCAAAGTTTGTAGAACGATCCAGGCAGTGATTCTGGAATTTGGAAACTGCTTACAGATTAGTAACTCTGCTCAGCTGGTCTCAGGAACATTACAGCAAGAGGGCAGAAACTAGAGCTGGGCGATATAAATTTTTTCATATCACGATATGTTTTTTTCATTTCAGGCGATAACGATATCTATCACGATACAAGCCAAATAACTATATTTGTAAGATTTAAATGTGCCGTTGCTCACAAGTAAAATGTGAAATAATCAGCAGCTTGTTTGGATTTAAATATTTATTTCTCATAATAAGTTCAACAGGGTAGATGTACTTAAGGAACATGAGACTTTTTCAGATAAATAAAGGCAAATATTGCAAACTACACAAAAGGCAGCCGCTAAAGCGTTTAAGTTTCAAAATAGAACAAACAAAACAGACTAAATTGTCAATACCACTTAGAAACAAAATATTAATTCTAAAAATAAATCTTAGTTTGTTTTACAGAAGAACAGACTGTTACGGTCGCTGACCTCTAGTGGCTCTCCCTCTGTAGAGGAGTGTCTTTTCTCCTTTTCTTGTGTTGCAGGTCTGCCTCATGAGCCACAGCTGAGGTGTGTTCGTCAGCCACGGCATATAGTCTGCCATCCTAAACTGCCACACTCCTGCCACTTCCCCCATTTTTGCCGGAGCTGTATTGTTTTGGGCAGCGGGCCTTAGTGTGTATGTGTGTGAGACCTTAAACTCTGTGAAACTTTGGTTTTCTTTCTTTCATTGTAAGCAAAGGTGTGCCCTTACTGTGTTAATTAGTTCATTGTTGTGGAAGCAGGTAGGGGTTCTCTGCCATTTTAGTTTCAACTGTTTTCTCCTGTTTTTGGTTAGACAGGGAGCTCAGCCATTGTATCTTGTTTTGGTTAGTGAGTACTTGGTTTGATTTCAAGCTAAAGGGGGTGTTTTGTTTGTTTTGGCCTTGGAGACCCTGAAGAAAAGAGCTTCCCTGTGTTTATTTTTACTGTAGTAGTTTTGGGCAATAAATCATGTTTAATGACATCTATTCTCCAGTAGTTCATGTGTTCTCTTTTACTTTGTGTTACCCCTCACCCCAGTCAACACTTCATTTGTAAGTGGGGCGTAACACAGACAAAATTGACTCACTTTTGTCAATATCAAATAAACTGAGAACTAAAAGGAAGTTCTCAATCTCTCCTTGTTGTATAGCTTAGCTTTTCAAACAGTTTTAACAGTTACTTTAGTCTGACAAAAGCCGAATGACGAATTAGCGCTTCCAGTCAGAGATGAGCATGCTTGTTCTGTTTATTGTATTTCCAGACTTGCTTTCGGCACAATTTACAGTGCACGCTACTCTGTTTTTTGTCAGACTTGAAAAAGCCGAAATACCTTCACACTACAGAACTTCTATGGCTCTTCCGTTCGACAATCTCATTGGAACCATCATCGGTTTTCTCTTCGGTAACCTTCGGTCACGCTCTTGGTTGATTTTTCTCTAGTCGGCACACTCATTTCCTCCATTACCCGGGCGGCACGGCGGCTGGCTGCTTCCCAAACAAATACACATGTGCGGCTTGGCACTTGTGCTGTACGTAACAAGTCACGTGACGTGACGCTGCGACTGTGATTGGTTTGGCTCTGCGCTAGTTAATTTGGATTGGCTGTTTTTTTTTGTTTTGTTTTTTTTTTTAAGAGGACAAGAGAGATGAGGCCTATCACAATAGTTTAACTTTTCTATCGAGAAAACGTTATTTCGCAATACATATCGTTATCGTTCTATCACCCAGCTCTAGCAGAAACACAGCTACAGTATTTTGCCTTGATTTAAACATGGCAGACTGACAGCAGCCGTTCTCTCTCTGTAACAGCAACACCTGAAACATGCAGGGAGGACTGAGTCTGCTCAACTACACATGGTTTAAATTCTAAGGTTAAAGCTATCAGGACATAATGTAAGTAAATTAATTAATAAAAAATGAGCTCAGTGTGGAGCCTCACACTCTCACAGATGAGGATGGTTAACACCGATTCCAGAGCGAGCAAGACTGTGCTAAAGAAAACTGATGGAGGCCATCTAAGTGGATGGATGCTTGACTTCAAGCAGTCAGTGATACGGCCCTAGCAGGACCTCCTGAAACTACTATTGTGTGGGTGTGGTGTTCTCTCTTTGCCTCCTACTCTCTTGCTCCGCCCCTCTGTCTCTCTCTCGCTCTTCTCTCTCCCCAGGACACAGCTGCTGCTCATTGGCCTCATTTACCACCTGGGCCCAGTCAGCAATCACCTCTCTGAGGTCATATAAGCTGGGGATGAACTGGATGACAGAGGGTGGTTTTCTCTGGTGTCGCCACTTTGTGTTCTAGGTGTGTGATTGTTCTGCCTGAGTTGTGGAAGCAGTAAAGCTAGCTGCTGCTAGTGACAGGGTGATCTTGTGGGGCCCCTGGAAGTATCTCCTCGTGGTGTGGAGTTTTTTGTTGTTGCGACCTTTTTCCTAGTGTTATTGGTAAAACAGCGTTGCCGACTCTTTATGTTAAGTTTATCTATAATAAAAACTTTTATTTACTAAACACCTCTGTCTGTTCTCCTTTCATTCTGTTCTGGACCCATTTGTTACCAGTCCGCACACACCCCCTTGACCTTCATCGTGGGGACGTAACAGTCAGTCAGACAGTTAATCCTTCAACACTTGTCTGCATTTATACTGATCCTTCAACTCTTATTTTAAAGTTTAGTCTAAATTTGATCAGATGAAGTGTGAGGTTGTGAAGATGTCTCTGACTGCATTGAGAGATGTGTCTGTTGACTTACAAGCTTTGTTCCTCTTGGACTCCTACTATGAAGGGGAAGAAGCGAAAGGAAGGGTATGAGCAGATATGTATGTGTGTTCAGCAATGAAGTCTAATAAAGTGAAGCTAAACTTGCTTAAAGCCATATGAAAGCTCGAAGAATGAAGTTATGATCTAGGCACGAGTCACAGAGCTCAAAAAAGATAAGCAAGCACTCGCTGTTGTTTGGCGCTCTCTGGGAGGACAAGAGTGACGGAATTACCGTTGGATGATTTGAACAAGGACACTGGTATTAACACAATACTCTTATTCTTTATTCAACCAGATAACGAGACACCCCACTGTAAACATGACAAACTATAACATAGACTTTGAACAATGGTACAGTGGTATGTGCAAATACGAGATGGATTCTAGGTGGGATGTAAGGAACATGAAAACTAATGGTATGTTGAAACAACCTTTTTTTTTATCACTGACAAGAAAGTGCAAGTACATCAGGATCGCTAAAATCAGCATATGCAGCCTATAAATGTAAAGCCTTCAAGAGCTATGGAAAAAGATTCACCCCCCTGATGATAAGGAAAGGGATCTGCTCAGGTCTAAGATTGGTCAAATTCTTTGGGTGGACAGACCAGATGGAATGTTTAATGCCAGCAGCTTGGCATCAGCTATAAAAACTGCAACTGTGCAGACTTTGCATGAAGCAAACTTTATAGTGTGAAAACTGAAATGAACAAAGGTTGCTTTGAATTTTCAGTATCTAGGAAGTGACACTGCTTTGAAGCTGATTGTGTTCAGTGATTCCTCATTCAGAAATCTGTCAGATGGAGGCACACAGGGAAGAGATCGCATCATCTCAGTGGGGAACAGTGGAAGATTCTCACTGCTGGCATGGCAGTCAAAGAGAGTCAAGAGGGTTGTACACAATATACTGACCGGTGAAACACTTGCCATGTCACATGGTATTGAAAATGCCATTTTCCTATCAACGCTACACTCTGAACTCACCACTGTTAATGTAAAACATCCAACACTTATAACCTGTGTCACTGATAATCACTCACTTGTTGATGCACTCAAGTCTACAAAATCAGTCACTGAAAAAATAGTGCGTTTTGAGATAAGCAGCATGAAAGAACTTATCCAGACTCAAAAGGTGGAGCGAGTCCTTTGATGCAACACAAAAGAGTACCTAGCAGAATGCCTTACAAAAAAGGAGTTGCTGCTTTCAGGTTACATAGGGCACTTAAAGAAGGACAAGGGAAATTTGATTAAGACAAACAGTTTAAAATATCTGTATCTCATATTTCGGCTCTGTGCAGGCAGGAGAGGACCCAAACGCAAACTCACGGGAAACAGGATATAAACTCAAAAGCACTGCTTTATTGCAGAGTCAAGGAAAAGATACAAAACTAAACTATACTGGGAAAACACAAACAAAACTTCACAGTGAGGCACACAAGGGAACACACTGCATGTGGGACAACGCGATATAGAACAAAGGGAGACTCTGACATAAATACACAGAAGGTAATGAAGGAAGTGGAAGCACACGGGGAACACAGCTGGGGACAATTACACATGACATCGCAGGGAGGACACGAAAATGAAAATGCTGACACCAGGACGCAGACTTTAAACATAACACAGAGAGAGGCAGAGAGAGAACATGACGGAAAGAGGAAAACAAAGAACACAAGGAGTATGAACAAAGCACAATAACTCACACCACTATATACACGGTCACACAGAGGGAGACAAGGGGGATAAAGACACGAGGGGAAATCCAGTAAATTAACCTGAACAACTAAGAACCCATAGAATAACAAATTAACTTAACAAGACAGGAACACAGGAAAACTAAGAACGCTGGATCCGATGACCCAGGATCATGACACTGTATTGTTGTAATGGTATTACTATTTTTCATGCCACAATTTATGTTGCCACTGTTACAGTGTATTCATGTCAAAAGGAAAAGGACGGGGAGTGGAGAAAAACAAAGCTTCACTTATAAGCTTTAAATTTTCTTTTAAGAGAGTCAATTCTTTTGACTTGTAAGCTTTGTTGCACTTGGACTCTTACTGTAATGAGGAAGAAGCAAAAGGAAATGCACGAGCAGATGTTTATGTGTGTGCAGCAACAGAGTCTAATAAAATGAAGTGAAACTAGCTTAAAGTCTGTTTCATCACTGAGTAACAGTGTCTGTTCAGCTGCTCGCTCTGATCCAACCTTTGGTCTCTAAGAAGAGGCTTCAGGGAGACGTTTGCTACGTTGGACTGTAGGACCATCAGAAATGTGTGCAGTAACAAAACAGGCAGCACTGAAAGCAGCTCTAAGTGTTTGTGTTGTTCAATGATTTGTGCACAACAACAACAATGGGACCTCTCTCATCCATCAGTCACCATGTGGACATTTTTCTGACACACTTTGAAGCTGATGGACGTTTTGTGTCTGCACTAAGTACGTTTTCACCAGCTGGAGAAACATCTGTCTACCTCTGACATCCACCAGCTCATCCATACAACAAACACACATCAACAACCAGGAAGCAGCTTCACCTCTGATCACACACACTCAACTCTACTCACTCACCTGGAGGATCAACAACAGTCAGGTAGATGATGCTGATGAGTTTCCATGAGTTTGTTTCTGCCATGAAAACACCACAATTGTATGTTTCAGTGTCATTAATCATCACATCCTTCAGAATCAGAGACACGTCTCCATCCTTCATCTGTCTGTCCTTCAGATCCACCCGGTTCTTAAAAGATGGATGCTGGTTGTCTGGAACAAAGTGATGATCTCGGTACAAAAGCAAATATTCTTTCTTCAGGTCATCTCTGTTCCAGTGCACAGCTAAGATGTTGTTGTGTGGAGCTCGACATGTCAGAGTGACGTCCTGTCCAGACTCAGCTGTGATGTTTTTCTGATCTGAAAGAGGAAACAACAAAGAGCAGAGAGGTTAAAGGTCAAAGTACAATTATGATCAGAATGATTGACTTTAAATATTTTGTTTATTTCTTCTTACATTTGAGTTTTTAGTCATGTTGGATTTAATGAACCTCTGAACATCCAGCAGGTCACCAGTGACCCACTGAGGGGGAATTTTAGCCTCATGCTAAACATGCAAAGTGTCAGAAACTACAAGATGTTAGCTTCCACAGAACAACAACATGTGCTGATAATAAGTGAACATAATGTGTGAGAGAAAGCAGCCTCTCATTATAAGACACTGTGAGTCTCTGCATGCTGCCTTTATGGAGCTACAGCTGTTTGTATACACTGAACAAGAAGCTTTGTAGCTGCATCCTGACTCCTGACACTACAACACATCACACTGACACACACATTACACTTCTTTGTGTCTGTCACAGCTGGATTACAGATGTTAAGTATCCACCCAGCCTCATGTCTCCTTCACACAAACAGTGGAAACTGTGTTTGGTTTCTAACAGGTTTACCTGACCTGCTTAATGTGATCTGCTCTAACTTTCCCCAAACAATGCTGCTCTACAACTCTAGACTACCAGCCACAAAGACAACAGCTGGAGAAACATCTGTCTACCTCTGACATCCACCAGCTCATCCATACAACAAACACACATCAACAACCAGGAAGCAGCTTCACCTCTGATCACACACACACTCAACTCTACTCGCTCACCTGGAGAAACCCTGAGGTAGATGATGCTGATGAGCTCCCATGAGTGAGTTTCTTCCATGAAGCCATAACACTCGTATGTTTCAGCATCATTAATCATCACATCCTTCAGAATCAAAGACACGTCTCCATCCTTCATCTGTCTGTCCTGCAGATCCACCCGGTTCTTAAAAGATGGATGCTGGTTGGCTGGATCGAAACGACCATGCTGGTATAAAAACACGTTCTCTTGCAACAGGTCATCTCTGCTCCAATACACACGTCTGATGTTGTTGTTTGGAGCTCGACATGTCAGAGTGACGTCCTGTCCAGACTCAGCTCTGATGAGTTTCCGCTCTGAAAGAGGAAACAACACAGAGCAGAGAGGTTAAAGGTCAAAGTACAATTACGATCAGAATGATTGACTTTAAATATTTTGTTTATTTCCTTTGACATTTGAGTTTTTAGTCATGTTGGATTTAATGAACCTCTGAACATCCAGCAGGTCACCAGTGACCCACTGAGGGGGAATTTTAGCCTCATGCTAAACATGCAAAGTGTCAGAAACTACAAGATGTTAGCTTCCACAGAACAACAACATGTGCTGATAATAAGTGAACATAATGTGTGAGAGAAAGCAGCCTCTCATTATAAGACACTGAGTCTCTGCATGCTGCCTTTATGGAGCTACAGCTGTTTGTATACACTGAACAAAAAGCTTTGTAGCTGCATCCTGACTCCTGACACTACAACACACCACACTGACACACACATTACACTTTGTCTCTGTCACAGCTGGATTACAGATGTTAAGTGTCCACCCAGGTTGATGCCTTCTTAACACACACAGTGGAAACTGTGTTTGGTTTCTAACAGGTATACCTGACCTACTTAATGTGACAAACGCGACAATGGCGTCAAAAACACAGCTGAAAATTAAATTCTTATTTTAAAGTTGAGTTCAAACCTGAATCTAACTGTGATGAGATGAAGTGTGAGGTTGTGAGAAAGTCTCTGACTGCATTCATAGATGTGTCCTTTCAGCTGCTCGCTCTGATACAACCTTTGGTCTCTAAGAAGAGGCTTCAGGGAGACTGTTACATCCTCTGAGGCTGTGGGAGTGTGTGGGCGTGGTGTTGTCCTCTCCCTCTCCGCCTCCTTCTTTATTGCCCCTCCCCTGTCTCTCTCTGCTCCTGCCTTCTCCTTTAGGACACACCTGCTGCTCATCTGCCCTCGTTTACCACCAATTACCCTTAGAGGTGATATAAGCTGGAGAAGAGCAGTGTGGATGTGGGAGAGGCTTTGTGAGTAGCTCTTAACTGAGCATTGGTTTCACTGACGTAACGGCGGCCTCCATTATTGGGTTTGGTCTGCCTGGTTATTGCCAATAGCAGCGTTGCTGTCTTTTTCTGTTGAAGCCTTATAGTTGTTTTCTTTGTTGAAGTGGTCACTATCTCTTTGGGTTGACCTGTCTGATTTATCATTAAAGCAGCGGTGCTGTCTCTTTCTGTTGTTATTATTTATATGATTATTGAGTTAATTGATTACAATAAAGATTTATTTTGTGTTAAATACCTCTGCCTGGCGTTCTTTTCATTTCAACCCGGATCCAACTCTTACTGTCTCCCCACCCTCTTCGCCTAGCTTTCATGTGGGGACGTAACAGAGACGTTTGCTACGTTGGACTGTAGGACCATCAGAAATGTGTGCAGTAACAAAACAGGCAGCACTGAAAGCAGCTCTAAGTGTTTGTTTTGTTCAATGATTTGTGCACAACAACAACAATGGGACCTCTCTCATCCATCAGTCACCATGTGGACATTTTTCTGACACACTTTGAAGCTGATGGACGTTTTGTGTCTGCACTAAGTACGTTTTCAGCAGCTATGGCACCGGCAGGATTCACTTTCACAGACTCACCACCACCAGCTCCACCCCTCCCCTCCCCCTCCAGCTGTAGGCTTTAATATTGAGTTTCCCCACACATGTTTACAGACGAGTTAGAGAGCAAGAGAAGAAGAGACGGATTCATAAATGTCTTTGTTTCTGCTCTAACCAAACAATGCTGCTCTACAACTCTAGACTACCAGCCACAAAGACAACAGCTGGAGAAACATCTGTCTACCTCTGACATCCACCAGCTCATCCATACAACAAACACACATCAACAACCAGGAAGCAGCTTCACCTCTGATCACAAAAACACTCAACTCTACTCACTCACCTGGAGGATCAACAACAGTCAGGGAGATGGAGCTGATGAGTTTCCATGAGTTTGTTTCTGCCATGAAGCCATAACACTCGTATGTTTCAGCATCATTAATCATCACATCCTTCAGAATCAAAGACGCGTCTCCATCCTTCATCTGTCTGTCCTTCAGATGCACCCGGTTCTTAAAAGATGGATGCTGGCTGTCTGGAACAAAGTGATGATCTCGGTACAAAAGCAAATATTCTTTCTTCAGGTCAGCTCTCTTCCAGTGCACAGCTAAGATGTTGTTGTTTGGAGCTCGACATGTCAGAGTGACGTCCTGTCCAGAATCAGCTGTGATGGTTTTCTGGACTGAAAGAGGAAACAACAAAGAGCAGAGAGGTTAAAGGTCAAAGTACAATTATGACCAGAATGATTGACTTTAAATATTTTGTTTATTTCCTTTGACATTTGAGTTTTTAGTCATGTTGGATTTAATGAACCTCTGAACATCCAGCAGGTCACCAGTGACCCACTGAGGGGGAATTTTAGCCTCATGCTAAACATGCAAAGTGTCAGAAACTACAAGATGTTAGCTTCCACAGAACAACAACATGTGCTGATAATAAGTGAACATAATGTGTGAGAGAAAGCAGCCTCTCATTATAAGACACTGTGAGTCTCTGCATGCTGCCTTTATGGAGCTACAGCGGTTTGTATACACTGAACAAAAAGCTTTGTAGCTGCATCCTGACTCCTGACACTACAACACATCACACTGACACACACATTACACTTCTTTGTCTCTCTCACAGCTGGATTACAGATGTTAAGTGTCCACCCAGCCTCGTGTCTCCTTCACACACACAGTGGAAACTGTGTTTGGTTTCTAACTGGTATACCTGACCTGCTTAATGTGACAAACACAACAATGGCGTCAAAAACAAAGTTGAAAATTTTAATCAGACTTTTAAAGTCAGATTTAATTGGGTGTCCAAATCCATGGGCTACATCTTCATGAGGACCCGGCCTTCCTGGTCTACGTGGGCTAGGTCCTCAGGAGGCCTGGTACACCGAAGGGAGTGTCTGTGAAATTGGACGTTCTTGCCTTCTAGTTTTGTGTCACCAGATGTCTCAGTGGAGTTTAATAAACCCAGCCGTGTGCTCCATGCTATTTAAGATATAACAGGATACCAGCATAAATTCTCGATCATCTCACACTTCTGTTTAATCAGTTTTCTGTTGGACGTTTATTCAGCTGTGTGAAAACTTTAGAACTTTAATCTCAGCCAAGCCAATAGTTGGGTTGCGGTCACGTGGTTCTGATGACGTGCGGAGGCAGCGCGATTTTTGAGTGGAGGGCGGAAGTAAACATGGAGGACACTGTGGAGAGTCAGGAGAGCAGCTATTGTGCAACTTTAGACCCCGTTTCTCGGGAGAGATATAAACAGATAGTTAAAAAAATATATCGGACGTGATCCGTATTCTTTGAAAATGTCCGAATACACCACAGAAGTAAAGGATTTGCCTACTATCGAGGCTGTGGATATCACCAACTACTTGGTCCTCCAGACTTCTTACTACACTAGGCAGCAAATGAAAGCTTTCAAGAGTCTGGAGGCGTACAATTTTTTTGTCAGCGGGTGGGTCCACAACCTTGGAACAAAACGTCTCCGTGATGGATACAGTTTGGTGTTTGCAAGGGTGAGTGTTTGTTCTTATATTGCTTTATCTTAAACACGCTAACAGTTAGCGGTAGCGGCTTTAACGTCAACAAACATGCCACATCCTTAGGACTTCGTTAGAGTGACAGTTGTTTGTTTCAAGGTAAACCATTCTCAGCGGTCTAACGATCTTTGGAGAGACCCTGAACTTCCTCAGTTGTCGTAGGTGATACAGGCGCTGCCTAGCCTTTTTGGTCTGGACCTGAATGTGGGCAGCCCATGTCAGGTCTGAGGAGATGTGGACACCAAGATACTTGAAGGACTGCACCCTCTCCACTGGAGCTCCATTGATGATAATGGGCTTGTAGTCTCTGTGCTGACCCCTTCTGAAGTCCACCACCAGCTCCTTGGTCTTGCTGACGTTCAGCTGGAGGTGGTTGTCCTGGCACCATGATGCCAGATTCTTCACTTCATCCATGTAGGCCGTCTCATCGTTGTTGGAGATGGCACCCAACACCACTGTGTCGTCAGCAAACTTCACAATGGTGTTGGAGCCATGGGTGGCCACACAGTCTGAAGTGTAGAGGGAGTAGAGCAGTGGTGAGAGGACACATCCCTGAGGTGCTCCTGTGTTGATGGTGATGCTGTTGGAGAAGCACCTGCCCACCCTCACCACCTGAGTTCTGCCAGTGAGGAAGTCCAACACCCATGCACACAGACGGCTGTTAAGTCCCAGATCCCTCAGCTTTGTGAACAGTCTGCAGGGCACTATTGTGTTAAACGCTGAACTGTAATCAACAAACAACATTCGCACATAGTTACCCTGTTTCTTGTCCACGTGGCTGAGAGTGGTGTGTAGGACGTGGGCGATGGCATCCTCTGTGGATCTGTTGGATCGGTAGGCGAACTGCAGCGGATCTGTGGTGTCTGGGATGGAGGAGGAGATGATGTTCTTCAGCAGCCTCTCAAACACCTTCATTACTACCGAGGTCAGTGCAACTGGCCGGTAATCGTTCAGGGATGAGGGTTTGCTGTTCTTGGGCACAGGGATGATGGTGGATCTTTTGAAGCATGTGGGGACCACAGACTTCGCCAGGGACTCGTTGAAGATGTAAGTGAACACACCTGCTAGCTGGTCAGCGCAGCAGACGGCCGGTGATGCCGTCTGGCCACGCCGCTTTCCTTGTGTTCACTCTCCTCAGTGCCGCTCGGACGTCATGCTCCGCGATGCTGGTCACCGGTCTCTCGCTGATGACGTCACTGTCCTCGGTAGTCAGGCAGTAGATAGCATTAGCCGCCTGGTTAACCTCGAAACGGGCGTAGAACCGATTCAGCTCGTTGGTGAATGCAGAGTCGGCGTTGATCGGCGCAGTGTCCCTGGCTTTGTAGTCCGTAATGGTGCGTAGTCCGTGCCACATACTCCGTGTGTCGCCCTGGTGGAAGCGGGACTCCACACGTTCCCGGTACCGGCGTTTGGCATCTCTCACCACGCGCCGCACGCCGTATGAGGCCGCTTTGTAGGCGCTCATATCGCCAGTGGCGAGACCCGCGTTGTAGGAGGCGGTCCTGGCGTTTACTGCAGTGCGGATTGATCTGTCCATCCACGGTTTCTGGTTTGGGAATGTGGTGACTCTCGCAGGTTGTGAGAAAGTCTCTGACTGCATTCATAGATGTGTCCTTTCAGCTGCTCGCTCTGATCCAACCTTTGGTCTCTAAGGAGAGGCTTCAGGGAGACGTTTGCTACGTTGGACTGTAGGACCATCAGAAATGTGTGCAGTAACAAAACAGGCAGCACTGAAAGCAGCTCTAAGTGTTTGTGTTGTTCAATGATTTGTGCACAACAACAACAACGGGACCTCTCTCATCCATACAACAAACAAACATCAACAACCAGGAAGCAGCTTCACCTCTGATCACACACACTCTCAACTCTACTCGCTCACCTGGAGAAACCCTGAGGTAGATGATGCTGCTGAGCTCCCATGAGTGAGTTTCTTCCATGTGAACATAACACTTGTATGTTTCAGCGTCATTAATCGTCACATCCTTCATAATCAAAGACGCGTCTCCATCCTTCATCTGTCTGTCCTGCAGATCCACCCGGTTCTTAAAAGATGGATGCTGGTTGTCTGGATCGAAACGACCATGCTGGTACAAAAACACATTTTCTGGCAACAGGTCATCTCTTCTCCAATACCACGTCTGATGTTTGGAGCTCGACATGTCAGAGTGACGTCCTGTCCAGACTTCAGCTGTGATGTTTTTCTGGTCTGAAAGAGGAAACAACACAGAGCAGAGAGGTTAAAGGTCAAAGTACAACTATTTCCTTTGACATTTGAGTTTTTAGTCATGTTGGATTTAATGAACCTCTGAACATCCAGCAGGTCACCAGTGACCCACTGAGGGGGAATTTTAGCCTCATGCTAAACATGCAAAGTGTCAGAAATATGGCTGGTTATCGTCGCTGATTTCTAGAATCGATTCAATTCCGATTCACAAGGTCCCAAATTGATTCGATCCACGTTTCGATTCGATTCAGGGAAATTTTGCCTCAGTCAGAAATATTATAATTCTGATTATGTATCAGTACATTTCCATATTTTTATATATATAAAAAGAAATCTGACACTTGTGAGACTTTATCAAAAGTGTGAGTGTTAGATTTGTATTGTTGATTGTCATTTATGCTTAGAAATATTTACTTATATATGCTTAGAGTTTTGTAATTAGTTGTAGATTGGTAGAGGTTTTGATCCTTGATAGTCTGCAAACTTTGTGTGTATTAGACAGCACTTTGGGAGCATGAGAGGTCATACCGTGTCTTATTGTTTTATGGTAGGATTAACGTAGCTACGTCTGTTCTAGTCTAAGTGCTCTTTGTTTAGATGAACTGCAGGACTTCCTCACCGTGTTATCTAGGATGAACCATCTAGGGTGAGGGGGAGGCTACCCTCTTCCTGACCAAGGATGTTTAACCCTTTGATCAGCAACACACACACACACACACACACACACACACACACACACACACACACACACACACACACACAGGCAAGGTACTCTTTGTTTGTATGTAGACGTCGTATGTTAATGAACCTATGCATATTCATGTAACCTCAATAAAAGGGCAGTGTTACAGGAGGACGGACGAGACCAACTGGAGTCAAGCGGTTGTCCGGTTCTCTCCCGTGCACGAGTAACATGAAGAACTTTGCCTACTTGTGTCTTGCTTAGCAGTGTAATTATATTGTCTTCAACGTTCCAGCGGATGGGTTCAAGCTACAAACCTAACAGTGAGCATCACAGCAGATGCCTTTGTGTCAAAGTAACTGAGGATAAAACACAGAAAAACATAAAGGCAACTTTTCTTGCCTGGGATTTTATATCAGAAAACCTTAAAAAATATTCTGCAGTAGATCAAAAATGAAAGAAAACCATTAACATTACCTGATGCTGTTGAAGTAAGGCAGAGCAAAGTTACAGAGGTTTTATTAGAGGCACAGCTAAGCGTTTTGCAATTTTTGCATAACTTTAAGTTTACATTTGTCCATTTACATTTGTTTACATTTAGCCTATTGAACGGCAGAAATTAGGTTTTCTTTTTGGAAGTAAGCAAAAGGGAAAAAAACACAGCGGCCGACAGCGCTGTAAACAACGGTAGACTTGTGCGTAATAAACAAGCGAATAATGCAGAAAACAGATTTTTAGATGGGAAACTGTTCTTGAAGAGAGAGAGAGAGAGAGAGAGAGAGAGAGAGCTCTGCATGAAGTGTGATTTTTATCGCGGTGAAAGCAAAAAAGCAAAACCAATTTATGACGATGTTTATGTGAAGCGTAGTTTGGATCTTCTTTTGCTGCTGGTTCAGTCAATATTGTTTGGAGAGAAATAAAACCTGCAGCTTCAGAATCTATCGCAAAAAGGAATGAGCAGACTGAGTAGTACAAAAAAATGTTTGCAGTTACTACAGTAGTGCAAATTTTTTCCCTTAATATAAATACTAATAAAGTGAAGTGACCAGTGCAGATTGTACAGAGTACTTGTGAAGCTGCAGGGTAGCTTCTGAGTGCGTCCTGTGGACTGTGTTGTGTGTGTTTAAGTGTTGTGGTTGAGGTGTCGTATGGCTTGATGGGAGAAACTGTTTTTAAGTCTTGTAGTCCGAGCAGACAGACTCCTGTAACGTCTGCCAGGTAGTAACAAGGAGAACAGCTGATGTGCCGGTGTGCATGGCTGGCCGTCTTCGACTCCGTCTGCGCCTCGGCGTTGTACTCCTTGTGTCTTTATCTTTGGCACTTTGTTCTCTAGGTGATTGTACGCTAATAACCTATGATAGAAACACGCTCCTGAATCTTCGTTTCTCCTGTTCTCAACGACCGAACTATCTTGGGACCGCGGGTGATGCCATTCCCCTGATGCCCGTCTCTCCCACTCATCTGACCGATTTACCTCTTCCCATGCCCCGCAGGATACGTCCCAGGAGACGGGGTAGAAGGAGTGGTGTCCGTGTCCGCTTCAAGGCTTATATCAGAGCCATGGCTACAGATTACCCCCCTACTAGCTGTGAATTTTCTCGTTTCATCCACCATCTTGGTAGCCGCTTTGCGGCTAAACTGCTCAACCACCGTTGGATATGTCCCGTTGGCCCTCAGTCCTATCCTGCCTGCCCAGTGGCCTTCCACTCTGCTCGTTCTTGGATATCACTGCCTGGCCGTGGTGTTCAACAAAACAACCTCAGTACCCTCAAACGAGCTACTACTAAGGACAGGACTCCTCGGACTCGGATGGCCTTATTTAATGTTAGGTCTCTTTCTAATAAGGCCTTCCTCTTAAATGATTTTTTTCTCTCCTCGGGTCTGGATGTTTTATTTCTGACTGAGACATGGACCTCTCCGGGTGAGTTCATCCCCTTCTCTGAACTTCTCCCTTCTGACTGTGCCTTTTTTAGCTCATCGAGGCTTACTGGTAGAGGTGGTGGCTTAGCCTCGGTTTTTAGAAATAAACTTGAGGCACGGCTGCTACCCTCCCCAACCTATTCTAGCTTTGAAGCTCAGCTATTGGAATTGACTGGCCCTCGAACTACTCTGTGTGTCGTGGCTTATCGTCCGCCTAAATATCATAAGATGTTCATCTCTGAATTTGCTGATTTTTTGGGTTCTATTCTTTTTAAATATGATTCTGTAGTTATTTCTGGTGACTTCAATATTCATGTTTGTTGTATGGATGACCACCTGTCTAAAGATTTTTCTGCACTGACTGACTCTTTTAATCTTACCCAGTGGGTAAATGAACCTACTCATGTTAAGGGTCACACCCTTGATCTGGTTTTTTCATTTAACGTGGATATATGCATTAAGGAAATTAGAAATACTGGACTTTCTGATCATTCCCCGGTCATCTTTGACGTTGACCTGGGTATCACTGACCCTTACTTGGAGGTTCCTCTCCATCCTACTCGGACTATTAACGCCGATACTGTGGTCAACTTCTCTACATCTTTTGTTAATTCTTCATTTAATATGTCGGACTGTTTTATCCCACACACACTTGAGAATTTCACCAATACTTTTTTAACTACATGTTCCTCGATTCTTAACACTGTTGCACCTATCAAACACAAACGCCCCAGAACCTACTCGCAATGCTGGTTAAACGACTCTGTCCGTGTTCTACGGCGTTTGTGCAGGCGCGATGAGAGGAGGTGGAGGAATGATAGACTCCAGTCATCATATGACATTTTACGTATTAGCCGCTCGAAATTCCAATCTGCTGCCAGAATGGCTAAAGCAGCCTTCTTCGCTAAGATTATTACTTCTAATGGTGACAATCCTCGCATCCTATTTAAAATTTTTAACTCAGTGGTGAATCCTCATCCCTCTATGCCACTCTCGTGCTCCCCAGGTCTCTGTGAAAAATTTTCAAACTACTTTCTAGATAAAGTTTTATCTCTTAGATCTACGCTTCCTTTGGTGGCTGACAGTATGTCTAATCCTGACTGTTCTGCTGCCTTACATCAATTTGAATTAATTTCACTTCCCACTCTGAAGCGTATAACTGAGAAACTAAACAATACTAATTGTGTACATGATGTTCTTCCATCTCGTATAGTCAAGGATTGTTTTAATGTAATTGGACCCTGTCTATTGTCTATATTGAACCTCTCCTTGCTTTCTGGTTATGTACCTTCAGTTCTTAAACATGCTTTTATTCAACCCGTTTTAAAGAAAAATAACCTGGATCATAGTGATTTTGCCAACTATAGACCGATTTCCAAGCTTCCTTTCTTGGCTAAAATCCTTGAGAAGGTGGTTCTACTTCAACTGCAGACCTACCTGGACGAGAATAATATAAATGATAAATTCCAATCAGCCTTTAAACAACATCATAGCACTGAATCAGCGCTGCTTCGTGTTTTTAATGATCTTTTACTCATGGCTGATAATAGTCGTCCTTCTGTTTTAGTTCTATTGGATCTTTCATCTGCATTTGATATGGTTGACCATAACATCCTAGTCGCAAGATTAGAGCACTCTGTTGGCATTAAGGGCACTGCCTTGGACTGGTTCAAATCTTACCTCTCCAATCGGCTTTCTTCGGTACATCTGGCCTCATCTTCCTCTTCCCCTGTACCTGTTTGCTGTGGTGTCCCCCAGGGTTCTGTGTTAGGCCCGACCCTTTTCTCACTGTATATGCTTCCTTTAAGCGCTATCTTTGAGAAATACCACATTGCTTTTCACTATTATGCGGATGACATCCAGATTTATTTTGAGTTACATGATGATCTTGCTTTATCTTTAAATAACTTTCGTGAGTGCATGAGTGAGGTCAAGAAATGGCTGTTGGCAAATACTCTTATTCTCAATGAAAAAAAGACTGAAATCATGATTTTTGGCAGTAATGCCCTTCGCGCCAAACTTCAAGATGCCTTTGGCTTTCTTACTAGTTCTTTCTCTGATACTGTCAGGAATCTGGGTGTCTTGTTTGACAGCTCCTTTAAACTTGATAAACAGGTGTCTGCTGTTGTCAGATCTAGTTTTTATCAGCTTCGTCTCATCTCCAGGGCCAGACACTATATCCCGTATAATGACTTAGAAAAGCTCATTCATGCTTTTGTAACGTCAAGACTAGATTACTGTAACTCACTCTATTCTGGTCTCCATGTTACCCTTCTACATAGATTACAGACAGTTCAGAATGCTGCGGCACGTATTCTAACTAAAACCAAGAAGTTTGACCATATTACTCCGGTTCTTGCTGAGCTGCATTGGCTGCCTATCAAATACCGTATTCAATTTAAAATTTTGCTGCTTACTTTTAAAATTATCAATAATACTGCACCAACCTATCTTAAGGAACTTTTAAACCCTTATGTCCCTGCCAGGGCTTTAAGGTCATCCTCGCAGTTATTGTTAGTTCAGCCCAGATCTCGGTTGAAATCTAGAGGCGATCGATCGTTTGCCTTTGCTGCACCTGAGTTATGGAACAGCCTCCCGATTGGCATTCGGGAGTCTGATTCTATTTTTTCTTTTAAAGCACGCCTTAAAACTTATCTTTTTGAACTTGCCTTCTCTACCCGTTAAATGCTGACTGTTAACTGCGACCTATTGCATTAACTTTTTACTATTCCTTCATTCTTGGTGTTCTCTATCATGCGGTACTGGGTCTGCTATAATCTATGTGCTGCAGTCCATTTTATTAGTGGCTTTCTACTGTGAACATTGTCTGCTGTTCTTATTATATTTGATATTAATGCTCTTAACTGTATTATTTTATTGTTTTTTGTAAAGCACTTTGGTATGCCTAAGGCTTTTAATGTGCTCTATAAATAAAGGTTGTTGTTGTTGTATGTGCTGGGTGGCTGTGGTCCCTGATGATGCTGTGTGCTTTGCAGAGGCATCGTTGAAGACAAATGTCCTGAATGGCAGCAAGCCTCGTGCCAGTTTTGTGCTCTGCTGCTTTCACCACCATCTGTTTATAGCTATTTGGTGGTTGATGAAATTTTGTGAGGTTTAACCTGCGATTCTGGCGTTTCGGGAGAAATAAAATTATATCTAAAAGTCGATTCAGGATTTTAATGAATCAATTTTATGTTATCCAAGCTAGAATCGATTTTAATCGATAAATCGATAATCAAACCCACCCCCAGTCAGAAACTACAAGATGTTAGCTTCCACAGAACAACAACATGTGCTGATAATAAGTGAACATAATGTGTGAGAGAAAGCAGCCTCTCATTATAAGACACTGTGAGTCTCTGCATGCTGCCTTTATGGAGCTACAGCTGTTTGTATACACTGAACAAAAAGCTTTGTAGCTGCATACTGACTCCTGACACTACAACACACCACAGACAAACTAAATCTATATGATAATAACTCATAAGTAATAAATATCATTCAAATATAAACCAGACTGATACTTTATTCCTCATTATCCCAGAAACAAATAGTTAAATCTCACCTGCAGAGGCAACCACGACAACCAGCAAAGTCCAGCAGAGTGATGCAGTTAAAGCAGACATGTCCGTGTTCTCAAGATCTGCTGATCTGACTTTTAGTTTGTTTAAGTGACCAAGTCTGATATTGATTCTGTTGCTCAGTTAAAATGTGATTTTAAAATCTGAGATTACATTAAAGTTTCAAACAAAATTTTAATTCATCAACTATTGTAACAAATGTATTTCAGCCCGTCTACACTTGTCAGTCAACATATAGTAAGGAATTCAATATATAGTGTCTTTGGTAGGTTGGGCTATGGGACGATCATAAATAAGTGCGTCATAACGAATGCAACGGGATGTAAAGCAGGTCTGAGTGTTTAACAGGTTTACAGGTGCGGGTTTCTTTATTGACATAAGCCTGTATATCTGGTAGTTTCCAGTAGAAGGCTCTGCCGGATTTTGTGGCTCACATGTGCCAGAATGTTCTCAGTGAAGGTTAAAGCAAAACACCGGACTCTGACGAAGTTAACATATTGCAGTATTTGGAAGGCGTAGCGAGGTACATGTTTTAAGCTGTACTTGATTATTTAGTTGATATTTCATTGTATTCTCTAGTTTTTGGATTTATGTTTAAGTTTATATTAATAAGACGCATCTAGGATATGTATTTTCTGTTTTCTGTTTCGTTTTCACGGTGTATCTGGTGAAAACGAAACAGATAAGTCAGACTTCATTAGCCGTGCCTTGGCCCAAACTCTGCTTCAGGTCACAAAATCAAGACTTCAGCATTACTGAGAGTTACAAACTGTCTGAATTCTTTCATCTCTACTAAAATGATCGCTGTGGCTACTATACCAGGTGTAACAATTAAGTTTAACATCCAGGGATCAATGAAAACGAATTTACTATATTTAACGGTGTTAGCAGGAAGTTAGCTCGCTAGTTTCCACCAAAACATGACATACCATGTTCTGACTGAGAGATTTTTTAAACTAATTAAAACGTACAGCTCTGCTACCACTTCCAACATAAATGAAGAGAGAAAACTAAACAGGAGTCACTTTTGTAGTTATACTGAAGTTGGACTAACTGGTATATAATGATGCTCTATGTGTGACAGCCACACAGCTATGTTAGCATAATATAAACATAGTGAAGCTGGAGGATGAACGCTATCTATTTTCCACTCCACAAAAGTTAACATGAGTATTCCCGATGGTTGGGGACAAATGCAATCGTATGGCAGGATGCACTTTAAAGTCTACGGAATAGCTATTATATATATATTGGTAATCGCACCAGGTCTGAAGGGGCTCTAGCGTAGACAGTTAATAATAAACAAACTTAATAATAAGTTTGTTAATAATTATTGACTTGGGTAAACATACACAGAGAAAGACAGTTATACAGGATTAGATCCGGTGTTTCAGATTAACTGGTGAGGAGGAAACAGATGAGTATTAGGAGCTGATTTTGCTTTGTTAAGAAAGGAAACAAAACCTTTGTGAAAATTTTCTCTTCCGAATAATTTTCTTTGTTTTCCTTTTTGATCATGACATGGCAGTGTGCTGTTTCAGTTGAAGAAAGGAGTGCATTATATAAACTACAAATATGTAATGGATTACATGTCGCTTTTAAGTTGTGTTTGGGACTTTATTAGATGCCCTACATGTTCCTATACCGTTGTGCCAGCTAATGGACTAGGAAGTAAATTAAGCCTCTCGAGTGTTTAGTGATGTTCCACTAAGTGCCCATATATAGATATCACAGTTACTCTGACTGAGCACACAGGAGATCTTAAGTGCTGTCAAACAACATTACACGGTAACTTAAAGAGACGACCGGTCAGTGAAAGTGAGAGTCTGGGGATCCATCATCTGGAACACGGAGAGTGGAATATGTAAATAAATCTGACCAGTTAAGATAAAAAAACAATTAATCTGTATCACCAGCTAATCTAATGAGGTGAAGTTTGAAATTCAGATTCTGTTAGTCACTGAAAATAATAGACTCAGACATTTATAACCATGAAAGTGTTGGATCGCCTGTAAAGTCAACACAGACATGTCTGATGGAACCGGTTCACTCTGCTTCACTTTCCTGTTTGTTGTGTTTGTCTGTGCAGGTGAGTTATTTAATTTGGTTTGTTATCATGCGTGAAGGAGACACGAGGCTGGGTGGACACTTAACATCTGTAATCCAGCTGTGACAGAGACAAAGAAGTGTAATGTGTGTGTCAGTGTGATGTGTTGTAGTGTCAGGAGTCAGGATGCAGCTACAAAGCTTCTTGTTCAGTGTATACAAACAGCTGTAGCTCCATAAAGGCAGCATGCAGAGACTCACAGTGTCTTATAATGAGAGGCTGCTTTCTCTCACACATTATGTTCACTTATTATCAGCACATGTTGTTGTTCTGTGGAAGCTAACATCTTGTAGTTTCTGACACTTTGCATGTTTAGCATGAGGCTAAAATTCCCCCTCAGTGGGTCACTGGTGACCTGCTGGATGTTCAGAGGTTCATTAAATCCAACATGACTAAAAACTCAAATGTCAAAGGAAATAAACAAAATATTTAAAGTCAATTATTCTGATCATAGTTGTACTTTGACCTTTAACCTCTCTGCTCTGTGTTGTTTCCTCTTTCAGACCAGAAAAACATCACAGCTGAGTCTGGACAGAACGTCACTCTGACATGTCGAGCTCCAAACAACACAGTTACAGTTTTAAACTGGACAAGATCTGACCTGAAGCCAGATTATGTGCTTTTGTACCAGGATGGTTCCTCTGATTCAACACACCAGCATCCATCTTTTAAGAACCGGGTGGATCTGCAGGACAGACAGATGAAGGATGGAGACGTGTCTTTGATTCTGAGGGACGTGACGATTAATGACGCCGGAACATACATGTGTCATGTGTTCATGAACGAAACAAGGTCATGGATGAACATCAGCTTCGTATACCTGGTTGTTCCTCCAGGTGAGTGAGTAGAGCTGAGTGTGTGTGATCAGAGGTGAAGCTGCTTCCTGCTTCCTGGTTGTTGATGTGTGTTTGTTGTATGGATGAGCTGGTGGATGTCAGAGGTAGACAGATGTTTCTCCAGCTGTTGTCTTTGTGGCTGGTAGTCTAGAGTTGTAGAGCAGCATTGTTTGGTTAGAGCAGAAACAAAGACATTTATGAATCCGTCTCTTCTTCTCTTGCTCTCTAACTCGTCTGTAAACATGAAACTTAGATTACACAGGAAACACGTGATCTCACCCAAAGAACAGTCACCGTCCTGCTTTGAAACAACCAGAACAAAACAAAAGCACGTTTGCACTATTCCAGCACGGCTGGAGCACACACTGGCTGATGTGACAATTCATGGATATAATTTCCAATCTTTCTTTAGCTCCCACCACATCTTTAACAACCATGTGGGGTCAGGGGTCATGTTTGGCTTGAGACTTTTGAAAAGTAAATCATCAGTATCTCTGTGACCAGCTGTGATAAACTGCTGATAAATTAACGCATTCATCTTTGTGCTTTAAACGTACCTGCCAGAGCAAATACATAACAGCCACAATACACAGTTGGTCTGTGTAACAACTGTAAAAAACTATTGTAAGGAGCTGGACTTCTTCAAGTTTGTTTAAAACGTTTAATCCGAGAAGCTTCTTCAGTTCTAAGAGCAACTGGTGGATCTCCCAGATTTTTAAGTCCTATGGGAGTGTCCCCCAGGAGGGTCATGGAGCACCTGTTGATCCTATTGATCCCACCATTCTGATGGACATAGAAGAGCCACCTCCACAGGACAGGACTCAGCAGTCCATCTGCATCTAAAGGTCAAAGGTCACTCTTTCGAGGATGCCAATGTTCACATTTTGGACAGAGAGGACAGATGGTTTGAAAGAGGAGTGAAAGAAGCATCTATGTCCACTGTGAGCGACCATCTTTGAACAGAGGCGGTGGTTTACGACACCAACTCTCTGCCATCTATAATCCAGTTTTTAGATCCCTTCTATTGCACCCGATCCTTTTATTCCCTTTACTGAACAGAGACAACACGACTCAGTTGGTCAAAACTCTTAAATCATTCTTTTATTCATTTCTGGAAATGGAGATATGCTCAGGGCTAAAGCCTCCGCAAATCTGAAGCTTTACAAGCCAAAACATGTATGTAGTTTCGATAAAAACAACTGCTTCTGGGCTGACTAGTGTGTGTGTGTTACTTAGTTCCACTTTTTCTGTCTAGTTTCCTGTTCTTATTATATTACCTCTGCAGCTCTGCACTTCCTGTATTTTTAAACTTCCACTAACTTAAGCCTCTGTTGCTAAGGCCTGTCACGCTCTGACCTAGTTCTCGTTCACATCTGGCCTTGCTTTATAGAGGCCTTTATTATTAAAATACATAAAATAAGCACTAAGAATATATGTTTATTCCGTAACACTTCCCAGACGCCTTAACACCCACTCACAACCTGGGCCACCTGACCTCAGGAAATCACATGATAGGGTGGGCCAGGTTTCACAATGAGCTCACCAGAAACCCTGGCTGATTGTGACCTGATGAAAGATTTTTAATTTTGCTTAGTTGTAGCTTCATTTAAAGGAAGAAGAGGTTGTGAATTGGAGCCAACACAGGAAGAGAGATTGAAGCCATATGTGTAAAGGTGGTTGACATGGTGACATCCGGTTTTAAACAGACAGGCTGGCGCTCTCTTTCTCTCCTTTTATGGAATGTCTGCATTTCTATACATACCAAGTTATCTCCTGTTTCAGCTGACAAGCGAACAGTTTCTCCTTTTAAGGAAAATTATCAGTTCCATACATGCCACTCCTACTGCTGTGGAAACTTGCTTTAAGTATAAAGAAAGGACATTTTGGATGCCCTGGGCGGTCTTTCCTCTCTGTCTCATTTCTGTCCTGCACACGTTGCTGCAGGATGGATCGAGTGATGAGGGGGGATCGTCCATGTGTGCACATGTAAAAGATATCTTGAGCCTGAGTTCCTTTGCCTTCCACAATTTCTCCTCACATGACCCACACCTGTTTTCACACCTTGGCTCATGTGATTAGGTAGAGGATCATCAGGGGGTCCTTTTGTCCCTCTTGGGGGGGAAACTCCCACAGAGCTTGAATCTGAATCACAGGTTCCAATGTTTCAGCCTCATAATAAACAAACACAGGTTCAGAGAGTCGAGGATTTGACCTTCCAAAAGTCTCAGACATGTTTTAACGAACTCTCAGTCTGCAAATTATAAAGATCAGCTGGATCAGTTTTAGTCATATTTAGTCAGATCATCCGTTTCCTTTGTTAAATTAAGAAAAATCCACCAGTATTTTCTCTCTTTATACATATTGTGAATAGTTTGTATTAATCTGTTGTCCTGAACTAGAAGAGGAAACAGATTCTGTTCTGTTCTTCACTCATCACCTACCTGACAGCTGACACCTCACACCTGTTTCTCACCTGCAGGTCAGACAGGAGGAGACACAGAGGATGGAGAGAAGGAGGCTGGAGGGAAGGAGGATGGAGGGAAGGAGGCTGGAGGGAAGGAGGCTGGAGGGAAGGAGGCTGGAGGGAAGGAGGCTGGAGGGAAGGAGGATGGATCTGCTCGACTGATAGTTGGTCTGTCAGTTTCTGCTGTGCTTCTTGTTGTTGTTGCTCTTCTTATTAATCTGATCTGCAGAAAATATGAGAGGGGTTTTAGCACAAGAAAACAAAACCAGAGAAAAAAACGTAAAAAAACAATTGAAAGGTCAGAAAATTATTCAAAGCTGAACTCTGAGCCTGGTGTTGCATGAAGTCACTGTTACCCAGTGTGATGAAAAACAGATGATCAAGGACAGAAAGAAACTGATGATGCCTCATGTGACTTTTCCTCCTTAAGTCCAGCCCACTGGGAGACAGCTTGTACTTTGTTCTCCGTGGTTTGTAAATCCATCGTATCAAATTTGACAGAGTTTACAAACTGTTATAGACTCAGTTTGGGCTGAAACTTGGTGACTTTTCCTAAAATGACCCAAAATACACGACAATGAATGGATTGAAATATTTTCTGCTGTTGTACAGATGATGCAGACGTTCGTACACTGACAGTGTTTCGGGACAAGTTTGACTCGTGTCTGTTCAGATGGATTTTCAGATCCACCAGTTTGGCTAAAATTAAGGAACATTGTGATTTTAGGGAAAGTTGACACTGTGAAAACATTTTCATACAAACTCACAAACATGATGTACACACGCATGTTTGTGTATCTGTAATGAGACAGAACTGGGTCTCATATGGCTCACACGAGACCCAGTTCATGGCTGAAGCCTTTATGGGTGACATGATGTCATACATGTCCTGAAGTGGATTCTGGATTTCTGACGTCCTTAATCACTACAGCAGTGAGGTCAGTGTGACGAACTGATGCTCTGTTCTCTGGCCTGACAAAGCTTTAACTCCAAACATCTCTCCACTGTTAGAGGATCAGTTTTTTATGGCCTGACAGTGTGAAGCCTCCACCTACATCACCGAACTGCTCCGCCTTGCTCCACTTCTGCACTCTTGAGTCTGTGACCTTCTTTAAACAGCTTGTTTTTGTGTTTGTGGTGTTTTGCTCGGCTGTGCCCTTTTTAACACTGTTGTGTTTAACTTTGTTTTTTTTATATCTCTGGAAATAAAAGTTTGGTTTGTAAAGACAAAGAAAATGAGTGAAATCTCTCTCTGAGGATCCTCAGCGTCACTGTGACACGTGCCTGTATGTGCACATCTTTACTTTTAATAAGATGTTTCAACATGCAGACGTGAATCTAACACAGTAACAGCTGCCTTTGTTTCAGATCCAGCTCATTCCAGTTCACTGACAAAGTTTTGGTGCTGCGATAACGACTCTGAGCCGATGAAGCTCTGATGACTCTGATAACATCTCCCTCCCAGTAATAACCTCCCAGCAGCAACTATGACAGACACGTCTCCTGACAGTGACACTCTTACAGATACACATTCAAGATTCAAGAGCTTTATTGTCAATACAGCAGTAGACACAGTATACAGCTTACCACATGGTGCATTTATAAGTATGCAAAAGATATCTCTCTCCAAGAGATGTAAAACTCAAAATTACAAATACATAACATACTAAACTTTGTGATGCGGCTGCTGCTGCTCCACATGTTAGTAAATCTGACCCTAAATCTTCCTGCTTCTCTTAGAGCACACAGGTAACGGCTGCCCTGAGCATGAAGGTGTGTCTGCAACATGATGAAGCTCGTCTAGAGCAATGATTACAATCTGCTCCGGGGCAGCTGGAGAGTCCTGTTTGCTGTTTGCCTCCTTTAGAAAATAGAATAAGAGCCAGAAACTTCTTCTCAACACAAAATAGTCTTTGAATGTGTTTTATCTTATTTTCTAGGGTCCATTAGAGTGACCGTGGATACAAAGTGATGTTAGTGGAGAATTAAAGGTTTTAGTAAAAAGTGTGAAGGTTGACAGTTTGATTACAGCTGCTCAAACTGATTTCCTGTTCTTTGTATGTTTGTCACACTTATTAAATGTTTCAGATCAGGATGATGTAGCTTTGGATTTGTTCCCTTAATAACAAACATCTTCATTTACAAACTTCAGTTTGTGTTTTCTTTGTTTAATATTTTAATGTGTTTGATCTGAAACATTTAAGTGTGACAAACATACGAAAACCAGGAAACCAGGAAGGAAACAAACTCTGTTTCACTCTGTTTGTTTCCATCTTATGTTTTTATATGTTGTTTGTTTGAAACTTGTGATCAGTATTTTAAAGTTTTTAAACTGAACTCAAACACAAACTACAAACTGGTCAGACATTAGAAATAAATGGTTCCTCTGAGTATCTGAACCTGCTGTTGTGTTGCTTTTGTGTGCTGGTGTCACTGATGGCTGCTGCTGTGACAACAGACACACAAACAGTTTGATGTCATCAGAAATCCCTCTGCATACACTGAGAGAAAAGCTGCTTTACTTTCACACTCCAACACTGTTATTATGTCCTGCAGTCTGAGTGTAAAACAACACTGCCCCCGTGAGGTCAAACTGGAGCATTGCACATGATAATTCACATCCAGCAAACGTCTTGGACCTTCACACACATCTGACCCTGATTTAGTGGAGACTTTAGAAATTTCAGTGTTTCTAAAGTCTACCTCCTTTTTTGTGATAGTTTTTAATGAATTGGGACACAGCTGGGACACGTTGGTTATTGATTTCACTGTTTAAAGCTTTAAACAGATTAGAGAGACAGTCCAGGCAGATGGGATCACGTGGTGAGTGAAATAAATACAGAGGTGACCACCTCTGTATTTATTTCACTCACCACATGACTTCTTCAGTCTGAGCTGACTGCAGGTTTCCTCAATCTTATAAACAGAACATTTGCATAATGACTGAAAGCAGCCCACTGAAGGAAGAATGGGCTGGGAGGTCAGAGATCAGTGGGCTTTGGTCAGTGGTTGTTGATCATGAACTGACAGATCTGTATCCTGTGTGTGCACCCACTGTGGGCCTTTTCTGTGCTTAGTGTCAGCCTGAGCTCCATGCAGGCCTCAAAGGCCAAGCAATTTAAAAGCTTCACCAAAACAAGGCACCACTCAAATAGCTGGACCCAGGCTCGCCGCCCTTATGGAGGAAAACATAGAAGATGATCTCTGTGAGTTATTTTTACTGTCATATTATAAAATGTGATGTTCTAGCATCATGTTATTCTTCTTAAGCCTTTGAAAAGCTTCCTCTGTGTCCATTAAACTGATGACTTTAGTGCTGCTGTCTACTTGTTACATTTAGTACTGTTTAATTTTCAACCTAGGAAGATCTGTAAGAAGGACTCACAATATAACATAATACTGTAAGATTACTTACAGGTAAAATACTCAGATTGTACTTAGATAAAAGTATGTAATCACAGACTCGCCCAGCCCGACTGCCTTGAAGTTCAGGTGTCTTCACTGCCTCCTCTGATAAGAGCTGGAGACCTGAGTAGGTTCGTCACCCATCAGCAGCAGATCACCTCTCGATCGGGCACGTTTTCATCTGGGAGGCTTTTAGAGCTCACTGCCCTCGGCGTCGCTGCTGGAACAACCAAGTTTTGCTATTGAATCTTTGACCTGCTGATCTCACAGAGGCAGGAGACCCAGAACATCCATGCCAGCTTCAGTTTATGCTCTGTCCTGTCATCCAATCAGATTTGCATGTAATACACTGATATTCAGCCCCAGCCTGGTGTTCTCTCCATCTCTGACCTTTCACACAATTTAAACTAACAAACTTTCTCTTTAAAACTGTTTGTCAATCACAATTTACTCGATTTATTATTATTCTATCACATATTTATATCAGTCATAATGAACTCAGTATGATCTGAGCTGTAAACCTGTATTGATCATCACAAACCTTTATAGCACTGCAGAGCAGCTCCTTCAGTGGCTGCAGCACCCACGATGTGGGCGGAGAGATTTCCTCCCCTCTGCTGTCAGACTCCACCACAAAGACTTTGCAGCTGATCAAACACACACATGTGCAATAGGACTAAGTGTAACACTCTTTTTCTGACAACGTTGTATTTGTACTCAGTTGTATGTAGCATGTGTATTCTATTTTTATCCTATCATTCTATTCTATTCTATTGGGTACAGTTGTGTACAGTTTCTTATTCTATTCCAGGGTTCTCTCATGTTTGCTATGTAACTGCACTGTCCACTTCCTGCTGTAACAAAACAAATTTCCCACATGTGGGACTAATAAAGATGCTCTTATCTTATACTGTATAACCACAGGTTCACTTCACATTTGGTAGAATATAAAAGGACAAAGCTGGACAATTGTCATCACATTTCTCATTAGTTGCTGTTAGCACAAGCACACAAAGAAAGCAGAGCTTTAGCTTTAGCTCCCTACATCACTTTTAAGCCTGGATGTTGAGGCTTTTGCTTCCTCTCAGCTGTGATGACATCTCTGTCTGCTCCATCTCACCCAACATCATCCATCTGACCTGATGCTACCTGACAAACTAAAGATAAAATATTAAATTCATTTTGCATCACTTACATTTAAAATACATTTAAGGTGGATTTCTTAAAAGGGAAGGGACTGACCTGACTGTTGTGTCGAGACAGGTGTGAAGGGAGTTAAATCCAGTCTTATACTACGGACGTGTTTGGTTTTGGTCTGTAATACGTTGAGTTTATTATCTATAAGTTAACATAGCAAATCCTCCATCCAGAGGCTAAAGTGATATCAGAGCTAGACTACTTTAAGTGAAAACAGATGATCGTCTGAGCCTTAAATGAAATAAGGTTAAAAAGAAATGCTGCTATCGACAGTGTGAGGCAGTGAGCTCTGTTATACCATATTTTTTAATTTTCTTTATTATTATTATATTATAGTGTTATTACCTTCCTGTTACTTCATAATAGGATGACAGTTAATGGTAAAAGTCTTGAATAGTTTTGAATTTATTTTTCCATGATCACATTTCATTCAATCACTCGTGGACTTGTGTGAATGTTACATGTATTATTTTCACCCGTGGATTTACAGACACTGTGTGAACACAGTTTTCATTTTATCCAAAGGCAAAGTTTTACTTGATGTCCAACTGATAAAATCACTGACAGACAACAGAAACAGGAGCTCAGAGAGAAATTCAATTCAACTTTATTCATAAAGCGACAAATCACAACATTTGGTTTTATTTTACAGAAACTTCAAACTAAACCAAATTCAGGACGTGTATTAAACCTGCAGCTGATCCCTGTCTGCTGTTCACTCCCTTTGATTTCTGTTACCAGCATCATCTCATGTTCCCCAGGTTCACTGACAACGCTGAAACCACCAGCGGGAGACTAAGAGTGCTGATTTAAAAAGATTCAGACATTTTATTTTGCTGCAGCTCAACATGAGGCTGGATCCTGATTCTTTGTTGTTTTTGTTTTCTCTACATGAAGAAAACAGCAGCAACAAGAAGCACAGCAGGAACTGACAGGCTGACCTTCAGTCCAACAGATCCTCCTGTGTGACCTGCAGGTGAGAAACAGCTGTGAGGTGTCAGGTAGGTGATGATGAAGAACAGAACAGAATCCATTTGCTCTTCAAACTGCTGTCAGACATTATCTGCTGCACTCTGATCACATCACTCAGACCAGCTGCTTTCTACAAAGTCTCATCAGCAACATCTTTACAAACCAACATCAGATTGTGTGTTTTGTGGTCTAAAGTTTTGTGCCTCTGGTTTCTCATTGGCTCACACTCTTGCAGAGCCGTAACACGCACATGAATGAGAGGTGGTGAGTGTAGTTCCTGTTAACAGGGTATTGCAGACCATCCTGCTAACTGCCGAATTTACTTTTGTCTGTCATATTTATGATGAAAAACAAATGTAATCAAATTAGATTGATATTTTCATATGGGAATTGATCCTGCAACATGAAACGCTGGGATTGGAAGTTCAGCATCGCTCCGCACATCATACCTGTGAGATGACAGACAGCAGTGTGGAGGAGAGTGCGACACAAAAACACAGAAATATGACTGACAGCTGCAAACGAAGCAGCATCTGCTGCAGGTGAAAGATATTGGGACTAGCAGAGCAGAGTGGCTTCACTGTAAAACAAAATTAGCAGTGAGTGTGAAAAGTTTCTGTGTGTGGAGTTCAACACCGTCCACTCAGAAGCTGCATCACTGGATGGTAGATTTAAAAAGCTTGCATTCAGTGACAACAGAGCTGTTGATGAGGCACTTCAGAGAATAACTGCAGCAGCAAAGTGCACTCCCACCCAGCTCCACCATTACAGGGCCAAGTGAAGGAGGAGCCACAGACGTCTGCTGTGTGGAGCCTCTTTGATGAAAGAGCTGCAGGAGATGCTGCAAAGAGAAATACTACAGCTGATGTTATGATGGAGATGAAATGTTATCTTGAGGAGCCCCTCATCCAACAAGGAGAAGGCCCACAGAGCTGGTGGGAGGCCAAGGCCACAGTCTTTCCCTACCTGTTGAAGGTGATGGAGGGGAGACTGTGCATTGTGGCAACATCTGTTCCTTTGGAGGGTCTTCTCAAAAACTGGGCAGATACTAAGGAGAAACCACATCAGCCCATCCAAGCTGAGGCAGCTGGTTTTTCTGAATGTCGACCTGCACTGAGGACAAACTGTTTGGCTGCTGAGTTTGGTTCTGTTCTGTGGATTTGTTTACAGTGGGGCTTTTTGTGCTGAATTAAACTTAAAGGTTTGATTAAAATATTAAACAACAGTAAGAATGCCTGCTTTTGTAACAGAACAAAAACACAAAATTAGGCAATTATAAGGCTTTTCATAAAAACACTACATGCAAAAGGGTTTGTCAGCACACAAAGCATTCACATTTGCCAAGTAAAGCTAAAGTATGAGGCTACAGAGGATAATAACTTAAGAGACATTTGGGAGCCACGAGACGTGCAAGATAATCCAGAGCTTAGATCTAAATAAGGAAGTCTTAACTCAGTAATGGAGAATATCCTCACACATTAAGAAGCACCGAGGGAGGGAAGTCCTTCATTACTCTGTCAGTCAGGTAGGTGATCAGTGAAGAACAGCACAGAATCTATGTACCTGCATGTTCAGCTCAATTTGTGGATGCAATAAGAAGTAAAGTGAGAGTGATCAGCTTACCAGTGACTGTGATATTAACCAGGTTACTGATGGCACCATTACTGGACTCACACCAGTAAACTCCGGTGTCGTGAGGCACCAGCGTACTGATTGAACATGATTGATCACGTTGCTGTTGTCCCCGCCCATCTCCACACTCAGCCCTCTGCAGTTTGCTTGTGTTTCTCCTCACAGTCCAATCAGAAAAGCTTTGGTCCTCCTCACAGATTACAGTCACAACATCTCCCTCAGAGAAATCAGAGCTGTTGGGACTCTTGATCAGACGAGCTGCGAGGAAGAAGAGAGGTTAGATATCACTCACGACTGAACTTCTGGGACCGCTCCGCCCCCTGGTGGCCTGATTTGATAGTGAAAAATTATTTTCTACCAGGCTGATGTAATAAAGCTGTGGAATCAGGACTGAGGTTTCGGGCATTTCCCCTCGGCTATTTGCAAGTAAGAAGAGCAAACATCTGAAGAGGCACAAGCTCCAACATTTTAGTAATATGAAGAACAACTTTGTTGCCTGACCAGCACGTTGTGGCCTGCAGCCTTCATAGGTTTAAGGTTTAAAAACATTTTTAGGATTATTTGGTTCAGTGGAAACTACTGCTACTGACAGTGAAAACATTTGCAGACCTTTTCAGAGGATGAGCATTTGTTCGAGGGTCCACTTTCTGCCCTGAGCCTGGTTCTGCCGGAGGTTTCTTCCTGTTAAAAGGGAGTTTTTCCTTCCCACTGTCGCCAAAGTGCTTGCTCATAGGGGGTCATATGATTGTTGGGTTTCTCTCTGTATCTATGAAGCGCCTTGAGGCAACTTTTGTTATGATTTGGCGCTATATAAATAAAATTGAATTGAATTCTGCCAGCTCTTCATTTCTGTGTATGCACAGGATTCTCTCCCTTTCCTCTCCTTTCACTGGTGGGTGAGAGGAAGTGGGCAAATTCTACAAATGTCATTTAAAGATTAAACGACTCACTACATGTTAGCTAGATAACACACATGTCTTAAAGACATAAAGACCTGGATGGCCGCTAACTTTCTGCTTCTTAATTCAGATAAAACTGAGGTTATTGTACTCGGCCCTGAAAATCTTAGTAATATCGTATCTAAGCAGATTCTTACTCTGACATTGTTGGGGATCACTCCTGAATTTACTTAAGCCTTAGAAAAGTAAAGTAGCCTAACAAAGTAGCTAAAATCGTGGACGTACAGCATTTGGACAGAGAGAGTGATATTAATTTTCTTTGCAAACAAACAAGAATCTTCAGGGTGCAATGTGTGCTGGGCAGCAGCCAGGAGCGAGGTCTCTGGTGAACCAATCCCTCGCTACAGATTCTAGCGAAGGGACGAGGCGTGTCACATCTCTGGTGGGGATGGAGCCTCAGTGCTTCTTTTAATATCTCTGAGCTTTCCCAATCACAACTATCTCTACTGAACTTTGGCTCCGTCTAAACAGTTCTTTGAATTACTTACTAAAACAATATATGACAGTAATGAGAAAGTGGCCACTTTCATGAGTAAATCATGTAAGCCTTATAAGATTTACTTATATGTAGTCTATGTTGTGATTCTACTGGTGTTACTGGTTCTGCTGGTGAGACGATGTGTTCACAGGAAACTTGAAGGTTTGTACATATTCATTCTTATTCATCGTGGTATTTTGTTTCCATTCTGTCATCATAATTTGGTCCATTTAGATTCTTAAATCATAAAAGTGTTTACTTTAACTCATTTCAGCAGATGGAGAAGATGACATCACCAGTGACATCACATACAGTGTTGTGAAATCATCAAATCCTCAACAACCTCCAGTCAAAGAAACCAGAGATGGAGGTTTGTGTGTTCACCCAGGTGTCATCCACATACCTGAACCAATGACTTGGTGGTGTTTCAGGGTAGGATAGCAAAGCCCTCTTTCCCACGTCTTCCATATACAAGTTGCCCACAATGGGTGAAACTGGGGAGCCCACGGCACACCCACGTTCCTGCCTGTAGAACTGACCCTTGTATGTGAAACAGGTGGAGTTAAGACACAGTTTCAAAAGCAAGCACACCTGGTCCAACAGCCTTGTCTTGTTCTAACTGCTTCAGACAGTCTGTCACCCTCGTCCTGTGACCACTTCCTGGGTCTCTTTCAGTCTTCAAATATAAAGTTTTTACAGCTTATAGATTTTAAGTTCTTCTCCAATTATTTGGGTAAAGACAATAAACACTTTGATGGTCAATAAGTGAAAGTGAAAATGTGATAAACGAATAATATAATTAATAAATAATAAATAATTATATTTTTTGATAAGTGAAGTTCACTGAACTGAAAGGAAATTTTGGTTTGATGATGGTTGACATGTTTTCCAAATAGAAGTTTTTCCTCTAGTGAGGAGATGCAGGTGCAGCAGAGCATTGCTGGAAGAAATGATCCCAAGGGTGGAATCTCCTGAGAAACCTTCAGAGACCCAGCGAGAAGTAGGGACCATAGCTGACAGCCCAGGCAGGGGTTGAGGTCAAAGGTCATGCTGTTTGGGGACCTACTGGTCATCATGAGAAGATTCTGGAACCACAGCAATGACCATAAAGCTGCACTGGATGGAGAGCTGTGCCACGGGGCTTTCCAGAGGTAATCACGAGGAGATTGTGGACAACAGATGGAGATCTGAAGGATGAGGGGAGCGTTCCAAGATCCAATCGACAGTGCAGAGAGGAAGTTCAAGGATGGCATCATGATTCTGTGAACAGAAAGCAGAAGCTATGGTGGTGACGGGGAATGACTGACAGCAGTTTCCTATGAACATCACCTAATGCTGTGTCACTGTGCTATGCATGCTTTGACACTCTGAAGAGGGTCTTCCTTTGTGTCATTGTTGTTGTCATTTGCATCATGAACAAGACTGCTGAAGTGACTCAACAGGTGGGGTTACAACAGCAGTAAAATCATTGAATCCAATACCCTTTCCAAAAAAGGTTTTCTGCAGAGACGAAAGGACAATAGAGGAGTCATAAGTATCCCCCCACAGGAAGAATGCATGAAATGAGGTGATGAGGGTTGATAGAGGCCATAAAACAGGAGTGCTGACAAAGGCCTGCAGCCTTGAAGATAACTGAAAGCCACATTGACAAACAGCAAAACTAACTGGTGTGTTTGTTATACCCATGTCTGCATACATTTGGACTCTGGTCATATGGACAGTGATAGAAACAACTGGAAGAGACATTTATGAAGCTCTGAGGAACTCAAACCACTCTGCATGTGTGATTTACACACCTGGAGGAGATGCACCACAAAGCTGGAATGATTTTGCAAATGTTAATTTCTATGTTTGACTGTTAACATTCATTTGCTTACTTGGAGGGTGTCAATGGAAAATTGTATTTAGTAGTCAGTATAATCTTTTAGTGATATAAGTTTGCATATGGTAGAATGCTGCATGTAATCATTTGTGTGTAGAAGTATATAGTTGGTGGCATATTGAAAGAATGTCTCATCCTAGGAGGTCTGTAACATTCTAGGGTGTTCACCCCCACATCCTAGGAGCATGAGAGAGGTCGTAGCTTGTCTTATTGTTTTATGGTAGGATTAACGTAGCTATGTCTGTTTTAGTCTAAGTGCCTTTTGGTTTGATGAACTGCTGGACTTTGAGACCAGCAGGTTTAGGGAAGATCTTATGGGGCCACACTCTGACACCCCCCCCCCCCCCCCCCCCCCCCCCCCACACACACACACACACACACACCCAATGAAGTATAAAATAAAGACCGGGGCAGTTTCTCAGGCGCGAGTCTCTCAGTCCGGAGACTGCCCTTGCTTGCAAGAAATTCTGTGTGTTTCTCTTCTCTGAGTCTTTGCTGAAGAAGTATTTTAGAATATATTCCTTAACAGAGAGAACGATGCTCGTCACAGTTCTCTCCCTCATGCACGAGCAACACAAAGAGCTCTGGTGACTTGCGTCTTGTCTTTGCCATTGTAGTAGAATTGTCTTGGCGTTCCAGCAATAGGTCTGTGCTAGATGAACGTATCAGCAACCTTCAAACACGTGTGGAGAATTCATTATTTCTTTGACAGATTCTTTAGTAAATAACAGAAAAAAGAAAGTAAGAGAAAAATCACCTGCACAAGTGCCGAGGTAGGTCTCCCTGCAGGATTGTTTTTCCCTTCATCAGGAGCAGCGCTGGGCTGTTTAAATCACGGACAAACAGTATCCTACAGTTGTTTATGTTTTTAAACCCACTTTGCACAGAGAGGCATTTTTTGGAAAATGCATTGATAGTAATGTTGAATATTATTACACATCAAAAAAAATAACTACAGTAAAATAATCACATCGTGACGCCTCTGCCTTTCTAAATGGAGGGACAGTAACTGTGTGTGTATGTAAGCGTGTAAAACCTGAAGATGGTAAGATTAACAGTATTTTGTCTCTATCTGCCATTCTGCTATTCATCTCAACAATAACGTGGCGCACAGCGTGGCGTGAAAATAGCCACATGCAATGGAGCAAAATATGGGTGTGTGTGGTTGGAGGATGTGTTCATGCGCACAAAGGGGGGGTGGAAATTTTTCTTGTGAAACAAAGTTTGGGAACCACTGGTTTAAACGATGTTAGCACAGAAATATTAGCTTCTGTCATGACTGATGAAGTTACTGGTTAATAAAGTTTCCAGTAAAGTGTTTAATCGCAGCCACAGATTGACTGTAAATATCCCGTTTTTCTTTAGTGCATCTGTAATAAATATGTGCAAGTTTCAGTGCTTCGTTTAAACTGTATGATACTTATACTGACCCAGGGTCAGTGTAAAATACAATCCTAGCTGTGTGAACAAAGCCTGGCTCCTTTAATCCTGCATGACAAACCTCAGGATGCAGGTTATTATTACTCTTTCCTGCTGGCACACCTGTCACACCTGAGAGTCAGCTAGAAACTTACAGTGACGTGGACATCATGCAAAGACTGCCAGACTCTGTAATACTGCAAATGATCAGTGACTCAGGTTAACAAAAAAGAAAGTAAGAGGAAATTTAATTCTATAAAACGTGAAAAATTCCACACACATGTAACTCACCACTGTGTGAAGATCACAGGGGAGAAATCGTTTCTCTGAGTCAGAGATGAGTGTCAGTAACACAGAAGTTGTCATGGTCCCCGCACCTCGCCAGCTGACAGCAGTCAGGCGCTTTGTTTTGTTTATTCTCCTCTCTCGCCTCTGCTCTCCCTTTCTCTCTCGTCCTCTCCCACTCTCTCTTTCTCCTGCCGGGGCGGAGCTCAGTATGGGCTCCTGCTCCTGGCCCACGCACCTGGAGATGATCAGCACACCTGCCGCTGATTATGAGAATTGGAGTCCTACTTAAGATGGCGAGTCTGCTCTACTCGTCGCTGGATCGTTGAGCCATCAGCGTCAGTCGTCCTGCACTCTGCAAAGTTTGTTCGTGAGTACGTCTGAACCAGGAGACTAACTGTCTCTCTGTCTGTGTATAGATTTCCCCTGGACCTGTTTTCCCTGTGCACGGTGACTGAGTGTGAGCAAGAGTGATGGAGGAAAGAAGAGGAGCTGTGTGTGGTTGCGAGGGCTGTATGGAAATCTCCCCTCCCTGGACTCCTGCCCCTTTCACTCCCGGACCCTGGAGCCCTTTTTCCCAGACACCGGTGTGTGTGTGTGTGTGTGTCACCGTGGAGAACACTGTAAATAAATTCACTTTTGATTTGAAGAAACTTGTGGTCTGCGCCTGAGTCCGCTCCACTAATCGTGACAGAAGTAAAACTCAGTGTCATGCAGTGACTTTTACACAACCAGATCAGATGAACCAGCTCACACTAAAACATTTTGCTGCACTCTTTACACTTATTTCTTTTCTTTCTGCTTTCTGAGATAAAAGCTCTTTATCAGTAACTTTTACAACTTCTGGCAGGTTAATGTCTGAACTTTGGAGTGAAACACACCCTTAGTTACAGGAAATAACACCACTGTCTGTAACTAAGTGAATCCACCTTAACACCACCTGTGTGTATGTGACTGCATTACACTCCCACTGCTGGGAACCTGAACAAGAACCAGAACAAAGTCTAAAATAGAAGCTGACAAACAGCTGCACCACCGAGTGACACTTTATTTTATAAACTTCACAACAGGTTTCATGTTGTGACCTGTGGAGGTGAAAAGACACAAAACCTGTTTTACAGCTTTTGAGCTGCAGGCAGGATTGAAACACACCTTAGTTAAAAGTCAAACAGCAACATTTGTCTCCTCCCCTCACGTCACTCAAATGTGACAAACCAGGAAACAGGAAGTTCTTCGTCCTCAGTAAAGAGAGACGCACAGACGATCAGACTGAGCTCAGACCAAACTAGCAGCTTCCTCTGAGTGAGTCCAGCTACAGGAGAGAAAAGTGGAAAACTCCAACACTGCTGCTTCAAGCTGCTGACGCTCCACACACTGAATGTGAGTTTGAGCAAAAACACGACTCAAAGCAAGTTTCAGTGAAGGTGGTAGAGGAGGGAGGGGAGCCAGGACTGACTGTACTTCCTGTCTGCTGTTTTCAGCTTCACTCACAGACTCAATGGCTTCCAGCTCAGAGGAGGATCTCTGCTGTCCGGTCTGTCAGGAGGTCTTCAGAGATCCTGTTCTTCTGTCATGTAGCCACAGCTTCTGTAAAGACTGTCTGAAGAGATGGTGGAGAGAGAGACCAACACACGAGTGTCCAGTTTGTAAGAGAAGATCTTCAAAGGATCCACCTTTAAATCTGGCTTTAAAGAACCTGTGTGAGTCGTTCTTACAGGAGAGAGATCAGAGAGCTTCAGAGGATCTCTGCAGTCTGCACTCTGAGAAACTCAAACTCTTCTGTCTGGACCATCAGCAGCCAGTGTGTCACATCTGCAGAGACTCAGAAAAACACACCAATCACAGATTCAGACCCATCGATGAAGCTGCACAACAACACAAGAAGGAACTTCAGGAAACTCTGGAGCCCTTAAAGAAGAAGTTAAAGGTTTGTGAAGAAGTTCAAGTGAAGTTTGATCAAACAGCAGAACACATTAAGGTCCAGGCCCGACACACAGAGAGGCAGATTAAGGAGCAGTTTAAGAAGCTTCACCAGTTTCTAGCAGAGGAAGAGGAGGCCAGGCTGGCTGCACTGAGGGAGGAAGAGGAGCAGAAGAGTGGGATGATGAAGGAGAAGATGGAGGCTCTGAGCAGAGAGATAGCAGCTCTTTCAGACACAGTCAGAGCCACAGAGGAGGAGCTGAGAGCTGAAGACGTCTCATTCCTGCACAACTACAAGGCTGCAGTGGAAAGAGTCCAGCGCTGCCCCCTGCTGGATGATCCACAGCTGCCCTCAGGAGCTCTGATAGACCAGGCCAAACACCTGGGCAACCTGACCTTCAACATCTGGAACAACATGAAGGACATGGTCTCCTACACTCCTCTCATCCTGGACCCAAACACTGCTCATCCAGAACTCATCCTGTCTGAAGATCTGACCAGTGTGAGACGAGGAGGAGAGAAGCAGCAGCTTCCTGATAATCAAGAGAGGTTTGATTTTTGCTGGTCTGTCCTGGGCTCTGAGGGCTTTAACTCAGGGACTCACAGCTGGGATGTTGATGTTGGAGACAGTACAGTGTGGGAACTGGGTGTGTTAGCAGAGTCTGTGCAGAGGAAGGGAGACATAGAGTCTGGATTATGGATAATATGGTTCTATGAAGGTAAATACTCAGCACACTCACCATCAGCTCCTGTCACTGATCTCTCAGTCCAGAAGAAGTTCCAGAGGATCAGAGTGAATCTGGACTGGAACAGAGGAAAGCTGTCGTTCTCTGATCCTGATACTAACACACACATACACACCTTCACACACACTTTCACTCACAGGATGTTTCCATACATTAGCACTGGTGGTAAAGTGAAGGTGTGTCCGTTGAAGGTGTCAGTGTCAGTGCAGCAGATGAGTTGAGGATGATGATGTTTCTAATGTTGTTTCCTGTCAGTGAGTTGAAGCTGTTAAACTGCAGCTGTCCTCCTGCTGCCTCGTTGTTCCAAAGCTCTTTGTTTCTCTTTTAGTTTCACTCTTTCTTTCTGTTTCTGCTGTCCACCTTTTCACATGGAAAATCATTTCACTGTTTCTCACTGAATGACTCCCCAAACTAGATTTGAAGTTCTATCAAGTTTCTAATCATTACAAGTGATTCATGTTTCTATTTGATGTGTAAATGGAGATGATTTAGTTTGCTGGGATATGGACTGACATGTGTTGAATGGGAGGAGCAGTTTGTTGTTGTCTTCTTGTCTGTTTATGACAACAATAAATATGTTGTTGAAACAATGATTCATGTTTAACTCCATATATGAAATGTTTCTGATCTTTGAATTCTGTTTGATTAAAGACTTTCTTCATGACACAAATGAGATTTCAGTGTATTAATAGAACTAAATAAGCTCAGAGTTGAAAGGCTGGAGTATTATGTACGTGCTTCACTGTCAGGATCTTCAGGGGGATTCAAAGGGAAACATCAAACTGCTGTAATGAGATAAACTAGTTGGGCTGAACACACTTATCTGTAGTTTGTCTCCATCCAGGATCATCAGAATATAATGAACATGTGTGAAGAGCCACAAAATGCTGCTGCCCTCTCAGCATGATGAGCTCCAGCCTTTGTTAGCAGGACAACAGGAAACATGAGACAACTTTCAGAGACAGTAACCAACTGTGGCCACAAGATGGCAGCAGCTGATCTGAGATCCTTTATTGGACAGAAGGACTCTGCTCTGTGACGTCATCAGAGAGACGGCCTTCACTCTGATAGATCTGACGTCATGTCTGCACTGCGATGATGAAAGCTGATAAACACATTGTTATTGATCCATGAAATCACCTCTGTCCTCTCAAGTGTAGCTGTTTACAGAGCTGAAGAAGTCCTTCATCATCAAAACAGACAAACATGTATTTCCTGTATTAAGTGACGTCATCCTCACTCTGACCTCTTACATACATTCTGTTCAGTTTTCCTGCTGTAAGAAATAAACTGTGTGAAAATAGAAATGCAGGGAAACATCCATTAATCACAGCTGAGCCGTTTGTTTCTGACTCACATTCAATGAGGCTTCAGGTGTAAATACCTCAGAAGTGTTTGTGAGTTCAGTAGAAGCAGACCCAGTCGACCATCATGGCCTCCACAGCACTACACAATGCAACAGAAAGGCCTTCATCATCTGCTGAACCACCTCTGAACCACGACGCTCTCCCTGCATCTAAAAGCTGTTAGTCAGGATGAGATGCTGCTGTGATCGCTCACAATTTACCTGTGAGACCTTTGTAAATATTGTCTTTGTTTCTGGAGGAAACACCTTTAGTCTGTTTGTATTTGGAGTGCAGATCTGGGCGTCCATCACTTTAACCTGCACACGTTTAGTTATTGAGTGTAGTTGATGTTTGGCAGCATTTTATAAGTGACAGTTCATGAACGGTGAAGGAACAGAGGACGCCTGACCATCCTACCTGTGTCAGTAAGAAGACTTTCATCACAACTTCACAACTTAACACAACTGAAACCTGAATTCAGTGTTGCATAGTTTACTAACAGTGTGTGCTGACACTGAAGTTAGCAGTTTGTTTCCTAAGAGCTGCTGGGACAAACCACAGTGAGCGGCTACAGAGTTTAGTTAAGGTGGTTCTAACATGTGACCTGTTGAATCATTTACAGGGATTTATTTTTCATTTAAAGCATCATTTGTGAAGTTTTTATGAAGTTTACTTCTTTTATGTTCTTTGTGTAACGTTTAGATTTTCTTCTCTGGTGTTTTAACTCTTCAGGTTTCCTGTAACAGAGATGTAAACCACCGTTTTCTGATGCTGCTGCACTGGGATATAAACACGGCCACTTTATTAGGCACACCTTGCTGACTGCAGGTTATAACCCCTGCTGGAAACATCCCCACAGATTTGGATCCTTATTGCCATGACAGCACCACACAGCTGCTCCAGATGCTGCAGGATGCTGGTCAGGGCTCTAACAGTGAAACTTTACTGAAAGTAAGAAACCTGAGAGGAAATAAACTTTGGACTTTAGTAAGCTGAGCTCTGAAGCTGTGATGGAGCTCAGTCGGTGTGAAGGCGGCTGCTGTGTAACAAACGTTTGTCTGAGGTGCTGCGACTGATCGTGGTCATGTTTATTTAAAGAAGTCGGTGATGAAGCAGGCTGTGCAGTCCGAGCTCTTCATCAGTTAACAGTCCTCCAGAGCTGCTGCAGGGAGCTGACTGTCCTCCAGGTGGCGCTAAGTGAACAAAGTCCAAAGAAATAAACTTGGACTGTTTTTTGAAGCCTAAATAAAACGTGAATAAACTTTATAGATACATTTGAAACCAGCTACTCTGTGACTTTACACACTCACACAGTAACAGAGCTGATTCCTGATTGGAGCAGCACAGAGTTAGACTTCTTTTCTGGCTGTGGATTGGTTCGTCAGGATTTCCCCCTTTACAGGTTTAAAAACAATCTCTGTTTTTACATTTTTTGACCTCCTTCTTGTGTCTAAAGGTGAAGCAGCACCAGCCTCCTCTGATCCTCATGTTGTAGCTCTGTGTGTCCAGCAGGGGGCAGAACACCTCCAAACTGTGCCAGCAGCTCTCACTGTGAGCTCAGACGTTTGTGGACACTCAGTTTGTTTGAACATAGTAAATAATCAGAGCTTCTCACACTGTTTATGGGGGAACCACCTGCCCGAGGGTGTACTGTGTCAGAGAGGTGGTGTATGGTGCTGGGTGTAGTCTCTCTGCTGGTTCACAGTTTTTACTGAGGAGCTGTGTTCATGTCAGGAAGGTTTCGTCTGATCACTGTGGTGCAGTTTGGTTTACTCTGTTTCTGAGTGTTTGTAGGATCAGTCTCTGCAGGTCACCTGATACCTGGCAGTGAAGTGTTTATGAATCAGCTCCGTCAGATTGAATCCAACAGAATAACATGTAAAACACTCCAGGGCTTTTACTCTGAAACTTTCTCCAGAGCTGTCTGGAGTTTTCTTACATTAAAATATTCTGGGATTACCAGACTGTCCACATCATGTGTCCTACAAAACTTTCATCCACAAATATACCCTGACATTAAACCCAAATAGATCTGAGAGCGAGTCATTAGTATCAGTACTGTGTGTGTGTGTGTGTGTGTGTGTGTGTGTGTGTGTGTGTGTGTGTGTGTGTGTGTGTGTGAGAGAGAGAGAGAGAGATATTCAGGTAACTTACTGGGTTACTGCACATGCTCACACCTTTTCAGCACAACAGGTGCAGTTTGGTGTTTTACTGCCTCCTGCTGGAACAATGATGGCAGCTCTCAAGACTTTATTGGTTATTGTCATTTCGTGTTACACAGCCTGAAACGAAATACTGTTCCTCAGCAGCCTCTACAGTGCAATAACCAATATATTTTAAAAAGAATAAATACAGTTTAAAGGGAATAAGTTTAAAAAAGAGCAGCAAAAAAGGCATAAATAGCTTAAAATCTAAGTTCTAAAAAAACCTCCAGTTTTTATTAATATTTTATTATTTATCAAATTATTATAAACTAAAAATATTTTTTACGTGATAAACGACTTCAGTGCTTCGTCCATGACCTCCTGAAGGTAAAGGGCCCAAAGAGCCAATCAGCAGCTCTGAAACAGGAAATATGACTCATGGAGAAGTTCACAACAGTTTCAGCTGCCAGTTGTACTCATCACCATGGAGACGGTCTCCATGGTGGAGGCAGAGTGACAGTGTTGTAGATGCTGCATTTTGAAGCCTCAGTGTTTATGTTGTGCCCTTAAACAGGGGAAATAGTGAGGAGAGGTGAAAGAGCGGCACAGACACGCAGCTCTCACTCTCACTCGTCTGTATTGAGTGAAGGAGGAAGCGCGCGAACCCACCTACTGGAGCCCTGAGGCATTAACAATGGATCGACGCACAATCAACCCAGGCAAAACTTTCACTACTTATCTCCCTCTATATTCCCACTGCATATTCTATTCGAAAACAGTCAAAGCAACAAATAAAACATTAATAAGGGCATGACATGAAATGTAAGGAACAGAGATGTACAACTTCAAAACTAATCAAATTTATGATCCACCACATTTATATTTTTGTTCACAGCCATGTACACATCAAACTCTCATCTTTCTGTCCAAAAACAAAACAAAAAGATTCCCTGTAAATTTGACCTTTTCCTTCAACTGTCCATTATAGCGTGGTCTTCCTACTTATCTTGACACAATACTCAGTCGCGTTGCCTGCTGCAAACTTAAAAGAAGTCTGACGAATGAAGTGACTGTGAGTGTGTCTGACGTCACGGTGTGTGTGAAAAGGTATCCAGCTGGGGCAGACATGATTCTGCAGGTCACCTGCCCAGTGGACAAAAAGAAATAAAATAGTTGTGTGGATGATATATGAATGATAATACGAAGAGCGTTTTGTGTCTCTCAGCCTGAAACAACTGTAATGCCACTTTCTGTTTTGGAGAAAGGACAGTTAAAAAAAGATGTGTGTTGTTTTAAGCAGTGATGAGAATAATGAAGATGTGATGAGAGAGCAACACAAAAGTATAAGTACAGGGTTGATGCTCTTTACAGGAAGGGTCAGAGCAGACTCTACCTGCTGAGGCGGCTGAGGTCATTTGGAGTCCAGGGAGCGCTTTTAAAGACCTTCTATGACTCTGTGGTGGCATCTGTCATTTTTTACAGTGTGGTATGTTGGAGCAGCAGTTTATCTCCCGCCCCATGCATGTAGATGTTGCTGAACTGCAGAGCTGCTTCAGTGACAGACTGCTGCATCCTCGATGCATGAAGGAGCGTTTCCGCAGGTCCTTCCTCCCTGCAGCTGTCAGACTGTACAATCTGAACTGCTCCCAACAAACACAGATGTTTACATCAGCGCTGTATCGTGCACTGTTTTATCAACCGATTCACACTACAACCAGGGTTGCCTCTTATCTGTATTTAATTGTATTTAATTTAACAACAGTATGGTACTCAGTTTTTGGTAACCATTGTCCTTCATGTAAATATGTAAGAATTGTGTATGTTTCTGTTCTGTGTCTTGTGTACTGTTTGTTTGTATATGTGTTTTCTTGCTGCTGTTACACCCAAGTTTCCCCTTGTGGGACAATTAAATTGATATAACAACACTCGTGGTAAAGTTGTGGACTGGAAGAATACCTGACCAAGATTATCTTGCAATGTTTTGCAGCCGCCAGTCAAGCCGGTAGATAAATGTCTGTGATTGTCGCAGGTGGCTGTGTGGCTGGCAGGAGCTCTTTCCTATCAGTTTGTCCCCACCTTCACCTATGGTCACGAGCTTTGGGTAATAACCAAAAGAATCCGATTCTGGATATGAACTGCAACTCTCTTTACATTGGCCTTTCCTCCACCCTTCTCGTTAGATTGCAGACTGTCCAGAATGCGGCGGCACGCCTTTTGACAGGAAGCAGGAAGTTTTCTTCCATCACTCCTGTTCTTGCTGGCTTGCACTGGCTTCCAATTAAATACCGTATTCAATTTAAAATATTACTTTTCACCTACAAAACCATTAATAACTTTGCGCCGAGCTACCTCAATGAGCTTCTCAGGTTACACACTCCTGTCAGAGCACTTAGCTCTGCTACCCAAATTCTTCTGGAGCAACCTCGTTCTCGGCTGAAGTCTCGCAGTGACCGCGCGTTTGCTGTAGCTGCCCCGGTCTTATGGAACAACCTTCCTGTCGCTATCCGGGCGTCTGACTCTATGCCACTGTTTAAATCACGGCTTAAGACTTATTTCTTTAATCTTGCCTTTCCACCCAGTTAACACTTGTGTGCGCTGGTACATTTTTTATGCTTGTGAACTACTTTTATATCTTATGATGGTTTTTATAATTGATACGTGCCAGGTCCTTTCTCTTTTCCCTCCCATCTCCCTTTTCCTATTTTATTTTTGTCAAGCACCTTGGTATACCCTTGTTTTTTTAGTGTGCTTTATAAATAAAGTTTATTTATTTATTTATTATTTGTTGCTGTTTAAGTTTGTCAATTTCAGACCTCTGTCTCTGAAGTTCAACGTTCTGCATTTCCAGGTCTTTCAGTTTTGCGACATGGTCTGACAGAAAAGAACATAAATAAGTCAATATGAATTTTATTTATCTGCATCATTTGAATCTTTTCATTTTTAGTAGGTTAGATTATTGAATAAATAATGAATAAATAATAAAAATAAAAAAATTAATGAGAAACGTTAGTGATAGATTCATGAAGTGACATTGATATCTCTGTAACAGGGGCTCATATGAAGGTTTCCTCATGCTGTCATTTTTCTCACTACCTGACATCATACTCTACCTTTATTCTCTTGTTTTAAGGTCCTGATTTCCACTTTCTGTTCAGCCACTGAGGCAGTCAGCTCTCTGAGCACAGCATGGACTTCCTGTGGACAGGGTTGTTGGTTTGAAATCTGCTGGTCAAGAATTTCATTATCTGCCTCTGTCTGATTTGTGGAAACAGAGCAGACCAGAAGCAACAGCGGGAACTTCAGCGTGATCTCCATTCTGTCAGTGAAAACTCAACAGTATCTGTGTGTCATCTGCAAACCTGACTGACTTTTATATTACACAGTACAGAGGGGAGGTCACTGTAGCATTAGATTCAACCTTATCCCTCAGTATGATAACTGAGGGCATAAGTAATTCTAGTGAATCAGTGACTAATGTAATCTTTATGACTTCAGATGCAGTACAAGGAGAAGAACAAGTGAGTATCAATGATTGTCAACTGATAGTAAAACATGAGCATGTGTGTTTCCACCAACTGACCAGAGCTTAGAGGACAAATATCAAAATGTGTGCTCAGATACAGATGTTTAAGCAGCTGTGAAAGAACATATCTGGAAGTTTTTGGCACTGAGGAAGTAATTGCCTTTGATTATGGAATTCCTCTAATAACTCAGAGCAAAAATACTCTAAGCGACAAAATGCATAAAGTAATCTTTACAACTTTTACAAGGTACAAGACTACAAAGAGATAAACAAGTGAATGTCAATGATTATCAGCCGTTCATAAAATTAATCAGCACGTGTTGTTTTAGAAAATCCAATGTGAATGTAGGAACCATGAAGGTCACTGACATGGTATAACTTGAAGATGAACTTCTACTCTTCATGTGTAACATGACACTTGGTTGACCACCCTTCCCACTCCAGTTCAATAAAACCACAGCTGTCCTTTTTTGTTTCTTTCTTCTCTGACCACTTAGGTGAGAAAGCTAGTGTTCAATGCTTTTCAGAGAATGAATTAATCTCTGACCCTTCCACTCCAAGCACTCCTCCAGATGCAGTGAACAATCTTATAAGCAATACAAGAGCATGCTGAAGAGTCTTGGTTGCTAAATACAGCAAAAGTATTCGGGCCCCTTGAATTTTTCCACATTTTGTCACATTACAGCCACAAACATGAATCAATTTTATTGGAATTCCACGTGAAAGACCAACACAAAGTGGTGACCACGTGAGAAGTGGAACGGAAATCATACATGATTCCAAACATTTTTTACAAATAACTGCAAAGTGGGGTGTGCGTAATTATTCAGCCCCCTTTGGTCTGAGTGCAGTCAGTTGCCCATAGACGTTGCCTGATGAGTGCTAATGACTAAATAGAGTGCACCTGTGTATAATCTAATGTCAGTACAAATACAGCTGCTCTGTGACGGCCTCAGAGGTTGTCTAAGAGAATATTGGGAGCAACAACACCATGAAGTCCAAAGAACACACCAGACAGGTCAGGGATAAAGTTATTGAGAAATTTAAAGCAGGCGTAAGCTACAAAAAGATTTCCCAAGCCTTGAACATCCCACGGAGCACTGTTCAAGTCATCATTCAGAAATGGAAGGAGTACGGCACAACTGTAAACCTACCAAGACAAGGCCGTCCACCTAAACTCACAGGCCGAACAAGGAGAGCGCTGATCAGAAATGCAGCCAAGAGGCCCATGGTGACTGGACGAGCTGCAGAGATCTACAGCTCAGGTGGGGGAATCTGTCCATAGGACAACTATTAGTCGTGCACTGCACAAAGTTGGCCTTTATGGAAGAGTGGCAAGAAGAAAGCCATTGTTAACAGCAAACCATAAGAAGTCCCGTTTGCAGTTTGCTACAAGCCATGTGGGGGACACAGCAAACATGTGGGGGACACAGCAAACATGTGGGGGACACAGCAAACATGTGGGGGACACAGCAAACATGTAGGGGACACAGCAAACATGTGGGGGACACAGCAAACATGTGAAGAAGGTGCTCTGGTCAGATGAGACCAAAATGTAACTTTTTGGCCAAAATGCAAAACGCTATGTGTGGCGGAAAACTAACACTGCACCTCACTCTGAACACACCATCCCCACTGTCAAATATGGTGTGGCAGCATCATGCTCTGGGGGTGCTTCTCTTCAGCAGGGACAGGAAGCTGGTCAGAGTTGATGGGAAGATGGATGGAGCCAAATACAGGGCAATCTTGGAAGAAAACCTCTTGGAGTCTGCAAAAGACTTGAGACTGGGGCGGAGGTTCACCTTCCAGCAGGACAACGACCCTAAACATAAAGCCAGGGCAACAATGGAATGGTTTAAAACAAAACATATCCATGTGTTAGAATGGCCCAGTCAAAGTCCAGATCTAAATCCAATCGAGAATCTGTGGCAAGATCTGAAAACTGCTGATCACAAACGCTGTCCATCTAATCTGACTGAGCCGGAGCTGTTTTGCAAAGAAGAATGGGCAAAGATTTCAGTCTGTAGATGTGCAAAGCTGGTAGAGACAGACCCTAAAAGACTGGCAGCTGTAATTGCAGCAAAAGGTGGTTCTACAAAGTATTGACTCAGGGGGCTGAATAATTATGCACACCCCACTTTGCAGTTATTTATTTGTAAAAAATGTTTGGAATCATGTATGATTTTCGTTCCACTTCTCACGTGTGCACCACTTTGTGTTGGTCTTTCACGTGGAATTCCAATAAAATTCTGTCTGGACAATGTCATATCATGAGTAATAATTAAAAATAATCCATATACATAAAACAAACACATGCGCACACACAGTGACATTTTAGACCTTCAGAATACTGTATATACTTTGGGCATCTCGGTGCTGATCCAGAATCCTTACATTATTATTTATTACTAGAGCTACAATAATAAAGCAATGAGGAGGGGGAAGTAATAAATATGAAATAATGTATTTATGATGATTCCATTTGTTTCACTATCCACTCTGTGCAGGGCAAAGCTTATTACATGTTTAAACTGTAGAGATACAATCATTTTACTGCTGTAAAATCCAAATTTTGTCTTATTTAAAATATAAATCTAATATAATCTGCTTCTTAATGTATGTTCTTTAAAATACAGTGTGGCGTGGGTGTGGTCTCTGGCCAGCTGCAGAGGAGGGGTGACGCAGTGAGCTCCCGGGGCGGTGCAGGGGCGGGGTGAACAGGTGTGCTGGGATCTGACAGTGATTGTGTCTCTTTATATGTTGGCAGTGACAGTCGGAGGAGGAGGGCGGACATGACAGCAGAGAGAGAGCGGGAGTGTCTGTGTCCCTGTACAAACGCACAGTATTAAATAAAAGTTCGGCTGTCGTCAAATTCGCTCCAGCTTATATTTCTTGGGTCCAACGTTACATACAGCTTGTGTTTTTTAATATATCATAATTATAATAATGCATAATTATGTAGACATGCATATTAGATCGTTTTTTAGTGGAATATAATCCCTCCAGAAAGGCAGGAAAAGCTATGTAACTTGCTTTAAAACTAAATATGTTCCCTAAAACGGTGACAGAGCTACAGACACATGACAGCCTTACACAGGTAGCCAGCAGCTATGACCAGCACTACTTGTGCAGTTAATAAAAGGACAGGTAATGTTTGTCGCCCTGTTGCACACACAGCACGCTCGTTTGTTTCAGTTCGTCAGTTGCAACAAGACAACTTACCAACGTGTACGTAATAAGCTGATACTCCTGTGTGCTACACACTACAGTGTACGCTGTACACCTACTTACTGGTTGTGTCGCATCAGTCTGTGTCTCTGAGTTAACTTGTGTTTCTCCTACAGCTCCGGACCGCTAAAAATGCGCGTGCTCTTTGTGAGCTCGTTCCCGGCTCGTAACCAGCGCGTTCTGCCGTCAAGGGCGATCATTGGTTAAATGTGATCATGTGACTGATGCAAGCCAGATCCTTTTATTTAGCAAAACTATGATTAATAGTTAAATATTATTGTTGAGGGGCACAGACAAGACTCCGCAAAACAATTTTAAAAGTTGCCTCAACAAAAGGGCACTCTGGGCACCCATCAGGAAAGGGGCGGGTGCTCAAGCCCCTCCAGCCCCCCCCTGCACGTGCCTGCTGTTACACCATCGTAGGTTATACAGGCACTGATCCAATAGGTGTTTTGGCAGCCATCTGCTGTGACTGGTTGGGGGTGACGGAAAAGAGACGAGGGCAGATGGCGACAGGATAAAAGACACACATCAGGAAGAGACAAAGTTTATTACTCCTACTGATTAAATATCACAAACAACAGCCAATACAAACTAAACAACAAGCTAACAGGGGTGCTGCAGTCTTGGAATAAAACTGCAGAGATGATCAGTCTATGAAACCAAAGGTGCGTTTTATATTGGGAGAAGTACCAAAAAATGTAAATAATGGGATATAAACTTGGCACTAGGACAAGCAAATGATTTTAAACTGGGCAGGAAAAATAAGATGCTTTTGAGTGGAGTCTCATGGGTCCCCCAAATATTTGTATCTTTACAAAAAATAATAATAACCAAAGCGCAAAAAAAGAGTAATATTTGGCATAATTAAAACTTGCCTACTAAGAATGACATAAAAATTACATAAAGTAGCACAAACACTTTAATATGCCACGGGTAAATTGAGCTGTGGCATTTTTCCTTTTTAAATCCGCCTTTTTTCTGAGCTAATTGAAAGCTGTTTAGAGATCCGTGGTTCTTTCACAGAAAATGATGCATTACTGTAAACTGAACACAATATAAAGTATTTAAAATGAGTTAAGCTTTACACATGTGCCGCAGTGACATTACTGCAGGTGTGATTCACTGACAATCACTTCCTCACTGAATGTTTCAGTGGTGCAGTTGCTCGGGCCTCTGAATCTCTGTTTTTTTGTATTTACCTGCTGCTGATGCTCCTCATGCTTACCTCTGGTCTTACCTTTGCTTCTTCCCCTCTGCTTGGATCTTCACCCATGTGCCTGTTGGACTGTCCTCTCCTCTGTAAACTCAGAGACCTCCTTGCCCTCCCCATTACACATTCTGGCTAAACTTGATAAAAAAAATACTGTAAAACCAATGTGTCCTGCATTTGAGTCCAATTATCATGAACATAATTTCTCTCTTTTTAGTTAATAGATCAGATTGTGTGCTTTAACATGTTTCCTTTATTTGCCTTTTCTTTCTGTGGTCATGTTAAAAAGCAGAGTGTAGTATATTGTTAGAGAATTGAGCCTGTCCACAGTAAAATAGTCACTTCTTTAAACTTAGTCCAAAATGGTGAGAAGAACCTTAACCTCACCTCAGAGTCTGACCTTAAACAACATTCAGTGTTCTGTTCTTCTTTCTGCTTTGTCCTCTCTTGTTTTCATCCATGTTTCTAGAGTTACATTTATTTATACTTTGTGTCGGCTCAGTGATTTATTTTTCTGTCTGCAGGTAGAAAAATCATTGACGTTTGCAGATGACACAGATGCTGTTATGTTTTCAGTGACTGAATGGAGATCATTGCAGTTTTCTTTGTTCTTTTTCCACAGATCAGACCACGAGCAGACTGCACTCCAACAACCCCGTCCACACTACATTTGACTGGTACTCACACTGCCCTTGAACATAAACTAAACAACATGTTGATTCCACCATGTTAGAAGATTTATAGAACTATCATATCATCCCCTTTATGCCTCCGTACTTAAGTAAGTACTTAAGTAAGTAAGTACTCATTCACCCCTCTTTCTGTCATGGTATAAAAAGCTCAGGTTTGCACAGACACACATACTACGTCTGAAAAGAAGATCCAAGGTAAAGTGTTGGGTCGGGTAGTGAGACTATGCTTAATGGTAATTTGTGACATGACAATATTGCTGTAATTTCCAGAGAAATTGATGGCGGAAGGAAGAAGATCTTGCACAGTTCATTTTGCACTTGCATTAGAGCATGAAGCAAAGGTAGAGAGTCAGAAGACTGAAACTGACCAGTTGAAACAACAGCAGTTTTTTTTAATCATACGCACTGGACTCTAAACTAAAAAGTGATTATTAAATGTGAAAAAATGTAAAATTGCTGTACTGCATGGTAATTGGTTTGTTTCAGTGTCATGGAGCTGCAGATGTTTTAGAACATAAATCCTGAAAAATGCAACCAAAACCACCCCAAAAAAATTATATATATATATATATATATATATATATAATTTTTTAGGGGTGCAACGATACACAAAATTCACGGTTCGGTTCGGTTCGATACTTTGGTGTCACGGTTCGATATTTTTTCGATACAAAAAAATGTTCATGCATTTTTAATTTGTCATTTATTAAAATTATAAGCGCACCTGCGGACCACTTATGTGCAGCCCTGGTTATTTAGCTCGTCATATTGCAGCCACAGAAATTCTTTTGTCCATGAAACCATAAAGCTGCACTTTCTTTTTGCCTTATAGTCTGATTTGTCATAACTTCTCCGTTTTGTGGTAAGCTTTTCTTTGGCTGTCACTTCTTCACCCTGACCTGTCTTATTTGGCTCAGCAGAACTGAAATATAAATCCTGCTGCTTTTACACACGGACTCACATAAGCTCAGCGATTCTCTGCGCGATCAACCTCTCACATGTTTAAGCTTGCTGCGGGAGATTTCACTTGTCATGTTTGCATAGTAAGCTAACGATTAATAAGACGATGTCAGAGGAATTGGTGCACAAATTATCATCACTCACAGATCAGTGCTGTCGCTCTCTATACACAGTTCACACGATTGCAAAGTGAAAGCAAAAAAACAAGCGCAAATTCAAACGCGACTTCAATATGTCACATATTGACAGTGGCTCACCGATGCCAATGACATAATTACCCAGCTACATTTCTGAAAGAATGCAAAAGCATTGACATATATTTTTCCTACAATAGCCCGACGGGCAGGGCAGAGATAGATTTTGGTAGCCCGACTGAAAAAATCGCTAGCTCCGGGACGTCGGGCTAGCGATATTGCAAGCCCTGTATCTGATTGAGGAATCACTCATCTTTGGAAAAGAGAGTTTATTACAGAGAAATGGCTCTTTCCAAAATAAAAGCTATACTATCCGCTTCTTCTGGGCTATATTCTCAGCAGCATAAGGAGAATCATGTGCTAACAGCTGTCTAAATGACTCGGCTAAAGTTAGTAGCATGCTTGCTTTTTTTTGTCTGCTTCCACTTGTCTTTGCACTAGGATGATGTCGGCGTAAATGTGCAGTCATATTCGTTGTGTTCCCACTAGTGCTTTCAGGTTAATCTCGTTGAAATGACCTTAACGCCACAACACGGCAAATCTCCGTTAACGAGCTACCGCCGATCGCCCCGTGCATGGGGCTAGACGGCCAACACGTTAACGAGCTAACTGCGCTAACACACTAGTTCCCACCCATGTAATTGAGCATTGCATGGAACATCCAACATACTGTTTTACTTTAGTCCATGACTCGCTTACCTTCAGGGTCATACGTCACATTAAAACCAAAATAATTCCAAACGCCAGATCTGAATGAGGTTCAATTTGCCTGTTGCAAGTAGAGCTTAACTTCTGTCTCGCTAGCTTGCCCTGCGCTCTTCCTTCTGACGATGCTGTCTGTGTTGAGCGCTCAGTGGATCTGCGCTCGACAGTGCAGCCTAGGCGGAGTAGTCGAACACAGATTCACTGAGCGCTCAACACAGACAGCATCGTCAGAAGGAAAATTGATAAAATAAATTACAAATGTTGTATTGTTCGATACATATGCGTACCGAACCGAAAGCACTGTATCGAACGGTTCAATATCGATACGAATATCGTTGCACCCCTAATATATATATATATTAGGGGTGCAACGATACACAAAATTCACGGTTCGGTTCGATACTTTGGTGTCACGGTTCGATATTTTTTCGATACAAAAAAATGTTCATGCCTTTTTAATTTGTGATTTATTAAAATTATAAATATATATTTTAACTCAAACGTGCAGTTTTTAGATTTAATGTTGCTGAAACAACAAAGGGATAAAATAAATCTATCTGATCAAGAAATCACTCATCTTTGGAAAAGAGAGTTTATTACAGAGAAATGGCTCTTTCCAAAATAAAAGCTATACTATACGCTTCTTCTGGGCTATATTCTCAGCAGCATATTAAACATATCAGGTCCCCATAAGGAGAATCATGTGCTAACGGCTGTCTAAATGACTCGGGTAAAGTTTGTAGCATGCGTGCTTGTTGTTTTTGTCTGCTTCCACTTGTCTTTGCACTAGGATGATGTCGGCGTCAATGTGCAGTCATATTCGTTGTGTTCTCACTAGTGCTGTCAGCGTTAATCTCGTTGAAATGACGTTAACGCCACAACACGGCAAATCTCCGTTAACGAGCTACAGCGGATCGCCCCGTGCGTGGGGCTGGACGGCGTCAACACGTTAACAAGCAAACTGTGCTTCACCTCTTCAGTTCTGAAAGCTGATGGAGAGTCTCGGGTGTTTAACTCCCAGTGAGGTTGTGATGCTGGCGGAGGTCCTGAGAGTGGATGACCCACCCTGCTGTCAACTGAGTTACTGAGGTCACATGGGTCAATGTGTGAGGGGGGGGGGGGGGGGGGGTGTGAATGGCCCGGAAGTGATCCCAGGACTATGTTATAGGTAGCCAACACTTTTTCCATGTTTGAACTTAATGTGACCACTAGAGGGAGGTATGTGCCTCTTAGTGCCATAAGCCAGCTGTGCAGCAGGCAGGTTGTTTGGCTTCATTTTTGCACAATGGGAGGAGGCGCTGTCGCGTCGTCCATGTTTTCTACAGTCATTGATTTGGACACAGCCAATGTGTTTAGTTTTACTCTTCCCCATGTGATGTCATTATGTCCATTTGTGTCAGCTTTTTTCCCAGGTGCCTCCACTTCCCCATCACCTCATATGTGTATGTAAGTCTTCTGTCTCCCTTTGTTCATTGTTGCTTCGTCTGTGTTCCCACCCCCATGTCCTCATAGTCACAGAGTCATAGTGTGTGTCATAGTGCCCTCATATTATCACAGTATGTCATAGTTGTTCATAGGTTTCTTAGTTCTCCTGTCACCAGCCAAATAAAGGCTCGCTTTTGGTTTCAAGTTCCATCTCTCTGCCTATGTCTGTTCGTGGGTCGTCTACATACACTCCACAACCGAGACAGGAGAGGAACCTGATAACAGCTGAACGTTCTTTTGTTCACACGGAAAATAGGTGTGAAAGGCAAAATTATAAATTGTTTCTAAAAAAAAATTAAATAAAGCTGTTTTATTAAATGAATATATACATAATGCAAATGTGCTCATAAATGAGTTGACTCTGTGTTTTCAGAGTTAACAGATTCATTCAGCGATATTGTCTGGATCTGAAATATTGCAGGTACACGCAGAGTGCAGAGGATTTTTACACATACACTGATAATTGTTTTCTATAAGTCTCTGGGTCAGGAAGTCCAAACATGACGTCCTGAACTGGGCCTTAGAATAAGCTGAAGGATAACATTAGATAATCAAGGCAGGATGTGTTTTTGTGTCCATGTGTTTCTGATTCCAGGAGGAGCAGATACCAGGTGAGGTCGGATGTGGACGGGGAGGATTCGCAGCAGACTGCCACGTTGGATTTGGGAGAAGATAATAATATTTTGTCATTGTCAAAGTATAAAAGCTGTACAGCCCATTTCAGGGTTAGGGTTGGGGTCAAAGTGAAACTAGAAATATTTAGAATTACAATGAGTTCAAAGCGTGAGGACGTCTGATGTTCCAACAGTGTTCAGGATGAGAATTATTACCTGCAATGCTCCAGTTTGACCTCATGGTGGCAGTGCCGTCTCACTGTTATAATGGCTACACTCAGACTACAGGAGAGAACAAGAGGCTGTACTAAAACTCTGATGTTTTATCGTGTGTTTATGACATCATGCTGACGTCAGCCTGATAATACCTGTTGATTCAACTAAACAGCCAAGGTTTCCAAGGTTCTTAAATGAACCACAAACTACAGGGTAAGAGTGAGCTGCTGAAAGTCAGATCTGTTCTTCAAAGCAGACTTTCAGCTTTATTACAAACTAAGAGTCGGATCAGCACAAATACTGACACAGAGATGGCTGCTGGCACTGCGCTGCTCTGCTGCACTTTGCTGTTTGTCCTTGTCTTCGTCTCTGCAGGTGAGATTGAACTAAACTGAGGTTCTCTCTGAGATAACAAGAAGTACAGGAGGATTATTTTCATCTGGATTCAGTTTGTCTGTGTGTGAAGGAGACACCAGGCTGGGTGGACACTTAACATCTGTAATCCAGCTGTGACAGAGACAAAGAAGTGTAATGTGTGTGTCAGTGTGATGTGTTGTAGTGTCAGGAGTCAGTATGCAGCTACAAAGCTTCTTGTTCAGTGTATACAAACAGCTGTAGCTCCATAAAGGCAGCATGCAGAGACTCACAGTGTCTTATAATGAGAGGCTGCTTTCTCTCACACATTATGTTCACTTATTATCAGCACATGTTGTTGTTCTGTGGAAGCTAACATCTTGTAGTTTCTGACACTTTGCATGTTTAGCATGAGGCTAAAATTCCCCCTCAGTGGGTCACTGGTGACCTGGTGGATGTTCAGAGGTTCATTAAATCCAACATGACTAAAAACTCAAATGTCAAAGTGTTGTTTCCTCTTTCAGAGCAGAAAACCATCACAGCTGAGTCTGGACAGGACGTCACTCTGACATGTCGAGCTCCAAACAACAACATTAGAGTAATAAAGTGGGAGAGATTTGACCTGGGAGATGATTATGTGCTTTTGTACCAGGATGGTCTCCCTGATTCAACACACCAGCATCCATCTTTTAAGAACCGGGTGGATCTGCAGGACAGACAGATGAAGGATGGAGACGTGTCTTTGATTCTGAAGGATGTGACGATTAATGATGCTGGAGCATACGAGTGCCGTTTCTTCATGGAAGAAACTCGCTCATGGAAGTCCATCAGCAGCCTCAACCTGATTGTTACAGGTGAGTGAGTAGAGTTGAGTGTGTGTGTGATCAGAGGTGAAGCTGCTTCCTGGTTGTTGATGTGTGTTTGTTGTATGGATGAGCTGGTGGATGTCAGAGGTAGACAGATGTTTCTCCAGCTGTTGTCTTTGTGGCTGGTAGTATAGAGTTGTAGAGCAGCATTGTTTGGTTAGAGCAGAAACAAAGACATTTATGTCTCTTCTTCTCTTGCTCTCTAACTCGTCTGTAAACATGTGTGGGGAAACTCAATGTTAAAGCCTACATCTGGAGGGGGAGGGGAGGGGTGGAGCTGGTGGTTGTGAGTCTGTGAAAGTGAATCCTGCCGGTGCCATAGCTGGTGAAAACGTACTTAGTGCAGACACAAAACGTCCATCAGCTTCAAAGTGTGTCAGAAAAATGTCCACATGGTGACTGATGGATGAAAGAGGTCCCATTGTTGTTGTTGTGCACAAATCATTGAACAACACAAACACTTAGAGCTGCTTTCAGTGCTGCCTGTTTTGTTACTGCACACATTTCTGATGGTCCTACAGTCCAACGTAGCAAACGTCTCCCTGAAGCCTCTTCTTAGAGACCAAATGTTGGATCAGAGCGAGCAGCTGAAAGGACACATCTATGAATGCAGTCAGACACTTTCTCACAACCTCACACTTCATCTGGTCACATTTACACTCAGGTTCTCTGTTAGTCACTGAGATTACAGACTCGCACATTTAAAATAATCTGAATGTTGGATCAGATGAAGTTAATATTTTTTATTTCTTGAACATATGTTTAATTAGCATGTTGCTAAAGCTTTAAGTAATGCACTGGTGACCTGGTGTATGTTAACAGGTCAATTAATCAAATCCAGAATAACTCAAATGTAAGCTAAACAGCATAAATATTAAACATAAACAACATCATATTTCCCCCATGGCACAGTCCACTCAGCACTTCCTGGAGTTTCTCATTTGATCGTTCATTGACACTCATGACTTACAGAGACTCTGATCATCAAACACAGGAATAAAACAAGCAGTGAGCACAACAAAGGATTATTAAAGAAGGAATATTAACTCTATTCTAACTCTAGTAACTCTACACCAGGAAACCACCAAATCTTCTGCAAACGTGATTTTAACCAGTCAAAATGTTTTTGGATATTTATTCAGTGTAGAAACCTAAAAAGTCAGTTTTTTTTAGATGTTTGGTTGTTTTGAACAATTATATCAAACTGTAAGTATGATGTTTGGTATATAGTATTATATATTGCATGGTATTGATATATTGCACTGTTTGAAGTGCTTCGTATATAAAAGTAGTAAACTGTGTACACAGTGTTTGGTGTGACAGAGCTGTTGTCACTGAATCACAGGTTCAGATGTTTCAGCCTCATAATAAACAAACACGTTTTCAGAGACTCGAGGATTTGACCTTCCAAAAGTCTCAGACATGTTTTAATGAGCTCTCACAGTCTGCAGCCAAACAGGTCAAATTATAAAGAACAGCTGGATCAACCCAACATGACCTCTGACCCCGAAGCAGCTGTTAGACCTGTGTATTTGAAAAAAAATTATGATTTTTTTTATGGTGAAAGCAAGATTCCAGACTGCAGTTTTGGTCAGATCATGTTTTTAAATAAAAAGCAGAAAAATCAACATTAACATTTTCTCACTTTATAAATGTTATGAATGATTTTTTCATCTAATCTCCTGAACTAGAAGAGGACACCTCACAGCTGTTTCTCACCTGCAGGTCAGCCAGGAGGAGACAGAGATGAACTGTGAGTCGGACGATCTGAGGACAGACAGAAACTCTCCTGAACATCCAGCAGTCGACTCTGATGATCATCATGTTCAGACTTGGACCAACAGTGTGTGTCTGTGCTGTCAGTGACTCTGAACTACAGTTTATTCATCTTGTTCATGAGATTTACTGACACAAAGTCAAACTGTGTTACAAACACACATGAATTTCTGATCTCAGAGTCAGTGAGTGTTGGAGCTTCAGGTTAGACAAATTAACTATTTTATGTTGGTGTGATTGTTTATTAGCTTCATGTGACTTTTTCTTCTTTAAGTACAGTCCACTGGAAAACACTTTGTATAAAAATCATCTCTTTGGCTGACATTGTTTTTAGTTTGTAAACCAATCTTACCCAGTTTAACAGATTGTACAAACTGTTAACGTCTCTCTCTGATCCTGCACTGAGAAGTTTGACAACCTCTTCAACTTTTCTTTAACATGACACACTGTTCAGGTCAGATTTAAACTGCTTTGACCTTTGACACCAGCAAAACATCCTGAACAACTTTGCTGGGTTGAGACCTGATTACTTTTCATAAACAGACCCATAAGACTCAAAAATATGAAACATATTTTCACATTTATACTGTTGTATAGATGATGCAAACTTTTGTACACTGATGCTCTTTTGGGTGAAGTTTGACTCATTTGTTTAGATGGATTTTCAGATCCACCAGTTTGGCTCAAGTTAGAAACATTGTGATTTTAGGGAAACTTGCCACTCATAATGTATAAATATACACATCATGTTTGTGTGGATTTGTAATGAGACAGCAGTGAAGCAGTGAAGTCATCCTGTTGCCCACAGAAACAGACTGTGAATTAGTAAAGTAGCACATGGAGCACATGAGGAACAAAGGTCATACATGTATCTCCTGAAGTGGATTCTGGGTCTCTGACTTCCTCCCACAGTCCAAAGACATCAACGGGTGTTTTTTATTTATCCGTGTATGCTGTGTGTGAATGTGTGGTTCCTACAGAACTTAATGGTCAGTAACACTAACATGTAAACATGAGTGCATCACATCAGCGCATGAAAGAACAACAGTGTGGCATTAATATTACAGCAGTGAGGACAGTGTGATGAACTGATGCTCTGATCTCTGGTCTGACCAAAGCTTTAACTCCAAACATCTCTCCACTGTTAGAGCTTCTGCACTGTTTCAGGTTCAAATCATGGTTCATATTTTCATGGCCTGATGGTGTGACGCCTCCACCTACATCACTGAACTGCTCCACTTCTGTACTCTTCTCTCTGTGGCCTTCTTGAAACGTCCTCTTGGTGTTTGTGGTCAACTCCATTCTGGGAAGTTAATCATATTATTGTTTTGTAATATGTCAGGGTTATTCCAGATAGGAGTACGTTTGCATGGGATTAGTGAAGACTCCGTTATTTTTAGAAACTCCCACCATGCTGTCAGAGAGGAGCTGATGTTGATACTTTTAAAACATTCATGTCTTTTGATGTTTGAGCTAATAAATGGTAGGTCTGAAATCTCTAGATCCTTGCATAGTGCCTGTTCAACATCTAGCCAGGGCTCATCTAGGAAGGTATGTTTTGACCATTCTGAGATGAACTGAAGCCTGTTGGCTAAGAAGTATTGGTGAAAATTAGGCAGATCTAATCCTCCTCTATCCTTGGTTCTTTGTAGCGTTTTTAAGCTGATACGCGGGGGTTTATCTTTCCAAAGGAAATTGGAAATATATGAATCTAGAGATCTGAACCAATCTTGTGATGGTTTGTTAGGGATCATCAAAAATAAGTAATTTATTTTTGGCAAGATCATCATTTTTATAGTGGCGACCCTTCCCATGAGTGATATGGGTAAAGATTTCCATCTAGTCAGATCGCCTTCTACTTTCTTTAGAAGTGGGATGTGATTTAATTTAGTTAAGTCTGAAAGCTTAGGAGAAACATTAATACCTAAATATTTAATATTTCCTGATTGCTGTGGGGCAGAGGAAGAATTATGGAAGAAGCAGTTAATGGGGAGAACTGTAGATTTTGGCCAGTTAATTGAATAATCTGAAACTCTTGAAAACCAGTTTATTAGAGTAATTACCTCAGAGAGGTTGGTTTGTGTGTTTTGCAGAAAAAGCAACACATCATCCGCATAGAGACTGATTTTATGTTCTATGTTCTTACATTTTATGCCCTTAATTGTTGTAGCCTGTCTAAATGCTGCTGCTAGAGGTTCGATAAAAATTGCAAAAAGTGAAGGGGAGAGTGGGCATCCCTGCCTGGTGCCCACTCTATCTATCAGAGTCTATCAGATTGTCAATTGTGGCCTGTGGAATGTTGGTCCACTCCACTTCAATAGCTGTGCGAGGTTGTTGGATATTCGTGGGAACTGGTACACGCTGTCGTATACGCCGGTCAAGCACATCCCGAACATGCTCAATGGGTGACATGTCCGGTGAGTATGCTGGCCATGCAAGAACTGGGACATTCTCGGCTGCCATCTGCCCTGAACAATGTGAACCATGATTCATCCGTGAAGCGCACACCTCTCCAACGTGCCAGACGCCATCGAATGTGAGCATTTGCCCACACAAGTCTGTTACGGCGACGAGCTGGAGTCAGGTCAAGACCCCGATGAGGACGACGGGCATGCAGTTGAGCGTCCCTGAGACGGTTTCTGACAGTTTGTGCAGAAATTGTTTGGTTGTGTAAACCAATTGTTCCAGCAGCTGTCTGGGTGGCTGGTCTCAGACGATCTTGGAGGTGAACCTGCTGGATGTGGAGGTCCTGGGCTGGTGTGGTTACACGAGGTCTGCGGTTGTGAGGCCGGTTGGATGTGCTGCCATATTCTCTGAAACGCCTGTGGAGACGGCTTATGGTTGAGAAATGAACATTCAATGCACGGGCGACAGATCTGGTTGACATTCCTGCTGTCAGCATGCCAATTGCACGCTCCCTCATTGCTTGTGGCATCTGTGGCATTTTGCTGTGAGACAAAACTGCACATTCCAGGGTGGCCTTTTGTTGTGGGCAGTCTGAGGTACACCTGTGCACTACTCATGATGTCAGATCAGCATCCTGATGTGGCACACCTGTGAGGTGGGATGGATTATCTCAATATGGCAGATGTGCCCACTACCACACATTTGGACTGATTTGTGACCACTGTTTGGGAGGGATGGTTATATTGTGTATCTGGGATGAATTTTAGGTCTCTACGTCCATCCCATGGGGAATGGGAGCAAAAACAAAAGTGTTGCGTTTATATTTTTGTTGAGTGTATTAGGCAAATGAGTATTTTGTCCACATCATCCTCTTCATGCATGTTGTCTTACTCCAAGCTGTATAGGCTCCAAAGCCTACTACCAATTAAGCATATTAGGTGATGTGCATCTCTGTAATGAGAAGGGGTGTGGTCTAATGACATCAACACCCTATATCAGGTGTGCATAATTATTAGGCAACGTCCTTTCCTTTGGCAAAATGGGTCAAAAGAAGGACTTGACAGGCTCAGAAAAGTCAAAAATAGTGAGATATCTTGCAGAGGGATGCAGCAGTCTCAAAATTGCAAAGCTTCTGAAGCGTGATCATCGAACAATCAAGCGTTTCATTCAAAATAGTCAACAGGGTCGCAAGAAGCGTGTGGAAAAACCAAGGCGCAAAATAACTGCACATGAACTGAGAAAAGTCAAGCGTGCAGCTGCCAAGATGCCACATGCCACCAGTTTGGCCATATTTCAGAGCTGCAACATCACTGGATTGCCCAAAAGCACAAGGTGTGCAATACTCAGAGACATGGCCAAGGTAAGAAAGGCTGAAAGACGACCACCACCGAACAAGACACACAAGCTGAAACGTCAAGACTGGGCCAAGAAATATCTCAAGACTGGTTTTTCTAAGGTTTTATGGACTGATGAAATGAGAGTGAGTCTTGATGGGCCAGATGGATGGGCCCGTGGCTGGATTGGTAAAGGGCAGAGAGCTCCAGTCCGACTCAGACGCCAGCAAGGTGGAGGTGGAGTACTGGTTTGGGCTGGTATCATCAAAGATGAGCTTGTGGGGCCTTTTCGGGTTGAGGATGGAGTCAAGCTCAACTCCCAGTCCTACTGCCAGTTTCTGGAAGACACCTTCTTCAAGCAGTGGTACGGGAAGAAGTCTGCATCCTTCAAGAAAAACATGATTTTCATGCAGGACAATGCTCCATCACACGCGTCCAAGTACTCCACAGCGTGGCTGGCAAGAAAGGGTATAAAAGAAGAAAAACTAATGACATGGCCTCCTTGTTCACCTGATCTGAACCCCATTGAGAACCTGTGGTCCATCATCAAATGTGAGATTTACAAGGAGGGAAAACAGTACACCTCTCTGAACAGTGTCTGGGAGGCTGTGGTTGCTGCTGCACGCAATGTTGATGGTGAACAGATCAAAACACTGACAGAATCCATGGATGGCAGGCTTTTGAGTGTCCTTGCAAAGAAAGGTGGCTATATTGGTCGCTGATTTGTTTTTGTTTTGTTTTTGAATGTCAGAAATGTATATTTGTGAATGTGGAGATGTTATATTGGTTTCACTGGTAAAAATAAATAATTGAAATGGGTATATATTTGTTTTTGTTAAGTTGCCTAATAATTCTGCACAGTAATAGTCACCTGCACCCACAGATATCCCCCTAAAATAGCTAAAACTAACAACAAACTAAAAACTACTTCCAAAAACATTCAGCTTTGATATTAATGAGTTTTTTGGGTTCATTGAGAACATGGTTGTTGTTCAATAATAAAATTATTCCTCAAAAATACAACTTGCCTAATAATTCTGCACTCCCTATAGTTTAGTGGTAAGGAACAGCTACAGTCAAACTGTAGCTCACAAACATAAATGATTTTGAGACTCGTTGTGGTGGAAAGCACCTCCACTTCCTGCCCTAGTAGATACAAGCACCGCAGCAGGTAATGCTGTTAGGGCTGCTGTGATGAAAGACGCTGTATGAATACAGAGGAGTTCTGGGTGGCAGCAGATGTTTGGCTTTTTTTAAAGCTTTTTACTGGTTTTTGTTATTCTGACTGCCCACTTTTACAATTATATGCTGATCTAAAGTGTACATTTGAGCCCTGAAATTGATGGGGGGTTATGGTCCAAGAGCACCCGTGAATTTTGAAAAACCTTGAATTTTGGATGTGGTAAAACAAAATGATTTTATAGTTTAAACCCTGAATATATAAATCTGGGGATGCAGGACTTTAAGAACAAAATGAAAAACACTCGAGATAGCTACATGTATGATGTGGGAACGCTGGACTGCATCTGCTGGAGATGCAATTAAGAGAGATGAACAACGCTCTCGGATTGGCTACTTTCAAAACCCCGCCTCTGAGTACACTGGCATTTCAACACTCAAAGGTGCGTTTTCCTTTAAAACAACTGCGGAGTCCTTCAGTAACTTAGGTCTTGATGCCCAAACAAATAACGATTTAGTAGAACTGTTGATCACCAGACTACATGTTTGCTGTAAGTGACATGATGATCTAAGAACCACGTGTTTTAGCACAAAAAGTTATAAAAAGAAGAAAAAAAAATCCACAACACTTTTTCCAGTTTAAAAAAATGAAATATAAAGTTCACAGATTAAAAAACAAAAAAACAAACTGTATCTGTAAGTATATTATGATAAAAAAAAAAGTTGTTGTTTTCAGTGTCGTTTAGGTTGTGGATGGACTGGGGACAGAGTTTTCCTCCACCTGGTGGCTCTTCATGTGCGTTTTCAGACAGTGGCTCTGGGTGAAGGCTTTTTCGCAGATGGTGCACTGGTACGGTCTCTCTCCGTTGTGGGTCCTCATGTGGACCCTCAGGTGTTCCTGGCGAGAGCACGCCTTCCCACAGATCGCGCACACAAACCGTTTGATGCCCAAGTGGCTCCTGATGTGGTTGGTCAGGTAAGTCTTGCGTTTGAAGAAACGGCCGCACTCAGAACAGCCGTACGGTGCCTCACCAGTGTGCACTCGCATGTGACCCTTGAGTTCGCCGTTGGACACGAAGCCTTTGCTGCACACGCCGCAGACGTGCGGCCTCTCGCTGCTGTGCGTCTTCATGTGAGTCATCAGGCTGCAGTTTGACAGGAAGGATTTGCAGCAGACATGGCAGAGAAAAGGTCGCTCCCTGGCCATGTGGATCTTCTCGTGGGACTTCAGGATGCCGGAAAGTTTGAAACGCTTCCCGCAGATTTGGCAGCCATACGGCCGCTCTCCAGAATGAGTGAACTTGTGGCGGGTCAAAGATCGAAGGTCACAGACAGACTTTCCACAGATATTGCAGACGTATCTGTCTTTGCTGGTGTGTGTCTTGCTGTGAGCTTGGAGCTGCGCCTTCAAACCAAAGGATTTTGGGCAAATGTCACATTTGTGTGGTTTCTCTTCCACATGGACCCAATGGTGAACATTCAGACCAGACATGTAAGCAAAGGTTTTGCTGCAAATCTTACATTTGAATGGCCTGTCTCCTGTGTGCAGAGAAATGTGGCTGTTAAGACCAACGATGGAGAAGAAAGATTTCCCACAATATGAGCAGTCGTGAGTTTTCTGGTGAATTCTGATATGTCTCTTTAACTCATCCACAGATTCAAACTGCTCTCCACAAACTCCACAACCACCCTGTGGCTCCTCCAGGTGACTCCAGGTGTGTTTGATCAAGCTGCCCAGGTTCAAGTACCACACTCCACACACTTTACAGGCTATTTTACTCTTCTCTATCTCCTTCATGTCACTTTTGCGCACTTGTTTCTTCATCTTTTTTGTCACCTGGAGCTCAGAAACAGGTTTAAAGCATTTGTCTACAGCCAAGGCTTTGTGTTCATCTTTGCTGTCCACTTCCCTCTCACAGGCCTCTTCATCTGTTGGCAGGTCTTGCTTTTGTGATGTTGTGCTGCTGGCCAGCATGTCCACACTGGGACTGTCTGTATGCTGATCAGAGCTGCTGTGGAACAAAACGGTTAAAGTTAAGTTTTTAAGTACTGAGCGTCTGTAAATAAAAGCCATAGGTTTCGTCTACTTGCAATAACTAAAAACAACAAACTTATCCATTAGAGAACTTGAACCACAGAATTTTGGGTTTGGTATTCGTTAGATCAGAATTTGTTCCCTCAGTAATTTTTTAAATTTCATGTTTTTCATTGAATTATCACAATCCAGCGTCTAGATTTACATCAACATTCTAGAGTCTTGTTTTTGACATCGTTGGTCAATCAAGAGCACACAAATCCTTATACCCGTTTTTATTTTTACCTTGACTGGAGTTCAGCTTCATTGTTTTTTGTTATGTCAGCATCGCTGGATGGACAGTCATCGTTTGTTGGTGAAGCGGGAAACTCTTTCTCCCCCTCCTCACTAGTCTGTAAGAGTTCATTTCCAAATTATTATCAGCACTTATGTTAACTGAGAGTAAAATAGCTAAAATTTCTTTAACATTTTTGTAAAATCTTAAAGTGTACATTTAAATCACATCATGATTGTTACATTTTAAATCTGTTATTGTGGTATAAAGAAGCAAAATTATCAAAATCCTACCAATGTCAGAGGCAAAAGCAGCACAAACAGGTACAGCGTCTACCTTCAGGCGGATGTAGAGGGCAGAGTTTCCAGTAAACATGTGGATCTCCTCTGGAGTCACAATCTTCACTTTCAGGGGCTGGAGCCTCCGGCTTCTGTCAGTTGTGAACAAGTCAAAAGGTTCATCATCTGCCAGCTGAGGAAAGGTGGACTTCAACAGGTCCAGGAAGTCAGCTTCCTGTAGACCAAGAGGGCACTTCAGGTCGTGTGCTGGGAACTTCTTGAATACTGGAACAGAAGAAATTCATCTTAAGATCAATAGTCCTTAGGCAGTCAGTAAAACCAAACCTTGCCCTAGTATTCATTAGTTCAAGTGATTAGTTGGCCAGTCTTTGACTATTTCTGATGATAAATAATGTAATTAAATATTTTTGTAAGCATTGGAAAATGCTTTGAATTAGGAACAAAGAAAAAATGGTATTAATAGCACGGCTAACACTGTACCACATAACAGACAAATACAAAACCTTAATGACTAACATTTCATTTCATACCCGTCTTAGAGAGCACATTGGTGTGAGAGTCCTCCAGGATGCGGACTCTGAGATCTATATGGTTCTTTATGTCACTGATGCGAGGTCTGCCGGGCTTCTTCCTGATAGTCGGAACTCTGGCGAAAATGCAGGAACTAAGTCAGTGTCATAAAAGACTATAAAGCAAATGCAAATAAACTTGGGGACCATCCACATATTGTTGGCCATATCACAAACCTCTACAGTTTGTTGTTCCTTAAAGTGGTGTTTTTTCTAACCTTGACGGCATTTTATAATCTGGGTCCTTTAGATCTTCTCGTTTTTGTCGGGAACTTGTTGGTTGCACCAACTCCTGCTCCTCTTCATCGTCATCAATGTCGTCGTACCAAAGCAGGACCAGGCTCTCAGTGTCCTTCACACCTGGATACATCAGAATTCACTTTTTGTTATGGTTTTTAATTTGAATCATATGAACGACAAAGACACAATACATGTGGTTTAGTCAGTTTGCTTTAGTAATAATTTGATTAATTGAACTCGCCTGGCGCACAGTATATAAGCACTGCACTCACTTTCATGCCCTCTTTTCACTCCCACACAAGCGGCAGCTTAGGTGAGTTTGATTTGTAGTTCTCAGTTTAAATCTTTATTTAAGTTAATGACTTAAAGTCATTAACTTAAATGACTTGTTTTCTCTTTCAGAGTTTAGCAGTCCATGCGTGTCTTCCTTTAAGTTACTACTGATTACACTAAAGTAAACCGACATATACGGCAACTAATTGATAGCAGTTTTCTTTGCATTCTGACCAGATGAGGCCATGGTGATAAAAAATAAAAACTTTGAACCTCCTTATTAACACACAGTAGGAGGCAAATTGTTTCTAAACAGTCAGGCTGACTTTTGACCGACTGCTGGTGACAAATTGGTGATGTTTGCAAATAACTCGAGGCCAATTTACAAACATGGACAGACTGCCAACATGTTGCAATTAATCTTAATCAGTCTGTGCCAATAAGCGGAACTCATCTGGTTGCCAACTGGTTGTATTCTGGATATATACCTATATATGGGGTTACCCATGTTATGGGGTGCCTGTGTCATTTTGCAATATTCTTTATAAAAGCCTTGAACTACCCCCCCCCAAAAAAAAAAAGAAAAACAATTAATGGTAAGACTGTTCAGACGTACCTGTCTGTTGCTTGGGCTGTTGCTCCTCTCTGTCCTCAGGCACGACTTCCACCTCATGCCTCTCCACATCAGGCTGTAGGACTTTGTGTTTTTTGGTCAAAAAGAACATTTGATCAATATATCAGCTTTGTGTGACTGTGGTGTTTGACTGCAGCTCCGAAGACCCTCCTTCCTGTTGATCATTGTTTTTATTATGTAAACCAATAAGAAAACATTAACTCTAGATTCCAAAAAGACAAAACAAAACAAAGAATGACAATCTGGGATAAGAATTAGACCAGATTCTTATGCTCTCAAGGATAACTACATTACGCCCAGTGGCATATCTTGTGAGAAGAAGGGCGTGGTTACGGGTTATATGGCCTGTTGCTACATGCTTTTAAGAGTCTGTACAACAGCCATGAGAGCGTGGATAATAAAAAGCAGTAAATCAGATTGCACGCTCAAGAAGAGTTTAGTTGGGTGGTCTCAGATGTTTTCTGTTGGCGACCTCCATCTCACTGGAACAGCCTGAAGCAGCAGAAATTCTAATTAGTCCCTCAAAGTCTGAGGTCATGGCACTAAAAAATGTATGGAATAACCACTCCAGGCTGAAGGTTCTACCTCAAGTAGAGGCTTCATACACCTCAAGGTCTAGTTCAGGGAAAAAAAACAAAAACAAAAAAAATGAATCATCAGCTCTTCTCTACATTTAAACTGAGAGAGATTTATGCCGAATTGCAAATAACGCTAATATTATTTTCCCTGCATTCACATTTTATTGTAATTACACATCTGTATGTTTAACAGCTTGTAAACGTAAAATCAGCGATTTTTAAACGAAGTTCGGCAAATTCTAAATTTACAAATCAGCTTTTTGTGGCTGCGAGCAGCTTTATTTGTCCACTCACCTCTTTTCTCCAGAGAGACGTTAGGCTGCAGAAGCTCCAGCAGTCTCCTCTGACGGCCGATCTCTCGCCTGAAGCCCGCAGCCTCCTCCTCGTAGTCGGCTACAGTCCTCTCCACCACCGCTAAGATCTCGCGGGCGGCTGTGCTCATTTTCTCGGTGACGATTCCTCTCAGTATGTCGCTCTTAGACATGTTACCGACGCTGTCGACCGGCTCGGGGCCGCCGCTGCTGCCGCTCTTCATCCAGTAAAACATGTTTGTTTGTTTTCTCAGCTGTGTTTTGATGAAGACACACTACAGCGCAGGGTGCGTTTCCGGCGGATTCTGGTGCAGCTACAAATTGTGTCCGGAAAAGAAAATCAGGCGTTATTTAGTTCCCCTGCTGGTCTGACTTTTATCAGTAAGACTGATGTCTGCTGTACATTTAAGATGCTGGTGAAAATCATAGCATTATAGTAAAGTAAGTGAAAAGCATTTTTAATGTAGCACCTTTGAGGACAAACATCATAACAAAAATGGTTAAATGTTAGAACAAAAAGTTACCCAAAAGCAAGCTTAAAAAGATTATATTTTTAGCTGCTTTTAAAACAAATCACCAAATTCATAGATCTCAAGCTTCAAAAGCTCTGTCTCCTCTTTTAGCCCTCAGCATTGGATGATGCACAGTCTGCAGTGACCTCGGAGACCTTTACATTAGGGACTTCTGTCCAATAGCACAGCACCGACAGAAGCACAGCATGTTATACAGTACATACATTGTAACCACAGCGGCCCTGGGGCGCACTGACAGAGGCAAAATGAAAACAAACTACAAACTGCTGAGCTGTTGAACAGGCTGATCCAGCCTTTAGTCTGAGCTGCAGTCAGTCACACAAACAGACTGAACAGGATGTGTTCTGTGCAGCACGCATGTAAAACAGAAGCAAAGCTGTTCCTGTGAAATGAAAGTGAAAGCCTCTCTGAGCGTCTCCCTGTAGAAAATGGAGGCTGAGCTCAGTCAGATCACTCAGCCTGCAGACAAATGGAGGCGTGTTTGAGACGTGCAGATAAACAGTCAGCTTTGTGTCGGCCTCTGAGGGCTCAGGGCCGTCCTGATTTCATGTTATCAAGTGCATGACGGCTCTCTGCACACACTTTGAGTCCTTATGCACATTTTCACGAGTCCTCATCTCTGTGGACCTGAAGGGATTACCCACAGTTCATAGTGCTGTGATGGTGAAAGCATTAAGAACAAGGATGGAAAATAAATAAATAACCAAACTGAAGGTTCAGAGGAATGTAGCTCATCACAAATGCTTCATGATGAAGTTTTCACAATGATGAATAATTTGATTATTTTACGGTTTCTTCCTGTAAAGTTAGAGCCTGAAAACAGACAAAATCAAACACTAAAGTCAGATCACACGACGAGGTCTGAGGCACCACGACAGTTAGCATCACAGCAGAGGTGACAAAGTGCTTTCTGTGGCCTGTTTATCTTCAGTTCTTTGAATTTAATTAGACATTAATTTCATTAATTAGAATTAATTTCAGTACATTAAACATTAGCAGAAGGATGGAGAGCGTGCTATATGTATTTCTTGCACTTGCACAAACACAAACAGCAGCTCTTCTTGTTTTTGCCACTCAATCTAGAAGAGAATTTAGATCAAGAAATTTCCATGATCATTATGATTTGATTTGATTTTATAGGAAATGCAGTTTGACGTGTTTCCAATACTGAGGATGAGGATACACTATAAAAAATTTAAAGCTACTGTTAGTTTTCCTGTCTTGTAAAAAGTAAAGTTTTTGTTCATGCACAGAAAATGAATATTTTTCAGATTTCAATGGACTTTCTGTCATTTTTGTTTTGTTTTGTTGGGGTTAAAACGATGCCACCTTAAAATGAAACTGAAAAATAAATATTGACATTAAGACAAGAAAAAAGTTTTCACACTTACATCTTTTTTTTTTCTTTTTTGCTTACAGTTTTTTTTTTTCAGTTTCAGTTTGCTGGCACTGTTTTGGCGTCTGGGGGCACGATTGTTAATAACAAACACACAAATATTACATCTTTTGAATCTGTGATGACATGTGACAATATGATGAAGTTCACATGATGTAGCTTCTCTGCCAACAACACAAATGAAAGAATAAATAATTTAAACCAAAGTAAGAGTTTATTGTTCAAATACAGAGACACTCTCACACTGACCTTTGTTGTTTGTTCTCTGTCCTTCATACAAACATTTGGGGCTTACAGACTCTGTGAACACTGAGTTTTCAGGCTTTTCTAATGCTGTGTGAGCAGCAGGAAAATACAATCAGAGCATAAACACACATACATACAAGGTCAAAGACGAGTAGCTACACTTTTTAAACGCAATAACTGATCAGTGATGTGAAGTCAGCGAGTACCGAGGTGAACTTTTCTTATCTTTGAGATCTATTGAAACAACTACATTAAATCATACTGCTGAGTGACAACAATAGCGTTATCTAAGGTTAGAGGGTTACCTAGGCAACCAGGGATGTGCATAACCATCTGTCAGCTACAAATTGATGCATGAACGATGGGATGAGTTCATACTTGGATGTAATTTTAGTGAAACAGCTGATCGAGGATTAGTGTTGTTGAGGTTTTGTGGTCCACAGCTCACACTCACATAATGAGGTCATATTTGATCTTATAAACAAAAACACTGATCCCAGGTCTGTAACACTGTTCATGGATACTGAGGGTAAACAACACACACAGCTCACAAAGATAAAGAGAAAACTGAAACCAGATCTTGATGATTGAAAGATTCAGGTGTGAAAAACGTCATAAATATGTAATCTGAGCTCAAAATGATGTAACTACAGTCAGTGGAAACAAAACCATCAAAGTGAAAAATGTTCAAGTGTTCATTTCATTTGTTTGAAGAGTTAAAAGTAGGCGTGCACAACAAAATGTCTCAGTGAGCTGTGTCACACTCAAAGTCAGAGCTTTCTGTGTCAGAAAGAGGCTAAATCACCATGGTAACTGATGGTGAAAGATCACCTGGTCAGGAGCATTTCATGTTCAGAGTTTTGTTTTTAAATCAGCTGTTAGAGCCACGTTTTCACTGTGATGTCGATTCTCTGCTGGAGGAAATGTTTCATATGTGCAGCTTGTTAAACTGTAACTTGCTGAAGCCACTGAGTGAAGCTAAACTGCACATCACACTGTTACAATGTACCTGTATTCATGTAGTGGAGACATTAGTGAAGTTATCAGTGAGTAACGTCTCTGATTGGACTGGGTGGCGCTCACAGGGACCATTTTGTGTAGAAGAAAAGTCACATGGTACATGAAACGCTCCTTTTCATCTGAGCGTGCTCAGAGCCTGAAGCGGAGAAAGGTGATAATCACCACGGTGATACCTGCTGTCTCTGACTGCAGTTTCAGGTTTAGTTGAGCCAGCTAACACAAAGAAAGCCTGACTGTGTTGAAGTTGATTTGTAGTCACAGCCCTCTGGATGTTCCAGTTACTATGAAATGTAAAGACTGTTTTTAAAGATGAAACTCGTCCACTGAGATGAGCTGTCAGCAAAAACAGAAGCAGCCATTAAAGATTAAACTGAAATAAACCTACAGTGCTGTGGGCCTGCTGTCTGTGCTCAGTTCATCTGTTTCTGCAGGATTTTAAACACTGACAACACCCAGAACTCTGAACAGCAGCAGCAGACTCAAAGCTGGAAAAACCTCTGAGACATTTTAAACCTGCTGCACTTAAACAGGAGGCTGGTTTGTTTCCACTCTCTGCTGTTGTTTATGTTTTCTGTAGATCAAAAAACCAACAACAGCAACAAGAAGCAGAGCAGAAACTGACAGACCAACAATCAGTCCAACAGATCCATCCTCCTTCTCTTGTCCTCCTGTCTGACCTGCAGGTGAGAAACAGGTGTGAGGTGTCAGGTAGGTGATGAGTGAAGAACAGAACAGAATCCATTTGCTCTTCAAACTGCTGTCAGACATTATCTACTGCACTCTGATCACATCACTCAGACCAGGTGCTTTCTACAAAGTCTCATCAACAACATCTTTACAAACCAACATCAACAACCAGGAAGCAGCTTCACCTCTGATCACACACACACTCAACTCTACTCACTCACCTGGAGGAACAACAACACTCAGGTTGGTGCTGATGATTAGAGTCATAGGTCCTCCCACTCGCTGGACAACACGACACTCGTATGATCCAGCATCATTAATCGTCACATCCTTCAGAATCAAAGACACGTCTCCATCCTTCATCTGTCTGTCCTGCAGATCCACCCGGTTCTTAAAAGATGGATGCTGGTCATCTGGAACAAAGTGACCGTCCCGGTAAACAAGCACATATTCATCTCCCAGGTCAGCTCTGCTCCACTCTAAAATAATGATGTTGTTGTTTGGAGCTCGACATGTCAGAGTGACGTCCTGTCCAGACTCAGCTGTGATGGTTTTCTGGTCTGAAAGAGGAAACAACACAGAGCAGAGAGGTTAAAGGTCAAAGTGTTCACTTCTACAGCAGCCAATCAGAAACACACAATAAAAGATTGTCTTCTGTTATTAGATGATGATCTTTGATTGTGTTTCTTCTTGTGTCCCTTCAGGCGTCACCACAGCGAGTCTTCTCCTCCTCCTCACCTGATCCCGAGCATCTTCATCAGGGCTGATTTGTGACAGAAGGACAGCAGCAAGAGTGAAAGGGAAGGTTTGAAGATGGCAGTGAGCTGCTGTCATGTTTGCTTTGGAGACTCTGACACAAAGACAGGAGGCCGAGCTGAACATGTTCAGATTTTCATTGAGAGCAGAATGGACGAGATTATGAACGAGTTCATCAGAGGGAAGCTCAGGCTGAGACGTTTGGAGACAAAGTTCATGAGCAAAGACTGAGATGGATGAAAAACATCATCTGAAAAACAAATCTTTGGTTTTAGAATCTGTTAGTTTGATAAAATGTTGTTGATGGACGAGTTCATTGAGACTCTGGACGTCTGTCAGACTGAGTCACTGCTTTTTATTGTAACAGCTGTACTGATGCTCCTGAATCTGGCCTCTGACACAAACCTCCAAACAGTAAGAATGAAAAAAGAATAAAACTATTAAAACTCTTCAAGCAATAAATAATCAAACCTGAAAAAGAAGAAAATCATCTGGAAACTAAACTGAACTAAACACAAAAAGTCCAAATGGAATAAAAACTCAAACTAATGAGAAAAAACTACAATAACTCTGTTCCACAAACAACAACATGTGCTGATAATAAGTGAACAACATGTGTGAGAGAAAGCAGCCTCTCATTATAAGACACTGTGAGTCTCTGCATGCTGCCTTTATGGAGCTACAGCTGTTTGTATACACTGAACAAGAAGCTTTGTAGCTGCATCCTGACTCCTGACACTACAACACATCACACTGACACACACATTACACTTCTTTGTCTCTGTGCTGCAAACTGCACCAACACACAGACTCCACCCAGCTTTGTGTCGATCGCAACACTGAATGAGTAACAAACTACTTCTTAGAGAAATATAATCAGCATGTAAACCAGACTGAGACTCTTTATCTCAGAAATAAACTCAGTTTAGTTTCTATCAGTTAAATCTCACCTGCAGAGACGAACAGGACAAACATCAGCGTGGAGCAGAGCGACGCAGTTACAGCAGACATGTCCGTGTTCTCTGTTTCTGCTGATCTGACTCTTAGTTTGTTCTAAATGTCTGAGTCTGTTGGTGTTTTCACTGAATAACTGAACCTGAGCTTAAACCTGAACACATCAGATTACATTTAAGGTTTAAATAAAGCTGAAGCTGCGGTTCAAACTCTTCCGTGTCTTTGAGGACGTGGCGTTAGAGTGACGTTTGGTAGGTTGGACTGAGGATGCGCAGAAATGAGTGCGTCACAACAAACGAGGCGAAGTAGAAAAGTTTTAGTGTTCAGTTGTTGAACGATCTCCACAGAACAAAATCAGAACCTCTCATGTGTCGTCATGTAGGAACAGTTTGTGTTTCAGTCTTTGAAGCAGAAGAACGTTTTGTTTCTGACGGCAGTTTGATTCTTGTTTCATCGTCACAAACAGAAAAACTGAAACAATATGAAAATAAGTCTCAGGGAAATATTTTTACTGTGCAGCCAAAACTTCCTGTTTTATCTCAGAGTTAAATCTCACCTGCAGAGACGAACAGGACAAACATCAGTGTGGAGCAGAGTGACGCAGTTACAGCAGACATGTCCGTGTTCTCTGTTTCTGCTGATCTGACTCTTAGTTTGTTCTAAATGTCTGAGTCTGTTGGTGTTTTCACTCAATAACTGAACCTGAGCTTAAACCTGAACACATCAGATCACATTTAAGGTTTAAATAAATCTGAATGTCCCTGAGGGTTAGAGCTGATCTGTTGTTCAGCTGCTCGTTTAAACTCAACACTTTGAAGATGCTTTGAAAGTCTGATATGTTCGACCAATATAATTTGAATTTTCTACCAATGATCTTTCAGGCTTTTCATGGTTAACATCCACTGAAAATGAAATTATATTTTAAATTTAGTTTCACTCGTTTTTGTAGTTTCTGTTCAAATATTTTTGTGGGTTGATGTTAACCAAACTTTAACCAAGAAAACTGAAACGTTTTACCTAAAGAACTGAAAATGATTTTAGAAAAAGGCAACAAACACTTACTGTTGTTCTTAACAGATCTGTTAACTCCTCAAACACTCTTCTGATCATCAGGATGGAAAAAAAATCCACATGAAGATAAAAACTGTGAGGCTGGTTTAATCAATCTGCTTTCTCTGTAGGTTCAAAAGGAACTACTTTAGGTGAGCTTTTTTTTTTTAAAATGAGCGATTAAAAAAGAAAAAAAAATGCTAAAAATGTAAATCTGTGGCTGAACTGACCTCTGTGCCAAACAGCTGAACCAACTGACTCTTGTTTCACTTTGCTGTCCTGTTTAACAGGTAAAACAAGGTGTCACAGTTATAGGAAATGAACCTGTTTCCAATGCAACAGGTAGACGTGTAGAGACAAGCTGTCAGTGAATTGAAATGAACTTGTCCTAATGAATAAAAAGTCAAAAGTCAGTTGTGTTGGAGCCACAGAGAGCAAATCTCTGTTCTTTATGGAGAACCAGTGAGTCCTACTTCCTGTGTCTAGTTTTACTTCGTCTGTCTCGTCCTCTGTGATTGGCCCATGAAGGTTATAGTTTCAGATGGTGATGAGTAGATGACACATGGAGTGTGTGGCACATTCACTTTGCTGTGTTGACACTGTGTTGGTGTGACACTGAAGGGCGATTGATTAATAATTGCCAACAACCTGGATAAAGAGTGTGAGACTAAACTTGGGTGATTCATTCTGACAGCTCTGTACTGTACTGTGTTACACGAGCGCTGATGGCTCACGTCTGCTTGTAGATCAGCTGATCACAGCCTGGAAACAGCTGGAGCTCACAAAACAAATGATTCCGACTTATTTCTTTATCCCTGCTGCACTCAGTCGTAGAGTTCCTCTACGTGCCACATCCACTTCAAACCCAGACTACCTTTTACTGAGTACTACGGTAGGACCTGAGTACTTTTCAGAGCCTTTTCACTTTTACTTCTGTAAAGAAGTTTAATGAGTTCTTCAGCTATTACCGGAGTATTTGTACAGCTTGAGTATCTGTACTTCTTAACTACAGATTTTTTTTTTTTACTTTTGTCCCTCTGAAAGTGTCTGATTATCAGTAATTATCTATTATTTACTGAATAATATGTAGAATATAAAGCAGAAGCTGTGGATGACTTACTGTAGTCAGTTCAGGAGAATCCTCAGAGTTTCTGCTCCTCATCATGATGGAAACATGAAAACATGTTGATGCTCTTTGAGCTGGAATCAGTCCAAAGCAGCCGTGAGTGTGAACCAACAGACATCATTATAATAAATCTGACATGAATCCTGATAGAAATCCTGCTCACTGACCTCTCTAACTGTAACTCTGTCACTGACACATCTGCCAACATCTGTTCCTGTAACAGCTCAGAGGAGTTCAGCACTTTCTGATTATTATCAGAAAAATCAGAACAGGAGGAGCGTTTTTGTAAATGTGGCTGAAAGCGGCGAGGCAAGTTTATTTATATAAGTTCATTTATATAGCACAATTCAACAACAAGGTGATTCAAAGTGCTTTACAGAGACATTAAAAAACAAAAACAATAAAAAGCATGATTTAAAAAACTGTAGATAAAATCAGAACAGTAGATAAAATCAGTAGTTAAAATATAAGTTTTGAAATTTAAGCTTAAAAGTGTGGATTTGGTGCTTTATTCAAATGCAGCTGAGAACAGGTGAGTCTTCAACCTGGATTTAAATAAACTGAGTGTTTCAGCTGATCTGAGGCTTTCTGGGAGTTTGTTCCAGATATAAGGAGCATAAAAGCTGAATGCAGCTTCTCTGTGTCTGGTTCTGACTCTGGGAACTGATAAAAACTGGATCCAGATGACCTGAGGGATCTGGAAGGTTCATACTGGGTCAGGAGGTCATTGATGTATATGTGTATGGGAGACTGTGCATTGTGGCAACATCTGTTCCTTTGGAGGGTCTTCTCAAAAACTGGGCAGATACTAAGGAGAAACCACATCAGCCCATCCAAGCTGAGGCAGCTGATTTTTCTGAATGTCAACCTGCTCTGAGGACAAACTGTTTGGCTGCTGAGTTTGGTTCTGTTCTGTGGATTTGTTTACAGTGGGCCTTTTTGTGTTGAATTAAACTTAAAGGTTTGATTAAAATATTAAACAACAGTAAGAATGCCTGCTTTTGTAACAGAACAAAAACACAAAATTAGGCAATTATAAGGCTTTTCATAAAAACACTACATGCAAAAGGGTTTGTCAACACACAAAGCATTCACATTTGCCAAGTAAAGCTAAAGTATGAGGCTACAGAGGATAATAACTTAAGAGACATTTGGGAGCCACGAGACGTGCAAGATAATCCAGAGCTTAGATCTAAATAAGGAAGTCTTAACTCAGTAATGGAGAATATCCTCACACATTAAGAAGCACCGAGGGAGGGAAGTCCTTCATTACTCTGTCAGTCAGGTAGGTGATCAGTGAAGAACAGCACAGAATCTATGTACCTGCATGTTCAGCTCAATTTGTGGATGCAATAAGAAGTAAAGTGAGAGTGATCAGCTTACCAGTGACTGTGATATTAACCAGGTTACTGATGGCACCATTACTGGACTCACACCAGTAAACTCCGGTGTCGTGAGGCACCAGCGTACTGATTGAACATGATTGATCACGTTGCTGTTGTCCCCGCCCATCTCCACACTCAGCCCTCTGCAGTTTGCTTGTGTTTCTCCTCACAGTCCAATCAGAAAAGCTTTGGTCCTCCTCACAGATTACAGTCACAACATCTCCCTCAGAGACATCAGAGCTGTTGGGACTCACGATCAGACGAGCTGCGAGGAAGAAGAGAGGTTAGATATCACTCACGACTGAACTTCTGGGACCGCTCCGCCCCCTGGTGGCCTGATTTGATAGTGAAAAATTATTTTCTACCAGGCTGATGTAATAAAGCTGTGGAATCAGGACTGAGGTTTCGGGCATTTCCCCTCGGCTATTTGCAAGTAAGAAGAGCAAACATCTGAAGAGGCACAAGCTCCAACATTTTAGTAATATGAAGAACAACTTTGTTGCCTGACCAGCACGTTGTGGCCTGCAGCCTTCATAGGTTTAAGGTTTAAAAACATTTTTAGGATTATTTGGTTCAGTGGAAACTACTGCTACTGACAGTGAAAACATTTGCAGACCTTTTCAGAGGATGAGCATTTGTTCGAGGGTCCACTTTCTGCCCTGAGCCTGGTTCTGCCGGAGGTTTCTTCCTGTTAAAAGGGAGTTTTTCCTTCCCACTGTCGCCAAAGTGCTTGCTCATAGGGGGTCATATGATTGTTGGGTTTTTCTCTGTATCTATGAAGCGCCTTGAGGCAACTTTTGTTATGATTTGGCGCTATATAAATAAAATTGAATTGAATTGAATTCTGCCAGCTGTTCATTTCTGTGTATGCACTGGTGGGTGAGAGGAAGTGGGCAAATTCTACAAATGTCATTTAAAGATTAAACGACTCACTACATGTTAGCTAGATAACACACATGTCTTAAAGATATAAAGACCTGGATGGCCGCTAACTTTCTGCTTCTTAATTCAGATAAAACTGAGGTTATTGTACTCGGCCCTGAAAATCTTAGTAATATGGTATCTAAGCAGATTCTTACTCTGACATTGTTGGGGATCACTCCTGAATTTACTTAAGCCTTAGAAAAGTAAAGTAGCCTAACAAAGTAGCTAAAATCGTGGACGTACAGCATTTGGACAGAGAGAGTGATATTAATTTTCTTTGCAAACAAACAAGAATCTTCAGGGTGCAATGTGTGCTGGGCAGCAGCCAGGAGCGAGGTCTCTGGTGAACCAATCCCTCGCTACAGATTCTAGCGAAGGGACGAGGCGTGTCACATCTCTGGTGGGGATGGAGCCTCAGTGCTTCTTTTAATATCTCTGAGCTTTCCCAATCACAACTATCTCTACTGAACTTTGGCTCCGTCTAAACAGTTCTTTGAATTACTTACTAAAACAATATATGACAGTAATGAGAAAGTGGCCACTTTCATGAGTAAATCATGTAAGCCTTATAAGATTTACTTATATGTAGTCTATGTTGTGATTCTACTGGTGTTACTGGTTCTGCTGGTGAGACGATGTGTTCACAGGAAACTTGAAGGTTTGTACATATTCATTCTTATTCATCGTGGTATTTTGTTTCCATTCTGTCATCATAATTTGGTTTCAGGGTAGGATAGCAAAGCCCTCTTTCCCACGTCTTCCATATACAAGTTGCCCACAATGGGTGAAACTGGGGAGCCCACGGCACACCCATGTTCCTGCCTGTAGAACTGACCCTTGCATGTGAAACAGGTGGAATTAAGACACAGTTTCAAAAGCAAGCACACCTGGTCCAACAGCCTTGTCTTGTTCTAACTGCTTCAGACAGTCTGTCACCCTCGTCCTGTGACCACTTCCTGGGTCTCTTTCAGTCTTCAAATATAAAGTTTTTACAGCTTATAGATTTTAAGTTCTGCTCCAATCATTTGGGTAAAGATAATAAACACTTTGATGGTCAATAAGTGAAAGTGAAAATGTGATAAACGAATAATATAATTAATAAATAATAAATAATTATATTTTTTGATAAGTGAAGTTCACTGAACTGAAAGGAAATTTTGGTTTGATGATGGTTGACATGTTTTCCAAATAGAAGTTTTTCCTCTAGTGAGGAGATGCAGGTGCAGCAGAGCATTGCTGGAAGAAATGATCCCAAGGGTGGAATCTCCTGAGAAACCTTCAGAGACCCAGCGAGAAGTAGGGACCATAGCTGACAGCCCAGGCAGGGGTTGAGGTCAAAGGTCATGCTGTTTGGGGACCTACTGGTCATCATGAGAAGATTCTGGAACCACAGCAATGACCATAAAGCTGCACTGGATGGTTGAGCTGTGCCACGGGGCTTTCCAGAGGTAATCACGAGGAGATTGTGGACAACAGATGGAGATCTGAAGGATGAGGGGAGCGTTCCAAGCTCCAATCGACAGTGCAGAGAGGAAGTTCAAGGATGGCATCATGATTCTGTGAACAGAAAGCAGAAGCTATGGTGGTGACGGGGAATGACTGACAGCAGTTTCCTATGAACATCACCTAATGCTGTGTCACTGTGCTATGCATGCTTTGACACTCTGAAGAGGGTCTTCCTTTGTGTCATTGTTGTTGTCATTTGCATCATGAACAAGACTGCTGAAGTGACTCAACAGGTGGGGTTACAACAGCAGTAAAATCATTGAATCCAATACCCTTTCCAAAAAAGGTTTTCTGCAGAGACGAAAGGACAATAGAGGAGTCATAAGTATCCCCCACAGGAAGAATGCATGAAATGAGGTGATGAGGGTTGATAGAGGCCATAAAACAGGAGTGCTGACAAAGGCCTGCAGCCTTGAAGATAACTGAAAGCCACATTGACAAACAGCAAAACTAACTGGTGTGTTTGTTATACCCATGTCTGCATACATTTGGACTCTGGTCATATGGACAGTGATAGAAACAACTGGAAGAGACATTTATGAAGCTCTGAGGAACTCAAACCACTCTGCATGTGTGATTTACACACCTGGAGGAGATGCACCACAAAGCTGGAATGATTTTGCAAATGTTAATTTCTATGTTTGACTGTTAACATTCATTTGCTTACTTGGAGGGTGTCAATGGAAAATTGTATTTAGTAGTCAGTATAATCTTTTAGTGATATAAGTTTGCATATGGTAGAATGCTGCATGTAACATTCTAGGGTGTTCACCCCACATCCTAGGAGCATGAGAGAGGTCGTACCTTGTCTTATTGTTTTATGGTAGGATTAACGTAGCTATGTCTGTTTTAGTCTAAGTGCCTTTTGGTTTGATGAACTGCTGGACTTTGAGACCAGCAGGTTTAGGGAAGATCTTATGGGGCCACACTCTGACACCCCCCCCCCCACACACACACACACACACACACACACCCACCCACCCAATGAAGTATAAAATAAAGACCGGGGCAGTTTCTCAGGCGCGAGTCTCTCAGTCCGGAGACTGCCCTTGCTTGCAAGAAATTCTGTGTGTTTCTCTTCTCTGAGTCTTTGCTGAAGAAGTATTTTAGAATATATTCCTTAACAGAGAGAACGATGCTCGTCACAGTTCTCTCCCTCATGCACGAGCAACACAAAGAGCTCTGGTGACTTGCGTCTTGTCTTTGCCATTGTAGTAGAATTGTCTTGGCGTTCCAGCAATAGGTCTGTGCTAGATGAACGTATCAGCAACCTTCAAACACGTGTGGAGAATTCATTATTTCTTTGACAGATTTTTTACTAAATAACAGAAAAAAGAAAGTAAGAGAAAAATCACCTGCACAAGTGCCGAGGTAGGTCTCCCTGCAGAATTGGTTTTCCCTTCATCAGGAGCAGCGCTGGGCTGTTTAAATCACGGACAAACAGGATCCTACAGTTGTTTATGTTTTTAAACCCATTTTGCACGGAGAGGCATTTTTTGGAAAATGCATTGATAGTAATGTTGAATATTATTACACATCAAAAAAAATAACTACAGTAAAATAATCACATCGTGACGCCTCTGCCTTTCTAAATGGAGGGACAGTAACTGTGTGTGTATGTAAGCGTGTAAAACCTGAAGATGGTAAGATTAACAGTATTTTGTCTCTATCTGCCATTCTGCTATTCATCTCAACAATAACGTGGCGCACAGCGTGGCGTGAAAATAGCCACATGCAATGGAGCAAAATATGGGTGTGTGTGGTTGGAGGATGTGTTCATGCGCACAAAGGGGGGGGTGGAAATTTTTCTTGTAAAACAAAGGGGGGCCCAGCAAACAAAGTTTGGGAACCACTGGTTTAAACGATGTTAGCACAGAAATATTAGCTTCTGTCATGACTGATGAAGTTACTGGTTAATAAAGTTTCCAGTAAAGTGTTTAATCGCAGCCACAGATTGACGGTAAATATCCCGTTTTTCTTTAGTGCATCTGTAATAAATATGTGCAAGTTTCAGTGCTTCGTTTAAACTGTATGATACTTATACTGACCCAGGGTCAGTGTAAAATACAATCCCAGCTGTGTGAACAAAGCCTGGCTCCTTTAATCCTGCATGACAAACCTCAGGATGCAGGTTATTATTACTCTTTCCTGCTGGCACACCTGTCACACCTGAGAGTCAGCTAGAAACTTACAGTGACGTGGACATCATGCAAAGACTGCCAGACTCTGTAATACTGCAAATGATCAGTGACTCAGGTTAACAAAAAAGAAAGTAAGAGGAAATTTAATTCTATAAAACGTGAAAAATTCCACACACATGTAACTCACCACTGTGTGAAGATCACAGGGGAGAAATCGTTTCTCTGAGTCAGAGATGAGTGTCAGTAACACAGAAGTTGTCATGGTCCCCGCACCTCGCCAGCTGACAGCAGTCAGGCGCTTTGTTTTGTTTATTCTCCTCTCTCGCCTCTGCTCTCCCTTTCTCTCTCGTCCTCTCCCACTCTTTCTTTCTCCTGCCGGGGCGGAGCTCAGTGTGGGCTCCTGCTCCTGGCCCACGCACCTGGAGATGATCAGCACACCTGCCGCTGATTATGAGAATTGGAGTCCTACTTAAGATGGCGAGTCTGCTCTACTCGTCGCTGGATCGTTGAGCCGTCAGCGTCAGTCGTCCTGCACTCTGCAAAGTTTGTTCGTGTCTGAACCAGGAGACTAACTGTTTCTCTGTCTGTGTATAGATTTCCCCTGGACCTGTTTTCCCTGTGCACGGTGACTGAGCGTGAGCAAGAGTGATGGAGGAAAGAAGAGGAGCTGTGTGTGGTTGCGAGGGCTGTATGGAAATCTCCCCTCCCTGGACTCCTGCCCCTTTCACTCCCGGACCCTGGAACCCCTTTTTCCCAGACACCGTTGTGTGTGTGTGTGTGTGTGTGTGTGTGTGTCACCGTGGAGAACACTGTAAATAAATTCACTTTTGATTTGAAGAAACTTGTGGTCTGCGCCTGAGTCCGCTCCACTAATTGTGACAGAAGTAAAACTCAGTGTCATGCAGTGACTTTTACACAACCAGATCAGATGAACCAGCTCACACTAAAACATTTTGCTGCACTCTTTACACTTATTTCTTTTCTTTCTGCTTTCTGAGATAAAAGCTCTTTATTAGTAACTTTTACAACTTCTGGCAGGTTAATGTCTGAACTTTGGAGTGAAACACACCCTTAGTTACAGGAAATAACACCACTGTCTGTAACTAAGTGAATCCACCTTAACACCACCTGTGCGTGTGTGACTGCATTACACTCCCACTGCTGGGAACCTGAACAAGAACCAGAACAAAGTCTAAAATAGAAGCTGACAAACAGCTGCACCACCGAGTGACACTTTATTTTATAAACTTCACAACAGGTTTCATGTTGTGACCTGTGGAGGTGAAAAGACACAAAACCTGTTTTACAGCTTTTGAGCTGCAGGCAGGATTGAAACACACCTTAGTTAAAAGTCAAACAGCAACATTTTCTCCTCCCCTCACGTCACTCAAATGTGACAAACCAGGAAACAGGAAGTTCTTCGTCCTCAGTAAAGAGAGACGCACAGACGATCAGACTGAGCTCAGACCAAACTAGCAGCTTCCTCTGAGTGAGTCCAGCTACAGGAGAGAAAAGTGGAAAACTCCAACACTGCTGCTTCAAGCTGCTGACGCTCCACACACTGAATGTGAGTTTGAGCAAAAACACGACTCAAAGGACGTTTCAGTGAAGGTGGTAGAGGAGGGAGGGGAGCCAGGACTGACTGTACTTCCTGTCTGCTGTTTTCAGCTTCACTCACAGACTCAATGGCTTCCAGATCAGAGGAGGATCTCTGCTGTCCGGTCTGTCAGGAGGTCTTCAGAGATCCTGTTCTTCTGTCATGTAGCCACAGCTTCTGTAAAGACTGTCTGAAGAGATGGTGGAGAGAGAGACCAACACACAAGTGTCCAGTTTGTAACAGAAGATCTTCAAAGAATGATCCACCTTTAAATCTGGCTTTAAGGAATCTGTGTGAGTCGTTCTTACAGGAGAGAGATCAGAGAGCTTCAGAGGCTCTCTGCAGTCTGCACTCTGAGAAACTCAAACTCTTCTGTCTGGACCATCAGCAGCCAGTGTGTCACATCTGCAGAGACTCAGAAAAACACACCAATCACAGATTCAGACCCATCGATGAAGCTGCACAACAACACAAGAAGGAACTTCAGGAAACTCTGGAGCCCTTAAAGGAGAAGTTAAAGGTTTGTGAAGAAGTTCAAGTGAAGTTTGATCAAACAGCAGAACACATTAAGGTCCAGGCCCGACACACAGAGAGGCAGATTAAGGAGCAGTTTAAGAAGCTTCACCAGTTTCTAGCAGAGGAAGAGGAGGCCAGGCTGGCTGCACTGAGGGAGGAAGAGGAGCAGAAGAGTGGGATGATGAAGGAGAAGATGGAGGCTCTGAGCAGAGAGATAGCAGCTCTTTCAGACACAGTCAGAGCCACAGAGGAGGAGCTGAGAGCTGAAGACGTCTCATTCCTGCACAACTACAAGGCTGCAGTGGAAAGAGTCCAGCGCTGCCCCCTGCTGGATGATCCACAGCTGCCCTCAGGAGCTCTGATAGACCAGGCCAAACACCTGGGCAACCTGACCTTCAACATCTGGAACAACATGAAGGACATGGTCTCCTACACTCCTCTCATTCTGGACCCAAACACTGTTCAACCAAACCTCATCCTGTCTGAAGATCTGACCAGTGTGAGACCAGGAGGAGAGAAGCAGCAGCTTCCTGATAATCCAGAGAGGTTTGATTATTACATCTCTGTCCTGGGCTCTGAGGGCTTTAACTCAGGGACTCACAGCTGGGATGTTGATGTGGGAGACAGTACAGGGTGGAGACTGGGTGTGTTAGCAGAGTCTGTGCAGAGGAAGGGAAACATACGGTCTGCATTATGGACAATATTATTCTTTGAAGGTAAATACTCAGCATGGTCACCATCAGCTCCTCTCACTGCTCTCTCAGTAGAGAAGAAGCTCCAGAGGATCAGAGTGAATCTGGACTGGAACAGAGGAAAGCTGTCGTTCTCTGATCCTGATACTAACACACACATACACACCTTCACACACACTTTCACTCACAGGATGTTTCCATACATTCAAACTGTTGATAAAGCAAAGGTGTGTCCGTTGAAGGTGTCAGTGTCAGTGCAGCAGATGAGTTGAGGATGATGATGTTTCTAATGTTGTTTCCTGTCAGTGAGTTGAAGCTGTTAAACTGCAGCTGTCCTCCTGCTGCCTCGTTGTTCCAAAGCTCTTTGTTTCTCTTTTAGTTTCACTGTTTCTTTCTGTTTCTGCTGTCCACCTTTTCACATGGAAAATCATTTCACTGTTTCTCACTGAATGACTCCCCAAACTAGATTTGAAATTCTATCAAGTTTCTAATCATTCCAAGTGATTCATGTTTCTATTTGATGTGTAAATGGAGATGATTTAGTTTGCTGGGATATGGACTGACATGTGTTGAATGGGAGGAGCAGTTTGTTGTTGTCTTCTTGTCTGTTTATGACAACAATAAATATGTTGTTGAAACAATGATTCATGTTTAACTCCATATATGAAATGTTTCTGATCTTTGAATTCTGTTTGATTAAAGACTTTCTTCATGACACAAATGAGATTTCAGTGTATTAATAGAACTAAATAAGCTCAGAGTTGAAAGGCTGGAGTATTATGTACGTGCTTCACTGTCAGGATCTTCAGGGGGATTCAAAGGGAAACATCAAACTGCTGTAATGAGATAAACTAGTTGGGCTGAACACACTTATCTGTAGTTTGTCTCCATCCAGGATCATCAGAATATAATGAACATGTGTGAAGAGCCACAAAATGCTGCTGCCCTCTCAGCATGATGAGCTCCAGCCTTTGTTAGCAGGACAACAGGAAACATGAGACAACTTTCAGAGACAGTAACCAACTGTGGCCACAAGATGGCAGCAGCTGATCTGAGATCCTTTATTGGACAGAAGGACTCTGCTCTGTGACGTCATCAGAGAGACGGCCTTCACTCTGATAGATCTGACGTCATGTCTGCACTGCGATGATGAAAGCTGATAAACACATTGTTATTGATCCATGAAATCACCTCTGTCCTCTCAAGTGTAGCTGTTTACAGAGCTGAAGAAGTCCTTCATCATCAAAACAGACAAACATGTATTTCCTGTATTAAGTGACGTCATCCTCACTCTGACCTCTTACATACATTCTGTTCAGTTTTCCTGCTGTAAGAAATAAACTGTGTGAAAATAGAAATGCAGGGAAACATCCATTAATCACAGCTGAGCCGTTTGTTTCTGACTCACATTCAATGAGGCTTCAGGTGTAAATACCTCAGAAGTGTTTGTGAGTTCAGTAGAAGCAGACCCAGTCGACCATCATGGCCTCCACAGCACTACACAATGCAACAGAAAGGCCTTCATCATCTGCTGAACCACCTCTGAACCACGACGCTCTCCCTGCATCTAAAAGCTGTTAGTCAGGATGAGATGCTGCTGTGATCGCTCACAATTTACCTGTGAGACCTTTGTAAATATTGTCTTTGTTTCTGGAGGAAACACCTTTAGTCTGTTTGTATTTGGAGTGCAGATCTGGGCGTCCATCACTTTAACCTGCACACGTTTAGTTATTGAGTGTAGTTGATGTTTGGCAGCATTTTATAAGTGACAGTTCATGAACGGTGAAGGAACAGAGGACGCCTGACCATCCTACCTGTGTCAGTAAGAAGACTTTCATCACAACTTCACAACTTAACACAACTGAAACCTGAATTCAGTGTTGCATAGTTTACTAACAGTGTGTGCTGACACTGAAGTTAGCAGTTTGTTTCCTAAGAGCTGCTGGGACAAACCACAGTGAGCGGCTACAGAGTTTAGTTAAGGTGGTTCTAACATGTGACCTGTTGAATTATTTACAGGGATTTATTTTTCATTTAAAGCATCATTTGTGAAGTTTTTATGAAGTTTACTTCTTTTTTGTTCTTTGTGTAACGTTTAGATTTTCTTCTCTGGTGTTTTAACTCTTCAGGTCTCCTGTAACAGAGATGTAAACCACCGTTTTCTGATGCTGCTGCACTGGGACATAAACACGGCCACTTTATTAGGCACACCTTGCTGGCTGCAGGTTATAACCCCTGCTGGAAACATCCCACAGATTTGGATCCTTATTGCCATGACAGCACCACACAGCTGCTCCAGATGCTGCAGGATGCTGGTCAGGGCTCTAACAGTGAAACTTTACTGAAAGTAAGAAACCTGAGAGGAAATAAACTTTGACTTTAGTAAGCTGAGCTCTGAAGCTGTGATGGAGCTCAGTCGGTGTGAAGGCGGCTGCTGTGTAACAAGTGTTTGTCTGAGGTGCTGCGACTGATCGTGGTCATGTTTATTTAAAGAAGTCGGTGATGAAGCAGGCTGTGCAGTCCGAGCTCTTCATCAGTTAACAGTCCTCCAGAGCTGCTGCAGGGAGCTGACTGTCCTCCAGGTGGCGCTAAGTGAACAAAGTCCAAAGAAATAAACTTGGACTGTTTTTTGAAGCCTAAATAAAATGTGAATAAACTTTATAGATACATTTGAAACCAGCTACTCTGTGACTTTACACACTCACACAGTAACAGAGCTGATTCCTGATTGGAGCAGCACAGAGTTAGACTTCTTTTCTGGCTATGGATTGGTTCGTCAGGATTTCCCCCTTTACAGGTTTAAAAACAATCTCTGTTTCTACATTTTTTGACCTCCTTCTTGTGTCTAAAGGTGAAGCAGCACCAGCCTCCTCTGATCCTCATGTTGTAGCTCTGTGTGTCCAGCAGGGGGCAGAACACCTCCAAACTGTGCCAGCAGCTCTCACTGTGAGCTCAGACGTTTGTGGACACTCAGTTTGTTTGAACATAGTAAATAATCAGAGCTTCTCACACTGTTTATGGGGACACCACCTGCCCGAGGGTGTACTGTGTCAGAGAGGTGGTGTATGGTGCTGGGTGTAGTCTCTCTGCTGGTTCACAGTTTTTACTGAGGAGCTGTGTTCATGTCAGGAAGGTTTCGTCTGATCACTGTGGTGCAGTTTGGTTTACTCTGTTTCTGAGTGTTTGTAGGATCAGTCTCTGCAGGTCACCTGATACCTGGCAGTGAAGTGTTTATGAATCAGCTCCGTCAGATTTAATCCAACAGAATAACATGTAAAACACTCCAGGGCTTTTACTCTGAAACTTTCTCCAGAGCTGTCTGGAGTTTTCTTACATTAAAATATTCTGGGATTACCAGACTGTCCACATCATGTGTCCTACCAAAACTTTCATCCACAAATATACCCTGACATTAAACCCAAATAGATCTGAGAGCGAGTCATTAGTATCAGTACTGTGTGTGTGTGTGTGTGTGTGTGTGTGTGTGTGTGTGTGTGTGTGTGTGTGTGTGTGTGTGTGTGTGTGTGTGTGTGTGTGTGAGAGAGATATTCAGGTAACTTACTGGGTTACTGCACATGCTCACACCTTTTCAGCACAACAGGTGCAGTTTGGTGTTTTACTGCCTCCTGCTGGAACAATGATGGCAGCTCTCAAGACTTTATTGGTTATTGTCATTTCGTGTTACACAGCCTGAAACGAAATACTGTTCCTCAGCAGCCTCTACAGTGCAATAACCAATATATTTTAAAAAGAATAAATACAGTTTAAAGGGAATAAGTTTAAAAAAGAGCAGCAAAAAAGGCATAAATAGCTTAAAATCTAAGTTCTAAAAAAAACCTCCAGTTTTTATTAATATTTTATTATTTATCAAATTATTATAAACTAAAAATATTTTTTACGTGATAAACGACTTCAGTGCTTCGTCCATGACCTCCTGAAGGTAAAGGGCCCAAAGAGCCAATCAGCAGCTCTGAAACAGGAAATATGACTCATGGAGAAGTTCACAACAGTTTCAGCTGCCAGTTGTACTCATCACCATGGAGACTGTCTCCATGGTGGAGGCAGAGTGACAGTGTTGTAGATGCTGCATTTTGAAGCCTCAGTGTTTATGTTGTGCCCTTAAACAGGGGAAATAGTGAGGAGAGGTGAAAGAGCGGCACAGACACGCAGCTCTCACTCTCACTCGTCTGTATTGAGTGAAGGAGGAAGCGCGCGAACCCACCTACTGGAGCCCTGAGGCATTAACAATGGATCGACGCACAATCAACCCAGGCAAAACTTTCACTACTTATCTCCCTCTATATTCCCACTGCATATTCTATTCGAAAACAGTCAAAGCAACAAATAAAACATTAATAAGGGCATGACATGAAATGTAAGGAACAGAGATGTACAACTTCAAAACTAATCAAATTTATGATCCACCACATTTATATTTTTGTTCACGGCCATGTACACATCAAACTCTCATCTTTCTGTCCAAAAACAAAACAAAAAGATTCCCTGTAAATTTGACCTTTTCCTTCAACTGTCCATTATAGCGTGGTCTTCCTACTTATCTTGACACAATACTCAGTCGCGTTGCCTGCTGCAAACTTAAAAGAAGTCTGACGAATGAAGTGACTGTGAGTGTGTCTGACGTCACGGTGTGTGTGAAAAGGTATCCAGCTGGGGCAGACATGATTCTGCAGGTCACCTGCCCAGTGGACAAAAAGAAATAAAATAGTTGTGTGGATGATATATGAATGATAATACGAAGAGCGTTTTGTGTCTCTCAGCCTGAAACAACTGTAATGCCACTTTCTGTTTTGGAGAAAGGACAGTTAAAAAAAGATGTGTGTTGTTTTAAGCAGTGATGAGAATAATGAAGATGTGATGAGAGAGCAACACAAAAGTATAAGTACAGGGATGATGCTCTTTACAGGAAGGGTCAGAGCAGACTCTACCTGCTGAGGCGGCTGAGGTCATTTGGAGTCCAGGGAGCGCTTTTAAAGACCTTCTATGACTCTGTGGTGGCATCTGTCATTTTTTACAGTGTGGTATGTTGGAGCAGCAGTTTATCTCCCGCCCCATGCATGTAGATGTTGCTGAACTGCAGAGCTGCTTCAGTGACAGACTGCTGCATCCTCGATGCATGAAGGAGCGTTTCCGCAGGTCCTTCCTCCCTGCAGCTGTCAGACTGTACAATCTGAACTGCTCCCAACAAACACAGATGTTTACATCAGCGCTGTATCGTGCACTGTTTTATCAACCGATTCACACTACAACCAGGGTTGCCTCTTATCTGTATTTAATTTTATTTAATTTAACAACAGTATGGTACTCAGTTTTTGGTAACCATTGTCCTTCATGTAAATATGTAAGAATTGTGTATGTTTCTGTTCTGTGTCATGTGTACTGTTTGTTTGTATATGTGTTTTCTTGCTGCTGTTACACCCAAGTTTCCCCTTGTGGGACAATTAAATTGATATAACAACACTCGTGGTAAAGTTGTGGACTGGAAGAATACCTGACCAACATTATCTTGCAATGTTTTGCAGCCGCCAGTCAAGCCGGTAGATAAATGTCTGTGATTGTCGCAGGTGGCTGTGTGGCTGGCAGGAGCTCTTTCCTATCAGTTTGTCCCCACCTTCACCTATGGTCACGAGCTTTGGGTAATAACCAAAAGAATCCGATTCTGGATATGAACTGCAACTCTCTTTACATTGGCCTTTCCTCCACCCTTCTCGTTAGATTGCAGACTGTCCAGAATGCGGCGGCACGCCTTTTGACAGGTAGCAGGAAGTTTTCTTCCATCACTCCTGTTCTTGCTGGCTTGCACTGGCTTCCAATTAAATACCGTATTCAATTTAAAATATTACTTTTCACCTACAAAACCATTAATAACTTTGCGCCGAGCTACCTCAATGAGCTTCTCAGGTTACACACTCCTGTCAGAGCACTTAGCTCTGCTACCCAAATTCTTCTGGAGCAACCTCGTTCTCGGCTGAAGTCTCGCAGTGACCGCGCGTTTGCTGTAGCTGCCCCGGTCTTATGGAACAACCTTCCTGTCGCTATCCGGGCGTCTGACTCTATGCCACTGTTTAAATCACGGCTTAAGACTTATTTCTTTAATCTTGCCTTTCCACCCAGTTAACACTTGTGTGCGCTGGTACATTTTTTATGCTTGTGAACTACTTTTATATCTTATGATGGTTTTTATAATTGATACGTGCCAGGTCCTTTCTCTTTTCCCTCCCATCTCCCTTTTCCTATTTTATTTTTGTCAAGCACCTTGGTATACCCTTGTTTTTTTAGTGTGCTTTATAAATAAAGTTTATTTATTTATTTATTATTTGTTGCTGTTTAAGTTTGTCAATTTCAGACCTCTGTCTCTGAAGTTCAACGTTCTGCATTTCCAGGTCTTTCAGTTTTGCGACATGGTCTGACAGAAAAGAACATAAATAAGTCAATATGAATTTTATTTATCTGCATCATTTGAATCTTTTCATTTTTAGTAGGTTAGATTATTGAATAAATAATGAATAAATAATAAAAATAAAAAGATTAATGAGAAACGTTAGTGATAGATTCATGAAGTGACATTGATATCTCTGTAACAGAGGCTCATATGAAGGTTTCCTCATGCTGTCATTTTTCTCACTACCTGACATCATACTCTACCTTTATTCTCTTGTTTTAAGGTCGTGATTTCCACTTTCTGTTCAGCCACTGAGGCAGTCAGCTCTCTGAGCACAGCATGGATTTCCTGTGGACAGGGTTGTTGGTTTGAAATCTGCTGGTCAAGAATTTCATTATCTGCCTCTGTCTGATTTGTGGAAACAGAGCAGACCAGAAGCAACAGCGAGAACTTCAGCGTGATCTCCATTCTGTCAGTGAAAACTCAACAGTATCTGTGTGTCATCTGCAAACCTGACTGACTTTTATATTACACAGTACAGAGGGGAGGTCACTGTAGCATTAGATTCAACCTTATTCTAGTGAATCAGTGACTAATGTAATCTTTATGACTTCAGATGCAGTACAAGGAGAAGAACAAGTGAGTATCAATGATTGTCAACTGATAGTAAAACATGAGCATGTGTGTTTCCACCAACTGACCAGAGCTTAGAGGACAAATATCAAAATGTGTGCTCAGATACAGATGTTTAAGCAGCTGTGAAAGAACATATCTGGAAGTTTTGGGCACTGAGGAAGTAATTGCCTTTGATTATGGAATTCCTCTAATAACTCAGAGCAAAAATACTCTAAGCGACAAAATGCATAAAGTAATCTTTACAACTTTTACAAGGTACAAGACTACAAAGAGATAAACAAGTGAATGTCAATGATTATCAGCCGTTCATAAAATTAATCAGCACGTGTTGTTTTAGAAAATCCAATGTGAATGTAGGAACCATGAAGGTCACTGACATGGTATAACTTGAAGATGAACTTCTACTCTTCATGTGTAACATGACACTTGGTTGACCACCCTTCCCACTCCAGTTCAATAAAACCACAGCTGTCCTTTTTTGTTTCTTTCTTCTCTGACCACTTAGGTGAGAAAGCTAGTGTTCAATGCTTTTCAGAGAATGAATTAATCTCTGACCCTTCCACTCCAAGCACTCCTCCAGATGCAGTGAACAGTCTTATAAGCAATACAAGAGCATGCTGAAGAGTCTTGGTTGCTAAATACAGCAAAAGTATTCGGGCCCCTTGAACTTTTCCACATTTTGTCACATTACAGCCACAAACATGAATCAATTTTATTGGAATTCCACGTGAAAGACCAACACAAAGTGGTGACCACGTGAGAAGTGGAACGGAAATCATACATGATTCCAAACATTTTTTACAAATAACTGCAAAGTGGGGTGTGCGTAATTATTCAGCCCCCTTTGGTCTGAGTGCAGTCAGTTGCCCATAGACGTTGCCTGATGAGTGCTAATGACTAAATAGAGTGCACCTGTGTATAATCTAATGTCAGTACAAATACAGCTGCTCTGTGACGGCCTCAGAGAGACGGCCTTCACTCTGATAGATCTGACGTCATGTCTGCACTGCGATGATGAAAGCTGATAAACACATTGTTATTGATCCATGAAATCACCTCTGTCCTCTCAAGTGTAGCTGTTTACAGAGCTGAAGAAGTCCTTCATCATCAAAACAGACAAACATGTATTTCCTGTATTAAGTGACGTCATCCTCACTCTGACCTCTTACATACATTCTGTTCAGTTTTCCTGCTGTAAGAAATAAACTGTGTGAAAATAGAAATGCAGGGAAACATCCATTAATTGAACAAAGTCCAAAGAAATAAACTTGGACTGTTTTTTGAAGTCTAAATAAAATGTGAATAAACTTTATAGATACATTTGAAACCAGCTACTCTGTGACTTTACACACTCACACAGTAACAGAGCTGATTCCTGATTGGAGCAGCACAGAGTTAGTCTTCTTTTCTGGCTGTGGATTGGTTCGTCAGGATTTCCCCCTTTACAGGTTTAAAAACAATCTCTGTTTTTACATTTTTTGACCTCCTTCTTGTGTCTAAAGGTGAAGCAGCACCAGCCTCCTCTGATCCTCATGTTGTAGCTCTGTGTGTCCAGCAGGGGGCAGAACACCTCCAAACTGTGCCAGCAGCTCTCACTGTGAGCTCAGACGTTTGTGGACACTCAGTTTGTTTGAACATAGTAAATAATCAGAGCTTCTCACACTGTTTATGGGGACACCACCTGCCCGAGGGTGTACTGTGTCAGAGAGGTGGTGTATGGTGCTGGGTGTAGTCTCTCTGCTGGTTCACAGTTTTTACTGAGGAGCTGTGTTCATGTCAGGAAGGTTTCGTCTGATCACTGTGGTGCAGTTTGGTTTACTCTGTTTCTGAGTGTTTGTAGGATCAGTCTCTGCAGGTCACCTGATACCTGGCAGTGAAGTGTTTATGAATCAGCTCCGTCAGATTTAATCCAACAGAATAACATGTAAAACACTCCAGGGCTTTTACTCTGAAACTTTCTCCAGAGCTGTCTGGAGTTTTCTTACATTAAAATATTCTGGGATTACCAGACTGTCCACATCATGTGTCCTACCAAAACGTTCATCCACAAATATACCCTGACATTAAACCCAAATAGATCTGAGAGCGAGTCATTAGTGTGTGTGTGTGTGTGTGTGTGTGTGTGTGTGTGTGTGTGTGTGTGTGTGTGAGAGAGATATTCAGGTAACTTACTGGGTTACTGCACATGCTCACAACTTTTCAGCACAACAGGTGCAGTTTGGTGTTTTACTGCTGTAAGAAACTCCATTCTGGGTTTCTCTGAGGCTTTCATCATCAGAGTTCATCCTTTAACCTATAACAAAATTAAAATATTCTCAAGCTTTTTTTAAGTTTATTCTTTTGTGCAGCAGTTTTATAGGCAGACAACAAGTTTCAGTTTCAGACCCTGCCCACTGGGTGGGGCTGTGTCCTTCGACAGTTGGAATCCTTTGTTCTACAGATGCATTCTCAAGTCCTATAAATCTTATACAGAGGTCTCCTACATCCTGAGTTCTGACACACCCAGATGGTCTTAACATAAACATCTTCTGCAAGGGAGTGATAGGCAAAAGAGTGATTTGTTGGTGTTTTCCCTCCAACCTTAGCATCTACTTTCACACCATAAATCTTGAGTTGACAAGGCAAGAGAAAATAACGGTTAACATAAAGAGCCTTGTTAAGTCACAGAATCTTCCCTTCAGTCGTTGCATGGATCAGGGATTTATTCTGTCCCTGGGCTGGGATCCATGTGGGGGTCTCAGCCGAGTTCCCCTTTTTTTCCTTTGCAGAGAGCCTTTCCGACCTCCTAGGCTCTTCCGCTACAGCACACACCAGGTTTCGCCTTTCCCTTTTAGTCGGACCGCGTGGGAGGTCCTGGTTTCCGATCTGTACAAGGGAGAGGCTGAGAGAGACAAACTTTCTGATAGTTATTATTCAGCATTTCTACCAAATTGTAAACATAGTCGGACAATCGCTTTCAGTAACGCTGTTCCCCTCTGGATCTTTGTGTGTGTGTGTGTGTGTGTGTGTTCAGGATCCAGCAGATGTTTGTGAGGTACATTTTGGAAGAGCTGGATAAACATCGTCTAACTTTTCTTTGCTCTCCAGTATCATTGCAGGAAAATGCAGGTTTTATTAAAACTGTGACAATTTAACACTCAATCCCAAAAACAGACTTGACATGTTTCCATGAAGACTGCTTCATAAATCAACAGCTCTGAAAATCCATTAAAAACAGTAATGTAGAACATGATCGCTCTCACTCTGTGTCTCTAAAAAACCCAGCAAACTGGTGATCACTTCAACAAAATGGGCATAGTTTATGGCTTTATCAGCTGCAACACCATGTGGCACCTGGATCCCCACCCTGCAGGCCCTACGTGTCTGACCTCCAAGCCTTGTTGCCATATGTCCCTCTGAGGTGCTTGTGCAGTAGCAGTAGCTGTACTAGTAGTACAAGAAGTAGTGGCAGTAAGAGTATTAGTATTGTGCAACAACCAGGCTTCAAGAGCAGTCACTCTTCTGGCTTACAAATGGTGAAAACATGTCATATGCACATGCCACACTCTTAACTGTAAATCAGAAATTTTGAGAGGCGAATTTGAAAAGCAGTTTAAAATTCTGACCAGAGGCGGAGCCAGACATTTGAAACACCCGGGGCTTAGCCCTAAAGGGTAGTATGCATGTGGGTTTTGTTTTTTTTTGTTTGTTTTTTGTTTGTTTTGGGGTTTTTTTTTTTTGGGGGGGGGGGGTGGGGGGGGGGGTTAGAAATGACTGAATGATTAATAGGCTCTGTTTTGAGTTTTGTTCAAAAAAGAATGACTTCATATCGGGAAAAATATATATCACATGTGCAGGACACCTTAAACTAGTTTTTTAATTAAGCAGCAAGGCAGAACAAGGTCGGGGCTGCATCAAGACACGAGGACTAAACCTCAATTCAACCAGACCCAGAACTGATCCAGAATTAAAACAGGACTACAACAGTTCAAAACCAGGACTACTGAGGACTTAACCAAGACAGAACCACAATCAGAACTAGATGATAGTAGAACTAAAAATCATCATAGACCTGCACTACACTTATTTTTTAATTCTACCAAAGTACAATATTTAGATTCAGAAAATTTTATATCCGAGGTTCGACTAGCTGCCCTTTGTCTCCGGTTCTGTTCATAATTTTTATGGACAGGATTTCTAGGCGCAGCCAAGTGGCGGAGGGCTTTCACTTTGGTGGCCTCAGAATCTCATCTCTGATATTTGCGGATGATGTGGTTCTGTTGGCTTCATCGGGTGAGGGCCTCCAGCTCGCACTGGAACAGTTCGCAGCCGAGTGTGAAGCAGCGGGAATGAGGATCAGCACCTCCAAATCTGCATGGTTCTCAGCTGGAAAAGGGTGGAGTGCCCACTCCGGGTCGGGGATGAGTTCCTGCCCCAAGTGGATGAGTTCAAGTATCTTGGGGTCTTGTTCGCGAGTGATGGGAGAAGGGAGCCGGAGATCGACAGACGGATTGGGGCTGCAGCTGCAGTAATCCGGACGCTGCACCGGTCCGTCGTGGTGAAGAGGGAGCTGAGTGTAAAAGCGAAGCTCTCAATTTACCGGTCGATCTACGTCCCTACCCTCACCTATGGCCACGAGCTGTGGGTAGTGACCGAAAGAACGAGATCGCGGATACAAGCGGCAGAAATGAGCTTCCTCCGAAGGGTGGCTGGCCTCTCCCTCAGAGATAGGGTGAGTGGTTCGGCCATCCGGGAGGGGCTCAGAGTAGAGCAGCTGCTGCTCCACATCGAAAGGAGCCAGCTGAGGTGGTTCGGGCATCTGACAAGGATGCCCCCTGGGCGCCTCCTGGGTGAGGTGTTCCAGGCATGTCCCACCGGGAGGAGGCCCCGGGGCAGACCCAGGACACGCTGGAGAGATTATATCTCTCGGCTGGCCTGGGAACGCCTTGGTATTCCCCCGGATAAGCTGGAGGAGGTGGCTGGGGAGAGGGAGGTCTGGGCCTCTTTGCTTAGGCTGCTGCCCCCGCGACCCGGCCCCGGACAAAGCGGATGACGATGGATGGATGGAAAATTTTATATAATTATTTAGCCTTGTTGTGCAAACAAGCCTGCATAACTTAATAAATACAGAATTTGAAAAATAGCAAACCTAAAAAGAAACATGAGTACCTGTGATACAGTGATACTTTTGGTAAACAACCATTTGACTAACATGTGTGTCTCACCTGCTCTTGTTCATCTCTGTTCTGTTCCTCTCTCTCTCTCTCTGTTCCTCTCTCTCCCTCTCTCTCCCTCTCTGTTCCTCTCTCTCCCTCTTTGTCCTGACAATCATCAAATAAACAGTTGAAACCAGATATTTATGTACTCTTCAGATAAAAACATTATTTATTTATTTTTTTCTCAAATCTCTTTATTTGGTTTTCCAGTGTTCTTTATCATAAAGGCTACTAAGATTCAAATATAAATGATTGCATATATACAATAGGAAAAAACAAAGTAAAAACAAAACAACAACAACAACAACAAAAAAAGGCAACAACAAACAACGTTGGACAGAGGATGCTATTTATCGAACTACCAATAAGGCTCAGTGACCATTTATATCTGTACAGTATTGAAGAAATCTATAAAAGGTTGCCAGGTTGAATGGAATTCCTCCAACCTCCCCTTTAGTAGGAGTTTAATTCTTTCCAGCTGCAAGTGTCTCAATACATCTTGTATTAACGCTGATGTGGTAGGAAGCACCTTTTGTTTCCAGTTTAATAGAATCAAACGGCGTGCCAGCAGCGTCACAAAACGTATCACATTATTTTGGGTGGCTGATAGGTCTACAACAACCGGCTTCACTCCAAATAAAGCACAGATTGGGTCTGGCTTAAGTGTTTTTTTTAGAATTTTAGACAAGATATGAAAGACATTATTCCAATATGTTGTTATACAGGGACAAGTCCAAAACATATGTGCCAGTGAAGCAGGTTGCTGTTTACATCTTTTGCAGGACGAGTTTACGTTGGGGAACATTTTTGACAGTTTCAACCAAAACGACATGGAACGAACATTACATGACCAATAATACAGACGGAAGCATGGTAACCCCATCCCTCCCTGACATGTCGGTCTCTGCAGGTAGCTTTTCTTGATTCTTGGATTCTTTCTGTTCCATATGAAATAGGATATTAAGGAGTCTAATTTATTAAAAAAGGCTTTATTAATCACAATAGGGATACACTGAAATAAAAATAAGAATTTGGGAAGAATATTCATTCTAACAATGTTTATCCTCCCTGCTGGTGAAATTGGTAGATTAATCCATTTGTCTGTTATTTTTGGTTTCATCATATAGTTTAGAGAGATTGTGTTTAAATAAACCACAATAATCCTGAGTGACATTTATTCCAAGATATTGGAACTGTTTAGAAACCCGGAATGGCAAGGTACTGAAACAACTTGGGTTACCTATTGCTTTAGAGTTGTCATGGTCCTGAGTCTGAGGACTCAGTGTTTTGTGTTTCCTTATGCTTTTGTTCATTCCGAGTGTGTATTCTGTTGTGATTTTGCCATTTGTTAGGTTTTCTGTTCTCTGCCTGCCTGCTCCCACGTCTCTGTGTTCCCTCTGTCTGTCCATGGTGTTATTGTGTCTGCTCATGAGTCTGCCTGTCAAGTTCAGTGTCCTGTCTGGTTCTGTGTCTGTTTCCTGTTTTATTCTGAAAGTTCATATCACATGTCAGTGTGTTCAGTTTTACCTCTCCCCTGTCTCGTTATGCCCATTAGTTCCAGCTGTGTCCCCTCCTGTGTGCCATTTCCTGATTACCTGGTGTGTGTATTTATAGTTGGTGTCTGCTTCTCGTGGCGTCGTCTGTATTTCTCTGTGAACCTCCCGTGTAGTCTGCACTGTTCCATGTTTCTTCGTGTCTCTCTGCTCCTCGCTTCATGTCCTCCATTTTTGCATTAGGTTTCCCAGTTTAGGTTTATGTTCGGTTCTGCCCACACCTTGGTTTTGTGCACTGTAAATAAAACCCACTTGCACCTCCGCCATTGTCTGCTATTGGATCCTCCTTTCTCACCCTCCACACGACTGCCGCCCCAGCCGTGACAGAACGACAAATTAAGAGTGTAATATCTTTATTAAGTTGTTATTTATTAATGCATACATAATAATGTGCTCAGTGACATAAAGGTCCCCTTTCCAGAGTTTGTGTGCTGCGTAGCTTTTTTCTCTTTGTTTTAGTTGTTTTGTTTTTCCATCTTCTATTCACAACCCAGTGTTTAAAATGTTTAAAAGGTTAAATAATATGCTTATTTAATAATGTTCTACAAAGAGGTCAATGTGTTTGGGATCTTATTAGATCTCTCAGAAAAGCTGTCAGAGCAAAACTTTTTTTCTTTCATAATAACATCTTAATGTTAAACCGCTGAGTCCATCTAAAACATGTTTGTGCATCAGGACCAACCTGATACATAGAGTTCTGCTGGAGGATGTTGCTTAGTGGCAAAACATTGGTCTGATTGAGCTTTTTGGTTGTTCAGAACTCACTCAGCCTTTGGAGTTAGTTTTTAGGACATCCTGATAATAATGAACTACATTAGTCCAGCCTAGAAGCAATAATAATATTACTTTAAGATAATAATAACAATAATATTTCAGGTTGTTAGAGATTTACAGTTATCAAACAGTTAGGTGAATAAACAACACTGAGACACTTGGAGACAGTTAACGTGCTGCACGGGTGAGAGCTCAGAGAGAGACTCACTCACACCGAGCTGCAGTAGTTTGTCTTTATTTATAGTAAGCAGGGTGAAACAAGCATAGCAGTTTCCTTTAATTTTGCATACGTGTGTGTGTGTGTGTGTGTGTGTGTGTGTGTGTGTGTGTGTGTGTGTGTGTGTGTGTGTGTGTGTTAATCTCTCGCGGTAAATGTCACAGGGTGAACTTCCTGTTTCTAGAGACAGAGCGAGTAGTACATTTTGTTCTTTTCCTATTAAGAGTAAAATATGAACCTATACTTTAATGTATATAAAGTATGTTTGCTTGGTATGTAAACCAAGCAAACAAATCAGGAAGAGGAATCATTGATCAATGACTGCTGAACATAAACCTTATAAAAGCGTTTCTTCCTTAACACAGCTGAATACCTCATGAAGTTCATCAACAGAGTGCCAAGAGTGTGCAAAGCAGTAATCAAAGCAAAGGTTGACTATTTAAAAAAATATAACATAAACATAACCAAACATATTTATTTATAGTTATTTCATTCTTTTTTCTTTACTACAAAATTACACATGTGTTCATTTAGAGTTTTGGTGCCTTCAGTAACAATCTACAAAATAAAGAAGTAAAAATAAAGTAAAAAGAAGTAAAAATGAAAAGCTGTGTCCAAACTGTGTGTATTATGTAGAAACGTCTCCACTAGTTTCACATAAGCATGATCTCACAAAATAATTTTTTAATCCAGCAGACCTGACGTTATTTTGTCCCTCCAAAGCGTAAAACACAACAAAATCATCCTGATTCCTCACAGGATTGTGGCATAATATTACACAGAATCTGACACCTCAGCTCTATAGAAGATGGATGGACTAAGCAAATTTAGTCCATCCATCTTCCTCTGCTTATCCAGGGACTGTCACTAACCAAATTTTTAAGCAGGAGAAAAAATAGCACTTTTAAGGACATGAAAAGCTTTATCGACAAAAACAAGGCACCCTGCCCCTGTAATCTTTTATTTACAATATTGTATTTGGTTAAAATGTTCTGATGGTTCAAATATTTTATATTATTTAGTTGTTGCAAAATAATGTGTGTGCCAGTCTCCAATGAGACATTTACAAGTGTGTAACAATATACTATGTCTATATACACTCAACAAAAATATAAACGCAACACCTTTGTTACTGCTCCCATTCCCCATGGGATGGACGTAGAGACCTAAAATTCATTCCAGATACACAATATAACCATCCCTCCCAAACAGTGGTCACAAATCAATCCAAATGTGTGGTAGTGGGCACATCTGCCATATTGAGATAATCCATCCCACCTCACAGGTGTGCCACATCAGGATGCTGATCTGACATCATGAGTAGTGCACAGGTGTACCTCAGACTGCCCACAACAAAAGGCCACCCTGTAGTTTCTGACACTTTGCATGTTTAGCATGAGGCTAAAATTCCCCCTCAGTGGGTCACTGGTGACCTGCTGGATGTTCAGAGGTTCATTAAATCCAACATGACTAAAAACACAAATGTCAAAGGAAATAAACAAAATATTTAAAGTCAATCATTCTGATCATAATTGTACTTTGACCTTTAACCTCTCTGCTCTGTGTTGTTTCCTCTTTCAGACCCAAAGATCATCACAGCTGAGTCTGGACAGAACGCCACTCTGACATGTCGAGCTGCAAACAACACAGTTACAGTTTTAAACTGGACAAGATCTGACCTGAAGCCAGAATATGTGCTTTTGTACCAGCATGGTTCCTCTGATTCAACACACCAGCATCCATCTTTTAAGAACCGGGTGGATCTGCAGGACACACAGATGAAGGGTGGAGACGTGTCTTTGATTCTGAAGGATGTGACAGTTCATGACGCTGGAGCATACGAGTGTCATGTGTTCATGAATGAAACAGACTCATTGAAGATTCCCAGCATCATCTACCTGGCTGTTGTTCCTCCAGGTGAGTGAGTAGAGTTGAGTGTGTGTGTGATCAGAGGTGAAGCTGCTTCCTGGTTGCTGATGTGTGTTTGTTGTATGGATGAGCTGGTGGATGTCAGAGGTAGACAGATGTTTCTCCAGCTGTTGTCTTTGTGGCTGGTAGTCTAGAGTTGACTTGTTCTTACTTATTATCAGCACATGTTGTTGTTCTGTGGAAGCTAACATCTTGTAGTTTCTGACACTTTGCATGTTTAGCATGAGGCTAAAATTCCCCCTCAGTGGGTCACTGGTAGGGATGGGTATCGTTTAGGTTTTATCTGATACCAGGACCAAACTGGTACTTTTGAAACGGTGCCGGTGCTTAAACGGTGCTTAAAAAAAGGAGAACACAAAATTGGTCCAAAAACCTCTCATAAAAAGATAACAATGTTAGCCTTTTCTGCATCTACGGGGCATATATGGTATCACTCTTGGCTGGAAGCAGTGCTTAAACAATGGAAAAAACACAAACTTTGTCCAAAAACCTCTCATGTTTAACTGTTTTCCACCTTTTTTGGTCATTTTAGCCTTTATACCGGTACCCATCCCTAGTCACTGGTGACCTGGTGGATGTTCAGAGGTTCATTAAATCCAACAGGACTAAAAACTCAAATGTCAAAGGAAATAAACAAAATATTTAAAGTCAATCATTCTGATCATAGTTGTACTTTGACCTTTAACCTCTCTGCTCTGTGTTGTTTCCTCTTTCAGACCCAAAGATCATCACAGCTGAGTCTGGACAGGACGTCACTCTGACATGTCGAGTTCCAACCAAGAAGATCAGAAGTGTAGTATGGAGCAGAACTGACAAGCCAGGATTTGTGCTTTTGTACCAGGATGGTCACTTTGTTACAGATCACCAGCATCCATCTTTTAAGAACCGGGTGGATCTGCAGGAAAGACAGATGAAGTATGGAGACGTGTCTTTGATCCTGAAGGATGTGAGGATCAATGACACTGGAACATACATGTGTCGTGTCCTCAATGAAAGAACCGGCTCATTGAAGATCATCAGTATCGTCTACTTGAGTGTTCCTCCAGGTGAGTGAGTAGAGTTGAGTGTGTGATCAGAGGTAAATGGCCTGTATTTGTATAGCGCTTTACTAGTCTCTAAGGACCCCAAAACGCTTTACACAACCAGTCATCCACCCATTCACACACACATTCACACACTGGTGATGGCAGCTACATTGTAGCCACAGCCACCCTGGGGCGCACTGACAGAGGCGAGGCTGCCATACACTGGCGCCACCGGGCCCTCTGACCACCACCAGTAGGCAACGGGTGAAGTGTCTTGCCCAAGGACACAACGACCGAGACTGTCGGAGCCGGGGCTCGAACCGGCAACCTTCCGATTTCAAGGCGAACTCCCAACTGTTGAGCCACGATCGCCCCAGAGGTGAAGCTGCTTCCTGGTTGTTGATGTGTGTTTGTTGTATGGATGAGCTGGTGGATGTCAGAGGTAGACAGATGTTTCCAGCTGTTGTCTTTGTGGCTGGTAGTCTAGAGTTGTAGAGCAGCATTGTTTGGTTAGAGCAGAAACAAAGACATTTATGAATCCGTCTCTTCTTCGCTTGCTCTCTAACTCGTCTGTAAACATGAAACTTAGATTACACAGGAAACACGTGATCTCACCCAAAGAACAGTCGCCGTCCTGCTTTGAAACAACCAGAACAAAACAAAAGCACGTTTGCACTATTCCAGCACGGCTGGAGCACACACTGGCTGATGTGACAATTCATGGATATAATTTCCAATATTTCTTTAGCTCCCACCACATCTTTAACAACCATGTGGGGTCAGGGGTCATGTTTGGCTTGAGACTTTTGAAAAGTAAATCATCAGTATCTCTGTGACCAGCTGTGATAAACTGCTGATAAATTAACACATTAATCTTTGTGCTTTAAACGTACCTGCCAGAGCAAATACATAACAGCCATAATACACAGTTGGTCTGTGTAACAACTGTAAAAAACTATTGTAAGGAGCTGGACTCCTTCAAGTTTGTTTAAAACGTTTAATCCGAGAAGCTTCTTCAGTTCTAAGAGCAACTGGTGGATCTCCCAGATTTTTAAGCCCTATGGGAGTGTCCCCCAGGAGGGTCATGGAGCACCTGTTGATCCTATTGATCCCACCATTCTGATGGACATAGAAGAGCCACCTCCACAGGACAGGACTCAGCAGTCCATCTGCATCTAAAGGTCAAAGGTCACTCTTTCGAGGATGCCAATGTTCACATTTTGGACAGAGAGGACAGATGGTTTGAAAGAGGAGTGAAAGAAGCATCTATGTCCACTGTGAGCGGCCATCTTTGAACAGAGGCGGTGGTTTACGACACCAACTCTCTGCCATCTATAATCCAGTTTTGAGATCCCTTCTATTGCACCCGATCCTTTTATTCCCTTTACTGAACAGAGACAACACGACTCAGTTGGTCAAAACTCTTAAATCATTCTTTTATTCATTTCTGGAAATGGAGATATGCTCAGGGCTAAAGCCTCCGCAAATCTGAAGCTTTACAAGCCAAAACATGTATGTAGTTTTGATAAAAACAACTCCTTCTGGGCTGACTAGTGTGTGTGTGTTACTTAGTTCCACTTTTTCTGTCTGGTTTCCTGTTCTTATTATATTGCCTCTGCAGCTCTGCACTTCCTGTATTTTTAAACTTCCTCTAACTTAAGCCTCTGTTGCTAAGGCCTGTCACGCTCTGACCTAGTTCTCGCTCACATCTGGCCTTGCTTTATAGAGGCCTTTATTATTAAAATACATAAAATAAGCACTAAGAATATATGTTTATTCCGTAACACTTCCCAGACGCCTTAACACCCACTCACAACCTGGGCCACCTGACCTCAAGAAATCACATGATAGGGTGGGCCAGGTTTCACAATGAGCTCACCAGAAACCCTGGCTGATTGTGACCCACACCTGTTTTCACACCTTGGCTCATGTGATTAGGTAGAGGATCATCAGGGGGTCCTTTTGTCCCTCTTGGGGGGGAAACTCCCACAGAGCTTGAATCTGAATCACAGGTTCAGATGTTTCAGCCTCATAATAAACAAACACAGGTTCAGAGAGTCGAGGATTTGACCTTCCAAAAATCTCAGACATGTTTTAACGAACTCTCAGTCTGCAAATTATAAAGATCAGCTGGATCAGTTTTAGTCATATTTAGTCAGATCATCCGTTTCCTTTGTTAAATTAAGAAAAATCCACCAGTATTTTCTCTCTTTATACATATTGTGAATAGTTTGTATTAATCTGTTGTCCTGAACTAGAAGAGGAAACAGATTCTGTTCTGTTCTTCACTCATCACCTACCTGACAGCTGACACCTCACACCTGTTTCTCACCTGCAGGTCACACAGGAGGAGACACAGAGGATGGAGGGAAGAAGGACGGAGGGAAGGAGGATGGAGGGAAGGAGGCTGGAGGGAAGGAGGATGGAGGGAAGGAGGATGGATCTGCTCGACTGATAGTTGGTCTGTCAGTTTCTGCTGTGCTTCTTGTTGTTGTTGCTCTTCTTATTAATCTGATCTGCAGAAAATATGAGAGGGGTTTTAGCACAACAAAACAAAACCAGAGAAAAAAACGTAAAAAAACAATTGAAAGGTCAGAAAATTATTCAAAGCTGAACTCTGAGCCTGGTGTTGCATGAAGTCACTGTTACCCAGTGTGATGAAAAACAGATGATCAAGGACAGAAAGAAACTGATGATGCCTCATGTGACTTTTCCTCCTCATGTGACTTTTCCTGCCTCGTGTGACTTTTCCTGCCTCATGTGACTTTCCTCCTTAAGCCCAGCCCACTGGGAGACAGCTTGTACTTTGTTCTCCGTGGTTTGTAAATCCATCGTATCAAATTTGACAGAGTTTACAAACTGTTATAGACTCAGTTTGGGCACACAGGTAACGGCTGCGATAACGACTGCGATAACGACTCTGAGCCGATGAAGCTCTGATGACTCTGATAACATCTCCCTCCCAGTAATAACCTCCCAGCAGCAACTATGACAGACACGTCTCCTGACAGTGACACTCTTACAGATACACATTCAAGACTCAAGAGCTTTATTGTCAATACAGCAGTAGACACAGTATACAGCTTACCACATGGTGCATTTATAAGTATACAAAAGATATCTCTCTCCAAGAGATGTAAAACTCAAAATTACAAATACATAACATACTAAACTTTGTGATGCGGCTGCTGCTGCTCCACATGTTAGTAAATCTGACCCTAAATCTTCCTGCTTCTCTTAGAGCACACAGGTAACGGCTGCCCTGAGCATGAAGGTGTGTCTGCAACACGATGAAGCTCGTCTAGAGCAATGATTACAATCTGCTCCGGGGCAGCTGGAGAGTCCTGTTTGCTGTTTGCCTCCTTTAGAAAATAGAATAAGAGCCAGAAACTTCTTCTCAACACAAAATAGTCTTTGAATGTGTTTTATCTTATTTTCTAGGGTCCATTAGAGTGACCGTGGATACAAAGTGATGTTAGTGGAGAATTAAAGGTTTTAGTAAAACGTGTGAAGGTTGACAGTTTGATTACAGCTGCTCAAACTGGTTTCCTGTTCTTTGTATGTTTGTCACACTTATTAAATGTTTCAGATCAGGATGATGTAGCTTTGGATTTGTTCCCTTAATAACAAACATCTTCATTTACAAACTTCAGTTTGTGTTTTCTTTGTTTAATATTTTAATGTGTTTGATCTGAAACATTTAAGTGTGACAAACATACAAAAACCAGGAAACCAGGAAGGAAACAAACTCTGTTTCACTCTGTTTGTTTCCATCTTATGTTCTTATATGTTGTTTGACTGCAGGTTTCCTCAATCTTATAAACAGAACATTTGCATAATGACTGAAAGCAGCCCACTGAAGGAAGAATGGGCTGGGAGGTCAGAGATCAGTGGGCTTTGGTCAGTGGTTGTTGATCATGACCTGACAGATCTGTATCCTGTGTGTGCACCCACTGTGGGCCTTTTCTGTGCTTAGTGTCAGCCTGAGCTCCATGCAGGCCTCAAAGGCCAAGCAATTCAAAAGCTTCACCAAAACAAGGCACCACTCAAATAGCTGGACCCAGGCTCGCCGCCCTTATGGAGGAAAACATAGAAGATGATCTCTGTGAGTTATTTTTACTGTCATATTATAAAATGTGATGTTCTAGCATCATGTTATTCTTCTTAAGCCTTTGAAAAGCTTCCTCTGTGTCCATTAAACTGATGACTTTAGTGCTGCTGTCTACTTGTTACATTTAGTACTGTTTAATTTTCAACCTTGGAAGATCTGTAAGAAGGACTCACAATATAACATAATACTGTAAGATTACTTACAGGTAAAATACTCAGATTGTACTTAGATAAAAGTATGTAATCACAGACTCGCCCAGCCCGACTGCCTTGAAGCTCAGGTGTCTTCACTGCCTCCTCTGATAAGAGCTGGAGACCTGAGTAGGTTCGTCACCCATCAGCAGCAGATCACCTCTCGATCGGGCACGTTTTCATCTGGGAGGCTTTTAGAGCTCACTGCCCTCGGCGTCGCTGCTGGAACAACCAAGTTTTGCTATTGAATCTTTGACCTGCTGATCTCACAGAGGCAGGAGACCCAGAACATCCATGCGAGCTTCAGTTTATGCTCTGTCCTGTCATCCAATCAGATTTGCATGTAATACACTGATATTCAGCCCCAGCCTGGTGTTCTCTCCATCTCTGACCTTTCACACAATTTAAACTAACAAACTTTCTCTTTAAAACTGTTTGTCAATCACAATTTACTCGATTTATTATTCTTCTATCACATATTTATATCAGTCATAATGAACTCAGTATGATCTGAGCTGTAAACCTGTATTGATCATCACAAACCTTTATAGCACTTCAGAGCAGCTCCTTCAGTGGCTGCAGCACCCACGATGTGGGCGGAGAGATTTCCTCCCCTCTGCTGTCAGACTCCACCACAAAGACTTTGCAGCTGATCAAACACACACACTGTAAAAAAGAAAAAGTTGAGAAAACGTAAAATTTCAAGGCAACATGATGCAAGAGATTTTTGAGTTTTCTCAACTTTTGCAACTGTTGTTGACTTAACTAAGATTTCCAAGTTCTGCCAACTTGGTTCTTCTTGTTCACCTAATTAGGATAATCCTGGAAGTCTAACAAAGAAATTCTGGTTTCAATGCCATGTTTTTCTGCCTTCACCAAACAAGGATATTCTTGTTGAGTAATCATACAATTCTTACTCCGTGAGTTGAAAATGTACCTATATAAACAAAGGAAAATGTATGCTGTGATTATACTTGAGAGAACACTCAATAAATAGATATAGAATAAAACAAAGCACAATTCAATGTTATCTAAAAGCTTATTTATTTTGTTCAACAGTGCTTTCAGTACATTTCAGAATGTCATGGGCAGTAGGGTGAATTTCTGTTAAAAAAAAAAAAAAGAAAGAAAAAGAAATAAACAAAAATGTGTTGCTAGTTTATTTTGGGTGCTTTGAGCACCCCAGCAGAGACGTTAAAATTCCAGAGTCCAGAACCAAAAAAGAAAAATGTCCAGCAACTTAATAATTCACGCACACACCCTGACCATCTTGTAAAAGCTGAACATAACTATTGCACCTTAAATAGGGTAATTCCACAAACGATTGCCTATGAACCCAGACATTAACATGTTACATGGGCTTACTATGATGAACTATGGAAGTTAAAAGTTATTACAAATGTTACCATCAATGAAGAGGAAACTAACAGGTAAAACACCAGTTCTATGCTTCATGTGAAGTGGAAAACACTATAACAAATCTTTTAAAATACTACAAGACAAATTTTCACCATATACTCTCAACAATACAGATTCATCTGACTTAAATTTACATTTCGAATAATGATTTATCCACTTCACCATCATATTGTCCGACCAGGTCAAAATAAGATGGCCTCAATTGCTTTAAAGGTGTAACTCATCTGCTTTGGATAATCAATGTTGAGGGCATACAGAAGGCCAAAGAGGTATGCCAAAGCAGTAGAGCGATCTGGAATGTTATGCAGCACGATGTCTCCTTCCAACACAACTGCATGTTCTCGCACAGACGTATCGGCATCGTCATCTTGTAGGATGGTGAGGATGGCAACTGATGCACTGTTCAACACTGGTTCCAAAATGTCAGTGTCCTGAAGAAAAGTAAAATATGAATTATTGAAAGCTAAGAAAAACTAAAGACAAAACAAATTTCTAAAGATTGTGTGCTATCATGTACATGTGTTTTGTTTGAAGCAAACATCTTTTTCAGTTTCTGTTAAGAGAAAAGTATACTCACTTCTAAAAATGTCAGATAAAGAAGCACTTCACTCACCTGTTCGTCAAGTTTATCCAGGAGGTCTTCCATCTCCTCACAAAGAGCTCCCTTCTTAGACCAGTACAGATTCAGCAGGCCAGGCACAAATTTGTCAAGGGATGCATTGAAGGTCCCCAGGAGGTCTTTGCTTGTGATCCGATGAAATTTTTCAGATATCTAAACAAGACATTCACCAAAATATTGTCATTTATTCAGCACAGAAAATCCCTGGGTAGCGGTCTTGGACAGTCTGCACCATGTTATATGCCTGACTGCGTTATCAACAGCAAAACCTACTTCAAAAATCTCTCATGAATACGTATTTTGCACAGGAATAGAAATACCCTCCACAAAACCCAGTATCAATATGCAAATACATATTATGTTCTAAGTTGCACCAAAATCTGTGACCAATCAGATTCTGTGACCTGCCTTAGTATTCTTTCCCTAACCATCTCAGTCTATAGAAGTCCTATTTCTAGCACTAAAACCAACAAAAAAAACAAAAAAAACCACGCCAAGTCAAAATTATGAGATTGCCTTTCTGTTTCACAATTTCGATTTAGCATGGGGAATCTTTTCTTGAAAGAAATTTCCTTACACATTTTCGGTGTAAAGAAAGGTTCAGGGTAAGGATTTCAATGTAACACTGGCAAGGGTCTTGACTGGAATAGTAGCACAATATTACCCCAGCAAATACTGTACTACTTCAATATAATCAATCTAGTATAAATCATGCCCAATTTGAATAATAATTAAATTATAAATAAATTAGGACAGTCTTACCTCCTCAGAGTAAAACAGCGCAGGACATCTCTCCTGGACACACACACTGGACACCACAGGCTGACACTCCACGACCTCTCTCCGCCTGAGAAAAAATGTTTGCAATAATGAAACATTTCAATATAACGTAGAAAAAAAAACAGGAAAAAAAAACGAGTTACAGATCGGACTTCCTGATCCTTACTGCGCATGTGCAAAGTCGGACAGTACAGATCGCGTCTACCTGTGGAATTGTACATAAAATCAATACTCCACCAACAAAAAGGCTCTCAAAACAATACAATACTTTCCACAGCTTTGAAGGATGGTCAGGTGTATCCTTCGTGGCCCACCCCATGCCAGAATTCATAGCGCGGCCCAGCCGATTCTAGTTTCCAACAATGGCGGCAGCCACTTAGTTTTAATATTACTCTTATTACCCTTTCTGGGTCACAAAGTAAACTTTTAAGATATTTTCAGGTGAGAATGTAGCTGTGTAAATTTCAAATATCTGCTCAGTTTATTAAGACAACACATATTTGCAAAAATGCTTCTACGTTTTCGGAGACGTCTGTTACCACCGGCTTCGATAGCTAGCTGGCATATCATTTTCACCCCCCCCCCCCTCCCGCGCGGTCCTTCGCTAGCTTAAACATGATATATAAGTCACTTAGATAACTTAAATATGTTATTGTTTGCCTTTTTTCCAGTGTTTGACTCAATCCACCCTCCTGGGTCCTGAGGAGGATGCAAACTAGGCGCTTGTAGAAAATCCTAATAATAGATCTCGTTAGCTTACCTGCTAGGGCAAATAGTCAGCTTGTCCTGTCCAAAAAATGGTCAAAAAATACACTCCAACTTCAGACCAGGTAAAATCCGTAATGGTCGAAAAATTGTAATTTCCATCCAACTTTGGCCACGTTTCTTCAAATTTTCTTAGCAGGTTTTCAGTCCAGAACACATTGACAAACCACTATCTATCACACAGCTCAGGTCTGCTCAGGCTCGTGTGGTCTAGTTCAAACTTGTTCACCACGTGTGCAAGTCATCTACGGGGTTTCCCACTGGTTCCCAACTTGACTCAAAAAATCTACTCAAAAGTTGATAATCTTTGTTATGCTCTCTAGAAAATCTTAGGACAACAATGGAAGAAATTTGTTGGGCAGACAAGCTTTTTTAGGTTGTAAATGGAAAGTTTTATTTCTAAGTCAGTTTAATTTGAAAACTTTAATCAAATCAACAATTACTAGTTATCGTTTTTACAGTGCACATGTGCAATAGGACTAAGTGTAACACTCTTTTTCTGACAACGTTGTATTTGTACTCAGTTGTATATAGCATGTGTATTCTATTTTTATCCTATCATTCTATTCTACTGGGTACAGTTGTGTACAGTTTCTTATTCTATTCCAGGGTTCTCTCATGTTTGCTATGTAACTGCACTGTCCACTTCCTGCTGTAACAAAACAAATTTCCCACATGTGGGACTAATAAAGATGCTCTTATCGTTACTGTATAACCACAGGTTCACTTCACATTTGGTAGAATATAAAAGGACAAAGCTGGACAATTGTCATCACATTTCTCATTAGTTGCTGTTAGCACAAGCACACAAAGAAAGCAGAGCTTTAGCTTTAGCTCCCTACATCACTTTTAAGCCTGGATGTTGAGGCTTTTGCTTCCTCTCAGCTGTGATGACATCTCTGTCTGCTCCATCTCACCCAACATCATCCATCTGACCTGATGCTACCTGACAAACTAAAGATAAAATATTAAATTCATTTTGCATCACTTACATTTAAAATACATTTAAGGTGGATTTCTTAAAAGGGAAGGGACTGACCTGACTGTTGTGTCGAGACAGGTGTGAAGGGAGTTAAATCCAGTCTTATACTACGGACGTGTTTGGTTTTGGTCTGTAATACGTTGAGTTTATTATCTATAAGTTAACATAGCAAATCCTCCATCCAGAGGCTAAAGTGATATCAGAGCTAGACTACTTTAAGTGAAAACAGATGATCGTCTGAGCCTTAAATGAAATAAGGTTAAAAAGAAATGCTGCTATCGACAGTGTGAGGCAGTGAGCTCTGTTATACCATATTTTTAAATTTTCTTTATTATTATTATATTATAGTGTTATTACCTTCCTGTTACTTCATAATAGACAGTTAATGGTAAAAGTCTTGAATAGTTTTGAATTTATTTTCCCATGATCACATTTCATTCAATCACTCGTGGACTTGTGTGAATGTTACATGTATTATTTTCACCCGTGGATTTACAGACACTGTGTGAACAGTTTTCATTTTATCCAAAGTTTTACTTGATGTCCAACTGATAAAATCACTGACAGACAACAGAAGCAGGAGCTCAGAGAGAAATTCAATTCAACTTTATTTATAAAGAGACAAATCACAACGTTTGGTTTTATTTTACAGAAACTTCAAACTAAACCAAATTCAGGACGTGTATTAAACCTGCAGCTGATCCCTGTCTGCTGTTCACTACCTTTGATTTCTGTTACCAGCATCATCTCATGTTCCCCAGGTTCACTGACAACGCTGAAACCACCAGCGGGAGACTAAGAGTGCTGATTTAAAAAGATTCAGACATTTTATTTTGCTGCAGCTCAACATGAGGCTGGATCCTGATTCTTTGTTGTTTTTGTTTTCTCTACATCAAGAAAACAGCAGCAACAAGAAGCACAGCAGGAACTGACAGGCTGACCTTCAGTCCAACAGATCCTCCTGTGTGACCTGCAGGTGAGAAACAGCTGTGAGGTGTCAGGTAGGTGATGATGAAGAACAGAACAGAATCCATTTGCTCTTCAAACTGCTGTCAGACATTATCTACTGCACTCTGATCACATCACTCAGACCAGCTGCTTTCTACAAAGTCTCATCAGCAACATCTTTACAAACCAACATCAGATTGTGTGTTTTGTGGTCTAAGGTTTTGTGCCTCTGGTTTCTCATTGGCTCACACTCTTGCAGAGCCGTAACACGCACATGAATGAGAGGTGATGAGTGTAGTTCCTATTGACAGGGTATTGCAGACCATCCTGCTAATTGCTGAATTTACTTTTGTCTGTCATATTTATGATGAAAAACAAATGTAATCAAATTAGATATTGATATTTTCATATGGGAATTGATCCTGCAACATGAAACGCTGGGATTGGAAGTTCAGCATCGCTCCGCACATCATACCTGTGAGATGACAGACAGCAGTGTGGAGGAGAGTGCGACACAAAAACACAGAAATATGACTGACAGCTGCAAACGAAGCAGCATCTGCTGCAGGTGAAAGATATTGGGACTAGCAGAGCAGAGTGGCTTCACTGTAAAACAAAATTAGCAGTGAGTGTGAAAAGTTTCTTTGTGTGGAGTTCAACACCGTCCACTCAGAAGCTGCATCACTGGATGGTAGATTTAAAAAGCTTGCATTCAGTGACAACAGAGCTGTTGATGAGGCACTTCAGAGAATAACTGCAGCAGCAAAGTGCACTCCCACCCAGCTCCACCATTACAGGGCCAAGTGAAGGAGGAGCCACAGACGTCTGCTGGGTGGAGCCTCTTTGATGAAAGAGCTGCAGGAGATGCTGCAAAGAGAAATACTACAGCTGATGTTATGATGGAGATGAAATGTTATCTTGAGGAGCCCCTCATCCAACAAGGAGAAGGCCCACAGAGCTGGTGGGAGGCCAAGGCCACAGTCTTTCCCTACCTGTTGAAGGTGATGGAGGGGAGACTGTGCATTGTGGCAACATCTGTTCCTTTGGAGGGTCTTCTCAAAAACTGGGCAGATACTAAGGAGAAACCACATCAGCCCATCCAAGCTGAGGCAGCTGATTTTTCTGAATGTCGACCTGCACTGAGGACAAACTGTTTGGCTGCTGAGTTTGGTTCTGTTCTGTGGATTTGTTTACAGTGGGGCTTTTTGTGCTGAATTAAACTTAAAGGTTTGATTAAAATATTAAACAACAGTAAGAATGCCTGCTTTTGTAACAGAACAAAAACACAAAATTAGGCAATTATAAGGCTTTTCATAAAAACACTACATGCAAAAGGGTTTGTCAGCACACAAAGCATTCACATTTGCCAAGTAAAGCTAAAGTATGAGGCTACAGAGGATAATAACTTAAGAGACATTTGGGAGCCACGAGACGTGCAAGATAATCCAGAGCTTAGATCTAAATAAGGAAGTCTTAACTCAGTAATGGAGAATATCCTCACACATTAAGAAGCACCGAGGGAGGGAAGTCCTTCATTACTCTGTCAGTCAGGTAGGTGATCAGTGAAGAACAGCACAGAATCTATGTACCTGCATGTTCAGCTCAATTTGTGGATGCAATAAGAAGTAAAGTGAGAGTGATCAGCTTACCAGTGACTGTGATATTAACCAGGTTACTGATGGCACCATTACTGGACTCACACCAGTAAACTCCGGTGTCGTGAGGCACCAGCGTACTGATTGAACATGATTGATCACGTTGCTGTTGTCCCCGCCCATCTCCACACTCAGCCCTCTGCAGTTTGCTTGTGTTTCTCCTCACAGTCCAATCAGAAAAGCTTTGGTCCTCCTCACAGATTACAGTCACAACATCTCCCTCAGAGACATCAGAGCTGTTGGGACTCACGATCAGACGAGCTGTGAGGAAGAAGAGAGGTTAGATATCACTCACGACTGAACTTCTGGGACCGCTCCGCCCCCTGGTGGCCTGATTTGATAGTGAAAAATTATTTTCTACCAGGCTGATGTAATAAAGCTGTGGAATCAGGACTGAGGTTTCGGGCATTTCCCCTCGGCTATTTACAAGTAGCACAGAGAAGAGCAAACATCTGAAGAGGCACAAGCTCCAACATTTTAGAAGTATGAAGAACAACTTTGTTGCTTGATCAGCACGTTGTGGCCTGCAGCCTTCATAGGTTTAAGGTTTTAGGAAACAGTTTTAGGATTATTTGGTTCAGTGGAAATTACTGCTACTGACAGTGAAAAAATCTGCAGACCTCATAGTTTTCAGAGGATGAGCATTTGTTCGAGGGTCCACTTTCTGCCAGCTCTTCATTTCTGTGTATGCACAGGATTCTCTCCCTTTCCTCTCCTTTCACTGGTGGGTGAGAGGAAGTGGGCAAATTCCACAAATGTCATTTAAAGATTAAACGACTCACTACATGTTAGCTAGATAACACACATGTCTTAAAGACATAAAGACCTGGATGGCCGCTAACTTAATTCAGATCAAACTGAGGTTATTGTACTCGGCCCTGAAAATCTTAGTAATATGGTATCTAAGCAGATTCTTACTCTGGATGGCATTACCTTGGCCTCCAGTAACACTGTGAGGAACTGGAGCTGGAGGCTGCATGCCCCGTTGGAAGGCTTTAATTCATTTCATCTGTGTTTGTTTAACAGGAAAAAAATAATCACAATAAAAGTGAGACTAGTGAGGAACATAAGTATTTGAACTCCCTGCGATTTTGACAGACAGTGATATTAATTTTGTTTGCAAACAAACAAGAATCTTCAGGGTGTACGTCAGATGTCTTAAACGAGGAAGACTTTAATGCTGTACATTAAGGAGGAGGAGAAATTGATGTTTTCTGAAAAATATAAAGTGAAATATTTCTCTTGTCAGCGATGAAGTAGGTGGTGGTCGGCCCTTAGTCCATGGCTGGGCGCAACCTGAAAAAGTTACATGAGCCCTCCACCCACAGTAGGTGCCGTAGGGGTTGGGTGCAATGTGTGCTGGGCGGCAGCCAGGAGCGAGGTCTCTGGTGGACCAATCCCTCGCCACAGATTCTAGCGAAGGGACGAGGCGTGTCACATCTCTGGTGGGGAAGGAGCCTGAGGTAGTGCACGAGGTTGACGCGTAACCTGCTTTTAAAATGAAGTGTGGAGTTGGGAGGGGGGCATGGGGGTGCTGAGAGCTTTCCCAATCACAACTATCTCTACTGAATTTTGGCTCCGTCTAAACAGTTCTTTGAATTTTGCGGCTTTTTCGCTCATCATTTTTAACCAATCCTGAGTAGGGATTCAGAGCACCGTATGAAACAGGGCTGCTGATGAACTCGTCTGCATTAGCGCTGTCCTCTGTAATCTGATGGAGACTCTGCAGTCCCATTTGCACTATTTCCCAGGGCCATAGGTTATAACTCTCTTAATTAGATTTAGAGGCTGATGTTGATCTTCCTCTTTCACAGAGGGATAGTGAGTCTGTGTAAGTGGATTTCTCATCCTGGTGTCTCCATGCTGACGTGTCTCTTGCAGGCTTCTGTGCAGCTTGCAGGTGACGATTAGACTCAGAACTGCCCAATCAGATGCAGTCAATGTGATCCTTGTTGTTAACAGCCCAAAAACTTCACTGACTTTCAGCTGGTAAAAACAGAGCTCAGTAGCTCTGTAATTAAATGCATAACCCCAGACTCTGGAGGAATTTCATTGCTCCTCCAGAGTTTCTTCATCAGGTCTCTGCACTCTACATATTAGCATCTGATGCCTCTTGGGTGTTACTGGTCCATTCGTGTCCATTCCCTCCTCAACCTCTCTCCTCTCAAGATCAACATTAGAAGCATTAGTTTGCAAAGAAAAGCGTCTGGACGCTCCAGACGCTTTTCTTTGCAAACTCCTTTGACTACGATGACCTGGATGACTGAGAACCTTCACAGACATATTAGAAGCATTAGTTCAGAGTAGGTTAATTAGATAGGTATAACTCAAGTGATTTGATTATGTGATCATAATTATTAGTATTATTTGATTTGGCTTTTGTTTTGCTTCTGCTAAATGGCTTTAAAAAAATATCCTGATTTCAAAAATTGTGGACTTTTTAACCTTTTGTGAAACAGTAATAATAAAAACTTGTGTATTGCTATTGCATCATTCAAAGTGTTCTTACTCTATCCTTTAAATTATCCTTGGGGCCGATTTTTCCAGGGCACTAAATTTAACCTAGTTAGTTACAAATTGTACAGATTTGGAGGTGAACTGCTAATAACAGGTGTGACTGAGGGGAGGGCTTGACCAGAGGACCACCCTGGCAAGCACACCTTTAGACTGAGCGGGATCAACATCCGGAGGACTAAGAAGCACTAAGAGCATGGGTCTCCGACTGCAGTCCTCAAGGGCCGGTGTCCTGAAACTTTTGAATGCGTCCCTGCTGCAACACACCTGAATAAAATTATTAGGTCATTAGCAAAACTCTATAGAACGTGACTGCATGCTGAGGTGTCAAATCACCCTTTTGATTCATGTTAAAGCAGCTCATGAGTGAATGAACATGGTGAAATAAAAGTATCTTTAGAAGCACATTTTTCCAAACACTTCCATTGACTTACATTTATTCAAATTTACTTGAGTAGGGTTTCCACCTCTGCATGCAGTCAAGTTCTACCCATATGGAAAAGATATATATAAATCTGATAAAGTTTGTATCTGTCTTGAGTGAAACTTGTATGAAAAGCATACGAGAGTGAAAACAGATATAATCTTGAAAAATTATATAATGAAACTTGAATGTTTTGGATACTTACTAAAACAATATATGACAGTAATGAGAAAGTGGCCACTTTCATGAGTAAATCATGTAAGCCTTATAAGATTTACTTATATGTAGTCTATGTTGTGATTCTACTGGTGTTACTGGTTCTGCTGGTGAGACGATGTGTTCACAGGAAACTTGAAGGTTTGTACATATTCATTCTTATTCATCGTGGTATTTTGTTTCCATTCTGTCATCATAATTTGGTCCATTTAGATTCTTAAATCATAAAAGTGTTTACTTTAACTCATTTCAGCAGATGGAGAAGATGACATCACCAGTGACATCACATACAGTGTTGTGAAATCATCAAATCCTCAACACCCTCCAGTCAAAGAAACCAGAGATGGAGGTTTGTGTGTTCACCCAGGTGTCATCCACATACCTGAACCAATGACTTGGTGGTGTTTCAGGGTACGATAGCAAAGCCCTCTTTTCCACGTCTTCCATATACAAGTTGCCCACAATGGGTAAAACTGGGGAGCCCACGGCACACCCATGTTCCTGCCTGTAGAACTGACCCTTGTATGTGAAACAGGTGGAATTAAGACACAGTTTCAAAAGCAAGCACACCTGGTCCAACAGCCTTGTCTTGTTCTAACTGCTTCAGACAGTCTGTCACCCTCGTCCTGTGACCACTTCCTGGGTCTCTTTCAGTCTTCAAATATAAAGTTTTTACAGCTTATAGATTTTAAGTTCTGCTCCAATTATTTGGGTAAAGATAATAAACACTTTGATGGCCAATAAGTGAAAGTGAAAACGTGACAAACAAATAATATAATTAATAAATAATAAATAATTATATTTTTTGATAAGTGAAGTTCACTGAACTGAAAGGAAATTTTGGTTTGATGATGGTTGACATGTTTTCCAAATAGAAGTTTTTCCTCTAGTGAGGAGATGCAGGTGCAGCAGAGCATTGCTGGAAGAAATGATCCCAAGGGTGGAATCTCCTGAGAAACCTTCAGAGACCCAGCGAGAAGTAGGGACCATAGCTGACAGCCCAGGCAGGGGTTGAGGTCAAAGGTCATGCTGTTTGGGGATCTACTGGTCATCATGAGAAGATTCTGGAACCACAGCAATGACCATAAAGCTGCACTGGATGGAGAGCTGTGCCACGGGGCTTTCCAGAGGTAATCACGAGGAGATTGTGGACAACAGATGGAGATCTGAAGGATGAGGGGAGCGTTCCAAGCTCCAATCGACAGTGCAGAGAGGAAGGTCAAGGATGGCATCATGATTCTGTGAACAGAAAGCAGAAGCTATGGTGGTGACGGGGAATGACTGACAGCAGTTTCCTATGAACATCACCTAATGCTGTGTCACTGTGCTATGCATGCTTTGACACTCTGAAGAGGGTCTTCCTTTGTGTCATTGTTGTTGTCATTTGCATCATGAACAAGACTGCTGAAGTGACTCAACAGGTGGGGTTACAACAGCAGTAAAATCATTGAATCCAATACCCTTTCCAAAAAAGGTTTTCTGCAGAGACGAAAGGACAATAGAGGAGTCATAAGTATCCCCCACAGGAAGAATGCATGAAATGAGGTGATGAGGGTTGATAGAGGCCATAAAACAGGAGTGCTGACAAAGGCCTGCAGCCTTGAAGATAACTGAAAGCCACATTGACAAACAGCAAAACTAACTGGTGTGTTTGTTATACCCATGTCTGCATTTGGACTCTGGTCATATGGACAGTGATAGAAACAACTGGAAGAGACATTTATGAAGCTCTGAGGAACTCAAACCACTCTGCATGTGTGATTTACACACCTGGAGGAGATGCACCACAAAGCTGGAATGATTTTGCAAATGTTAATTTCTATGTTTGACTGTTAACATTCATTTGCTTACTTGGAGGGTGTCAATGGAAAATTGTATTTAGTAGTCAGTATAATCTTTTAGTGATATAAGTTTGCATATGGTAGAATGCTGCATGTAATCATTTGTGTGTAGAAGTATATAGTTGGTGGCATATTGAAAGAATGTCTCATCCTAGGAGGTCTGTAACATTCTAGGGTGTTCACCCCACATCCTAGGAGCATGAGAGAGGTCGTACCTTGTCTTATTGTTTTATGGTAGGATTAACGTAGCTATGTCTGTTTTAGTCTAAGTGCCTTTTGGTTTGATGAACTGCTGGACTTTGAGACCAGCAGGTTTAGGGAAGATCTTATGGGGCCACACTCTGACCCCCCCCCCCCCCACACACACACACACAATGAAGTATAAAATAAAGACCGGGGCAGTTTCTCAGGCGCGAGTCTCTCAGTCCGGAGACTGCCCTTGCTTGCAAGAAATTCTGTGTGTTTCTCTTCTCTGAGTCTTTGCTGAAGAAGTATTTTAGAATATATTCCTTAACAGAGAGAACGATGCTCGTCACAGTTCTCTCCCTCATGCACGAGCAACACAAAGAGCTCTGGTGACTTGCGTCTTGTTTTTGCCATTGTAGTAGAATTGTCTTGGCGTTCCAGCAATAGGTCTGTGCTAGATGAACGTATCAGCAACCTTCAAACACGTGTGGAGAATTCATTATTTCTTTGACAGATTCTTTAGTAAATAACAGAAAAAAGAAAGTAAGAGAAAAATCACCTGCACAAGTGCCGAGGTAGGTCTCCCTGCAGAATTGGTTTTCCCTTCATCAGGAGCAGCGCTGGGCTGTTTAAATCACGGACAAACAGGATCCTACAGTTGTTTATGTTTTTAAACCCATTTTGCACAGAGAGGCATTTTTTGGAAAATGCATTGATAGTAATATTGAATATTATTACACATCAAAAAAAACAACTACAGTAAAATAATCACATCGTGACGCCTCTGCCTTTCTAAATGGAGGGACAGTAACTGTGTGTGTATGTAAGCGTGTAAAACCTGAAGATGGTAAGATTAACAGTATTTTGTCTCTATCTACCATTCTGCTATTCATCTCAACAATAACGTGGCGCACAGCGTGGCGTGAAAATAGCCACATGCAATGGAGCAAATTATGGGTGTGTGTGGTTGGAGGATGTGTTCATGCGCACAAAGGGGGGGGGGGGGGGGGGGGGGGTGGTGGTGGAAATTTTTCTTGTGAAACAAAGGGGGGCCCAGCAAACAAAGTTTGGGAACCACTGGTTTAAACGATGTTAGCACAGAAATATTAGCTTCTGTCATGACTGATGAAGTTACTGGTTAATAAAGTTTCCAGTAAAGTGTTTAATCGCAGCCACAGATTGACGGTAAATATCCCGTTTTTCTTTAGTGCATCTGTAATAAATATGTGCAAGTTTCAGTGCTTCGTTTAAACTGTATGATACTTATACTGACCCAGGGTCAGTGTAAAATACAATCCTAGCTGTGTGAACAAAGCCTGGCTCCTTTAATCCTGTTTGACAAACCTCAGGATGCAGGTTATTATTACTCTTTCCTGCTGGCACACCTGTCACACCTGAGAGTCAGCTAGAAACTTACAGTGACGTGGACATCATGCAAAGACTGCCAGACTCTGTAATACTGCAAATGATCAGTGACTCAGGTTAACAAAAAAGAAAGTAAGAGGAAATTTAATTCTATAAAACGTGAAAAATTCCACACACATGTAACTCACCACTGTGTGAAGATCACAGGGGAGAAATCGTTTCTCTGAGTCAGAGATGAGTGTCAGTAACACAGAAGTTGTCATGGTCCCCGCACCTCGCCAGCTGACAGCAGTCAGGCGCTTTGTTTTGTTTATTCTCCTCTCTCGCCTCTGCTCTCCCTTTCTCTCTCGTCCTCTCCCACTCTCTCTTTCTCCTGCCGGGGCGGAGCTCAGTGTGGGCTCCTGCTCCTGGCCCACGCACCTGGAGATGATCAGCACACCTGCCGCTGATTATGAGAATTGGAGTCCTACTTAAGATGGCGAGTCTGCTCTACTCGTCGCTGGATCGTTGAGCCGTCAGCGTCAGTCGTCCTGCACTCTGCAAAGTTTGTTCGTGTCTGAACCAGGAGACTAACTGTTTCTCTGTCTGTGTATAGATTTCCCCTGGACCTGTTTTCCCTGTGCACGGTGACTGAGCGTGAGCAAGAGTGATGGAGGAAAGAAGAGGAGCTGTGTGTGGTTGCGAGGGCTGTATGGAAATCTCCCCTCCCTGGACTCCTGCCCCTTTCACTCCCGGACCCTGGAACCCTTTTTCCCAGACACCGTTGTGTGTGTGTGTGTGTGTGTGTGTGTGTGTGTGTGTGTGTGTGTCACCGTGGAGAACACTGTAAATAAATTCACTTTTGATTTGAAGAAACTTGTGGTCTGCGCCTGAGTCCGCTCCACTAATCGTGACAGAAGTAAAACTCAGTGTCATGCAGTGACTTTTACACAACCAGATCAGATGAACCAGCTCACACTAAAACATTTTGCTGCACTCTTTACACTTATTTCTTTTCTTTCTGCTTTCTGAGAGAAAAGCTCTTTATCAGTAACTTTTACAGCTTCTGGCAGGTTAATGTCTGAACTTTGGAGTGAAACACACCCTTAGTTACAGGAAATAACACCACTGTCTGTAACTAAGTGAATCCACCTTAACACCACCTGTGTGTGTGTGACTGCATTACACTCCCACTGCTGGGAACCTGAACAAGAACCAGAACAAAGTCTAAAATAGAAGCTGACAAACAGCTGCACCACCGAGTGACACTTTATTTTATAAACTTCACAACAGGTTTCATGTTGTGACCTGTGGAGGTGAAAAGACAAAACCTGTTTTACAGCTTTTGAGCTGCAGGCAGGATTGAAACACACCTTAGTTAAAAGTCAAACAGCAACATTTGTCTCCTCCCCTCACGTCACTCAAATGTGACAAATCAGGAAACAGGAAGTTCTTCGTCCTCAGTACAGAGAGACGCACAGACGATCAGACTGAGCTCAGACCAAACTAGCAGCTTCCTCTGAGTGAGTCCAGCTACAGGAGAGAAAAGTGGAAAACTCCAACACTGCTGCTTCAAGCTGCTGACGCTCCACACACTGAATGTGAGTTTGAGCAAAAACACGACTCAAAGCAAGTTTCAGTGAAGGTGGTAGAGGAGGGAGGGGAGCCAGGACTGACTGTACTTCCTGTCTGCTGTTTTCAGCTTCACTCACAGACTCAATGGCTTCCAGATCAGAGGAGGATCTCTGCTGTCCGGTCTGTCAGGAGGTCTTCAGAGATCCTGTTATTCTGTCATGTAGCCACAGCTTCTGTAAAGACTGTCTGAAGAGATGGTGGAGAGAGAGACCAACACACGAGTGTCCAGTTTGTAACAGAAGATCTTCAAGGGAAGAACCACCTTTAAATCTGGCTTTAAAGAACCTGTGTGAGTCGTTCTTACAGGAGAGAGATCAGAGAGCTTCAGAGGCTCTCTGCAGTCTGCACTCTGAGAAACTCAAACTCTTCTGTCTGGACCATCAGCAGCCAGTGTGTCTCGTCTGCTGTGCCTCAGAAAAACACACCAATCACAGAGTCAGACCCATCGATGAAGCTGCACAACAACACAAGAAGGAACTTCAGGAAACTCTGGAGCCCTTAAAGAAGAAGTTAAAGGTTTGTGAAGAAGTTCAAGTGAAGTTTGATCAAACAGCAGAACACATTAAGGTCCAGGCCCGACACACAGAGAGGCAGATTAAGGAGCAGTTTAAGAAGCTTCAGCAGTTTCTAGCAGAGGAAGAGGAGGCCAGGGTGGCTGCACTGAGGGAGGAAGAGGAGCAGAAGAGTGGGATGATGAAGGAGAAGATGGAGGCTCTGAGCAGAGAGATAGCAGCTCTTTCAGACACAGTCAGAGCCACAGAGGAGGAGCTGAGAGCTGAAGACGTCTCATTCCTGCACAACTACAAGGCTGCAGTGGAAAGAGTCCAGCGCTGCCCCCTGCTGGATGATCCACAGCTGCCCTCTGGAGCTCTGATAGACCAGGCCAAACACCTGGGCAACCTGACCTTCAACATCTGGAACAACATGAAGGACATGGTCTCCTACACTCCTCTCATTCTGGACCCAAACACTGCTTATCCAGAACTCATCCTGTCTGAAGATCTGACCAGTGTGAGATATGGAGGAGAGAAGCAGCAGCTTCCTGATAATCCAGAGAGGATTGATTATTACGGCTCTGTCCTGGGCTCTGAGGGCTTTAACTCAGGGACTCACAGCTGGGATGTTGAAGTTGGAGACAGTACATGGTGGGGACTGGGTGTGTTAGCAGAGTCTGTGCAGAGGAAGGGACTGGGCATGATGTTTGGATTATGGATAATATGGTTCTATGAAGGTAAATACTCAGCATTCTCACCATCAGCTCCTCTCACTGCTCTCTCAGTAGAGAAGAAGCTCCAGAGGATCAGAGTGAATCTGGACTGGAACAGAGGAAAGCTGTCGTTCTCTGATCCTGATACTAACACACACATACACACCTTCACACACACTTTCACTCACAGGATGTTTCCATACATTCGCACTGGTGGTAAAGTGAAGGTGTGTCCGTTGAAGGTGTCAGTGTCAGTGCAGCAGATGAGTTGAGGATGATGATGTTTCTAATGTTGTTTCCTGTCAGTGAGTTGAAGCTGTTAAACTGCAGCTGTCCTCCTGCTGCCTCGTTGTTCCAAAGCTCTTTGTTTCTCTTTTAGTTTCACTCTTTCTTTCTGTTTCTGCTGTCCACCTTTTCACATGGAAAATCATTTCACTGTTTCTCACTGAATGACTCCCCAAACTAGATTTGAAATTCTATCAAGTTTCTAATCATTACAAGTGATTCATGTTTCTATTTGATGTGTAAATGGAGATGATTTAGTTTGCTGGGATATGGACTGACATGTGTTGAATGGGAGGAGCAGTTTGTTGTTGTCTTCTTGTCTGTTTATGACAACAATAAATATGTTGTTGAAACAATGATTCATGTTTAACTCCATATATGAAATGTTTCTGATCTTTGAATTCTGTTTGATTAAAGACTTTCTTCATGACACAAATGAGATTTCAGTGTATTAATAGAACTAAATAAGCTCAGAGTTGAAAGGCTGGAGTATTATGTACGTGCTTCACTGTCAGGATCTTCAGGGGGATTCAAAGGGAAACATCAAACTGCTGTAATGAGATAAACTAGTTGGGCTGAACACACTTATCTGTAGTTTGTCTCCATCCAGGATCATCAGAATATAATGAACATGTGTGAAGAGCCACAAAATGCTGCTGCCCTCTCAGCATGATGAGCTCCAGCCTTTGTTAGCAGGACAACAGGAAACATGAGACAACTTTCAGAGACAGTAACCAACTGTGGCCACAAGATGGCAGCAGCTGATCTGAGATCCTTTATTGGACAGAAGGACTCTGCTCTGTGACGTCATCAGAGAGACGGCCTTCACTCTGATAGATCTGACGTCATGTCTGCACTGCGATGATGAAAGCTGATAAACACATTGTTATTGATCCATGAAATCACCTCTGTCCTCTCAAGTGTAGCTGTTTACAGAGCTGAAGAAGTCCTTCATCATCAAAACAGACAAACATGTATTTCCTGTATTAAGTGACGTCATCCTCACTCTGACCTCTTACATACATTCTGTTCAGTTTTCCTGCTGTAAGAAATAAACTGTGTGAAAATAGAAATGCAGGGAAACATCCATTAATCACAGCTGAGCCGTTTGTTTCTGACTCACATTCAATGAGGCTTCAGGTGTAAATACCTCAGAAGTGTTTGTGAGTTCAGTAGAAGCAGACCCAGTCGACCATCATGGCCTCCACAGCACTACACAATGCAACAGAAAGGCCTTCATCATCTGCTGAACCACCTCTGAACCACGACGCTCTCCCTGCATCTAAAAGCTGTTAGTCAGGATGAGATGCTGCTGTGATCGCTCACAATTTACCTGTGAGACCTTTGTAAATATTGTCTTTGTTTCTGGAGGAAACACCTTTAGTCTGTTTGTATTTGGAGTGCAGATCTGGGCGTCCATCACTTTAACCTGCACACGTTTAGTTATTGAGTGTAGTTGATGTTTGGCAGCATTTTATAAGTGACAGTTCATGAACGGTGAAGGAACAGAGGACGCCTGACCATCCTACCTGTGTCAGTAAGAAGACTTTCATCACAACTTCACAACTTAACACAACTGAAACCTGAATTCAGTGTTGCATAGTTTACTAACAGTGTGTGCTGACACTGAAGTTAGCAGTTTGTTTCCTAAGAGCTGCTGGGACAAACCACAGTGACCGGCTACAGAGTTTAGTTAAGGTGGTTCTAACATGTGACCTGTTGAATTATTTACAGGGATTTATTTTTCATTTAAAGCATCATTTGTGAAGTTTTTATGAAGTTTACTTCTTTTATGTTCTTTGTGTAACGTTTAGATTTTCTTCTCTGGTGTTTTAACTCTTCAGGTCTCCTGTAACAGAGATGTAAACCACCGTTTTCTGATGCTGCTGCACTGTGACATAAACACGGCCACTTTATTAGGCACACCTTGCTGGCTGCAGGTTATAACCCCTGCTGGAAACATCCCCACAGATTTGGATCCTTATTGCCATGACAGCACCACACAGCTGCTCCAGATGCTGCAGGATGCTGGTCAGGGCTCTAACAGTGAAACTTTACTGAAAGTAAGAAACCTGAGAGGAAATAAACTTTGACTTTAGTAAGCTGAGCTCTGAAGCTGTGATGGAGCTCAGTCAGTGTGAAGGCGGCTGCTGTGTAACAAACGTTTGTCTGAGGTGCTGCGACTGATTGTGGTCATGTTTATTTAAAGAAGTCGGTGATGAAGCAGGCTGTGCAGTCCGAGCTCTTCATCAGTTAACAGTCCTCCAGAGCTGCTGCAGGGAGCTGACTGTCCTCCAGGTGGCGCTAAGCGAACAAAGTCCAAAGAAATAAACTTGGACTGTTTTTTGAAGCCTAAATAAAATGTGAATAAACTTTATAGATACATTTGAAACCAGCTACTCTGTGACTTTACACACTCACACAGTAACAGAGCTGATTCCTGATTGGAGCAGCACAGAGTTAGACTTCTTTTCTGGCTGTGGATTGGTTCGTCAGGATTTCCCCCTTTACAGGTTTAAAAACAATCTCTGTTTCTACATTTTTTGACCTCCTTCTTGTGTCTAAAGGTGAAGCAGCACCAGCCTCCTCTGATCCTCATGTTGTAGCTCTGTGTGTCCAGCAGGGGGCAGAACACCTCCAAACTGTGCCAGCAGCTCTCACTGTGAGCTCAGACGTTTGTGGACACTCAGTTTGTTTGAACATAGTAAATAATCAGAGCTTCTCACACTGTTTATGGGGACACCACCTGCCCGAGGGTGTACTGTGTCAGAGAGGTGGTGTATGGTGCTGGGTGTAGTCTCTCTGCTGGTTCACAGTTTTTACTGAGGAGCTGTGTTCATGTCAGGAAGGTTTCGTCTGATCACTGTGGTGCAGTTTGGTTTACTCTGTTTCTGAGTGTTTGTAGGATCAGTCTCTGCAGGTCACCTGATACCTGGCAGTGAAGTGTTTATGAATCAGCTCCGTCAGATTTAATCCAACAGAATAACATGTAAAACACTCCAGGGCTTTTACTCTGAAACTTTCTCCAGAGCTGTCTGGAGTTTTCTTACATTAAAATATTCTGGGATTACCAGACTGTCCACATCATGTGTCCTACAAAACTTTCATCCACAAATATACCCTGACATTAAACCCAAATAGATGTGAGAGCGAGTCATTAGTATCAGTACTGTGTGTGTGTGTGTGTGTGTGTGAGAGAGAGAGAGATATTCAGGTAACTTACTGGGTTACTGCACATGCTCACAACTTTTCAGCACAACAGGTGCAGTTTGGTGTTTTACTGCCTCCTGCTGGAACAATGATGGCAGCTCTCAAGACTTTATTGGTTATTGTCATTTCGTGTTACACAGCCACCATTCAAACTTTAAAACGAAGACAAGACATTCAACTATTCAACTTGTATTTATCTTTTCAATAACATTCAAAACGTAGCCATCGCTGTCCTCTTTCATCCAATGTGTTTACTATTGTACTAGGTGTTATGGTTCTTTCATAAATGTCACCAATGCACAGCCTCCTCCCTCCAACTCTTCCATAGACTCTAATGTTAAAATGGCTCAGAAGGTTCGTTTGAAAATCAGAAGAGCATGGTGTCTTTCCACTGTCACCACGTCCATATAATAAACTCCACAGGCATGAAAACTGAGAATTTGGTAGACTAGACATGGCTGTCGCTCACGGTGAAAGAATTTTGTCAATACGACCTATACTTTTCATTTGGGAAGAATTTGTTTGGGCCTGACTTTTCTGTTCATTTTAAGCAGCAAAAGTGAGGCGCATGTCTGTGTCCGTGTGTATGGAGCCATTGGGTGCAGTCACTATAGCAACCAGGCTCACACCTGCCTGCTTAACGAGCTCTCTCTCTCACTCTGCCAAGATTCATCTTAAGCACTTCTCTTTCAACTGCTGCTGTGTCCACAGTGTTACAGCCATCATTTTACCCTCAAAACGTCGCCATCGTTGTTCTCTTTCCAACATCTTGTCTTTCAAAGCTCAGACATTTAAACTTTTTAAACTGTGTGGATCCAAGTGGAGGGATCACATTTTAGTCATTCAGTGATTCAAAGAATATGACCTTTTAATATTCATTCAGATGTTTTATGACTCTAAATGTTCTTTTCTCATTTCTTAGGGTTTTCTAATTTACAATTAAAACATTTTCAGCTTTTTTCCAACTTCTTCTTCTGTGTAACCTTCAGCTTTTAGCAGTTCAGCACTTTTGTTTTCAGGTTAAATTCGGGGTTTTTTTTTAATCTCATTCAAAATTTTTAACTTAAATTCAGTAATTATTTCATTTCAATGCATACATTCAGATTCAAGCATTCACACTGCAGTTTCTTCAGAAAATGCACTTTCTAGTTGGTTATTGTCATCTCGTGTTACACAGCCTGAAACGAAATACTGTTCCTCAGCAGCCTCTACAGTGCAATAACCAATATATTTTAAAAAGAATAAATACAGTTTAAAGGAACAAGTTTAAAAAGGAGCAGCAAAAAAGGCATAAATAGCTTAAAATCTAAGTTCTAAAAAAACTTCCAGTTTTTATTAATATTTTATTATTTATCAAATTATTATAAACTAAAAATATTTTTTACGTGATAAACGACTTCAGTGCTTCGTCCATGACCTCCTGAAGGTAAAGGGCCCAAAGAGCCAATCAGCAGCTCTGAAACAGGAAATATGACTCATGGAGAAGTTCACAACAGTTTCAGCTGCCAGTTGTACTCATCACCATGGAGACGGTCTCCATGGTGGAGGCAGAGTGACAGTGTTGTAGATGCTGCATTTTGAAGCCTCAGTGTTTATGTTGTGCCCTTAAACAGGGGAAATAGTGAGGAGAGGTGAAAGAGCGGCACAGACACGCAGCTCTCACTCTCACTCGTCTGTATTGAGTGAAGGAGGAAGCGCGCGAACCCACCTACTGGAGCCCTGAGGCATTAACAATGGATCGACGCACAATCAACCCAGGCAAAACTTTCACTACTTATCTCCCTCTATATTCCCACTGCATATTCTATTCGAAAACAGTCAAAGCAACAAATAAAACATTAATAAGGGCATGACATGAAATGTAAGGAACAGAGATGTACAACTTCAAAACTAATCAAATTTATGATCCACCACATTTATATTTTTGTTCACAGCCATGTACACATCAAACTCTCATCTTTCTGTCCACAAACAAAACAAAAAGATTCCCTGTAAATTTGACCTTTTCCTTCAACTGTCCATTATAGCGTGGTCTTCCTACTTATCTTGACACAATACTCAGTCGCGTTGCCTGCTGCAAACTTAAAAGAAGTCTGACGAATGAAGTGACTGTGAGTGTGTCTGACGTCACGGTGTGTGTGAAAAGGTATCCAGCTGGGGCAGACATGATTCTGCAGGTCACCTGCCCAGTGGACAAAAAGAAATAAAATAGTTGTGTGGATGATATATGAATGATAATACGAAGAGCGTTTTGTGTCTCTCAGCCTGAAACAACTGTAATGCCACTTTCTGTTTTGGAGAAAGGACAGTTAAAAAAAGATGTGTGTTGTTTTAAGCAGTGATGAGAATAATGAAGATGTGATGAGAGAGCAACACAAAAGTATAAGTACAGGGATGATGCTCTTTACAGGAAGGGTCAGAGCAGACTCTACCTGCTGAGGCGGCTGAGGTCATTTGGAGTCCAGGGAGCGCTTTTAAAGACCTTCTATGACTCTGTGGTGGCATCTGTCATTTTTTACAGTGTGGTATGTTGGAGCAGCAGTTTATCTCCCGCCCCATGCATGTAGATGTTGCTGAACTGCAGAGCTGCTTCAGTGACAGACTGCTGCATCCTCGATGCATGAAGGAGCGTTTCCGCAGGTCCTTCCTCCCTGCAGCTGTCAGACTGTACAATCTGAACTGCTCCCAACAAACACAGATGTTTACATCAGCGCTGTATCGTGCACTGTTTTATCAACCGATTCACACTACAACCAGGGTTGCCTCTTATCTGTATTTAATTTTATTTAATTTAACAACAGTATGGTACTCAGTTTTTGGTAACCATTGTCCTTCATGTAAATATGTAAGAATTGTGTATGTTTCTGTTCTGTGTCATGTGTACTGTTTGTTTGTATATGTGTTTTCTTGCTGCTGTTACACCCAAGTTTCCCCTTGTGGGACAATTAAATTGATATAACAACACTCGTGGTAAAGTTGTGGACTGGAAGAATACCTGACCAAGATTATCTTGCAATGTTTTGCAGCCGCCAGTCAAGCCGGTAGATAAATGTCTGTGATTGTCGCAGGTGGCTGTGTGGCTGGCAGGAGCTCTTTCCTATCAGTTTGTCCCCACCTTCACCTATGGTCACGAGCTTTGGGTAATAACCAAAAGAATCCGATTCTGGATATGAACTGCAACTCTCTTTACATTGGCCTTTCCTCCACCCTTCTCGTTAGATTGCAGACTGTCCAGAATGCGGCGGCACGCCTTTTGACAGGTAGCAGGAAGTTTTCTTCCATCACTCCTGTTCTTGCTGGCTTGCACTGGCTTCCAATTAAACACCGTATTCAATTTAAAATATTACTTTTCACCTACAAAACCATTAATAACTTTGCGCCGAGCTACCTCAATGAGCTTCTCAGGTTACACACTCCTGTCAGAGCACTTAGCTCTGCTACCCAAATTCTTCTGGAGCAACCTCGTTCTCGGCTGAAGTCTCGCAGTGACCGCGCGTTTGCTGTAGCTGCCCCGGTCTTATGGAACAACCTTCCTGTCGCTATCCGGGCGTCTGACTCTATGCCACTGTTTAAATCACGGCTTAAGACTTATTTCTTTAATCTTGCCTTTCCACCCAGTTAACACTTGTGTGCGCTGGTACATTTTTTATGCTTGTGAACTACTTTTATATCTTATGATGGTTTTTATAATTGATACGTGCCAGGTCCTTTCTCTTTTCCCTCCCATCTCCCTTTTCCTATTTTATTTTTGTCAAGCACCTTGGTATACCCTTGTTTTTTTAGTGTGCTTTATAAATAAAGTTTATTTATTTATTTATTATTTGTTGCTGTTTAAGTTTGTCAATTTCAGACCTCTGTCTCTGAAGTTCAACGTTCTGCATTTCCAGGTCTTTCAGTTTTGCGACATGGTCTGACAGAAAAGAACATAAATAAGTCAATATGAATTTTATTTATCTGCATCATTTGAATCTTTTCATTTTTAGTAGGTTAGATTATTGAATAAATAATGAATAAATAATAAAAATAAAAAAATTAATGAGAAACGTTAGTGATAGATTCATGAAGTGACATTGATATCTCTGTAACAGGGGCTCATATGAAGGTTTCCTCATGCTGTCATTTTTCTCACTACCTGACATCATACTCTACCTTTATTCTCTTGTTTTAAGGTCCTGATTTCCACTTTCTGTTCAGCCACTGAGGCAGTCAGCTCTCTGAGCACAGCATGGACTTCCTGTGGACAGGGTTGCTGGTTTGAAATCTGCTGGTCAAGAATTTCATCATCTGCCTCTGTCTGATTTGTGGAAACAGAGCAGACCAGAAGCAACAGCGAGAAAAACAGCGTGATCTCCATTCTGTCAGTGAAAACTCAACAGTATCTGTGTGTCATCTGCAAACCTGACTGACTTTTATATTACACAGTACAGAGGGGAGGTCACTGTAGCATTAGATTCAACCTTATTCTAGTGAATCAGTGACTAATGTAATCTTTATGACTTCAGATGCAGTACAAGGAGAAGAACAAGTGAGTATCAATGATTGTCAACTGATAGTAAAACATGAGCATGTGTGTTTCCACCAACTGACCAGAGCTTAGAGGACAAATATCAAAATGTGTGCTCAGATACAGATGTTTAAGCAGCTGTGAAAGAACATATCTGGAAGTTTTTGGCACTGAGGAAGTAATTGCCTTTGATTATGGAATTCCTCTAATAACTCAGAGCAAAAATACTCTAAGCGACAAAATGTATAAAGTAATCTTTACAACTTTTACAAGGTACAAGACTACAAAGAGATAAACAAGTGAATGTCAATGATTATCAGCCGTTCATAAAATTAATCAGCACGTGTTGTTTTAGAAAATCCAATGTGAATGTAGGAACCATGAAGGTCACTGACATGGTATAACTTGAAGATGAACTTCTACTCTTCATGTGTAACATGACACTTGGTTGACCATCCTTCCCACTGCAGTTCAATAAACCACAGCTGTCCTTTTTTGTTTCTTTCTTCTCTGACCACTTAGGTGAGAAAGCTAGTGTTCAATGCTTTTCAGAGAATGAATTAATCTCTGACCCTTCCACTCCAAGCACTCCTCCAGATGCAGTGAACAGTCTTATAAGCAATACAAGAGCATGCCGAAGAGTCTTGGTTGCTAAATACAGCAAAAGTATTCGGCCCCCTTGAATTTTTCCACATTTTGTCACATTACAGCCACAAACATGAATCAATTTTATTGGAATTCCACGTGAAAGACCAACACAAAGTGGTGACCACGTGAGAAGTGGAACGGAAATCATACATGATTCCAAACATTTTTTACAAATAACTGCAAAGTGGGGTGTGCGTAATTATTCAGCCCCCTTTGGTCTGAGTGCAGTCAGTTGCCCATAGACGTTGCCTGATGAGTGCTAATGACTAAATAGAGTGCACCTGTGTATAATCTAATGTCAGTACAAATACAGCTGCTCTGTGACGGCCTCAGAAGTTGTCTAAGAGAATATTGGGAGCAACAACACCATGAAGTCCAAAGAACACACCAGACAGGTCAGGGATAAAGTTATTGAGAAATTTAAAGCAGGCGTAAGCTACAAAAAGATTTCCCAAGCCTTGAACATCCCACGGAGCACTGTTCAAGCCATCATTCAGAAATGGAAGGAGTATGGCACAACTGTAAACCTACCAAGACAAGGCCGTCCACCTAAACTCACAGGCCGAACAAGGAGAGCGCTGATCAGAAATGCAGCCAAGAGGCCCATGGTGACTCTGGACGAGCTGCAGAGATCTACAGCTCAGGTGGGGGAATCTGTCCATAGGACAACTATTAGTCGTGCACTGCACAAAGTTGGCCTTTATGGAAGAGTGGCAAGAAGAAAGCCATTGTTAACAGCAAACCATAAGAAGTCCCGTTTGCAGTTTGCTACAAGCCATGTGGGGGACACAGCAAACATGTGGGGGACACAGCAAACATGTAGGGGACACAGCAAACATGTGGGGGACACAGCAAACATGTGGAAGAAAGTGCTCTGGTCAGATGAGACCAAAATGTAACTTTTTGGCCAAAATGCAAAACGCTATGTGTGGCGGAAAACTAACACTGCACCTCACTCTGAACACACCATCCCCACTGTCAAATATGGTGGTGGCAGCATCATGCTCTGGGGGTGCTTCTCTTCAGCAGGGACAGGAAGCTGGTCAGAGTTGATGGGAAGATGGATGGAGCCAAATACAGGGCGATCTTGGAAGAAAACCTCTTGGAGTCTGCAAAAGACTTGAGACTGGGGCGGAGGTTCACCTTCCAGCAGGACAATGACCCTAAACATAAAGCCAGGGCAACAATGGAATGGTTTAAAACAAAACATATCCATGTGTTAGAATGGCCCAGTCAAAGTCCAGATCTAAATCCAATCGAGAATCTGTGGCAAGATCTGAAAACTGCTGTTCACAAACGCTGTCCATCTAATCTGACTGAGCTGGAGCTGTTTTGCAAAGAAGAATGGGCAAAGATTTCAGTCTGTAGATGTGCAAAGCTGGTAGAGACAGACCCTAAAAGACTGGCAGCGGTAATTGCAGCAAAAGGTGGTTCTACAAAGTATTGACTCAGGGGGCTGAATAATTATGCACACCCCACTTTGCAGTTATTTATTTGTAAAAAATGTTTGGAATCATGTATGATTTTCGTTCCACTTCTCACGTGTGCACCACTTTGTGTTGGTCTTTCACGTGGAATTCCAATAAAATTCTGTCTGGACAATGTCATATCATGAGTAATAATTAAAAATAATCCATATACATAAAACAAACACATGCACACACACACAGTGACATTTTAGACCTTCAGAATACTGTATATACTTTGGGCATCTCGGTGCTGATCCAGAATCCTTACATTATTATTTATTACTAGAGCTACAATAATAAAGCAATGAGGAGGGGGAAGTAATAAATATGAAATAATGTATTTATGATGATTCCATTTGTTTCACTATCCACTCTGTGCAGGGCAAAGCTTATTACATGTTTAAACTGTAGAGATACAATAATTTTACTGCTGTAAAATCCAAATTTTGTCTTATTTAAAATATAAATCTAATATAATCTGCTTCTTAATGTATGTTCTTTAAAATACAGTGTGGCGTGGGTGTGGTCTCTGGCCAGCTGCAGAGGAGGGGTGACGCAGTGAGCTCCCGGGGCGGTGCAGGGGCGGGGTGAACAGGTGTGCTGGGATCTGACAGTGATTGTGTCTCTTTATATGTTGGCAGTGACAGTCGGAGGAGGAGGGCGGACATGACAGCAGAGAGAGAGCGGGAGTGTCTGTGTCCCTGTACAAACGCACAGTATTAAATAAAAGTTCGGCTGTCGTCAAATTCGCTCCAGCTTATATTTCTTGGGTCCAACGTTACATACAGCTTGTGTTTTTTAATATATCATAATTATAATAATGCATAATTATGTGGACATGCATATTAGATCGTTTTTTAGTGGAATATAATCCCTCCAGAAAGGCAGGAAAAGCTATGTAACTTGCTTTAAAACTAAATATGTTCCCTAAAACGGTGACAGAGCTACAGACACATGACAGCCTTACACAGGTAGCCAGCAGCTATGACCAGCACTACTTGTGCAGTTAATAAAAGGACAGGTAATGTTTGTCGCCCTGTTGCACACACAGCACGCTCATTTGTTTCAGTTCGTCAGTTGCAACAAGACAACTTACCAACGTGTACATAATAAGCTGATACTCCTGTGTGCTACACACTACAGTGTGCGCTGTACACCTACTTACTGGTTGTGTCGCATCAGTCTGTGTCTCTGAGTTAACTTGTGTTTCTCCTACAGCTCCGGACCGCTAAAAATGCGCGTGCTCTTTGTGAGCTCATTCCCGGCTCGTAACCAGCGCGTTCTGCCGTCAAGGGCGATCATTGGTTAAATGTGATCATGTGACTGATGCAAGCCAGATCATTTTATTTAGCAAAACTATGATTAATAGTTAAATATTATTGTTGAGGGGCACAGACAGGACTCCGCAAACAATTTTTAAAAGTTGCCTCAACAAAAGGTCACTCTGGGCACCCATCAGGAAAGGGGCGGGTGCTCAAGCCCCTCCAGCCCCCCCCCCTGCACGTGCCTGCTGTTACACCATCGTAGGTTATACAGGCACTGATCCAATAGGTGTTTTGGCAGCCATCTGCTGTGACTGGTTGGGGGTGACGGAAAAGAGACGAGGGCAGATGGCGACAGGATAAAAGACACACATCAGGAAGAGACAAAGTTTATTACTCCTACTGATTAAATATCACAAACAACAGCCAATACAAACTAAACAACAAGCTAACAGGGGTGCTGCAGTCTTGGAATAAAACTGCAGAGATGATCAGTCTATGAAACCAAAGGTGCGTTTTATATTGGGAGAAGTACCAAAAAATGTAAATAATGGGATATAAACTTGGCACTAGGACAAGCAAATGATTTTAAACTGGGCAGGAAAAATAAGATGCTTTTGAGTGGAGTCTCATGGGTCCCCCAAATATTTGTATCTTTACAAAAAATAATAATAACCAAAGCGCAAAAAAAGAGTAATATTTGGCATAATTAAAACTTGCCTACTAAGAATGACATAAAAATTACATAAAGTAGCACAAACACTTTAATATGCCACGGGTAAATTGAGCTGTGGCATTTTTCCTTTTTAAATCCGCCTTTTTTCTGAGCTAATTGAAAGCTGTTTAGAGATCCGTGGTTCTTTCACAGAAAATGATGCATTACTGTAAACTGAACACAATATAAAGTATTTAAAATGAGTTAAGCTTTACACATGTGCCGCAGTGACATTACTGCAGGTGTGATTCACTGACAATCACTTCCTCACTGAATGTTTCAGTGGTGCAGTTGCTCGGGCCTCTGAATCTCTGTTTTTTTGTATTTACCTGCTGCTGATGCTCCTCATGCTTACCTCTGGTCTTACCTTTGCTTCTTCCCCTCTGCTTGGATCTTCACCCATGTGCCTGTTGGACTGTCCTCTCCTCTGTAAACTCAGAGACCTCCTTGCCCTCCCCATTACACATTCTGGCTAAACTTGATAAAAAAAATACTGTAAAACCTAGGGATGGGTATTGATAAGATTTTAACGATTCCGATTCCATTTTCGATTCTGTTTAACGATTCGATTCTTTATCGATTCTCTTATCGATTCTTTTTTTTTAAAAAAAAAAGGAGAACACTAAGGTCGATTAGCTCAGAGCTTTGTTTTATATCTTCTCTTTGAACAAGATAGAAATTTAGGAGTAACATGGCCTTACAAACCCAACAGTGAGATCTTGAGAGATCCAGCCTACGGCTCTTCAATGGGGTGTCACAGGGTCCCCAGGAAAAAAAATTGTAAATGTAAAATAATAAAATAAATATTCTTGTGAGACATATCACATATTGACGGGGTCGGGTTATGTTAAAAAGTATAAATTGTTATACTTTGTTCATTGGTTCAAAGGTACCCCACACTTCTTTTTTTGTTTGCTTGTTTGTTCTGGTGTATTTCTCATTTGAACTGTTACTCTGCCAGAGTACTCATATTTACAAGATGGCATTGAACGCCCCATTGGTGTATCAGAAAAACTATTTTGTACGTATGTTCCTTGAAGGGGATTGAAGTCATTCTTTTTTCCACCGCAGCGAAGGGCTAGGAGTAGGAGAGGAGCTGCTGTATGTTTTTGTTATCGAATCGATCTGATTGTGAAATAAAGCATATGCAGTGAGAAAGCAACTCCAGGAGTCATCCCTGCCTTAAAGCTGCAACATTTTTCTGTAGCAATAACAAAGTATAACATAAATTGTTCTGTGGCAATTACACAAGAATATCCAGTAATGTCCCTGCCTACAATTAAACACATTCACTTACCAAAAATCGGGGGCATCTGCTGTGGCAAATGGGTGCAAGCCTTTGACCACAAACTTAGACACTGCTCGGTGACATTCGTCTATCCTGGCCTGAAAGGAGACGCTACCGGTAGACTGCAGCGAGAACTACCAGCGAGCGCCAGCCAGACTCTGTCTGTCTCTCTCATCATGGTCACCTACATGTACAGTAATGGCAGGTCTTGTAATAAGGCAGATTGCGCTAACATAATATGCACTGTTAGTTGATTATTTACCTGCCGCATTAACGGGAGAGGACGTGCAAACGTTAGCGCTGCTGCTGGGTTGAGAGTCACGAGTCCGGAGCGGAATTAAAAACGCGTGTCATCGCGTGTTTTGTGAGCAAATGCTTTTGCATATTCGTAGTGTTTCCTCCCTTAAATGAAATATCTACTTTGCAAGTTGCCCTGCTGTCATCGGTTCTCATAAAGTATAATCAAACTTTTGAGCGTTTGAGCCGCTTAGGCGCCGTGTTTCCTGCCAGGTAAATGACGCTCCGCAACGTGGTGACGTCATTCGGGGCGACTGGAATCGATAAGGGAATCGTTTGCAAAAATGGCAAACGATTCCAAGGAATTGAAACAGTGGGAACCGGTTCTCAACAAGAACCGGTTTTCGATACCCATCCCTAGTAAAACCAATGTGTCCTGCATTTGAGTCCAATTATCATGAACATAATTTCTCTCTTTTTAGTTAATAGATCAGATTGTGTGCTTTATAACATGTTTCCTTTATTTGCCTTTTCTTTCTGTGGTCATGTTAAAAAGCAGAGTGTAGTATATTGTTAGAGAATTGAGCCTGTCCACAGTAAAATAGTCACTTCTTTAAACTTAGTCCAAAATGGTGAGAAGAACCTTAACCTCACCTCAGAGTCTGACCTTAAACAACATTCAGTGTTCTGTTCTTCTTTCTGCTTTGTCCTCTCTTGTTTTCATCCATGTTTCTAGAGTTACATTTATTTATACTTTGTGTCGGCTCAGTGATTTATTTTTCTGTCTGCAGGTAGAAAAATCATTGACGTTTGCAGATGACACAGATGCTGTTATGTTTTCAGTGACTGAATGGAGATCATTGCAGTTTTCTTTGTTCTTTTTCCACAGATCAGACCACGAGCAGACTGCACTCCAACAACCCCGTCCACACTACATTTGACTGGTACTCACACTGCCCTTGAACATAAACTAAACAACATGTTGATTCCACCATGTTAGAAGATTTATAGAACTATCATATCATCCCCTTTATGCCTCCGTACTTAAGTAAGTACTTAAGTAAGTAAGTACTCATTCACCCCTCTTTCTGTCATGGTATAAAAAGCTCAGGTTTGCACAGACACACATACTACGTCTGAAAAGAAGATCCAAGGTAAAGTGTTGGGTCGGGTAGTGAGACTATGCTTAATGGTAATTTGTGACATGACAATATTGCTGTAATTTCCAGAGAAATTGATGGCGGAAGGAAGAAGATCTTGCACAGTTCATTTTGCACTTGCATTAGAGCATGAAGCAAAGGTGGAGAGTCAGAAGACTGAAACTGACCAGTTGAAACAACAGCAGTTTTTTTTAATCATACGCACTGGACTCTAAACTAAAAAGTGATTATTAAATGTGAAAAAATGTAAAATTGCTGTACTGCATGGTAATTGGTTTGTTTCAGTGTCATGGAGCTGCAGATGTTTTAGAACATAAATCCTGAAAAATGCAACCAAAACCACCCCAAAAAAATTATATATATATATATATATATATATATATATATATATATAATTTTTTAGGGGTGCAACGATACACAAAATTCACGGTTCGGTTCGGTTCGATACTTTGGTGTCACGGTTCGATATTTTTTCGATACAAAAAAATGTTCATGCATTTTTAATTTGTCATTTATTAAAATTATAAATATATATTTTAACTCAAAAGTACAGTTTTTAAATTTAACCCTAACCCTTGTGCGTGTTTTTTATTTTGACAGCGAATGCGCACCTGCGGACCACTTATGTGCAGCCCTGGTTATTTAGCTCGTCATATTGCAGCCACAGAAATTCTTTTGTCCATGAAACCATAAAGCTGCACTTTCTTTTTGCCTTATAGTCTGATTTGTCATAACTTCTCCGTTTTGTGGTAAGCTTTTCTTTGGCTGTCACTTCTTCACCCTGACCTGTCTTATTTGGCTCAGCAGAACTGAAATATAAATCCTGCTGCTTTTACACACGCACTCACATAAGCTCAGCGATTCTCTGCACGATCAACCTCTCACATGTTTAAGCTTGCTGCAGGAGATTTCACTTGTCATGTTTGCATAGTAAGCTAACGATTAATAAGACGATGTCAGAGGAATTGGTGCACAAATTATCATCACTCACAGATCAGTGCTGTCGCTCTCTATACACAGTTCGCACGATTGCAAAGTGAAAGCAAAAAAGCAAGCGCAAATTCAAACGCGATTTCAATATGTCACATATTGACAGTGGCTCACCGATGCCAATGACATAATTACCCAGCTACATTTCTGAAAGAATGCAAAAGCATTGACATATATTTTTTCTACAATAGCCCGACGGGCAGGGAAGAGATAGATTTTGGTAGCCCGACTGAAAAAATCGCTAGCTCCGGGACGTCGGGCTAGCGATATTGCAAGCCCTGTATCTGATTGAGGAATCACTCATCTTTGGAAAAGAGAGTTTATTACAGAGAAATGGCTCTTTCCAAAATAAAAGCTATACTATCCGCTTCTTCTGGGCTATATTCTCAGCAGCATAAGGAGAATCATGTGCTAACAGCTGTCTAAATGACTCGGCTAAAGTTAGTAGCATGCTTGCTTTTTTTTGTCTGCTTCCACTTGTCTTTGCACTAGGATGATGTCGGCGTAAATGTGCAGTCATATTCGTTGTGTTCCCACTAGTGCTTTCAGGTTAATCTCGTTGAAATGACCTTAACGCCACAACACGGCAAATCTCCGTTAACGAGCTACCGCCGATCGCCCCGTGCATGGGGCTAGACGGCCAACACGTTAACGAGCTAACTGCGCTAACACACTAGTTCCCACCCATGTAATTGAGCATTGCATGGCACATCCAACATACTGTTTTACTTTAGTCCATGACTCGCTTACCTTCAGGGTCATACGTCACATTAAAACCAAAATAATTCCAAACGCCAGATCTGAATGAGGTTCAATTTGCCTGTTGAAAGTAGAGCTTAACTTCTGTCTTGCTAGCTTGCCCTGCGCTCTTCCTTCTGACGATGCTGTCTGTGTTGAGCGCTCAGTGGATCTGCGCTCGACAGTGCAGCCTAGGCGGAGTAGTCGAACACAGATTCACTGAGCGCTCAACACAGACAGCATCGTCAGAAGGAAAATTGATAAAATAAATTACAAATGTTGTATTGTTCGATACATATGCGTACCGAATCGAACGGTTCAATATCGATACGAATATCGTTGCACCCCTAATATATATATATATATTAGGGGTGCAACGATACACAAAATTCACGGTTCGGTTCGATACTTTGGTGTCACGGTTCGATATTTTTTCGATACAAAAAAATGTTCATGCCTTTTTAATTTGTCATTTATTAAAATTATAAATATATATTTTAACTCAAACGTGCAGTTTTTAGATTTAATGTTGCTGAAACAACAAAGCGATAAAATAAATCTATCTGATCAAGAAATCACTCATCTTTGGAAAAGAGAGTTTATTACAGAGAAATGGCTCTTTCCAAAATAAAAGCTATACTATACGCTTCTTCTGGGCTATATTCTCAGCAGCATATTAAACATATCAGGTCCCCATAAGGAGAATCATGTGCTAACGGCTGTCTAAATGACTCGGGTAAAGTTTGTAGTATGCGTGCTTGTTGTTTTTGTCTGCTTCCACTTGTCTTTGCACTAGGATGATGTCGGCGTCAATGTGCAGTCATATTCGTTGTGTTCTCACTAGTGCTGTCAGCGTTAATCTCGTTGAAATGACGTTAACGCCACAACACGGCAAATCTCCGTTAACGAGCTACAGCGGATCGCCCCGTGCGTGGGGCTGGACGGCGTCAACACGTTAACAAGCAAACTGCGCTTCACCTCTTCAGTTCTGAAAGCTGATGGAGAGTCTCGGGTGTTTAACTCCCAGTGAGGTTGTGATGCTGGCGGAGGTCCTGAGAGTGGATGACCCACCCTGCTGTCAACTGAGTTACTGAGGTCACATGGGTCAATGTGTGAGGGGGGGGGGGGGGGGGGGGGGTGAATGGCCCGGAAGTGATCCCAGGACTATGTTATAGGTAGCCAACACTTTTTCCATGTTTGAACTTAATGTGACCACTAGAGGGAGGTATGTGCCTGTTAGTGCCATAAGCCAGCTGTGCAGCAGGCAGGTTGTTTGGCTTCATTTTTGCACAATGGGAGGAGGCGCTGTCGCGTCGTCCATGTTTTCTACAGTCATTGATTTGGACACAGCCAATGTGTTTAGTTTTACTCTTCCCCATGTGATGTCATTATGTCCATTTGTGTCAGCTTTTTTCCCAGGTGCCTCCACTTCCCCATCACCTCATATGTGTATGTAAGTCTTCTGTCTCCCTTTGTTCATTGTTGCTTCGTCTGTGTTCCCACCCCCATGTCCTCATAGTCACAGAGTGATAGTGTGTGTCATAGTGCCCTCATATTATCACAGTATGTCATAGTTGTTCATAGGTTTCTTAGTTCTCCTGTCACCAGCCAAATAAAGGCTCGCTTTTGGTTTCAAGTTCCATCTCTCTGCCTATGTCTGTTCGTGGGTCGTCTACATACACTCCACAACCGAGACAGGAGAGGAACCTGATAACAGCTGAACGTTCTTTTGTTCACACGGAAAATAGGTGTGAAAGGCAAAATTATAAATTGTTTCTAAAAAAAATTAAATAAAGCTGTTTTATTAAATGAATATATACATAATGCAAATGTGCTCATAAATGAGTTGACTCTGTGTTTTCAGAGTTAACAGATTCATTCAGCGATATTGTCTGGATCTGAAATATTGCAGGTACACGCAGAGTGCAGAGGATTTTTACACATACACTGATAATTGTTTTCTATAAGACTCTGGGTCAGGAAGTCCAAACATGACGTCCTGAACTGGGCCTTAGAATAAGCTGAAGGATAACATTAGATAATCAAGGCAGGATGTGTTTTTGTGTCCATGTGTTTCTGATTCCAGGAGGAGCAGATACCAGGGGAGGTCGGATGTGGACGGGGAGGATTCGCAGCAGACTGCCACGTTGGATTTGGGAGAAGATAATAATATTTTGTCATTGTCAAAGTATAAAAGCTGTACAGCCCATTTCAGGGTTAGGGTTGGGGTCAAAGTGAAACTAGAAATATTTAGAATCACAATGAGTTCAAAGCGTGAGGAGGTCTGATGTTCCAACAGTGTTCAGGATGAGAATTATTACCTGCAATGCTCCAGTTTGACCTCATGGTGGCAGTGCCGTCTCACTGTTATAATGGCTACACTCAGACTACAGGAGAGAACAAGAGGCTGTACTAAAACTCTGATGTTTTATCGTGTGTTTATGACATCATGCTGACGTCAGCCTGATAATACCTGTTGATTCAACTAAACAGCCAAGGTTTCCAAGGTTCTTAAATGAACCACAAACTACAGGGTAAGAGTGAGCTGCTGAAAGTCAGATCTGTTCTTCAAAGCAGACTTTCAGCTTTATTACAAACTAAGAGTCGGATCAGCACAAATACTGACACAGAGATGGCTGCTGGCACTGCGCTGCTCTGCTGCACTTTGCTGTTTGTCCTTGTCTTCGTCTCTGCAGGTGAGATTGAACTAAACTGAGGTTCTCTCTGAGATAACAAGAAGTACAGGAGGATTATTTTCATCTGGATTCAGTTTGTCTGTGTGTGAAGGAGACACCAGGCTGGGTGGACACTTAACATCTGTAATCCAGCTGTGACAGAGACAAAGAAGTGTAATGTGTGTGTCAGTGTGATGTGTTGTAGTGTCAGGAGTCAGGATGCAGCTACAAAGCTTCTTGTTCAGTGTATACAAACAGCTGTAGCTCCATAAAGGCAGCATGCAGAGACTCACAGTGTCTTATAATGAGAGGCTGCTTTCTCTCACACATTATGTTCACTTATTATCAGCACATGTTGTTGTTCTGTGGAAGCTAACATCTTGTAGTTTCTGACACTTTGCATGTTTAGCATGAGGCTAAAATTCCCCCTCAGTGGGTCACTGGTGACCTGCTGGATGTTCAGAGGTTCATTAAATCCAACATGACTAAAAACTCAAATGTCAAAGTGTTGTTTCCTCTTTCAGAGCAGAAAACCATCACAGCTGAGTCTGGACAGGACGTCACTCTGACATGTCGAGCTCCAAACAACAACATTAGAGTAATAAAGTGGGAGAGATTTGACCTGGGAGATGATTATGTGCTTTTGTACCAGGATGGTCTCCCTGATTCAACACACCAGCATCCATCTTTTAAGAACCGGGTGGATCTGCAGGACAGACAGATGAAGGATGGAGACGTGTCTTTGATTCTGAAGGATGTGACAGTTCATGACGCTGGAGCATACGAGTGTCGTTTCTTCATGGAAGAAACTCGCTCATGGAAGTCCATCAGCAGCCTCAACCTGATTGTTACAGGTGAGTGAGTAGAGTTGAGTGTGTGTGTGATCAGAGGTGAAGCTGCTTCCTGGTTGTTGATGTGTGTTTGTTGTATGGATGAGCTGGTGGATGTCAGAGGTAGACAGATGTTTCTCCAGCTGTTGTCTTTGTGGCTGGTAGTCTAGAGTTGTAGAGCAGCATTGTTTGGTTAGAGCAGAAACAAAGACATTTATGAATCCGTCTCTTCTTCTCTTGCTCTCTAACTCGTCTGTAAACATGTGTGGGGAAGCTCAATGTTAAAGCCTACAGCTGGAGGGGGAGGGGAGGGGTGAAGCTGGTGGTGAGTCTGTGAAAGTGAATCACAGTCAACTACAGCCCCTTAAATTGCCTTATTACACAATGCTGAGAAAGCATTCGAACGGGTGGAGTGGGATTATCTGTTTTATACTCTAAATAAATTTGGATTTGGCCCTAATTTCATTTCATGGATTCAGTTACTTGACTCCTCACCTATGGCACGTGTTAGAACAAATTTGTTATTCTCTTCTTATTTCCCACTTGTCCGTGGTACGAGACAAGGATGTCCCTTATCCCCTCTCCTTTTGCGTTATCAATTGAACCATTGGCGATTAAAGCCAAGCTGACAGCTGACAGTTGCATTAAGGGCATCTTCAGAGCTGACCAGGAGCACAAAATATCCGTATATGCTGACGATCTCCTGCTGTATATGTCAGAGCCTTTATAACACTGAATAAGCATATCCCTGCATTTATTTGGAACGGCAAAAGTCCATGAATTCGTAAAGATTTCATGCAGAGGACTAGGCCAATGGGTGGATTAGCCTTGCCAATTTTTCAGTCTTATTATTGGGCAGCAAATATTCGAAATATGCTGGATCAGTAATTTTACCACAGAGACTCCAGCTTGGCTCCAAATTGACTCATCCAATTGTGGCAAAATGTGCCTATCAGCTTTGTTGAGTTCAGCTCTCCCATTAGAACTGTACACCTATAAATGTAACCCTTTGTTGTATGACTCGCTCAGAATCTGGGTGCAATGTAAGGTTTGGGTTACACTATCAGCTCAAATCATATGTTCCCACCCTCAATGATGGATTCTGCCTTTAAAATATGGGAAGGTAATGGACTTAGAAATGTCAAAGACCTTTTTGCAGATGGAATTTTTCTCATTCACGCAGCTCCTGAAGCAGTTTAATGTTCCTCGCAAACATTTTTTCCGCTATTTACAAGTTCACCACTTTGTAAAGAGTCGATTTCCTTCATTTCCAGAAGTACCTGAGGAAACTTCTTTGGATAAAATTATTAATATAAACACTCATAAGAGAGGGGCGATTAAAGAAATGTATGCTATATTATTAGATCTTCAATCTCCTTCTCTCTCCATCCTTAAAGCTCAGTGGGAGAAAGACCTTGGGATGACTTTAACAGATGAGCTCTATGTTTTCTCCATAGGGTACACTCTTCTTCTATATGTGCCAGACATGGGCTGACCCCCTGTGTAACAGATGTAAAGCAGAAACAGGTTCACTCCTTCATAGTTTTTGGCCCCAATCTTCATAACTATTGGGTGTCTACCCATACGGAAAAGATGCATATAAATCTTATAAAGTTTGTATCGGTCTTGTGTGAAGCTTTTATGAAAAGCATACAAGAGTGAAAACAGATTAAGATCCCTTGAAAATCATATAAATGAAACTTGTATGTTTTGGATATTTACTAAAACAATATAAGAAAGTAATGAGAAAGTGGCCACTTTCATGAGTAAATCATATAAGCCTTATATGATTGACTGTATGAAGTAGGCCACATCTTATGCAAGTCTTATAAGTTTTTTCTATTTCTTTTCCATATGGGTATATTTAACACCTTTTCAGAGATATATAACGTTAATTATGATCCCTCTGCTCTAATCTTTGGGGTGATACCTCAAAACATCACTTTGCCAAAATACTATTCAAATTCTTTGCTTCACTCATTGCAAGGCGCCTTATACTTTTAAGATGGAAGCAGGAAGCTCCTCCCACACATGAACAGAGGCTTGCAGAGCTCATGAAGTTTTTGCATTTAGAAAAGATGAGATATACACTGGTAGGTTCAACCACCAAATTTCTTGAGGCATGGCAGCCTTTTCTAATGTACATGGAAACATTTAAAATGACCACATTGTCATGACCAGATACCATCCATCCATTTTATTTTTGTTGTTGTTGTTTGTTTGTTTTTTGTTTTGTAGGGGTTTCTTTAGTTTGTTTGTTTGTTTTCTTTCTGTTATCTTTTGGGGTATTGTAAAAACTGAACAGCAAACTACTGTATGTTCAAAGTTTTGCTATTAACATGCTGCTGTAACTGAAAATAAAATGAAAAAATAAATAAAACTCAAATGTCAAAGGAAATAAACAAAATATTTAAAGTCAACCATTCTGATCATAATTGCACTTTGACCTTTAACCTCTCTGCTCTGTGTTGTTTCATCTTTCAGATCAGAAAACCATCACAGCTGAGTCTGGACAGGACGTCACTCTGACATGTCGAGCTCCAAACAACAACATCTTTGCTCTAGAGTGGGAGAGAGCTGACCTGAAGTCAGGAAAGGCGACCAGCATCCATCTTTTAAGAACCGGGTGGATCTGCAGGACAAAGAGATGAAGGATGGAGACGTGTCTTTGATTCTGAAGGATGTGACGATTAATGATGCTGGAACATATGAGTGTCGTTTCCTCATGGTAGAAGCACGCTCATTCAAACACAGCTTCATCAAACTGGTTGTTGTTTGTCCAGGTGAGTGAGTAGAGTTGAGTGTGTGTGATCAGAGGTGAAGCTGCTTCCTGGTTGTTGATGTTTGTTTGTTGTATGGATGAGCTGGTGGATGTCAGAGGTAGACAGATGTTTCTCCAGCTGTTGTCTTTGTGGCTGGTAGTCTAGAGTTGTAGAGCAGCATTGTTTGGTTAGAGCAGAAACAAAGACATTTATGTCTCTTCTTCTCTTGCTCTCTAACTCGTCTGTAAACATGTGTGGGGAAACTCAATGTTAAAGCCTACATCTGGAGGGGGAGGGGAGGGGTGAAGCTGGTGCTTGTGAGTCTGTGAAAGTGAATCCTGCCGGTGCCATAGCTGCTGAAAACGTACTTAGTGCAGACACAAAACGTCCATCAGCTTCAAAGTGTGTCAGAAAAATGTCCACATGGTGACTGATGGATGAGAGAGGTCCCGTTGTTGTTGTTGTGCACAAATCATTGAACAACACAAACACTTAGAGCTGCTTTCAGTGCTGCCTGTTTTGTTACTGCACACATTTCTGATGGTCCTACAGTCCAACGTAGCAAACGTCTCCCTGAAGCCTCTTCTTAGAGACCAAAGGTTGGATCAGAGCGAGCAGCTGAAAGGACACATCTATGAATGCAGTCAGAGACTTTCTCACAACCTCACACTTCATCTGGTCACATTTACACTCAGGTTCTCTGTTAGTCACTGAGATTACAGACTCGCACATTTAAAATAATCTGAATGTTGGATCAGATGAAGTTAATATTTTTTATTTCTTGAACATATGTTTAATTAGCATGTTGCTAAAGCTTTAAGTAATGCACTGGTGACCTGGTGTATGTTAACAGGTCAATTAATCAAATCCAGAATAACTCAAATGTAAGCTAAACAGCATAAATATTAAACATAAACAACATCATATTTCCCCCATGGCACAGTCCACTCAGCACTTCCTGGAGTTTCTCATTTGATCGTTCATTGACACTCATGACTTACAGAGACTCTGATCATCAAACACAGGAATAAAACAAGCAGTGAGCACAACAAAGGATTATTAAAGAAGGAATATTAACTCTATTCTAACTCTAGTAACTCTACACCAGGAAACCACCAAATCTTCTGCAAACGTGATTTTAACCAGTCAAAATGTTTTTGGATATTTATTCAGTGTAGAAACCTAAAAAGTCAGTTTTTTTTAGATGTTTGGTTGTTTTGAACAATTATATCAAACTGTAAGTATGATGTTTGGTATATAGTATTATATATTGCATGGTATTGATATATTGCACTGTTTGAAGTGCTTCGTATATAAAAGTAGTAAACTGTGTACACAGTGTTTGGTGTGACAGAGCTGTTGTCACTGAATCACAGGTTCAGATGTTTCAGCCTCATAATAAACAAACACGTTTTCAGAGACTCGAGGATTTGACCTTCCAAAAGTCTCAGACATGTTTTAATGAGCTCTCACAGTCTGCAGCCAAACAGGTCAAATTATAAAGAACAGCTGGATCAACCCAACATGACCTCTGACCCCGAAGCAGCTGTTAGACCTGTGTATTTGAAAACAAATATGATTTTTTTATGGTGAAAGCAAGATTCCAGACTGCAGTTTTGGTCAGATCATGTTTTTAAATAAAAAGCAGAAAAATCAACATTAACATTTTCTCACTTTATAAATGTTATGAATGATTTTTTCATCTAATCTCCTGAACTAGAAGAGGACACCTCACAGCTGTTTCTCACCTGCAGGTCAGCCAGGAGGAGACAGAGATGAACTGTGAGTCGGACGATCTGAGGACAGACAGAAACTCTCCTGAACATCCAGCAGTCGACTCTGATGATCATCATGTTCAGACTCGGACCAACAGTGTGTGTCTGTGCTGTCAGTGACTCTGAACTACAGTTTATTCATCTTGTTCATGAGATTTACTGACACAAAGTCAAACTGTGTTACAAACACACATGAATTTCTGATCTCAGAGTCAGTGAGTGTTGGAGCTTCAGGTTAGACAAATTAACTATTTTATGTTGGTGTGATTGTTTATTAGCTTCATGTGACTTTTTCTTCTTTAAGTACAGTCCACTGGAAAACACTTTGTATAAAAATCATCTCTTTGGCTGACATTGTTTTTAGTTTGTAAACCAATCTTACCCAATTTAACAGATTGTACAAACTGTTAACGTCTCTCTCTGATCCTGCACTGAGAAGTTTGACAACCTCTTCAACTTTTCTTTAACATGACACACTGTTCAGCTCAGATTTAAACTGCTTTGACCTTTGACACCAGCAAAACATCCTGAACAACTTTGCTGGGTTGAGACCTGATTACTTTTCATAAACAGACCCATGAGACTCAAAAATATGAAACATATTTTCACATTTATACTGTTGTATAGATGATGCAAACCTTTGTACACTGATGCTCTTTTGGGTGAAGTTTGACTCATTTGTTTAGATGGATTTTCAGATCCACCAGTTTGGCTCAAGTTAGAAACATTGTGATTTTAGGGAAAATTGCCACTCATAATGTATAAATATACACATCATGTTTGTGTGGATTTGTAATGAGACAGCAGTGTCGGAGGTCACAGTCATCCTGTTGCCCACAGAAACAGACTCCTCCTGTGAATTAGTAAAGTAACACATGGAGCGCATGAGGAACAAAGGTCATACATGTATCTCCTGAAGTGGATTCTGGGTCTCTGACTTCCTCCCACAGTCCAAAGACATCAACGGGTGTTTTTTATTTATCCGTGTATGCTGTGTGTGAATGTGTGGTTCCTACAGAACTTAATGGTCAGTAACACTAACATATAAACATGAGTGCATCACATCAGCACATGAAAGAACAACAGTGTGGCATTAATATTACAGCAGTGAGGACAGTGTGATGAACTGATGCTCTGATCTCTGGTCTGACCAAAGCTTTAACTCCAAACATCTCTCCACTGTTAGAGCTTCTGCACTGTTTCAGGTTCAAATCATGGTTCATATTTTCATGGCCTGATGGTGTGACGCCTCCACCTACATCACTGAACTGCTCCACTTCTGTACTCTTCTCTCTGTGGCCTTCTTGAAACGTCCTCTTGGTGTTTGTGGGGTTTTTCTCAGTTCATGTGTGCCTTATAAGAGTTTGTTTTTTAAAGACAATGACAATCAGTGAATTCCTTCTGTGATTGAATGAAATATGAGCACTATGTAAGTGTGTAAGTGTTAATAAAGATTTACATGTACCTGTTGAATTCTCTTTTCATTGTTTTTGTCCCTCCAATAACAGACAAACCTCTGTTTCTGAAGTGCCTTAGAGCAACGTCTTCCTCTGTAACTGAATGCTGTGGGTAAACATGTCTTTACTTCTGTGCCTGAAAACAACATCTCCCTGTAGAAAGTGAAGGCTGAGCTCACTCAGATCACTCAGTCAGATCAACTGAGCTTAGAAATAAACTGATTTGTTGATTTTACAATGCTGTGATTGCAGCTATTCCACAACTCTCTCTGTTAATGGTACACATGGCCACTGATTAAATGGTCATTGATCAATGATCATTATTCTTTCGGATAGCGATTGAGATTGTGGATAGAAGTGGCAGAAATGGGCTTCCTCCAAAGAGTGGTTGGCCTCTGCCTTACAGATAGGGTGAGCAGTTTGGCTATTGGAGGGGCTCAGGGTAGAGCTGCTGCTCCTTCACATCGAAAGAAACCAGTTGAGGTGGTTTGGGCATCTGACGAGGATGCCTCCTGGGTGAATTGTTCCATGCATGTCCCACAAGAAGGAATCGAATGGAACTGAAGAAATCACTTGGAAGAGTGACAAAGCATTTCTCCAATTGAATGCGTCCAGATAAACAGAATCAACCTTTTGTGACACTTTTATAATGTTCAACATGATTACTAACAGATAACACACCCAGTGCACTAAACTCACTGTGTGCAGGACTTTGTTTGGTGTTTACATAAACGGTAAATGGTCTGAATTTCTATAGCGCTTTACTAGTCCCTATGGACCCCAAAGCGCTTTACACTATATTCAGTCATCCACCCATTCACACACTGGTGATGGCAAGGCAGACATACATTGTAGCCACAGCGGCCCTGGGGCGCACTGACAGAGGCAAAATGAAAACAAACTACAAACTGCTGAGCTGTTGAACAGCTGATCCAGCCTTTAGTCTGAGCTGCAGTCAGTCACACAAACAGACTGAACAGGGTGTGTTCTGTGCAGCACCTGCATGTAAAACAGAAGCAAAGCTGTTCCTGTGAAATGAAAGTGAAAGCCTCTCTGAGCGTCTCCCTGTAGAAAATGGAGGCTGAGCTCAGTCAGATCACTCAGCCTGCAGACAAATGGAGGCGTGTTTGAGACGTGCAGATAAACACTCAGCTTTGTGTCGTCCTCTAAGGGCTCAGGGCCGTCCTGTTGTCATATTATCACATGCATGACAACATGCGTCTCAGTCCTCAGAGTCCTCTGCACAGTGCTCAGGGATTTTCCTCATCTTTCATATTATGTGCCTGTTTGAATTCAAGCATCATCGTCTACAACTGGACACCCAGCTCTATCTGTCCATGAAGCCAGATAACACACACCATTTAGTTAAACTGCAGGAATGTCTTAAAGACATAAAGACCTGGATGATAACTTTCTGCTTCTTAATTCAGATCAAACTGAGGTTATTGTAATCGGCCCTGAAAATCTTAGAAATATGGTATCTAACCAGATTCTTACTCTGGATGGCATTACCTTGGCCTCCAGTAACTCTGTGAGGAACCTTGGAGTCATTTTTGACCAGGACATGTCCTTCAACGCACATATTAAACAAATATGTGAGACTGCTTTCTTCCATTTGCGCAACATCTCTAAAGTTAGAAATATCCTGTCTCAGAGTGACGCTGAAAAACTAGTTCATGCATTTATTACTTCCAGGCTGGACGACTGTAATTCATTATTATCAGGATGTCCAAAAAACTCACTGAAAAGCCTTCAGCTAATCCAAAATGCTGCAGCAAGAGTCCTGACAGGGACTAGAAAGAGAGAGCATATTTCTCCTGTTTTGGCTTCCCTTCATTGGCTTCCTGTTAAGTCCAGAATTGAATTCAAAATCCTGCTCCTCACATACAAGGTCTTAAATAATCAGGCCCCATCTTATCTTAATGACCTTGTAGTACCATATCACCCTATTAGAGCACTTCGCTCTCGCTCTGCAGGCCTACTTGTTGTTCCTAGAGTATTTAAAAGTAGAATGGGAGGCAGAGCCTTCAGTGTTCAGGCCCCTCTTCTGTGGAACCAGCTTCCAGTTTGGATTCAGGAGACAGACACTATCTCTACTTTCAAGATTAAGCTTCAAACTTTCCTTTTTGCTAAAGCATATAGTTAGACCCTGAATCCTCCCTTAGTTATGCTGCAATAGACGTAGGCTGCCGGGGGATTCCCATGAAGCATTGGCCTAAAGGACACTATATTATCAGTCACTAACCCAGATGCAGAGAAGAATGCTGAATGCTACGCTGAACTGATACAGTTTCTCGATGATAAAAGTCTGCCACTGGTAATGAGAGATGCGGCTGACGACGGAAGAAAAGCTTTAAAAATACTATGTGACCACTACGATAGTAAAGGCAAGCCCAGAATCATCGCACTGTACACAGAGCTGACGTCTTTACAGAAGAAACCAGATGAGACAGTGACAGATTATATTATCCGAGCTGAAAAAGCAGTGACCTCTCTAAGAAATGCAAAAGAAGTCATCAGTGACTTCAAGCTCAACAGTCCAGTACGATTACAGCATACAATATTATTGTCACTGCTACATTTCTGTGATGAACCAGAAATTATTTCCACTACTAATTAATCACCGCTGAGCTCAAAGGTTATATTAATAAACGGTTAACGAATGTGTATCTATGACGACGATTTGTGAGACTGGTAAACTTACCTTTGTTCGTACGATGGTCTTTCGTTCTACACGGTGCGTTTCAAGGTCCTGCACCCATCCGTCGGTAAACTGTACCTGGGCTTGTTGCAGTGACCTGAAGTTACTAAACTTCATGAGTGTGTGCACTCACTCCAAGAACCGTATGATTATAAATATGAGCGTGGTGAAAGTTGGGCAGCACGCTGACGTCTTTGGTCCCTCTGTGTGCTCGTAAGGGTCTGACCCTTTCACTCCTTTGATTTTTTCCTCGTATCTTTTCTTTGTCTTTTCGTCGAGACTTTTTTGTGCGGCAAAGAAAAAACAAGAAGGTATTGGAACCGGAGAATGAACGTTTTGCGGTGCTGCAAATGCTTGCATTTGATGCGGTACTTGGATTGTTTTGCCACGAGTTGCCGGCATGCAATGCGCGAAAATCACGTGATTGCTAAACAAGGGGCGGGTGCATCCGGCCTCCTCGGCTGTAATTGGTCCAGCCCAGAGTCGATCATGACCAATTGACCAATCCAACACCTTTCATTATATATACCCTTCCTAAAAAAAAACCAAAAAAAAAAAAAAGTCCATCGGCCCATAAAAACAAAAAATCGCCAGCGGCCCACCCCCGATGGCCAGTCCAGCTATGGATCAGGGGTGTCAAACTCAAATACACAGTGGGCCAAAATTCAAAACTGGAACAAAGTCGCAGGCTAACGTTAATATTTATTGAAATATATTTATTCCTCCAGATATAAGAATGAATCTTTTCTCAAACACAAACTGAATATGGAACAAGTTCTGCTCCAATTATTTGGGTAAAGATAATAAACACTTTGATGGCCTATAAGTGAAAGTGAAAACGTGATAAACCAATAATATAATTAATAAATAATAAATAATTATATTTTTTGATAAGTGAAGTTCACTGAACTGAAAGGAAATTTTGGTTTGATGATGGTTGACATGTTTTCCAAATAGAAGTTTTTCCTCTAGTGAGGAGATGCAGGTGCAGCAGAGCATTGCTGGAAGAAATGATCCCAAGGGTGGAATCTCCTGAGAAATCTTCAGAGACACAGCGAGAAGTAGGGACCATAGCTGACAGCCCAGGCAGGGGTTGAGGTCAAAGGTCATGCTGTTTGGGGACCTACTGGTCATCATGAGAAGATTCTGGAACCACAGCAATGACCATAAAGCTGCACTGGATGGAGAGCTTTGCCACGGGGCTTTCCAGAGGTAATCACGAGGAGATTGTGGACAACAGATGGAGATCTGAAGGATGAGGGGAGCGTTCCAAGCTCCAATCGACAGTGCAGAGAGGAAGTTCAAGGATGGCATCATGATTCTGTGAACAGAAAGCAGAAGCTATGGTGGTGACGGGGAATGACTGACAGCAGTTTCCTATGAACATCACCTAATGCTGTGTCACTGTGCTATGCATGCTTTGACACTCTGAAGAGGGTCTTCCTTTGTGTCATTGTTGTTGTCATTTGCATCATGAACAAGACTGCTGAAGTGACTCAACAGGTGGGGTTACAACAGCAGTAAAATCATTGAATCCAATACCCTTTCCAAAAAAGGTTTTCTGCAGAGACGAAAGGACAATAGAGGAGTCATAAGTATCCCCCCACAGGAAGAATGCATGAAATGAGGTGATGAGGGTTGATAGAGGCCATAAAACAGGAGTGCTGACAAAGGCCTGCAGCCTTGAAGATAACTGAAAGCCACATTGACAAACAGCAAAACTAACTGGTGTGTTTGTTATACCCATGTCTGCATACATTTGGACTCTGGTCATATGGACAGTGATAGAAACAACTGGAAGAGACATTTATGAAGCTCTGAGGAACTCAAACCACTCTGCATGTGTGATTTACACACCTGGAGGAGATGCACCACAAAGCTGGAATGATTTTGCAAATGTTAATTTCTATGTTTGACTGTTAACATTCATTTGCTTACTTGGAGGGTGTCAATGGAAAATTGTATTTAGTAGTCAGTATAATCTTTTAGTGATATAAGTTTGCATATGGTAGAATGCTGCATGTAATCATTTGTGTGTAGAAGTATATAGTTGGTGGCATATTGAAAGAATGTCTCATCCTAGGAGGTCTGTAACATTCTAGGGTGTTCACCCCACATCCTAGGAGCATGAGAGAGGTCGTACCTTGTCTTATTGTTTTATGGTAGGATTAACGTAGCTATGTCTGTTTTAGTCTAAGTGCCTTTTGGTTTGATGAACTGCTGGACTTTGAGACCAGCAGGTTTAGGGAAGATCTTATGGGGCCACACTCTGACACCCCCCCCCCCCCCCCCCCGCACACACACACACACACACACACACACCCACCCACCCACCCAATGAAGTATAAAATAAAGACCGGGGCAGTTTCTCAGGCGCGAGTCTCTCAGTCCGGAGACTGCCCTTGCTTGCAAGAAATTCTGTGTGTTTCTCTTCTCTGAGTCTTTGCTGAAGAAGTATTTTAGAATATATTCCTTAACAGAGAGAACGATGCTCGTCACAGTTCTCTCCCTCATGCACGAGCAACACAAAGAGCTCTGGTGACTTGCGTCTTGTCTTTGCCATTGTAGTAGAATTGTCTTGGCGTTCCAGCAATAGGTCTGTGCTAGATGAACGTATCAGCAACCTTCAAACACGTGTGGAGAATTCATTATTTCTTTGACAGATTCTTTAGTAAATAACAGAAAAAAGAAAGTAAGAGAAAAATCACCTGCACAAGTGCCGAGGTAGGTCTCCCTGCAGGATTGTTTTTCCCTTCATCAGGAGCAGCGCTGGGCTGTTTAAATCACGGACAAACAGTATCCTACAGTTGTTTATGTTTTTAAACCCACTTTGCACAGAGAGGCATTTTTTGGAAAATGCATTGATAGTAATATTGAATATTATTACACATCAAAAAAAATAACTACAGTAAAATAATCACATCGTGACGCCTCTGCCTTTCTAAATGGAGGGACAGTAACTGTGTGTGTATGTAAGCGTGTAAAACCTGAAGATGGTAAGATTAACAGTATTTTGTCTCTATCTGCCATTCTGCTATTCATCTCAACAATAACGTGGCGCACAGCGTGGCGTGAAAATAGCCACATGCAATGGAGCAAAATATGGGTGTGTGTGGTTGGAGGATGTGTTCATGCGCACAAGGGGGGGGGGGGGTGGAAATTTTTCTTGTAAAAGAAAGGGGGGCCCAACAAAAAAAGTTTGGGAACCACTGGTTTAAACGATGTTAGCACAGAAATATTAGCTTCTGTCATGACTGATGAAGTTACTGGTTAATAAAGTTTCCAGTAAAGTGTTTAATCTCAGCCACAGATTGACGGTAAATATCCCGTTTTTCTTTAGTGCATCTATAATAAATATGTGCAAGTTTCAGTGCTTCGTTTGAACTGTATGATACTTATACTGACCCAGGGTCAGTGTAAAATACAATCCTAGCTGTGTGAACAAAGCCTGGCTCCTTTAATCCTGCATGACAAACCTCAGGATGCAGGTTATTATTACTCTTTCCTGCTGGCACACCTGTCACACCTGAGAGTCAGCTAGAAACGTACAGTGACGTGGACATCATGCAAAGACTGCCAGACTCTGTAATATTGCAAATGATCAGTGACTCAGGTTAACAAAAAAGAAAGTAAGAGGAAATTTAATTCTATAAAACGTGAAAAATTCCACACACATGTAACTCACCACTGTGTGAAGATCACAGGGGAGAAATCGTTTCTCTGAGTCAGAGATGAGTGTCAGTAACACAGAAGTAACACTCAGTGTCATGCAGTGACTTTTACACAACCAGATCAGATGAACCAACTCACACTAAAACATGCATTTTGCTGCACTCTTTACACTTATTTCTTTTCTTTCTGCTCTTTGATGATGAGTGTCAGTAACACAGAAGTTGTCATGGTCCCCGCACCTCTCCAGCTGACAGCAGTCAGGCGCTTTGTTTTGTTTATTCTCCTCTCTCGCCTCTGCTCTCCCTTTCTCTCTCGTCCTCTCCCACTCTCTCTTTCTCCTGCCGGGGCGGAGCTCAGTATGGGCTCCTGCTCCTGGCCCACGCACCTGGAGATGATCAGCACACCTGCCGCTGATTATGAGAATTGGAGTCCTACTTAAGATGGCGAGTCTGCTCTACTCGTCGCTGGATCGTTGAGCCATCAGCGTCAGTCGTCCTGCACTCTGCAAAGTTTGTTCGTGTCTGAACCAGGAGACTAACTGTTTCTCTGTCTGTGTATAGATTTCCCCTGGACCTGTTTTGCCTGTGCACGGTGACTGAGCGTGAGCAAGAGTGATGGAGGAAAGAAGAGGAGCTGTGTGTGGTTGCGAGGGCTGTATGGAAATCTCCCCTCCCTGGACTCCTGCCCCTTTCACTCCCGGACCCTGGAACCCTTTTTCCCAGACACCGTTGTGTGTGTGTGTGTGTGTGTGTCACCGTGGAGAACACTGTAAATAAATTCACTTTTGATTTGAAGAAACTTGTGGTCTGCGCCTGAGTCCGCTCCACTAATCGTGACAGAAGTAAAACTCCGTGTCATGCAGTGACTTTTACACAACCAGATCAGATGAACCAGCTCACACTAAAACATTTTGCTGCACTCTTCACACTTATTTCTTTTCTTTCTGCTTTCTGAGATAAAAGCTCTTTATTAGTAACTTTTACAACTTCTGGCAGGTTAATGTCTGAACTTTGGAGTGAAACACACCCTTAGTTACAGGAAATAACACCACTGTCTGTAACTAAGTGAGTCCACCTTAACACCACCTGTGTGTGTGTGACTGCATTACACTCCCACTGCTGGGAACCTGAACAAGAACCAGAACAAAGTCTAAAATAGAAGCTGACAAACAGCTGCACCACCGAGTGACACTTTATTTTATAAACTTCACAACAGGTTTCATGTTGTGACCTGTGGAGGTGAAAAGACACAAAACCTGTTTTACAGCTTTTGAGCTGCAGGCAGGATTGAAACACACCTTAGTTAAAAGTCAAACAGCAACATTTTGTCCTCCCCTCACGTCACTCAAATGTGACAAACCAGGAAACAGGAAGTTCTTCGTCCTCAGTAAAGAGAGACGCACAGACGATCAGACTGAGCTCAGACCAAACTAGCAGCTTCCTCTGAGTGAGTCCAGCTACAGGAGAGAAAAGTGGAAAACTCCAACACTGCTGCTTCAAGCTGCTGACGCTCCACACACTGAATGTGAGTTTGAGCAAAAACACGACTCAAAGCAAGTTTCAGTGAAGGTGGTAGAGGAGGGAGGGGAGCCAGGACTGACTGTACTTCCTGTCTGCTGTTTTCAGCTTCACTCACAGACTCAATGGCTTCCAGATCAGAGGAGGATCTCTGCTGTCCGGTCTGTCAGGAGGTCTTCAGAGATCCTGTTATTCTGTCATGTAGCCACAGCTTCTGTAAAGACTGTCTGAAGAGATGGTGGAGAGAGAGACCAACACACGAGTGTCCAGTTTGTAACAGAAGATCTTCAAAGGAGGATCCACCTTTAAATCTGGCTTTAAAGAACCTGTGTGAGTCGTTCTTACAGGAGAGAGATCAGAGAGCTTCAGAGGCTCTCTGCAGTCTGCACTCTGAGAAACTCAAACTCTTCTGTCTGGACCATCAGCAGCCAGTGTGTCACATCTGCTGTGCCTCAGAAAAACACACCAATCACAGATTCAGACCCATCGATGAAGCTGCACAACAACACAAGAAGGAACTTCAGGAAACTCTGGAGCCCTTAAAGAAGAAGTTAAAGGTTTGTGAAGAAGTTCAAGTGAAGTTTGATCAAACAGCAGAACACATTAAGGTCCAGGCCCGACACACAGAGAGCCAGATTAAGGAGCAGTTTAAGAAGCTTCAGCAGTTTCTAGCAGAGGAAGAGGAGGCCAGGCTGGCTGCACTGAGGGAGGAAGAGGAGCAGAAGAGTGGGATGATGAAGGAGAAGATGGAGGCTCTGAGCAGAGAGATAGCAGCTCTTTCAGACACAGTCAGAGCCACAGAGGAGGAGCTGAGAGCTGAAGACGTCTCATTCCTGCACAACTACAAGGCTGCAGTGGAAAGAGTCCAGCGCTGCCCCCTGCTGGATGATCCACAGCTGCCCTCAGGAGCTCTGATAGACCAGGCCAAACACCTGGGCAACCTGACCTTCAACATCTGGAACAACATGAAGGACATGGTCTCCTACACTCCTCTCATTCTGGACCCAAACACTGCTCATCCAAAACTCATCCTGTCTGAAGATCTGACCAGTGTGAGACGAGGAGGAGAGAAGCAGCAGCTTCCTGATAATCCAGAGAGGTTTGATTATTCCTGCTCTGTCCTGGGCTCTGAGGGCTTTAACTCAGGGACTCACAGCTGGGATGTCGAGGTTGGAGACAGTACATGGTGGGCTCTGGGGGTGTTAGCAGAGTCTGTGCAGAGGAAGGGATACATTGAGTCTGGATTATGGAGAATATGGTTCTATGAAGGTAAATACTCAGCATGGTCACCATCAGCTCCTCTCACTCCTCTCTCAGTCCAGAAGAAGCTCCAGAGGATCAGAGTGAATCTGGACTGGAACAGAGGAAAGCTGTCGTTCTCTGATCCTGATACTAACACACACATACACACCTTCACACACACTTTCACTCACAGGATGTTTCCATACATTCGCACTGGTGGTAAAGTGAAGGTGTGTCCGTTGAAGGTGTCAGTGTCAGTGCAGCAGATGAGTTGAGGATGATGATGTTTCTAATGTTGTTTCCTGTCAGTGAGTTGAAGCTGTTAAACTGCAGCTGTCCTCCTGCTGCCTCGTTGTTCCAAAGCTCTTTGTTTCTCTTTTAGTTTCACTCTTTCTTTCTGTTTCTGCTGTCCACCTTTTCACATGGAAAATCATTTCACTGTTTCTCACTGAATGACTCCCCAAACTAGATTTGAAATTCTATCAAGTTTCTAATCATTACAAGTGATTCATGTTTCTATTTGATGTGTAAATGGAGATGATTTAGTTTGCTGGGATATGGACTGACATGTGTTGAATGGGAGGAGCAGTTTGTTGTTGTCTTCTTGTCTGTTTATGACAACAATAAATATGTTGTTGAAACAATGATTCATGTTTAACTCCATATATGAAATGTTTCTGATCTTTGAATTCTGTTTGATTAAAGACTTTCTTCATGACACAAATGAGATTTCAGTGTATTAATAGAACTAAATAAGCTCAGAGTTGAAAGGCTGGAGTATTATGTACGTGCTTCACTGTCAGGATCTTCAGGGGGATTCAAAGGGAAACATCAAACTGCTGTAATGAGATAAACTAGTTGGGCTGAACACACTTATCTGTAGTTTGTCTCCATCCAGGATCATCAGAATATAATGAACATGTGTGAAGAGCCACAAAATGCTGCTGCCCTCTCAGCATGATGAGCTCCAGCCTTTGTTAGCAGGACAACAGGAAACATGAGACAACTTTCAGAGACAGTAACCAACTGTGGCCACAAGATGGCAGCAGCTGATCTGAGATCCTTTATTGGACAGAAGGACTCTGCTCTGTGACGTCATCAGAGAGACGGCCTTCACTCTGATAGATCTGACGTCATGTCTGCACTGCGATGATGAAAGCTGATAAACACATTGTTATTGATCCATGAAATCACCTCTGTCCTCTCAAGTGTAGCTGTTTACAGAGCTGAAGAAGTCCTTCATCATCAAAACAGACAAACATGTATTTCCTGTATTAAGTGACGTCATCCTCACTCTGACCTCTTACATACATTCTGTTCAGTTTTCCTGCTGTAAGAAATAAACTGTGTGAAAATAGAAATGCAGGGAAACATCCATTAATCACAGCTGAGCCGTTTGTTTCTGACTCACATTCAATGAGGCTTCAGGTGTAAATACCTCAGAAGTGTTTGTGAGTTCAGTAGAAGCAGACCCAGTCGACCATCATGGCCTCCACAGCACTACACAATGCAACAGAAAGGCCTTCATCATCTGCTGAACCACCTCTGAACCACGACGCTCTCCCTGCATCTAAAAGCTGTTAGTCAGGATGAGATGCTGCTGTGATCGCTCACAATTTACCTGTGAGACCTTTGTAAATATTGTCTTTGTTTCTGGAGGAAACACCTTTAGTCTGTTTGTATTTGGAGTGCAGCTCTGGGCGTCCATCACTTTAACCTGCACACGTTTAGTTATTGAGTGTAGTTGATGTTTGGCAGCATTTTATAAGTGACAGTTCATGAACGGTGAAGGAACAGAGGACGCCTGACCATCCTACCTATGTCAGTAAGAAGACTTTCATCACAACTTCACAACTTAACACAACTGAAACCTGAATCCAGTGTTGCATAGTTTACTAACAGTGTGTGCTGACACTGAAGTTAGCAGTTTGTTTCCTAAGAGCTGCTGGGACAAACCACAGTGAGCGGCTACAGAGTTTAGTTAAGGTGGTTCTAACATGTGACCTGTTGAATTATTTACAGGGATTTATTTTTCATTTAAAGCATCATTTGTGAAGTTTTTATGAAGTTTACTTCTTTTATGTTCTTTGTGTAACGTTTAGATTTTCTTCTCTGGTGTTTTAACTCTTCAGGTTTCCTGTAACAGAGATGTAAACCACCGTTTTCTGATGCTGCTGCACTGGGACATAAACACGGCCACTTTATTAGGCACACCTTGCTGGCTGCAGGTTATAACCCCTGCTGGAAACATCCCACAGATTTGGATCCTTATTGCCATGACAGCACCACACAGCTGCTCCAGATGCTGCAGGATGCTGGTCAGGGCTCTAACAGTGAAACTTTACTGAAAGTAAGAAACCTGAGAGGAAATAAACTTTGACTTTAGTAAGCTGAGCTCTGAAGCTGTGATGGAGCTCAGTCGGTGTGAAGGTGGCTGCTGTGTAACAAGTGTTTGTCTGAGGTGCTGCGACTGATCGTGGTCATGTTTATTTAAAGAAGTCGGTGATGAAGCAGGCTGTGCAGTCCGAGCTCTTCATCAGTTAACAGTCCTCCAGAGCTGCTGCAGGGAGCTGACTGTCCTCCAGGTGGCGCTAAGTGAACAAAGTCCAAAGAAATAAACTTGGACTGTTTTTTGAAGCCTAAATAAAATGTGAATAAACTTTATAGATACATTTGAAACCAGCTACTCTGTGACTTTACACACTCACACAGTAACAGAGCTGATTCCTGATTGGAGCAGCACAGAGTTAGACTTCTTTTCTGGCTGTGGATTGGTTCGTCAGGATTTCCTCCTTTACAGGTTTAAAAACAATCTCTGTTTCTACATTTTTTGACCTCCTTCTTGTGTCTAAAGGTGAAGCAGCACCAGCCTCCTCTGATCCTCATGTTGTAGCTCTGTGTGTCCAGCAGGGGGCAGAACACCTCCAAACTGTGCCAGCAGCTCTCACTGTGAGCTCAGACGTTTGTGGACACTCAGTTTGTTTGAACATAGTAAATAATCAGAGCTTCTCAGGCTGTTTATGGGGACACCACCTGCCCGAGGGTGTACTGTGTCAGAGAGGTGGTGTATGGTGCTGGGTGTAGTCTCTCTGCTGGTTCACAGTTTTTACTGAGGAGCTGTGTTCATGTCAGGAAGGTTTCGTCTGATCACTGTGGTGCAGTTTGGTTTACTCTGTTTCTGAGTGTTTGTAGGATCAGTCTCTGCAGGTCACCTGATACCTGGCAGTGAAGTGTTTATGAATCAGCTCCGTCAGATTTAATCCAACAGAATAACATGTAAAACACTCCAGGGCTTTTAATCTGAAACTTTCTCCAGAGCTGTCTGGAGTTTTCTTACATTAAAATATTCTGGTGGAGGCAGAGTGACAGTGTTGTAGATGCTGCATTTTGAAGCCTCAGTGTTTATATTTTTGTTCACAGCCATGTAGACAGAGAGGCAGAGAGAGACAGTGCTGTCACTGAGCTACATGTGTCAGAGCTCAGATGAGGCCCACACATGTGTGTTATCTGTTGTTGCTACACACAGTTAAGATATGGAACATGTGTGTAACCAACTTTCATAGGTTTTAATATCCTGATGTTGACAATTGATGCAAATACAATAAAATAATAACTACACATGTTATGTGTTAGTCTTTAATACAGCTCTCCAACACACACACAACAAATAAATAATCAGTCACTTTGATTTTTTAAAATCAAATTTATCATTATTTTACTAACAGATTTGCAAATCGTTACATAAAAATATTATTAACTGCTTTTAGAAGTAGAAATGATTTATGAGGTTTTAGATATTTAAGATAACTAGATTGCCACCTATTGAATTAATGCACATTTTAAAACATCAGAAGCTGGTGGATAATAGAAGACAACTTAAGGAAGCGTTTCCCTTTTTACATGGTGAAAAGAAGATGACCACTGAAGGTGGAATGGTGAAAATGATTGTCATATATTTTAAAACTAACCCAGAGACATAAAAACACCTGATCTCCAGTCTCTAGACGCAGTGAGGCTCCATTAGAAGCTGTTCCGAAATGTGAGGCCTGACGCTCCCACGCTGAAAAAATGCGTTCTCCATTCTTAAACAACACAACAGCTACACCATAAACAGGATCTCCAGGTCCACATACGTACCACTCAAAGTGGTAGGCTCCTCTCACTGGTGCAGTGAAAATACCTGTGGGACATTTGTTAAGTGGAAAATCAGATGTTCGAACATCGTGAACATCAGTCTGACATCAACATAGCTGAGAAGTGACATTCAGTCTTATTACCTGTGTGTGGGTTGTAGGCATTTCCAATGTTTGTGACAAGATGTTTAAAGACAAGCGTAGTGTGTGTGTTAAATGGGCCAGTAATTCCACCACCTTCAGCCAGTAAAGAAGCTGAAAAAGCCACCTGTTTGACTAAGAAAGAGAGAAATGTCATGAATTTAAAATTTTTGCTGCGGTGTCCCCCCCTCCCCAAAAGACGAAATGAAAAAGTTTTAGTGAAAGCATTTGATAGATTTCATTCTTACAGAAGCCAAAACCAACTAAGAACAGCTGCAGTGTGGTAGCTGTCCACAGACAATTTGGAGGAGGAGTGCTGAGATAAATACATTTAAAGAAAAGGTTGTAGATATGTTTTGCCACACAGTGTGTAGCAGTCTTCTTGGTAACTGGATTGCAGCCTTAATACACAAAAAAATACACAGATATTTTAAGATGAAAATAATCAGAGCCATGTTGACTTCATCACATTACCTAGTAGCTGTTGATTAAGATTTTCAATTGCAGTCCTCTGCTTATCCACTTCCTCCAACTTTGCTGCATTGTCTGAAAAAGAAAGTTTAAAAAATAACATTCTCTAAAAATGTATAAATACCCTGTGTGTGTGTAAGGAGTTTTAATTATTGTTCTAACTACAGAGTGCTACTGAGGATATCGTCGGGTGGTGGAAGAAATAGTTCGAGGACCTCCTTAATCCCACTGACATGTGGGATTGAGGGAGATGAGTCTGTGGACAAGGAGGATGGCTCGTCTATCACCGGGGGCGGGGTCACTGAGGCAGTTACACAGCTCCTTGGTGGCAAGGCCCCTGGGGTGCATGAGGTTCGTCCTGAGTTCTTGAAGGGTCTGAATGTTGTTGAGCTGTCTTGGTTGACATGCGTCTAAAATGTTGACCTTCAACAGGTCCTGGCATCCAGCTCCCACTGGAGCAGTATGCAGCCATGGTCCTCAGTGGAAAAGGGTAGAGCGCCCACTCCGTGTCAGGGACGTGTTCCTGCACAAAGTGGAGGAGTTTAACTATCTCAGGATCTTGTTTAAGAGTGAGGAGAGTGGGAGATCAACAGACAGATTGGTGCTGTGGCTGCAGTGATGTGGACACTGTATCGGTCCATCATGGTGAAGAGACAGCTGAGTGAAAAAGTAAAGCTCTTTCCTATCCAACACGTTGCAACACGTTCTCACTCCCAAAGCGTAACATTTTACGCTAGGTGACAAATCGTCAACATATTACGTTTTCGGCTACCCACAACATTCCTAAATGACGACCTCGGAAAAAAGAGGAAATATGAGAACCGTCTGGACTCCATCTACACGTTTTCACTCTTTTTCTTCAAATCGCTTAGAAACACGTTATTTAACATCATTATAGTCCTGGATGAGGTCAGGAATAAGGTTATGGTCAGGGCTAGGGATAAGGTTAGGTTTACGGCTGGAATACAGGGCTGGAACGTCTGTTACCGCGGGAGCGTCATTGCACTGGATTCCAGCCATAACCCGCCGCGTACCATAAGAACGCCGAAGGTCTCCTTTCGCGTTCCTCAGGAACGCCGCGGGACGTGACAAAACGTCGACATGTTACGCCTCGGGAGTGAGAACGGGCTGTCCTATCAGTTTGTCCCCACCTTCACCTATGGTCACGAGCTTTGGGTAATAACCAAAAGAATCAGATTCTGGATAAAAACAGTGGAAAAGAGCTTTCTCAAGCCTGGGAATGCCTTGGTGTTCCCCCGGATGAGCTGCAGGTGGGGGCCGGGGAGGGGAATGTCTAGGCTTCTGTGCTTAAGCTGCCGCCCCTGCGACCCAGCCTTGGATAAGTGGAAGATGTATGGTTGGGTTGAAACTACCCTTAGATAAATTATACTTTGCACAAATTAGTACATATTACATTTTCCCCACTGAACCCATAAAAAGCACAAATTTTGATGATTTCATATACTTTAACCTATAATTATTAATCTCACACATTGGAATAAATGAACTCTAACAAATAATAATGAATCACTAATATTCTGTTATACAATGAAACATGTGTACATACAGTACCTTGTTGTTGCTGTTTAAGCTTGTCAATTTCAGACCTCTGTCTCTGAAGTTCAACGTTCTGCATTTCCAGGTCTTTCAGTTTTGCGACATGGTCTGACAGAAAAGAACATAAATAAGTCAATATGAATTTTATTTATCTGCATCATTTGAATCTTTTCATTTTTAGTAGGTTAGATTATTGAATAAATAATGAATAAATAATAAAAATAAAAAGGTCACTGACATGGTATAACTTGAAGATGAACTTCTACTCTTCATGTGTAACATGACACTTGGTTGACCACCCTTCCCACTCCAGTTCAATAAAACCACAGCTGTCCTTTTTTGTTTCTTTCTTCTCTGACCACTTAGGTGAGAAAGCTAGTGTTCAATGCTTTTCAGAGAATGAATTAATCTCTGACCCTTCCACTCCAAGCACTCCTCCAGATGCAGTGAACAATCTTATAAGCAATACAAGAGCATGCCGAAGAGTCTTGGTTGCTAAATACAGCAAAAGTATTCGGCCCCCTTGAATTTTTCCACATTTTGTCACATTACAGCCACAAACATGGATCAATTTTATTGGAATTCCACGTGAAAGACCAACACAAAGTGGTGCACACGTGAGAAGTGGAACGGAAATCATACATGATTCCAAACTCTTTTTTTTTTACAAATAAATAACTGCAAAGTGGGGTGTGCGTAATTATTCAGCCCCCTTTGGTCTGAGTGCAGTCAGTTGCCCATAGAAGTTGCCTGATGAGTGCAAATGAGTAAATAGAGTGCACCTGTGTGTAATCTAATGTCAGTACAAATACAGCTGCTCTGTGACGGCCTGTGTTCACACCGAACGCGATAGAGGCGGCCAGAGCGTCAGGTTTATGGTATTTTTTTTTTTATTTTTTCACTCTTCCCAGTCTGGTGCAGGTCTACAATACTTTTCCTGGTGTCCTTCGAAAGCTCTTTGGTCTTGGCCATGGCGGAGTTTGGAGTCTGACTGTTTGAGGCTGTGGACAGGTGTCTTTTATACAGATGATGAGTTCAAACAGGTGCCATTCATACAGGTAACGAGTGGGGGACAGAAAAGCGTCTTACAGAAGACGTTACAGGTCTGTGAGAGCCAGAGATTTTCCATGTTTGAGGTGACAAAATACTTATTTTCCACCCTAATTTACAAATAAATTCTTTACAAATCCTACCATGTGAATTCATGGATTTATTTTTTCACATTCTGTCTCTCACAGTTGAAGTGTACCTCTGGTGCAAATTACTGACCTCTGTCATCATTTTAAGTGGGGGAACTTGCACAATCAGTGGCTGACTAAATACTTTTTTGCCCCACTGTATGTGCACATCTTTACTTTTAATAAGATGTTTCAACATGCAGACGTGAATCTAACACAGTAACAGCTGCCTTTGTTTCAGATCCAGCTCATTCCAGTTCACTGACAAAGATTTGGTGCTGCGATAACGACTCTGAGCCGATGAAGCTCTGACTCTGATAACATCTCCCTCCCAGTAATAACCTCCCAGCAGCAACTATGACAGACACGTCTCCTGACAGTGACACTCTTACAGATACACATTCAAGACTCAAGAGCTTTATTGTCAATGCAAAAGATATCTCTCTCCAAGAGATGTAAAACTCAAAATTACAAATACATAACATACTAAACTTTGTGATGCGGCTGCTGCTGCTCCACATGTTAGTAAATCTGACCCTAAATCTTCCTGCTTCTCTTAGAGCACACAGGTAACGGCTGCCCTGAGCATGAAGGTGTGTCTGCAACATGATGAAGCTCGTCTAGAGCAATGATTACAATCTGCTCCGGGGCAGCTGGAGAGTCCTGTTTGCTGTTTGCCTCCTTTAGAAAATAGAATAAGAGCCAGAAACTTCTTCTCAACACAAAATAGTCTTTGAATGTGTTTTATCTTATTTTCTAGGGTCCATTAGAGTGACCGTGGATACAAAGTGATGTTAGTGGAGAATTAAAGGTTTTAGTAAAACGTGTGAAGGTTGACAGTTTGATTACAGCTGCTCAAACTGATTTCCTGTTCTTTGTATGTTTGTCACACTTATTAAATGTTTCAGATCAGGATGATGTAGCTTTGGATTTGTTCCCTTAATAACAAACATCTTCATTTACAAACTTCAGTTTGTGTTTTCTTTGTTTAATATTTTAATGTGTTTGATCTGAAACATTTAAGTGTGACAAACATACAAAAACCAGGAAACCAGGAAGGAAACAAACTCTGTTTCACTCTGTTTGTTTCCATCTTATGTTCTTATATGTTGTTTGACTGCAGGTTTCCTCAATCTTATAAACAGAACATTTGCATAATGACTGAAAGCAGCCCACTGAAGGAAGAATGGGCTGGGAGGTCAGAGATCAGTGGGCTTTGGTCAGTGGTTGTTGATCATGACCTGACAGATCTGTATCCTGTGTGTGCACCCACTGTGGGCCTTTTCTGTGCTTAGTGTCAGCCTGAGCTCCATGCAGGCCTCAAAGGCCAAGCAATTTAAAAGCTTCACCAAAACAAGGCACCACTCAAATAGCTGGACCCAGGCTCGCCGCCCTTATGGAGGAAAACATAGAAGATGATCTCTGTGAGTTATTTTTACTGTCATATTATAAAATGTGATGTTCTAGCATCATGTTATTCTTCTTAAGCCTTTGAAAAGCTTCCTCTGTGTCCATTAAACTGATGACTTTAGTGCTGCTGTCTACTTGTTACATTTAGTACTGTTTCATTTTCAACCTAGGAAGATCTGTAAGAAGGACTCACAATATAACATAATACTGTAAGATTACTAACAGGTAAAATACTCAGATTGTACTTAGATAAAAGTCATCACAGACTCGCCCAGCCTGACTGCCTTGAAGCTCAGGTGTCTTCACTGCCTCCTCTGATAAGAGCTGGAGACCTGAGTAGGTTCGTCACCCATCAGCAGCAGATCACCTCTCGATCGGGCACGTTTTCATCTGGGAGGCTTTTAGAGCTCACTGCCCTCGGCGTCGCTGCTGGAACAACCAAGTTTTGCTATTGAATCTTTGACCTGCTGATCTCACAGAGGCAGGAGACCCAGAACATCCATGCCAGCTTCAGTTTATGCTCTGTCCTGTCATCCAATCAGATTTGCATGTAATACACTGATATTCAGCCCCAGCCTGGTGTTCTCTCCATCTCTGACCTTTCACACAATTTAAACTAACAAACTTTCTCTTTAAAACTGTTTGTCAATCACAATTTACTCGATTTATTATTATTCTATCACATATTTATATCAGTCATAATGAACTCAGTATGATCTGAGCTGTAAACCTGTATTGATCATCACAAACCTTTATAGCGCTTCAGAGCAGCTCCTTCAGTGGCTGCAGCACCCACGATGTGGGCGGAGAGATTTCCTCCCCTCTGCTGTCAGACTCCACCACAAAGACTTTGCAGCTGATCAAACACACACATGTGCAATAGGACTAAGTGTAACACTCTTTTTCTGACAACGTTGTATTTGTACTCAGTTGTATATAGCATGTGTATTCTATTTTTATCCTATCATTCTATTCTATTCTATTGGGTACAGTTGTGTACAGTTTCTTATTCTATTCCAGGGTTCTCTCATGTTTGCTATGTAACTGCACTGTCCACTTCCTGCTGTAACAAAACAAATTTCCCACATGTGGGACTAATAAAGATGCTCTTATCGTTACTGTATAACCACAGGTTCACTTCACATTTGGTAGAATATAAAAGGACAAAGCTGGACAATTGTCATCACATTTCTCATTAGTTGCTGTTAGCACAAGCACACAAAGAAAGCAGAGCTTTAGCTTTAGCTCCCTACATCACTTTTAAGCCTGGATGTTGAGGCTTTTGCTTCCTCTCAGCTGTGATGACATCTCTGTCTGCTCCATCTCACCCAACATCATCCATCTGACCTGATGCTACCTGACAAACTAAAGATAAAATATTAAATTCATTTTGCATCACTTACATTTAAAATACATTTAAGGTGGATTTCTTAAAAGGGAAGGGACTGACCTGACTGTTGTGTCGAGACAGGTGTGAAGGGAGTTAAATCCAGTCTTATACTACGGACGTGTTTGGTTTTGGTCTGTAATACGTTGAGTTTATTATCTATAAGTTAACATAGCAAATCCTCCATCCAGAGGCTAAAGTGATATCAGAGCTAGACTACTTTAAGTGGAAACAGATGATCGTCTGAGCCTTAAATGAAATAAGGTTAAAAAGAAATGCTGCTATCGACAGTGTGAGGCAGTGAGCTCTGTTATACCATATTTTTTAATTTTCTTTATTATTATTATATTATAGTGTTATTACCTTCCTGTTACTTCATAATAGAATGACAGTTAATGGTAAAAGTCTTGAATAGTTTTGAATTTATTTTTCCATGATCACATTTCATTCAATCACTCGTGGACTTGTGTGAATGTTACATGTATTATTTTCACCCGTGGATTTACAGACACTGTGTGAACAGTTTTCATTTTATCCAAAGTTTTACTTGATGTCCAACTGATAAAATCACTGACAGACAACAGAAGCAGGAGCTCAGAGAGAAATTCAATTCAACTTTATTCATAAAGAGACAAATCACAACGTTAGGTTTTATTTTACAGAAACTTCAAACTAAACCAAATTCAGGACGTGTATTAAACCTGCAGCTGATCCCTGTCTGCTGTTCACTACCTTTGATTTCTGTTACCAGCATCATCTCATGTTCCCCAGGTTCACTGACAACGCTGAAACCACCAGCGGGAGACTAAGAGTGCTGATTTAAAAAGATTCAGACATTTTATTTTGCTGCAGCTCAACATGAGGCTGGATCCTGATTCTTTGTTGTTTTTGTTTTCTCTACATCAAGAAAACAGCAGCAACAAGAAGCACAGCAGGAACTGACAGGCTGACCTTCAGTCCAACAGATCCTCCTGTGTGACCTGCAGGTGAGAAACAGCTGTGAGGTGTCAGGTAGGTGATGATGAAGAACAGAACAGAATCCATTTGCTCTTCAAACTGCTGTCAGACATTATCTGCTGCACTCTGATCACATCACTCAGACCAGCTGCTTTCTACAAAGTCTCATCAGCAACATCTTTACAAACCAACATCAGATTGTGTGTTTTGTGGTCTAAAGTTTTGTGCCTCTGGTTTCTCATTGGCTCACACTCTTGCAGAGCCGTAACACGCACATGAATGAGAGGTGGTGAGTGTAGTTCCTGTTAACAGGGTATTGCAGACCATCCCGCTAATTGCCGAATTTACTTTTGTCTGTCATATTTATGATGAAAAACAAATGTAATCAAATTAGATATTGATATTTTCATATGGGAATTGATCCTGCAACATGAAACGCTGGGATTGGAAGTTCAGCATCGCTCCGCACATCATACCTGTGAGATGACAGACAGCAGTGTGGAGGAGAGTGCGACACAAAAACACAGAAATATGACTGACAGCTGCAAACGAAGCAGCATCTGCTGCAGGTGAAAGATATTGGGACTAGCAGAGCAGAGTGGCTTCACTGTAAAACAAAATTAGCAGTGAGTGTGAAAAGTTTCTGTGTGTGGAGTTCAACACCGTCCACTCAGAAGCTGCATCACTGGATGGTAGATTTAAAAAGCTTGCATTCAGTGACAACAGAGCTGTTGATGAGGCACTTCAGAGAATAACTGCAGCAGCAAAGTGCACTCCCACCCAGCTCCACCATTACAGGGCCAAGTGAAGGAGGAGCCACAGACGTCTGCTGGGTGGAGCCTCTTTGATGAAAGAGCTACAGGAGATGCTGCAAAGAGAAATACTACAGCTGATGTTATGATGGAGATGAAATGTTATCTTGAGGAGCCCCTCATCCAACAAGGAGAAGGCCCACAGAGCTGGTGGGAGGCCAAGGCCACAGTCTTTCCCTACCTGTTGAAGGTGATGGAGGGGAGACTGTGCATTGTGGCAACATCTGTTCCTTTGGAGGGTCTTCTCAAAAACTGGGCAGATACTAAGGAGAAACCACATCAGCCCATCCAAGCTGAGGCAGCTGGTTTTTCTGAATGTCGACCTGCACTGAGGACAAACTGTTTGGCTGCTGAGTTTGGTTCTGTTCTGTGGATTTGTTTACAGTGGGGCTTTTTGTGCTGAATTAAACTTAAAGGTTTGATTAAAATATTAAACAACAGTAAGAATGCCTGCTTTTGTGACAGAACAAAAACACAAAATTAGGCAATTATAAGGCTTTTCATAAAAACACTACATGCAAAAGGGTTTGTCAGCACACAAAGCATTCACATTTGCCAAGTAAAGCTAAAGTATGAGGCTACAGAGGATAATAACTTAAGAGACATTTGGGAGCCACGAGACGTGCAAGATAATCCAGAGCTTAGATCTAAATAAGGAAGTCTTAACTCAGTAATGGAGAATATCCTCACACATTAAGAAGCACCGAGGGAGGGAAGTCCTTCATTACTCTGTCAGTCAGGTAGGTGATCAGTGAAGAACAGCACAGAATCTATGTACCTGCATGTTCAGCTCAATTTGTGGATGCAATAAGAAGTAAAGTGAGAGTGATCAGCTTACCAGTGACTGTGATATTAACCAGGTTACTGATGGCACCATTACTGGACTCACACCAGTAAACTCCGGTGTCGTGAGGCACCAGCGTACTGATTGAACATGATCGATCACGTTGCTGTTGTCCCCGCCCATCTCCACACTCAGCCCTCTGCAGTTTGCTGGTGTTTCTCCTCACAGTCCAATCAGAAAAGCTTTGGTCCTCCTCACAGATTACAGTCACAACATCTCCCTCAGAGACATCAGAGCTGTGAGGAAGAGGAGAGGTTAGATCAGGGCAAGGCTGGACTGGGACAAAAAGTCGGGATGAAGATTGAAAATGTGACGTCATTCAGGGGTAAAACCGCAAAGGATTCTGGGAACTTGTGGCAAGAGGTACTAGCGCACGCAGGCTTTCAATTGAACTCAGTTACACAGCGATAAAAAGAAACACAAAAATGGCAAGAAGCTGTTGTATTATTATTATTATTATTTTTTTTTTTTTGCCTGTCCCGTTTGGCTCTTTTGCATCAGAATTGTTGTCTAAAGGCAAAGAAAGATGCCCAACGGATTTACTTTACCAAACTGACCATCCCAGCCTTGCCGTAATGGTCCATTTGATTCACTTTTTATTGTTTATTTTATTTTCACTTACTGAATACGGGACAGACTTGACTGGGGGAAAGAAGGGGAGAAAGAAAGAGGGAAAGAGAAACAGCTGAGAAGAGGGACGGGGGAGAAGGGCAAAAGACAAAAACCAACAGAACGGGCAGAGAAAAAAAAAATGCATATATCAATCACCTGGATCACCTGCTGAGAAAGAAAAAAGAAAGCAAGCAGAAGAGAACAAGAGTAATAGAATAAACAACATCACAATGATATATGGGAATATGACAGTAAATACTAAATGTTAAACATTATTGTGCAGCACATAAGATCAACAGAACACAGTGTGCTTTGAGGTAGGAGCCAAAAAGGGTGTAGTTTGTGGGTGTGATCACCCGTGTGTACACCTGTGAGCATGGACGCGCTTGTTTTTAAAAGGTTCCTTCATGTAATGATCTGCTAGGGAGTGTGGGGGGGCCACAGCCCCGTCCTCCAGGGTATGAAGCAGGTGTGGAGGAGATCAAAACTCCAGACATCCAGAGGCCCCCAGAACACAAGAGACCAAGGAAGACCAACAGAGGGGCAGCCGCGCCACCGCCAAATACAGCTGCTCTGTGACGGCCTCAGAAGTTGTCTAAGAGAATATTGGGAGCAACAACACCATGAAGTCCAAAGAACACACCAGACAGGTCAGGGATAAAGTTATTGAGAAATTTAAAGCAGGCGTAAGCTACAAAAAGATTTCCCAAGCCTTGAACATCCCACGGAGCACTGTTCAAGCCATCATTCAGAAATGGAAGGAGTACGGCACAACTGTAAACCTACCAAGACAAGGCCGTCCACCTAAACTCACAGGCCGAACAAGGAGAGCGCTGATCAGAAATGCAGCCAAGAGGCCCATGGTGACTCTGGACGAGCTGCAGAGATCTACAGCTCAGGTGGGGGAATCTGTCCATAGGACAACTATTAGTCGTGCACTGCACAAAGTTGGCCTTTATGGAAGAGTGGCAAGAAGAAAGCCATTGTTAACAGCAAACCATAAGAAGTCCCGTTTGCAGTTTGCTACAAGCCATGTGGGGGACACAGCAAACATGTGGGGGACACAGCAAACATGTAGGGGACACAGCAAACATGTAGGGGACACAGCAAACATGTGGGGGACACAGCAAACATGTGAAGAAGGTGCTCTGGTCAGATGAGACCAAAATGTAACTTTTTGGCCAAAATGCAAAACGCTATGTGTGGCGGAAAACTAACACTGCACCTCACTCTGAACACACCATCCCCACTGTCAGATATGGTGGTGGCAGCATCATGCTCTGGGGGTGCTTCTCTTCAGCAGGGACAGGAAGCTGGTCAGAGTTGATGGGAAGATGGACGGAGCCAAATAAAGGACAATCTTGGAAGAAAACCTCTTGGAGTCTGCAAAAGACTTGAGACTGGGGCGGAGGTTCACCTTCCAGCAGGACAACAATGGAATGGTTTAAAACAAAACATATCCATGTGTTAGAATGGCCCAGTCAAAGTCCAGATCTAAATCCAATCGAGAATCTGTGGCAAGATCTGAAAACTGCTGATCACAAACGCTGTCCATCTAATCTGACTGAGCTGGAGCTGTTTTGCAAAGAAGAATGGGCAAAGATTTCAGTCTGTAGATGTGCAAAGCTGGTAGAGACAGACCCTAAAAGACTGGCAGCGGTAATTGCAGCAAAAGGTGGTTCTACAAAGTATTGACTCAGGGGGCTGAATAATTATGCACACCCCACTTTGCAGTTATTTATTTGTAAAAAATGTTTGGAATCATGTATGATTTTCGTTCCACTTCTCACGTGTGCACCACTTTGTGTTGGTCTTTCACGTGGAATTCCAATAAAATTCTGTCTGGACAATGTCATATCATGAGTAATAATTAAAAATAATCCATATACATAAAACAAACACATGCACACACACACAGTGACATTTTAGACCTTCAGAATACTGTATATACTTTGGGCATCTCGGTGCTGATCCAGAATCCTTACATTATTATTTATTACTAGAGCTACAATAATAAAGCAAAGAGGAGGGGGAAGTAATAAATATGAAATAATGTATTTATGATGATTCCATTTGTTTCACTATCCACTCTGTGCAGGGCAAAGCTTATTACATGTTTAAACTGTAGAGATACAATCATTTTACTGCTGTAAAATCCAAATTTTGTCTTATTTAAAATATAAATCTAATATAATCTGCTTCTTAATGTATGTTCTTTAAAATACAGTGTGGCGTGGGTGTGGTCTCTGGCCAGCTGCAGAGGAGGGGTGACGCAGTGAGCTCCCGGGGCGGTGCAGGGGCGGGGTGAACAGGTGTGCTGGGATCTGACAGTGATTGTGTCTCTTTATATGTTGGCAGTGACAGTCGGAGGAGGAGGGCGGACATGACAGCAGAGAGAGAGCGGGAGTGTCTGTGTCCCTGTACAAACGCACAGTATTAAATAAAAGTTCGGCTGTCGTCAAATTCGCTCCAGCTTATATTTCTTGGGTCCAACGTTACATACAGCTTGTGTTTTTTAATATATCATAATTATAATAATGCATAATTATGTGGACATGCATATTAGATCGTTTTTTAGTGGAATATAATCCCTCCAGAAAGGCAGGAAAAGCTATGTAACTTGCTTTAAAACTAAATATGTTCCCTAAAACGGTGACAGAGCTACAGACCCATGACAGCCTTACACAGGTAGCCAGCAGCTATGACCAGCACTACTTGTGCAGTTAATAAAAGGACAGGTAATGTTTGTCGCCCTGTTGCACACACAGCACGCTCATTTGTTTCAGTTCGTCAGTTGCAACAAGACAACTTACCAACGTGTACGTAATAAGCTAATACTCCTGGGTGCTACACACTACAGTGTACGCTGTACACCTACTTACTGGTTGTGTCGCATCAGTCTGTGTCTCTGAGTTAACTTGTGTTTCTCCTACAGCTCCGGACCGCTAAAAATGCGCGTGCTCTTTGTGAGCTCGTTCCCGGCTCGTAACCAGCGCGTTCTGCCGTCGAGGGCGATCATTGGTTAAATGTGATCATGTGACTGATGCAAGCCAGATCCTTTTATTTAGCAAAACTATGATTAATAGTTAAATATTATTGTTGAGGGGCACAGACAAGACTCCGCAAAAAAATTTTAAAAGTTGCCTCAACAAAAGGGCACTCTGGGCACCCATCAGGAAAGGGGCGGGTGCTCAAGCCCCTCCAGCCCCCCCCCCCCCTGCACGTGCCTGCTGTTACACCATCGTAGGTTATACAGGCACTGATCCAATAGGTGTTTTGGCAGCCATCTGCTGTGACTGGTTGGGGGTGACGGAAAAGAGACGAGGGCAGATGGCGACAGGATAAAAGACACACATCAGGAAGAGACAAAGTTTATTACTCCTACTGATTAAATATCACAAACAACAGCCAATACAAACTAAACAACAAGCTAACAGGGGTGCTGCAGTCTTGGAATAAAACTGCAGAGATGATCAGTCTATGAAACCAAAGGTGCGTTTTATATTGGGAGAAGTACCAAAAAATGTAAATAATGGGATATAAACTTGGCACTAGGACAAGCAAATGATTTTAAACTGGGCAGGAAAAATAAGATGCTTTTGAGTGGAGTCTCATGGGTCCCCCAAATATTTGTATCTTTACAAAAAATAATAATAACCAAAGCGCAAAAAAAGAGTAATATTTGGCATAATTAAAACTTGCCTACTAAGAATGACATAAAAATTACATAAAGTAGCACAAACACTTTAATATGCCACGGGTAAATTGAGCTGTGGCATTTTTCCTTTTTAAATCCGCCTTTTTTCTGAGCTAATTGAAAGCTGTTTAGAGATCCGTGGTTCTTTCACAGAAAATGATGCATTACTGTAAACTGAACACAATATAAAGTATTTAAAATGAGTTAAGCTTTACACATGTGCCGCAGTGACATTACTGCAGGTGTGATTCACTGACAATCACTTCCTCACTGAATGTTTCAGTGGTGCAGTTGCTCGGGCCTCTGAATCTCTGTTTTTTTGTATTTACCTGCTGCTGATGCTCCTCATGCTTACCTCTGGTCTTACCTTTGCTTCTTCCCCTCTGCTTGGATCTTCACCCATGTGCCTGTTGGACTGTCCTCTCCTCTGTAAACTCAGAGACCTCCTTGCCCTCCCCATTACACATTCTGGCTAAACTTGATAAAAAAAATACTGTAAACCAATGTGTCCTGCATTTGAGTCCAATTATCATGAACATAATTTCTCTCTTTTTAGTTAATAGATCAGATTGTGTGCTTTATAACATGTTTCCTTTATTTGCCTTTTCTTTCTGTGGTCATGTTAAAAAGCAGAGTGTAGTATATTGTTAGAGAATTGAGCCTGTCCACAGTAAAATAGTCACTTCTTTAAACTTAGTCCAAAATGGTGAGAAGAACCTTAACCTCACCTCAGAGTCTGACCTTAAACAACATTCAGTGTTCTGTTCTTCTTTCTGCTTTGTCCTCTCTTGTTTTCATCCATGTTTCTAGAGTTACATTTATTTATACTTTGTGTCGGCTCAGTGATTTATTTTTCTGTCTGCAGGTAGAAAAATCATTGACGTTTGCAGATGACACAGATGCTGTTATGTTTTCAGTGACTGAATGGAGATCATTGCAGTTTTCTTTGTTCTTTTTCCACAGATCAGACCACGAGCAGACTGCACTCCAACAACCCCGTCCACACTACATTTGACTGGTACTCACACTGCCCTTGAACATAAACTAAACAACATGTTGATTCCACCATGTTAGAAGATTTATAGAACTATCATATCATCCCCTTTATGCCTCCGTACTTAAGTAAGTACTTAAGTAAGTAAGTACTCATTCACCCCTCTTTCTGTCATGGTATAAAAAGCTCAGGTTTGCACAGACACACATACTACGTCTGAAAAGAAGATCCAAGGTAAAGTGTTGGGTCGGGTAGTGAGACTATGCTTAATGGTAATTTGTGACATGACAATATTGCTGTAATTTCCAGAGAAATTGATGGCGGAAGGAAGAAGATCTTGCACAGTTCATTTTGCACTTGCATTAGAGCATGAAGCAAAGGTGGAGAGTCAGAAGACTGAAACTGACCAGTTGAAACAACAGCAGTTTTTTTTAATCATACGCACTGGACTCTAAACTAAAAAGTGATTATTAAATGTGAAAAAATGTAAAATTGCTGTACTGCATGGTAATTGGTTTGTTTCAGTGTCATGGAGCTGCAGATGTTTTAGAACATAAATCCTGAAAAATGCAACCAAAACCACCCCAAAAAAATTATATATATATATATATATATATATATATATATATATATATTAGGGGTGCAACGATACACAAAATTCACGGTTCGGTTCGGTTTGATACTTTGGTGTCACGGTTCGATATTTTTTCGATACAAAAAAATGTTCATGCATTTTTAATTTGTCATTTATTAAAATTATAAATATATATTTTAACTTAAAAGTACAGTTTTTAAATTTAACCCTAACCCTTGTGCGTGTTTTTTATTTTGACAGCGAATGTGCACCTGCGGACCACTTATGTGCAGCCCTGGTTATTTAGCTCGTCATATTGCAGCCACAGAAATTATTTTGTCCATGAAACCATAAAGCCGCACTTTCTTTTTGCCTTATAGTCTGATTTGTCATAACTTCTCCGTTTTGCGGTAAGCTTTTCTTTGGCTGTCACTTCTTCACCCTGACCTGTCTTATTTGGCTCAGCAGAACTGAAATGCTTTTACACAGGCACTCACATAAGCTCAGCGATTCTCTGCGCGATCAACCTCTCACATGTTTAAGCTGCGGGAGATTTCACTTGTCATGTTTGCATAGTAAGCTAACGATTAATAAGACGATGTCAGAGGAATTGGTGCACAAATTATCATCACTCACCAATCAGTGCTGTCGCTCTCTATACACAGTTCGCACGATTGCAAAGTGAAAGCAAAAAAACAAGCGCAAATTCAAACGCGACTTCAATATGTCACATATTGACAGTGGCTCACCGATGCCAATGAAATAATTACCCAGCTACATTTCTGAAAGAATGCAAAAGCATTGACATAGATTTTTCCTACAATAGCCCGACGGGCAGGGAAGAGATAGATTGTGGTAGCCCGACTGAAAAAATCGCTAGCTCCGGAACGTCGGGCTAGCGATATTGCAAGCCCTGTATCTGATTGAGGAATCACTCATCTTTGGAAAAGAGAGTTTATTACAGAGAAATGGCTCTTTCCAAAATAAAAGCTATACTATCCGCTTCTTCTGGGCTATATTCTCAGCAGCATAAGGAGAATCATGTGCTAACAGCTGTCTAAATGACTCGGCTAAAGTTAGTAGCATGCTTGCTTTTTTTTGTCTGCTTCCACTTGTCTTTGCACTAGGATGATGTCGGCGTAAATGTGCAGTCATATTCGTTGTGTTCCCACTAGTGCTTTCAGGTTAATCTCGTTGAAATGACCTTAACGCCACAACACGGCAAATCTCCGTTAACGAGCTACCGCCGATCGCCCCGTGCATGGGGCTAGACGGCCAACACGTTAACGAGCTAACTGCGCTAACACACTAGTTCCCACCCATGTAATTGAGCATTGCATGGCACATCCAACATACTGTTTTACTTTAGTCCATGACTCGCTTACCTTCAGGGTCATACGTCACATTAAAACCAAAATAATTCCAAACGCCAGATCTGAATGAGGTTCAATTTGCCTGTTGCAAGGAGAGCTTAACTTCTGTCTCGCTAGCTTGCCCTGCGCTCTTCCTTCTGACGATGCTGTCTGTGTTGAGCGCTCAGTGGATCTGCGCTCGACAGTGCAGCCTAGGCGGAGTAGTCGATCACAGATTCACTGAGCGCTCAACACAGACAGCATCGTCAGAAGGAAAATTGATAAAATAAATTACAAATGTTGTATTGTTCGATACATATGCGTACCGAACCGAAAGCACTGTATCGAACGGTTCAATATCGATACGAATATCGTTGCACCCCTAATATATATATATATATATTAGGGGTGCAACGATACACAAAATTCACGGTTCGGTTCGATACTTTGGTGTCACGGTTCGATATTTTTTCGATACAAAAAAATGTTCATGCCTTTTTAATTTGTCATTTATTAAAATTATAAATATATATTTTAACTCAAACGTGCAGTTTTTATATTTAATGTTGCTGAAACAACAAAGGGATAAAATAAATCTATCTGATCAAGAAATCACTCATCTTTGGAAAAGAGAGTTTATTACAGAGAAATGGCTCTTTCCAAAATAAAAGCTATACTATACGCTTCTTCTGGGCTATATTCTCAGCAGCATATTAAACATATCAGGTCCCCATAAGGAGAATCATGTGCTAACGGCTGTCTAAATGACTCGGGTAAAGTTTGTAGCATGCGTGCTTGTTGTTTTTGTCTGCTTCCACTTGTCTTTGCACTAGGATGATGTCGGCGTCAATGTGCAGTCATATTCGTTGTGTTCTCACTAGTGCTGTCAGCGTTAATCTCGTTGAAATGACGTTAACGCCACAACACGGCAAATCTCCGTTAACGAGCTACAGCGGATCGCCCCGTGCGTGGGGCTGGACGGCGTCAACACGTTAACAAGCAAACTGCGCTTCACCTCTTCAGTTCTGAAAGCTGATGGAGAGTCTCGGGTGTTTAACTCCCAGTGAGGTTGTGATGCTGGCGGAGGTCCTGAGAGTGGATGACCCACCCTGCTGTCAACTGAGTTACTGAGGTCACATGGGTCAATGTGTGAGGGGGGGGGGGGGGGGTGAATGGCCCGGAAGTGATCCCAGGACTATGTTATAGGTAGCCAACACTTTTTCCATGTTTGAACTTAATGTGACCACTAGAGGGAGGTATGTGCCTCTTAGTGCCATAAGCCAGCTGTGCAGCAGGCAGGTTGTTTGGCTTCATTTTTGCACAATGGGAGGAGGCGCTGTCGCGTCGTCCATGTTTTCTACAGTCATTGATTTGGACACAGCCAATGTGTTTAGTTTTACTCTTCCCCATGTGATGTCATTATGTCCATTTGTGTCAGCTTTTTTCCCAGGTGCCTCCACTTCCCCATCACCTCATATGTGTATGTAAGTCTTCTGTCTCCCTTTGTTCATTGTTGCTTCGTCTGTGTTCCCACCCCCATGTCCTCATAGTCACAGAGTCATAGTGTGTGTCATAGTGCCCTCATATTATCACAGTATGTCATAGTTGTTCATAGGTTTCTTAGTTCTCCTGTCACCAGCCAAATTAAGGCTCGCTTTTGGTTTCAAGTTCCATCTCTCTGCCTATGTCTGTTCGTGGGTCGTCTACATACACTCCACAACCGAGACAGGAGAGGAACCTGATAACAGCTGAACGTTCTTTTGTTCACACGGAAAATAGGTGTGAAAGGCAAAATTATAAATTGTTTCTAAAAAAAATTAAATAAAGCTGTTTTATTAAATGAATATATACATAATGCAAATGTGCTCATAAATGAGTTGACTCTGTGTTTTCAGAGTTAACAGATTCATTCAGCGATATTGTCTGGATCTGAAATATTGCAGGTACACGCAGAGTGCAGAGGATTTTTACACATACACTGATAATTGTTTTCTATAAGTCTCTGGGTCAGGAAGTCCAAACATGACGTCCTGAACTGGGCCTTAGAATAAGCTGAAGGATAACATTAGATAATCAAGGCAGGATGTGTTTTTGTGTCCATGTGTTTCTGATTCCAGGAGGAGCAGATACCAGGTGAGGTCGGATGTGGACGGGGAGGATTCGCAGCAGACTGCCACGTTGGATTTGGGAGAAGATAATAATATTTTGTCATTGTCAAAGTATAAAAGCTGTACAGCCCATTTCAGGGTTAGGGTTGGGGTCAAAGTGAAACTAGAAATATTTAGAATCACAATGAGTTCAAAGCGTGAGGAGGTCTGATGTTCCAACAGTGTTCAGGATGAGAATTATTACCTGCAATGCTCCAGTTTGACCTCATGGTGGCAGTGCCGTCTCACTGTTATAATGGCTACACTCAGACTACAGGAGAGAACAAGAGGCTGTACTAAAACTCTGATGTTTTATCGTGTGTTTATGACATCATGCTGACGTCAGCCTGATAATACCTGTTGATTCAACTAAACAGCCAAGGTTTCCAAGGTTCTTAAATGAACCACAAACTACAGGGTAAGAGTGAGCTGCTGAAAGTCAGATCTGTTCTTCAAAGCAGACTTTCAGCTTTATTACAAACTAAGAGTCGGATCAGCACAAATACTGACACAGAGATGGCTGCTGGCACTGCGCTGCTCTGCTGCACTTTGCTGTTTGTCCTTGTCTTTGTCTCTGCGGGTGAGATTGAACTAAACTGAGGTTCTCTCTGAGATAACAAGAAGTACAGGAGGATTATTTTCATCTGGATTCAGTTTGTCTGTGTGTGAAGGAGACACCAGGCTGGGTGGACACTTAACATCTGTAATCCAGCTGTGACAGAGACAAAGAAGTGTAATGTGTGTGTCAGTGTGATGTGTTGTAGTGTCAGGAGTCAGTATGCAGCTACAAAGCTTCTTGTTCAGTGTATACAAACAGCTGTAGCTCCATAAAGGCAGCATGCAGAGACTCACAGTGTCTTATAATGAGAGGCTGCTTTCTCTCACACATTATGTTCACTTATTATCAGCACATGTTGTTGTTCTGTGGAAGCTAACATCTTGTAGTTTCTGACACTTTGCATGTTTAGCATGAGGCTAAAATTCCCCCTCAGTGGGTCACTGGTGACCTGCTGGATGTTCAGAGGTTCATTAAATCCAACATGACTAAAAACTCAAATGTCAAAGTGTTGTTTCCTCTTTCAGAGCAGAAAACCATCACAGCTGAGTCTGGACAGGACGTCACTCTGACATGTCGAGCTCCAAACAACAACATTAGAGTAATAAAGTGGGAGAGATTTGACCTGGGAGATGATTATGTGCTTTTGTACCAGGATGGTCTCCCTGATTCAACACACCAGCATCCATCTTTTAAGAACCGGGTGGATCTGCAGGACAGACAGATGAAGGATGGAGACGTGTCTTTGATTCTGAAGGATGTGACAGTTCATGACGCTGGAGCATACGAGTGTCGTTTCTTCATGGAAGAAACTCGCTCATGGAAGTCCATCAGCAGCCTCAACCTGATTGTTACAGGTGAGTGAGTAGAGTTGAGTGTGTGTGTGATCAGAGGTGAAGCTGCTTCCTGGTTGTTGATGTGTGTTTGTTGTATGGATGAGCTGGTGGATGTCAGAGGTAGACAGATGTTTCTCCAGCTGTTGTCTTTGTGGCTGGTAGTCTAGAGTTGTAGAGCAGCATTGTTTGGTTAGAGCAGAAACAAAGACATTTATGAATCCGTCTCTTCTTCTCTTGCTCTCTAACTCGTCTGTAAACATGTGTGGGGAAGCTCAATGTTAAAGCCTACAGCTGGAGGGGGAGGGGAGGGGTGAAGCTGGTGGTGAGTCTGTGAAAGTGAATCACAGTCAACTACAGCCCCTTAAATTGCCTTATTACACAATGCTGAGAAAGCATTCGAACGGGTGGAGTGGGATTATCTGTTTTATACTCTAAATAAATTTGGATTTGGCCCTAATTTCATTTCATGGATTCAGTTACTTGACTCCTCACCTATGGCACGTGTTAGAACAAATTTGTTATTCTCTTCTTATTTCCCACTTCTCCGTGGTACGAGACAAGGATGTCCCTTATCCCCTCTCCTTTTGCGTTATCAATTGAACCATTGGCGATTAAAGCCAAGCTGACAGCTGACAGTTGCATTAAGGGCATCTTCAGAGCTGACCAGGAGCACAAAATATCCGTATATGCTGACGATCTCCTGCTGTATATGTCAGAGCCTTTATAACACTGAATAAGCATATCCCTGCATTTATTTGGAACGGCAAAAGTCCATGAATTCGTAAAGATTTCATGCAGAGGACTAGGCCAATGGGTGGATTAGCCTTGCCAATTTTTCAGTCTTATTATTGGGCAGCAAATATTCGAAATATGCTGGATCAGTAATTTTACCACAGAGACTCCAGCTTGGCTCCAAATTGACTCATCCAATTGTGGCAAAATGTGCCTATCAGCTTTGTTGAGTTCAGCTCTCCCATTAGAACTGTACACCTATAAATGTAACCCTTTGTTGTATGACTCGCTCAGAATCTGGGTGCAATGTAAGGTTTGGGTTACACTATCAGCTCAAATCATATGTTCCCACCCTCAATGATGGATTCTGCCTTTAAAATATGGGAAGGTAATGGACTTAGAAATATCAAAGACCTTTTTGCAGATGGAATTTTTCTCATTCACGCAGCTCCTGAAGCAGTTTAATGTTCCTCGCAAACATTTTTTCCGCTATTTACAAGTTCACCACTTTGTAAAGAGTCGATTTCCTTCATTTCCAGAAGTACCTGAGGAAACTTCTTTGGATAAAATTATTAATATAAACACTCATAAGAGAGGGGCGATTAAAGAAATGTATGCTATATTATTAGATCTTCAATCTCCTTCTCTCTCCATCCTTAAAGCTCAGTGGGAGAAAGACCTTGGGATGACTTTAACAGATGAGCTCTATGTTTTCTCCATAGGGTACACTCTTCTTCTATATGTGCCAGACATGGGCTGACCCCCTGTGTAACAGATGTAAAGCAGAAACAGGTTCACTCCTTCATAGTTTTTGGCCCCAATCTTCATAACTATTGGGTGTCTACCCATACGGAAAAGATGCATATAAATCTTATAAAGTTTGTATCTGTCTTGTGTGAAGCTTTTATGAAAAGCATACAAGAGTGAAAACAGATTAAGATCCCTTGAAAATCATATAAATGAAACTTGTATGTTTTGGATATTTACTAAAACAATATAAGAAAGTAATGAGAAAGTGGCCACTTTCATGAGTAAATCATATAAGCCTTATATGATTGACTGTATGAAGTAGGCCACATCTTATGCAAGTCTTATAAGTTTTTTCTATTTCTTTTCCATATGGGTATATTTAACACCTTTTCAGAGATATATAACGTTAATTATGATCCCTCTGCTCTAATCTTTGGGGTGATTCCTCAAAACATCACTTTGCCAAAATACTATTCAAATTCTTTGCTTCACTCATTGCAAGGCGCCTTATACTTTTAAGATGGAAGCAGGAAGCTCCTCCCACACATGAACAGAGGCTTGCAGAGCTCATGAAGTTTTTGCATTTAGAAAAGATGAGATATACACTGGTAGGTTCAACCACCAAATTTCTTGAGGCATGGCAGCCTTTTCTAATGTACATGGAAACATTTAAAATGACCACATTGTCATGACCAGATACCATCCATCCATTTTATTTTTGTTGTTGTTGTTTGTTTGTTTTTTGTTTTGTAGGGGTTTCTTTAGTTTGTTTGTTTGTTTTCTTTCTGTTATCTTTTGGGGTATTGTAAAAACTGAACAGCAAACTACTGTATGTTCAAAGTTTTGCTATTAACATGCTGCTGTAACTGAAAATAAAATGAAAAAATAAATAAAACTCAAATGTCAAAGGAAATAAACAAAATATTTAAAGTCAACCATTCTGATCATAATTGCACTTTGACCTTTAACCTCTCTGCTCTGTGTTGTTTCATCTTTCAGATCAGAAAACCATCACAGCTGAGTCTGGACAGGACGTCACTCTGACATGTCGAGCTCCAAACAACAACATCTTCGCTCTAGAGTGGGAGAGAGCTGACCTGAAGTCAGGAAATGTTCTTTTCCGAGTTGGTTGTGATATTATTCTAGATGACCAGCATCCATCTTTTAAGAAGCGGGTGGATCTGCAGGACAAAGAGATGAAGGATGGAGACGTGTCTTTGATTCTGAAGGATGTGACGATTAATGATGCTGGAACATACGAGTGTCGTTTCCTCATGGTAGAAGCACGCTCATTCAAACACAGCTTCATCAAACTGGTTGTTGTTTGTCCAGGTGAGTGAGTAGAGTTGAGTGTGTGTGTGATCAGAGGTGAAGCTGCTTCCTGGTTGTTGATGTTTGTTTGTTGTATGGATGAGCTGGTGGATGTCAGAGGTAGACAGATGTTTCTCCAGCTGTTGTCTTTGTGGCTGGTAGTCTAGAGTTGTAGAGCAGCATTGTTTGGTTAGAGCAGAAACAAAGACATTTATGTCTCTTCTTCTCTTGCTCTCTAACTCGTCTGTAAACATGTGTGGGGAAACTCAATGATAAAGCCTACATCTGGAGGGGGAGGGGAGGGGTGGAGCTGGTGGTTGTGAGTCTGTGAAAGTGAATCCTGCCGGTGCCATAGCTGCTGAAAACGTACTTAGTGCAGACACAAAACGTCCATCAGTTTCAAAGTGTGTCAGAAAAATGTCCACATGGTGACTGATGGATGAGAGAGGTCCCATTGTTGTTGTTGTGCACAAATCATTGAACAACACAAACACTTAGAGCTGCTTTCAGTGCTGCCTGTTTTGTTACTGCACACATTTCTGATGGTCCTACAGTCCAACGTAGCAAACGTCTCCCTGAAGCCTCTTCTTAGAGACCAAAGGTTGGATCAGAGCGAGCAGCTGAAAGGACACATCTATGAATGCAGTCAGAGACTTTCTCACAACCTCACACTTCATCTGGTCACATTTACACTCAGGTTCTCTGTTAGTCACTGAGATTACAGACTCGCACATTTAAAATAATCTGAATGTTGGATCAGATGAAGTTAATATTTTTTATTTCTTGAACATATGTTTAATTAGCATGTTGCTAAAGCTTTAAGTAATGCACTGGTGACCTGGTGTATGTTAACAGGTCAATTAATCAAATCCAGAATAACTCAAATGTAAGCTAAACAGCATAAATATTAAACATAAACAACATCATATTTCCCCCATGGCACAGTCCACTCAGCACTTCCTGGAGTTTCTCATTTGATCGTTCATTGACACTCATGACTTACAGAGACTCTGATCATCAAACACAGGAATAAAACAAGCAGTGAGCACAACAAAGGATTATTAAAGAAGGAATATTAACTCTATTCTAACTCTAGTAACTCTACACCAGGAAACCACCAAATCTTCTGCAAACGTGATTTTAACCAGTCAAAATGTTTTTGGATATTTATTCAGTGTAGAAACCTAAAAAGTCAGTTTTATTTTTAGATGTTTGGTTGTTTTGAACAATTATATCAAACTGTAAGTATGATGTTTGGTATATAGTATTATATATTGCATGGTATTGATATATTGCACTGTTTGAAGTGCTTCGTATATAAAAGTAGTAAACTGTGTACACAGTGTTTGGTGTGACAGAGCTGTTGTCACTGAATCACAGGTTCAGATGTTTCAGCCTCATAATAAACAAACACGTTTTCAGAGACTCGAGGATTTGACCTTCCAAAAGTCTCAGACATGTTTTAATGAGCTCTCACAGTCTGCAGCCAAACAGGTCAAATTATAAAGAACAGCTGGATCAACCCAACATGACCTCTGACCCCGAAGCAGCTGTTAGACCTGTGTATTTGAAAAAAATATGATTTTTTTTATGGTGAAAGCAAGATTCCAGACTGCAGTTTTGGTCAGATCATGTTTTTAAATAAAAAGCAGAAAAATCAACATTAACATTTTCTCACTTTATAAATATTATGAATAATTTTTTCATCTAATCTCCTGAACTAGAAGAGGACACCTCACAGCTGTTTCTCACCTGCAGGTCAGCCAGGAGGAGACAGAGATGAACTGTGAGTCGGACGATCTGAGGACAGACAGAAACTCTCCTGAACATCCAGCAGTCGACTCTGATGATCATCATGTTCAGACTCGGACCAACAGTGTGTGTCTGTGCTGTCAGTGACTCTGAACTACAGTTTATTCATCTTGTTCATGAGATTTACTGACACAAAGTCAAACTGTGTTACAAACACACATGAATTTCTGATCTCAGAGTCAGTGAGTGTTGGAGCTTCAGGTTAGACAAATTAACTATTTTATGTTGGTGTGATTGTTTATTAGCTTCATGTGACTTTTTCTTCTTTAAGTACAGTCCACTGGAAAACACTTTGTATAAAAATCATCTCTTTGGCTGACATTGTTTTTAGTTTGTAAACCAATCTTACCCAGTTTAACAGATTGTACAAACTGTTAACGTCTCTCTCTGATCCTGCACTGAGAAGTTTGACAACCTCTTCAACTTTTCTTTAACATGACACACTGTTCAGGTCAGATTTAACCTGCTTTGACCTTTGACACCAGCAAAACATCCTGAACAACTTTGCTGGGTTGAGACCTGATTACTTTTCATAAACAGACCCATAAGACTCAAAAATATGAAACATATTGTCACATTTATACTGTTGTATAGATGATGCAAACCTTTGTACACTGATGCTCTTTTGGGTGAAGTTTGACTCATTTGTTTAGATGGATTTTCAGATCCACCAGTTTGGCTCAAGTTAGAAACATTGTGATTTTAGGGAAAATTGCCACTCATAATGTATAAATATACACATCATGTTTGTGTGGATTTGTAATGAGACAGCAGTGAAGCAGTGAAGTCATCCTGTTGCCCACAGAAACAGACTCCTCCTGTGAATTAGTAAAGTAACACATGGAGCGCATGAGGAACAAAGGTCATACATGTATCTCCTGAAGTGGATTCTGGGTCTCTGACTTCCTCCCACAGTCCAAAGACATTAACGGGTGTTTTTTATTTATCCGTGTATGCTGTGTGTGAATGTGTGGTTCCTACAGAACTTAATGGTCAGTAACACTAACATGTAAACATGAGTGCATCACATCAGCACATGAAAGAACAACAGTGTGGCATTAATATTACAGCAGTGAGGACAGTGTGATGAACTGATGCTCTGATCTCTGGTCTGACCAAAGCTTTAACTCCAAACATCTCTCCACTGTTAGAGCTTCTGCACTGTTTCAGGTTCAAATCATGGTTCATACTTTCATGGCCTGATGGTGTGACGCCTCCACCTACATCACTGAACTGCTCCACTTCTGTACTCTTCTCTCTGTGGCCTTCTTGAAACGTCCTCTTGGTGTTTGTGGGGTTTTTCTCAGTTCATGTGTGCCTTATAAGAGTTTGTTTTTTAAAGACAATGACAATCAGTGAATTCCTTCTGTGATTGAATGAAATATGAGCACTATGTAAGTGTGTAAGTGTTAATAAAGATTTACATGTACCTGTTGAATTCTCTTTTCATTGTTTTTGTCCCTCCAATAACAGACAAACCTCTGTTTCTGAAGTGCCTTAGAGCAACGTCTTCCTCTGTAACTGAATGCTGTGGGTAAACATGTCTTTACTTCTGTGCCTGAAAACAACATCTCCCTGTAGAAAGTGAAGGCTGAGCTCACTCAGATCACTCAGTCAGATCAACTGAGCTTAGAAATAAACTGATTTGTTGATTTTACAATGCTGTGATTGCAGCTATTCCACAACTCTCTCTGTTAATGGTACACATGGCCACTGATTAAATGGTCATTGATCAATCATCATTATTCTTTCGGATAGCGATTGAGATTGCGGATAGAAGTGGCAGAAATGGGCTTCCTCCAAAGAGTGGTTGGCCTCTGCCTTACAGATAGGGTGAGCAGTTTGGCTATTGGAGGGGCTCAGGGTAGAGCTGCTGCTCCGTCACATCGAAAGAAACCAGTTGAGGTGGTTTGGGCATCTGACGAGGATGCCTCCTGGGTGAATTGTTCCATGCATGTCCCACAAGAAGGAATCGAATGGAACTGAAGAAATCACTTGGAAGAGTGACAAAGCATTTCTCCAATTGAATGCGTCCAGATAAACAGAATCAACCTTTTGTGACACTTTTATAATGTTCAACACGATTACTAACAGATAACACACCCAGTGCACTAAACTCACTGTGTGCAGGACTTTCTTTGGTGTTTACATAAATGGTAAATGGTCTGAAATTCTATAGCGCTTTACTAGTCCCTATGGACCCCAAAGCGCTTTACACTATATTCAGTCATCCACCCATTCACACACTGGTGATGGCAAGGCAGACATACATTGTAGCCACAGCGGCCCTGGGGCGCACTGACAGAGGCGGGGCAAAATGAAAACAAACTACAAACTGCTGAGCTGTTGAACAGCTGATCCAGCCTTTAGTCTGAGCTGCAGTCAGTCACACAAACAGACTGAACAGGGTGTGTTCTGTGCAGCACCTGCATGTAAAACAGAAGCAAAGCTGTTCCTGTGAAATGAAAGTGAAAGCCTCTCTGAGCGTCTCCCTGTAGAAAATGGAGGCTGAGCTCAGTCAGATCACTCAGCCTGCAGACAAATGGAGGCGTGTTTGAGACGTGCAGATAAACACTCAGCTTTGTGTCGTCCTCTAAGGGCTCAGGGCCGTCCTGTTGTCATATTATCACATGCATGACAACATGCGTCTCAGTCCTCAGAGTCCTCTGCACAGTGCTCAGGGATTTTCCTCATCTTTCATATTGTGTGCCTGTTTGAATTCAAGCATCATCGTCTACAACTGGACACCCAGCTCTATCTGTCCATGAAGCCAGATAACACACACCATTTAGTTAAACTGCAGGAATGTCTTAAAGACATAAAGACCTGGATGATAACTTTCTGCTTCTTAATTCAGATCAAACTGAGGTTATTGTAATCGGCCCTGAAAAGCCTAGAAATATGGTATCTAACCAGATTCTTACTCTGGATGGCATTACCTTGGCCTCCAGTAACTCTGTGAGGAACCTTGGAGTCATTTTTCACCAGGACATGTCCTTCAACACACATATTAAACAAATATGTAAGACTGCTTTCTTCCATTTGTGCAACATCTCTAAAGTTAGAAATATCCTGTCTCAGAGTGACGCTGAAAAACTAGTTCATGCATTTATTACTTCCAGGCTGGACGACTGTAATTCATTATTATCAGGATGTCCAAAAAACTCACTGAAAAGCCTTCAGCTAATCCAAAATGCTGCAGCAAGAGTCCTGACAGGGACTAGAAAGAGAGAGCATATTTCTCCTGTTTTGGCTTCCCTTCATTGGCTTCCTGTTAAGTCCAGAATTGAATTCAAAATGCTGCTCCTCACATACAAGGTCTTAAATAATCAGGCCCCATCTTATCTTAATGATCTTGTAGTACCATATCACCCTATTAGAGCACTTCGCTCTCGCTCTGCAGGCCTACTTGTTGTTCCTAGAGTATTTAAAAGTAGAATGGGAGGCAGAGCCTTCAGTGTTCAGGCCCCTCTTCTGTGGAACCAGCTTCCAGTTTGGATTCAGGAGACAGACACTATCTCTACTTTTAAGATTAGGCTTAAAACTTTCCTTTTTGCTAAAGCATATAGTTAGGGCTGGACCAGGTGACCCTGAATCCTCCCTTAGTTATGCTTCAATAGACGTAGGCTGCCGGGCAATGTTCCCTCTAATTTTTCATGTGTCTGAGCGAGTCGCAATATGGCGCCCCCCAGTGGCTGCAGCCAGACTCTTGGGGCCCCTTTTGGTCTCTGCAGGCATAATTAATCAATCACATGGATCATTTCTCAGAAAGGCTCAACAAGTACACGTAATTTTTAATGGAACTATTTTATTTGTAAATTCTATTAATTTTTTTAATGAATACATTCTCTTCTGACCATAGTTGTTTTATTGCCTAATGAGATTTGACTAATCAATATAATAGTCCACTCTTGTGCGCTCTATCCTCGATGAGGACATGACCCTCACTGTCCAATCAAATTCTTTCCTCCCATTAAAGGTTTGTGATTGGACAGTAAATTTATAAAAGGTCATGTCAGCACATAGTGTCCATAGTAGTAATGGTAAATTTGATTCTTTTTACTGAATCGAGTTTTAATGAGTCACTCACCAAAGTGAATCGGATTTGTTGACTCATTTGATTCACTGAGTCGGTCGACCAGAGAGTGCAAAAAATGTACATTTTCACTCAAACTTAATTTGTTTCTCTTTTCATGTAAATCCTACTGCTAAGATGAATGATTCTAAAAGAAAACAACTATTTTACAGAGCAAAAAAGAGCAAAACATTTCTAAAATTAAGCAATTTTCTATCAAAATTGCTTAATAAACATTTATTTTATTTTATTTTAATATATTTTTATTTTTTATTTTATTAGTACTTTCCTTAAATGTGTTAAATATATATTTTCTCATCTAAATGTCCACTGAGCTGTGAGCCAGTAATGCACCTTAACATTGGTTGCCAACCAAGAAGAAGAAGAAGCTGTGAGCCAGGAGGGAGGGGGTGAGTGAGTCCTGAGTGATTTGCTTATGCTTACAAATCAGCACAGGAGGGAGGGGGTGAGTAGCTCAAATGTGCTGTTAGCATGTTAGCAGAGCGATGCTACTGTGAACCGAGGAGCTATTTTCTTGATGTGAGCTTCTACTCAGGGTTTTTTCTTCCAGTTCAGAGCAGAAATTTTTTGTTACGATACTGGATGTTGTGTTTTTCTCCACAATTTTAATTATAAGCTAGATACATTGCTGCTAACAGCAACAGGGATGAGTCAGTGAGTCAGTTGGGCTTGTGAATCATGATTCATGAGTCAGTAAAGTGATTCTCGAGTATTGAACGATTCGTTCATGATTTGCGCATCACTAGTCCATAGTTATAAATCCCACCACTCAGTATTATTAACACATTCTCTCCATGACCCCAGTAAGCTACTGAAGGCTAACCCAGGCAAATATCCCAGAATGCATTTCGTCGAAAACGTAAGAGGCAGTTTCGGAGGGATGCACAGTTTAAAATATTCTTTCTGAATGTAGCTGTGTAAACTTCAAATATCTACTCGATTTATCAAGACATCACAGATTTGCAAAAGTGCTCTAACGTTTTCCGAGATGTGGGACAGTCCACAGTGGGTTGAGAGTGTGGATCTGTGACCTGCGTGAGAATCAGCTTCCTAACATTTGTCTGGAAGAAACACACAGACAGGAAGCAGCAACAAGTGTGAACATTTCACAGATCATGTGTAATCGGTTATTATCAGGATGTCTTAAAAACTCCCATAAAACCTTCAGCTGATGCAAAATGCTGCAGTCGACTCCTGACAGGGACTAGAAGGACAGAGCAGCTTCCTCCTATTCTGGCCTCTCCTCATTGGCTTCCTGTTAAATCCACAATTTAAAATCCTGCTCCTCACATAGAAGAACTTTAATCAGGCCTATCTTATTTCATTGACCTTAGAGTACCATATGTCCAAATCATGGTTCAACAGCAGCTAGGTGGATGTCAGCAGCTTACATGGTGGAGATAAATCCAGGGTTTGAGATTGTTTACAACTTAAACTCAGAGCCTTTTAACACAATTACTGACAAATAACGCACTCAGAGTACTAAACACACTGTGTACAGGACTTTGATTGGTGTTTGCAGAGATGAAAATGATGCAGCCTGCTGACCAGTTGAATCAGCTGATCCAGCCTCTTATCTGAGCTGCAGTCAGTCACACAAACAGGTTGAACAGGGTGTGTTCTGTGCAGCACCTGCATGTAAAACAGAAGCAAAGCTGTTCCTGTGAAATGAAACTGAAAGCCTGTCTGAGCGTCTCCCTGTAGAAAATGGAGGCTGAGCTCAGTCAGATCACTCAGCCTGCAGACAAATGGAGGCGTGTTTGAGACGTGCAGATAAACAGTCACAGCTTAGTGTCGGCCTCTGAGGGCTCAGGGCCGTCCTGTTGTCATGTTATCAAGTGCATGACGGCTCTCTGCACACACTTTGAGTCCTTATGCACATTTTCACGAGTCCTCATCTCTGTGGACCTGAGGGATTACCCACAGTTCATAGTGTTGTGATTAGGGATGGGTATCGTTTAGGTTTTATCCGATACCGGTGCCAAATCGGTACTTTTGAAACGGTGCCGGTGCTCAAACGGTGCTCAAACCGGTGCTTAAAGAATGGAGAAGACAAAATTGGTCCAAAAACCTCTCATGTTCAGCTGGTTTTATGTAAAAAGATAACAATGTTAGCCTTTTCTGCAGCTATGGGGCATATATGGTATCACTCTTGGCTGGAAGCAGTGCTTAAACAATGGAAAAAATACAAACTTTGTCCAAAAACCTCTCATGTTCAGCTGTTTCCCTCTTTTTCTTTGGTCATTTTAGCCTTTTTGTCCAGGGTGAAGGGAGTATCTGCCATCAAACAAGAAGACAGCCGCATGTAGCTATGATGATGTTTGCTAGTTCACCTTACATGCATTAATGTAATAACGTGGTTAGCCTACTCAGCGTAAATTACACGCGAACAACATTAAGATACTCACGCAGAGAAGAACGGCTGCTGCTGCCATCAAATACGGTGCATTTCTCGGCTTTAAAAAAAAAAAAAACGCTATGCGTCGCCAGGTGTTTCATCGGATTTCAGGTGTTACCTCCTTTGACAGTATCACAGTATCAGCTTAAAGCACTTGTTGCTGCTGAGTTTGCATATTTTGCTGTGAATTACAGCCAGACTTTTGACCGCTTCGCCTTGGACATTTTTAATCTGTAGCTCTGCTCTAACAGAACGTACGTACCTGGACCTGCCTACTATCCTCGGAAACGTAAAATGATTGGCTAGGAGTGTATCACAGCTCAGGAAAAAAAAGCACCGAAATAAAGCACCGAAATGTGCGCTGCTTTTCGGTCTGGTTACTACCGTTTATGTCAGAACCGGTGCCATCATGGCACCGGACACCGGTACCCATCCCTAGTTGTGATGGTGAAAGCATTAAGAACAAGGATGGAAAATAAATAAATAAATAACCAAACTGAAGGTTCAGAGGAATGTAGCTCATCACAAATGCTTCATGATGAAGTTTTCACAATGATGAATAATTTGATTATTTTACAGTTTCTTCCTGTAAAGTTAGAGCCTGAAAACAGACAAAATCAATCAGTAAATGTCAGATCACACGACGAGGTCTGAGGCACCACGACAGTTAACATCACAGCAGAGGTGACAAAGTGCTTTCTGTGGCCTGTTTATCTTCAGTTCTTTGAATTTAATTAGACATTAATTTCATTAATTAGAATTAATTTCAGTACATTAAACATTAGCAGAAGGATGGAGAGCGTGCTATATGTATTTCTTGCACTTGCACAAACACAAACAGCAGCTCTTCTTGTTTTTGCCACTCAATCTAGAAGAGAATTTAGATCAAGAAATTTCCACGATCATTATGATTTGATTTGATTTTATAGGAAATGCAGTTTGACGTGTTTCCAATACTGAGGATGAGGATACACTATAAAAAATTTAAAGCTACTGTTAGTTTTCCTGTCTTGTAAAAAGTAAAGTTTTTGTTCATGCACAGAAAATGAATATTTTTCAGATTTCAATGGACTTTCTGTCATTTTTGTTTTGTTTTGTTGGGGTTAAAACGATGCCACCTTAAAATGAAACTGAAAAATAAATATTGACATTAAGACAAGAAAAAAGTTTTCACACTTACATCTTTTTTTTTTCTTTTTTGCTTACAGTTTTTTTTTTCAGTTTCAGTTTGCTGGCACTGTTTTGGCGTCTGGGGGCACGATTGTTAATAACAAACACACAAATATTACATCTTTTGAATCTGTGATGACATGTGACAATATGATGAAGTTCACATGATGTAGCTTCTCTGCCAACAACACAAATGAAAGAATAAATAATTTAAACCAAAGTAAGAGTTTATTGTTCAAATACAGAGACACTCTCACACTGACCTTTGTTGTTTGTTCTCTGTCCTTCATACAAACATTTGGGGCTTACAGACTCTGTGAACACTGAGTTTTCAGGCTTTTCTAATGCTGTGTGAGCAGCAGGAAAATACAATCAGAGCATAAACACACATACATACAAGGTCAAAGACGAGTAGCTACACTTTTTAAACGCAATAACTGATCACTTATGTGAAGTCAGCGAGTACCGAGGTGAACTTTTCTTATCTTTGAGATCTATTGAAACAACTACATTAAATCATACTGCTGAGTGACAACAATAGCGTTATCTAAGGTTAGAGGGTTACCTAGGCAACCAGGGATGTGCATAACCATCTGTCAGCTACAAATTGATGCATGAACGATGGGATGAGTTCATACTTGGATGTAATTTTAGTGAAACAGCTGATCGAGGATTAGTGTTGTTGAGGTTTTGTGGTCCACAGCTCACACTCACATAATGAGGTCATATTTGATCTTATAAACAAAAACACTGATCCCAGGTCTGTAACACTGTTCATGGATACTGAGGGTAAACAACACACACAGCTCACAAAGATAAAGAGAAAACTGAAACCAGATCTTGATGATTGAAAGATTCAGGTGTGAAAAACTTCATAAATATGTAATCTGAGCTCAAAATGATGTAACTACAGTCAGTGGAAACAAAACCATCAAAGTGAAAAAGTGTTGATTTCATTTGTTTGAAGAGTTAAAAGTAGGCGTGCACAACAAAATGTCTCAGTGAGCTGTGTCACACTCAAAGTCAGAGCTTTCTGTGTCAGAAAGAGGCTAAATCACCATGGTAACTGATGGTGAAAGATCACCTGGTCAGGAGCATTTCATGTTCAGAGTTTTGTTTTTAAATCAGCTGTTAGAGCCACGTTTTCACTGTGATGTCGATTCTCTGCTGGAGGAAATGTTTCATATGTGCAGCTTGTTAAACTGTAACTTGCTGAAGCCACTGAGTGAAGCTAAACTGCACATCACACTGTTACAATGTACCTGTATTCATGTAGTGGAGACATTAGTGAAGTTATCAGTGAGTAACGTCTCTGATTGGACTGGGTGGCGCTCACAGGGACCATTTTGTGTAGAAGAAAAGTCACATGATACATGAAACGCTCCTTTTCATCTGAGCGTGCTCAGAGCCTGAAGCAGAGAAAGGTGATAATCACCACGGTGATACCTGCTGTCTCTGACTGCAGTTTCAGGTTTAGTTGAGCCAGCTAACACAAAGAAAGCCTGACTGTGTTGAAGTTGATTTGTAGTCACAGCCCTCTGGATGTTCCAGTTACTGTGAAATGTAAAGACTGTTTTTAAAGATGAAACTCGTCCACTGAGATGAGCTGTCAGCAAAAACAGAAGCAGCCATTAAAGATAAAACTGAAATAAACCTACAGTGCTGTGGGCCTGCTGTCTGTGCTCAGTTCATCTGTTTCTGCAGGATTTTAAACACTGACAACACCCAGAACTCTGAACAGCAGCAGCAGACTCAAAGCTGGAAAAACCTCTGAGACATTTTAAACCTGCTGCACTTAAACAGGAGGCTGGTTTGTTTCCACTCTCTGCTGTTGTTTATGTTTTCTGTAGATCAAAAAACCAACAACAGCAACAAGAAGCAGAGCAGGAACTGACAGACCAACAATCAGTGCAACAGATCCATCCTCCTTCTCTTTGTCTTCATCCTTCTCTTGTCCTCCTGTCAGACCTGCAGGTGAGAAACAGGTGTGAGGTGTCAGGTAGGTGATGAGTGAAGAACAGAACAGAATCCATTTCCTCTTCAAACTGCTGTCAGACATTATCTACTGCACTCTGATCACATCACTCAGACCAGCTGCTTTCTACAAAGTCTCATCAGCAACATCTTTAGAAACAAACATCAACAACCAGGAAGCAGCTTCACCTCTGATCACACACACACTCAACTCTACTCACTCACCTGGAGGAACAACATGAAGGTGGATGCTGCTGATGAACTTCCATGAGCGTGTTTCTTCCATGAAGACACGACACTCATATGTTCCACTATCAGCAGTGTTCACATCCTTCAGAATCAAAGACACGTCTCCATCCTTCATCTGTCTGTCCTGCAGATCCACCCGGTTCTTAAAAGATGGATGCTGGTTGGCTGGAACAAAGTGACCGTCCCGGTAAACAAGCACATATTCATCTTCCAGGTCAGCTCTGCTCCACTCTAAAATAATGATGTTGTTGTTTGCAGCTCGACATGTCAGAGTGACGTCCTGTCCAGACTCAGCTGTGATGGTTTTCTGGTCTGAAAGAGGAAACAACACAGAGCAGAGAGGTTAAAGGTCAAAGTACAACTGTTCACTTCTACAGCAGCCAATCAGAAACACACAATAAAAGACAGTCTTCAATTATTAGATGATGATCTTTGATTGTGTTTCTTCTTGTGTCCCTTCAAGCGTCACCACAGCGAGTCTTCTCCTCCTCCTCACCTGATCCCGAGCATCTTCATCAGGGCTGATTTGTGACAGAAGGACAGCAGCAAGAGTGAAAGGGAAGGTTTGAAGATGGCAGTGAGCTGCTGTCATGTTTGCTTTGGAGACTCTGACACAAAGACAGGAGGCCGAGCTGAACATGTTCAGATTTTCATTGAGAGCAGAATGGACGAGATTATGAACGAGTTCATCAGAGGGAAGCTCAGGCTGAGACGTTTGGAGACAAAGTTCATGAGCAAAGACTGAGACGGATGAAAAACATCATCTGAAAAACAAATCTTTGGTTTTAGAATCTGTTAGTTTGATAAAATGTTGTTGATGGACGAGTTCATTGAGACTCTGGATGTCTGTCAGACTGAGTCACTGCTTTTTATTGTAACAGCTGTACTGATGCTCCTGAATCTGGCCTCTGACACAAACCTCCAAACAGTAAGAATGAAAAAAGAATAAAACTATTAAAACTCTTCAAGCAATAAATAATCAAACCTGAAAAAGAAGAAAATCATCTGGAAACTAAACTGAACTAAACACAAAAAGTCCAAATGGAATAAAAACTCAAACTAATGAGAAAAACTACAATAACTCTGTTCCACAAACAACAACATGTGCTGATAATAAGTGAACATAATGTGTGAGAGAAAGCAGCCTCTCATTATAAGACACTGTGAGTCTCTGCATGCTGCCTTTATGGAGCTACAGCTGTTTGTATACACTGAACAAGAAGCTTTGTAGCTGCATCCTGACTCCTGACACTACAACACATCACACTGACACACACATTACACTTCTTTGTGTCTGTGCTGCAAACTGCACCAACACACAGACCCCACCCAGCTTTCTGTCGATCACAACACTGAATGAGTAATAAACTACTTCTTAGAGAAATATAATCAGCATGTAAACCAGACTGAGACTCTTTATCTCAGAAATAAACTCAGTTTAGTTTCTATCAGTTAAATCTCACCTGCAGAGACGAACAGGACAAACATCAGCGTGGAGCAGAGTGACGCAGTTACAGCAGACATGTCCGTGTTCTCTGTTTCTGCTGATCTGACTCTTAGTTTGTTCTAAATGTCTGAGTCTGTTGGTGTTTTCACTGAATAACTGAACCTGAGTTTAAACCTGAACACATCAGATTACATTTAAGGTTTAAATAAAGCTGAAGCTGCGGTTCAAACTCTTCCGTGTCTCGTGAGGACGTGGCGTTAGAGTGACGTTTGGTAGGTTGGACTGAGGATGCGCAGAAATGAGTGCGTCACAACAAACGAAGTAGAAAAGTTTTAGTGTTCAGTTGTTGAACGATCTCCACAGAACAAAATCAGAACCTCTCATGTGTCGTCATGTAGGAACAGTTTGTGTTTCAGTCGCTGAAGCAGAAGAACGTTTTGTTTCTGACGGCAGTTTGATTCTTGTTTCATCGTCACAAACAGAAAAACTGAAACAATATGAAAATAAGTCTCAGGGAAATATTTTTACTGTGCAGCCAAAACTTCCTGTTTTATCTCAGAGCTAAATCTCACCTGCAGAGACGAACAGGACAAACATCAGCGTGGAGCAGAGTGACGCAGTTACAGCAGACATGTCCGTGTTCTCTGTTTCTGCTGATCTGACTCTTAGTTTGTTCTAAATGTCTGAGTCTGTTGGTGTTTTCACTGAATAACTGAACCTGAGTTTAAACCTGAACACATCAGATCAGATTAAAGGTTTAAATAAATCTGAATGTCCCTGAGGGTTAGAGCTGATCTGTTGTTCAGCTGCTCGTTTAAACTCAACACTTTGAAGATGCTTTGAAAGTCTGATATGTTCGACCAATATAATTTGAATTTTCTACCAATGATCTTTCAGGCTTTTCATGGTTAACATCCACTGAAAATGAAATTATATTTTAAATTTAGTTTCACTCGCTTTTGTAGTTTCTGTTCAAATATTTTTGTGGGTTGATGTTAACCAAACTTTAACCAAGAAAACTGAAACGTTTTACCTAAAGAACTGAAAATGATTTTAGAAAAAGGCAACAAACACTTACCGTTGTTCTTAACAGATCTGTTAACTCCTCAAACACTCTTCTGATCATCAGGATGGAAAAAAAATCCACATGAAGATAAAAACTGTGAGGCTGGTTTAATCGATCTGCTTTCTCTGTAGGTTCAAAAGAAACTACTTTAGTTGAGCTTTTTTTTTTAAAATGAGCGATTAAAAAAGAAAAAAAATGCTAAAAATGTAAATCTGTGGCTGAACTGACCTCTGTGCCAAACAGCTGAACCAACTGACTCTTGTTTCACTCTGCTGTCCTGTTTAACAGGTAAAACAAGGTGTCACAGTTATAGGAAATGAACCCGTTTCCAATGCAACAGGTAGACGTGTAGAGACAAGCTCCACTCTGTCTGGCAGTGAATTGAAATGAACTTGTCCTAATGAATAAAAAGTCAAAAGTCAGTTGTGTTGGAGCCACAGAGAGCAAATCTCTGTTCTTTATGGAGAACCAGTGAGTCCTACTTCCTGTGTCTAGTTTTACTTCGTCTGTCTCGTCCTCTGTGATTGGCCCATGAAGGTTATAGTTTCAGATGGTGATGAGTAGATGACACATGGAGTGTGTGGCACATTCACTTTGCTGTGTTGACACTGTGTTGGTGTGACACTGAAGGGCGATTAATTAATAATTGCCAACAACCTGGATAAAGAGTGTGAGACTAACTTGGGTGATTCATTCTGACAGCTCTGTACTGTACTGTGTTACACGAGCGCTGATGGCTCACGTCTGCTTGTAGATCAGCTGATCACAGCCTGGAAACAGCTGGAGCTCACAAAACAAATGATTCCGACTTATTTCTTTATCCCTGCTGCACTCAGTCGTAGAGTTCCTCTACCTGCCACATCCACTTTAACCCCAGACTACCTTTTACTGAGTACTACGGTAGGACCTGAGTACTTTTCAGAGCCTGTAGTTTTCACTTTTACTTCTGTAAAGAAGTTTAATGAGTACTTCAGCTATTACCAGAGTATTTGTACAGCTTGAGTATCTGTACTTCTTAACTACAGATTTTTTTTTTTTACTTTTCTCCCTTTGAAAGTGTCTAATTATCAGTAATTATCTATAATTTACTGAATAATATGTAGAATATAAAGCAGAAGCTGTGGATGACTTACTGTAGTCAGTTCAGGAGAATCCTCAGAGTTTCTGCTCCTCATCATGATGGAAACATGAAAACATGTTGATGCTCTTTGAGCTGGAATCAGTCCAAAGCAGCCGTGAGTGTGAACCAACAGACATCATTATAATAACTCTGACACGAATCCTGATAGAAATCCTGCTCACTGACCTCTCTAACTGTAACTCTGTCACTGACACATCTGCCAACATCTGTTCCTGTAACAGCTCAGAGGAGTTCAGCACTTTCTCTCAGATTATAATCAGAAAAATCAGAACAGGAGGAGCGTTTTGTAAATGTGGCTGAAAGCGGCGAGGCAAGTTTATTTATATAAGTTCATTTATATAGCACAATTCAACAACAAGGTGATTCAAAGTGCTTTACAGAGACATTAAAAAACAAAAACAATAAAAAGCATGATTTAAAAAACTGTAGATAAAATCAGAACAATAGATAAAATCAGTAGTTAAAATGTTAGTTTTGAAATTTAAGCTTAAAAGTGTGGATTTGGTGCTTTATTCAAATGCAGCTGAGAACAGGTGAGTCTTCAACCTGGATTTAAATAAACTGAGTGCTTCAGCTGATCTGAGGCTTTCTGGGAGTTTGTTCCAGATATAAGGAGCATAAAAGCTGGATGCAGCTTCTCTGTGTCTGGTTCTGACTCTGGGAACTGATAAAAACTGGATCCAGATGACCTGAGGGATCTGGAAGGTTCATACTGGGTCAGGAGGTCATTGATGTATATGTGTATGGGAGACTGTGCATTGTGGCAACATCTGTTCCTTTGGAGGGTCTTCTCAAAAACTGGGCAGATACTAAGGAGAAACCACATCAGCCCATCCAAGCTGAGGCAGCTGGTTTTTCTGAATGTCGACCTGCACTGAGGACAAACTGTTTGGCTGCTGAGTTTGGTTCTGTTCTGTGGATTTGTTTACAGTGGGGCTTTTTGTGTTGAATTAAACTTAAAGGTTTGATTAAAATATTAAACAACAGTAAGAATGCCTGCTTTTGTGACAGAACAAAAACACAGAATTAGGCAATTATAAGGCTTTTCATAAAAACACTACATGCAAAAGGGTTTGTCAGCACACAAAGCATTCACATTTGCCAAGTAAAGCTAAAGTATGAGGCTACAGAGGATAATAACTTAAGAGACATTTGGGAGCCACGAGACGTGCAAGATAATCCAGAGCTTAGATCTAAATAAGGAAGTCTTAACTCAGTAATGGAGAATATCCTCACACATTAAGAAGCACCGAGGGAGGGAAGTCCTTCATTACTCTGTCAGTCAGGTAGGTGATCAGTGAAGAACAGCACAGAATCTATGTACCTGCATGTTCAGCTCAATTTGTGGATGCAATAAGAAGTAAAGTGAGAGTGATCAGCTTACCAGTGACTGTGATATTAACCAGGTTACTGATGGCACCATTACTGGACTCACACCATTAAACTCCGGTGTCGTGAGGCACCAGCGTACTGATTGAACATGATTGATCACGTTGCTGTTGTCCCCGCCCATCTCCACACTCAGCCCTCTGCAGTTTGCTTGTGTTTCTCCTCACAGTCCAATCAGAAAAGCTTTGGTCCTCCTCACAGATTACAGTCACAACATCTCCCTCAGAGAAATCAGAGCTGTGAGGAAGAAGAGAGGTTAGATATCACTCACGACTGAACTTCTGGGACCGCTCCGCCCCCTGGTGGCCTGATTTGATAGTGAAAAATTATTTTCTACCAGGCTGATGTAATAAAGCTGTGGAATCAGGACTGAGGTTTCGGGCATTTCCCCTCGGCTATTTGCAAGTAAGAAGAGCAAACATCTGAAGAGGCACAAGCTCCAACATTTTAGTAATATGAAGAACAACTTTGTTGCCTGACCAGCACGTTGTGGCCTGCAGCCTTCATAGGTTTAAGGTTTAAAAACATTTTTAGGATTATTTGGTTCAGTGGAAACTACTGCTACTGACAGTGAAAACATTTGCAGACCTTTTCAGAGGATGAGCATTTGTTCGAGGGTCCACTTTCTGCCCTGAGCCTGGTTCTGCCGGAGGTTTCTTCCTGTTAAAAGGGAGTTTTTCCTTCCCACTGTCGCCAAAGTGCTTGCTCATAGGGGGTCATATGATTGTTGGGTTTTTCTCTGTATCTATGAAGCGCCTTGAGGCAACTTTTGTTATGATTTGGCGCTATATAAATAAAATTGAATTGAATTGAATTCTGCCAGCTCTTCATTTCTGTGTATGCACAGGATTCTCTCCCTTCCCTCTCCTTTCACTGGTGGGTGAGAGGAAGTGGGCAAATTCTACAAATGTCATTTAAAGATTAAACGACTCACTACATGTTAGCTAGATAACACACATGTCTTAAAGATATAAAGACCTGGATGGCCGCTAACTTTCTGCTTCTTAATTCAGATAAAACTGAGGTTATTGTACTCGGCCCTGAAAATCTTAGTAATATGGTATCTAAGCAGATTCTTACTCTGACATTGTTGGGGATCACTCCTGAATTTACTTAAGCCTTAGAAAAGTAAAGTAGCCTAACAAAGTAGCTAAAATCGTGGACGTACAGCATTTGGACAGAGAGAGTGATATTAATTTTCTTTGCAAACAAACAAGAATCTTCAGGGTGCAATGTGTGCTGGGCAGCAGCCAGGAGCGAGGTCTCTGGTGAACCAATCCCTCGCTACAGATTCTAGCGAAGGGACGAGGCGTGTCACATCTCTGGTGGGGATGGAGTCTCAGTGCTTCTTTTAATATCTCTGAGCTTTCCCAATCACAACTATCTCTACTGAACTTTGGCTCCGTCTAAACAGTTCTTTGAATTACTTACTAAAACAATATATGACAGTAATGAGAAAGTGGCCACTTTCATGAGTAAATCATGTAAGCCTTATAAGATTTACTTAAATGTAGTCTATGTTGTGATTCTACTGGTGTTACTGGTTCTGCTGGTGAGACGATGTGTTCACAGGAAACTTGAAGGTTTGTACATATTCATTCTTATTCATCGTGGTATTTTGTTTCCATTCTGTCATCATAATTTGGTCCATTTAGATTCTTAAATCATAAAAGTGTTTACTTTAACTCATTTCAGCAGATGGAGAAGATGACATCACCAGTGACATCACATACAGTGTTGTGAAAGCATCAAATCCTCAACAACCTCCAGTCAAAGAAACCAGAGATGGAGGTTTGTGTGTTCACCCAGGTGTCATCCACATACCTGAACCAATGACTTGGTGGTGTTTCAGGGTACGATAGCAAAGCCCTCTTTCCCACGTCTTCCATATACAAGTTGCCCACAATGGGTGAAACTGGGGAGCCCACGGCACACCCACGTTCCTGCCTGTAGAACTGACCCTTGTATGTGAAACAGGTGGAATTAAGACACAGTTTCAAAAGCAAGCACACCTGGTCCAACAGCCTTGTCTTGTTCTAACTGCTTCAGACAGTCTGTCACCCTCGTCCTGTGACCACTTCCTGGGTCTCTTTCAGTCTTCAAATATAAAGTTTTTACAGCTTATAGATTTTAAGTTCTGCTCCAATCATTTGGGTAAAGATAATAAACACTTTGATGGCCTATAAGTGAAAGTGAAAACGTGACAAACAAATAATATAATTAATAAATAATTATATTTTTTGATAAGTGAAGTTCACTGAACTGAAAGGAAATTTTGGTTTGATGATGGTTGACATGTTTTCCAAATAGAAGTTTTTCCTCTAGTGAGGAGATGCAGGTGCAGCAGAGCATTGCTGGAAGAAATGATCCCAAGGGTGGAATCTCCTGAGAAACCTTCAGAGACCCAGCGAGAAGTAGGGACCATAGCTGACAGCCCAGGCAGGGGTTGAGGTCAAAGGTCATGCTGTTTGGGGACCTACTGGTCATCATGAGAAGATTCTGGAACCACAGCAATGACCATAAAGCTGCACTGGATGGAGAGCTGTGCCACGGGGCTTTCCAGAGGTAATCACGAGGAGATTGTGGACAACAGATGGAGATCTGAAGGATGAGGGGAGCGTTCCAAGCTCCAATCGACAGTGCAGAGAGGAAGTTCAAGGATGGCATCATGATTCTGTGAACAGAAAGCAGAAGCTATGGTGGTGACGGGGAATGACTGACAGCAATTTCCTATGAACATCACCTAATGCTGTGTCACTGTGCTATGCATGCTTTGACACTCTGAAGAGGGTCTTCCTTTGTGTCATTGTTGTTGTCATTTGCATCATGAACAAGACTGCTGAAGTGACTCAACAGGTGGGGTTACAACAGCAGTAAAATCATTGAATCCAATACCCTTTCCAAAAAAGGTTTTCTGCAGAGACGAAAGGACAATAGAGGAGTCATAAGTACCCCCACAGGAAGAATGCATGAAATGAGGTGATGAGGGTTGATAGAGGCCATAAAACAGGAGTGCTGACAAAGGCCTGCAGCCTTGAAGATAACTGAAAGCCACATTGACAAACAGCAAAACTAACTGGTGTGTTTGTTATACCCATGTCTGCATTTGGACTCTGGTCATATGGACAGTGATAGAAACAACTGGAAGAGACATTTATGAAGCTCTGAGGAACTCAAACCACTCTGCATGTGTGATTTACACACCTGGAGGAGATGCACCACAAAGCTGGAATGATTTTGCAAATGTTAATTTCTATGTTTGACTGTTAACATTCATTTGCTTACTTGGAGGGTGTCAATGGAAAATTGTATTTAGTAGTCAGTATAATCTTTTAGTGATATAAGTTTGCATATGGTAGAATGCTGCATGTAATCATTTGTGTGTAGAAGTATATAGTTGGTGGCATATTGAAAGAATGTCTCATCCTAGGAGGTCTGTAACATTCTAGGGCAGTGGTTCTTAACCTGGGTTCGATCGAACCCTAGGGGTTCGGCAGAGCCTCCACCATGACATGCACGGCTCATTTTGTGCACCAATAAAAACATATCTATGTCTTGAATTTGAAATTTTTTTTTTCACTAAAGAGTGGTTCAGTGAATGCGCATATGAAACTGGTGGGGTTCGGTACCTCCAACAAGGTTAAGGACCACTGTTCTAGGGTGTTCACCCCACATCCTAGGAGCATGAGAGAGGTCGTACCTTGTCTTATTGTTTTATGGTAGGATTAACGTAGCTATGTCTGTTTTAGTCTAAGTGCCCTTTGGTTTGATGAACTGCTGGACTTTGAGACCAGCAGGTTTAGGGAAGATCTTATGGGGCCACACTCTGACCCCCCCCCCCCCCCCCCCCCCCCCCCCCCCCCCCACACACACACACACACACACACACCCACCCACCCAATGAAGTATAAAATAAAGACCGGGGCAGTTTCTCAGGCGCGAGTCTCTCAGTCCGGAGACTGCCCTTGCTTGCAAGAAATTCTGTGTGTTTCTCTTCTCTGAGTCTTTGCTGAAGAAGTATTTTAGAATATATTCCTTAACAGAGAGAACGATGCTCGTCACAGTTCTCTCCCTCATGCACGAGCAACACAAAGAGCTCTGGTGACTTGCGTCTTGTTTTTGCCATTGTAGTAGAATTGTCTTGGCGTTCCAGCAATAGGTCTGTGCTAGATGAACGTATCAGCAACCTTCAAACACGTGTGGAGAATTCATTATTTCTTTGACAGATTCTTTAGTAAATAACAGAAAAAAGAAAGTAAGAGAAAAATCACCTGCACAAGTGCCGAGGTAGGTCTCCCTGCAGAATTGGTTTTCCCTTCATCAGGAGCAGCGCTGGGCTGTTTAAATCACGGACAAACAGTATCCTACAGTTGTTTATGTTTTTAAACCCACTTTGCACAGAGAGGCATTTTTTGGAAAATGCATTGATAGTAATATTGAATATTATTACACATCAAAAAAAATAACTACAGTAAAATAATCACATCGTGACGCCTCTGCCTTTCTAAATGGAGGGACAGTAACTGTGTGTGTATGTAAGCGTGTAAAACCTGAAGATGGTAAGATTAACAGTATTTTGTCTCTATCTGCCATTCTGCTATTCATCTCAACAATAACGTGGCGCACAGCGTGGCGTGAAAATAGCCACATGCAATGGAGCAAAATATGGGTGTGTGTGGTTGGAGGATGTGTTCATGCGCACAAAGGGGGGGTGGAAATTTTTCTTGTAAAACAAAGGGGGGCCCAGCAAAACAAGTTTGGGAACCACTGGTTTAGACGATGTTAGCACAGAAATATTAGCTTCTGTCATGACTGATGAAGTTACTGGTTAATAAAGTTTCCAGTAAAGTGTTTAATCGCAGCCACAGACTGACGGTAAATATCCCGTTTTTCTTTAGTGCATCTGTAATAAATATGTGCAAGTTTCAGTGCTTCGTTTGAACTGTATGATACTTATACTGACCCAGGGTCAGTGTAAAATACAATCCCAGCTGTGTGAACAAAGCCTGGCTCCTTTAATCCTGCATGACAAACCTCAGGATGCAGGTTATTATTACTCTTTCCTGCTGGCACACCTGTCACACCTGAGAGTCAGCTAGAAACTTACAGTGACGTGGACATCATGCAAAGACTGCCAGACTCTGTAATACTGCAAATGATCAGTGACTCAGGTTAACAAAAAAGAAAGTAAGAGGAAATTTAATTCTATAAAACGTGAAAAATTCCACACACATGTAACTCACCACTGTGTGAAGATCACAGGGGAGAAATCGTTTCTCTGAGTCAGAGATGAGTGTCAGTAACACAGAAGTTGTCATGGTCCCCGCACCTCTCCAGCTGACAGCAGTCAGGCGCTTTGTTTTGTTTATTCTCCTCTCTCGCCTCTGCTCTCCCTTTCTCTCTCGTCCTCTCCCACTCTCTCTTTCTCCTGCCGGGGCGGAGCTCAGTATGGGCTCCTGCTCCTGGCCCACGCACCTGGAGATGATCAGCACACCTGCCGCTGATTATGAGAATTGGAGTCCTACTTAAGATGGCGAGTCTGCTCTACTCGTCGCTGGATCGTTGAGCCGTCAGCGTCAGTCGTCCTGCACTCTGCAAAGTTTGTTCGTGAGCACGTCTGAACCAGGAGACTAACTGTTTCTCTGTCTGTGTATAGATTTCCCCTGGACCTGTTTTCCCTGTGCACGGTGACTGAGCGTGAGCAAGAGTGATGGAGGAAAGAAGAGGAGCTGTGTGTGGTTGCGAGGGCTGTATGGAAATCTCCCCTCCCTGGACTCCTGCCCCTTTCACTCCCGGACCCTGGAACCCTTTTTCCCAGACACCGTTGTGTGTGTGTGTGTGTGTGTGTGTCACCGTGGAGAACACTGTAAATAAATTCACTTTTGATTTGAAGAAACTTGTGGTCTGCGCCTGAGTCCGCTCCACTAATCGTGACAGAAGTAAAACTCAGTGTCATGCAGTGACTTTTACACAACCAGATCAGATGAACCAGCTCACACTAAAATATTTTGCTGCACTCTTTACACTTATTTCTTTTCTTTCTGCTTTCTGAGATAAAAGCTCTTTATCAGTAACTTTTACAGCTTCTGGCAGGTTAATGTCTGAACTTTGGAGTGAAACACACCCTTAGTTACAGGAAATAACACCACTGTCTGTAACTAAGTGAATCCACCTTAACACCACCTGTGTGTGTGTGACTGCATTACACTCCCACTGCTGGGAACCTGAACAAGAACCAGAACAAAGTCTAAAATAGAAGCTGACAAACAGCTGCACCACCGAGTGACACTTTATTTTACAAACTTCACAACAGGTTTCATGTTGTGACCTGTGGAGGTGAAAAGACACAAAACCTGTTTTACAGCTTTTGAGCTGCAGGCAGGATTGAAACACACCTTAGTTAAAAGTCAAACAGCAACATTTGTCTCCTCCCCTCACGTCACTCAAATGCGACAAACCAGGAAACAGGAAGTTCTTCGTCCTCAGTAAAGAGAGACGCACAGACGATCAGACTGAGCTCAGACCAAACTAGCAGCTTCCTCTGAGTGAGTCCAGCTACAGGAGAGAAAAGTGGAAAACTCCAACACTGCTGCTTCAAGCTGCTGACGCTCCACACACTGAATGTGAGTTTGAGCAAAAACACGACTCAAAGCAAGTTTCAGTGAAGGTGGTAGAGGAGGGAGGGGAGCCAGGACTGACTGTACTTCCTGTCTGCTGTTTTCAGCTTCACTCACAGACTCAATGGCTTCCAGATCAGAGGAGGATCTCTGCTGTCCGGTCTGTCAGGAGGTCTTCAGAGATCCTGTTCTTCTGTCATGTAGCCACAGCTTCTGTAAAGACTGTCTGAAGAGATGGTGGAGAGAGAGACCAACACACGAGTGTCCAGTTTGTAAGAGAAGATCTTCAAAGGATGAACCACCTTTAAGTCTGGCTTTAAAGAACCTGTGTGAGTCGTTCTTACAGGAGAGAGATCAGAGAGCTTCAGAGGCTCTCTGCAGTCTGCACTCTGAGAAACTCAAACTCTTCTGTCTGGACCATCAGCAGCCAGCGTGTGTCGTCTGCTGTGCCTCAGAAAAACACACCAATCACAGATTCAGACCCATCGATGAAGCTGCACAACAACACAAGAAGGAACTTCAGGAAACTCTGGAGCCCTTAAAGAAGAAGTTAAAGGTTTGTGAAGAAGTTCAAGTGAAGTTTGATCAAACAGCAGAACACATTAAGGTCCAGGCCCGACACACAGAGAGGCAGATTAAGGAGCAGTTTAAGAAGCTTCACCAGTTTCTAGCAGAGGAAGAGGAGGCCAGGCTGGCTGCACTGAGGGAGGAAGAGGAGCAGAAGAGTGGGATGATGAAGGAGAAGATGGAGGCTCTGAGCAGAGAGATAGCAGCTCTTTCAGACACAGTCAGAGCCACAGAGGAGGAGCTGAGAGCTGAAGACGTCTCATTCCTGCACAACTACAAGGCTGCAGTGGAAAGAGTCCAGCGCTGCCCCCTGCTGGATGATCCACAGCTGCCCTCAGGAGCTCTGATAGACCAGGCCAAACACCTGGGCAACCTGACCTTCAACATCTGGAACAACATGAAGGACATGGTCTCCTACACTCCTCTCATTCTGGACCCAAACACTGCTCATCCAAGCCTCATCCTGTCTGAAGATCTGACCAGTGTGAGACGAGGAGGAGAGAAGCAGCAGCTTCCTGATAATCCAGAGAGGTTTGATTATCACTGCTCTGTCCTGGGCTCTGAGGGCTTTAACTCAGGGACTCACAGCTGGGATGTTGAAGTAGGAGACAGTACAGGGTGGTTACTGGGTGTGTCAGCAGAGTCTGTGCAGAGGAAGGGAAGCATACTGTCTGGATTATGGAGAATAGGGTTCTATCAAGGTAAATACTCAGCACGATCACCATCAGCTTTCACTGCTCTCTCAGTAGAGAAGAAGCTCCAGAGGATCAGAGTGAATCTGGACTGGAACAGAGGAAAGCTGTCGTTCTCTGATCCTGATACTAACACACACATACACACCTTCACACACACTTTCACTCACAGGATGTTTCCATATATTTGGGCTGATAAACTGAAGGTGTGTCCGTTGAAGGTGTCAGTGTCAGTGCAGCAGATGAGTTGAGGATGATGATGTTTCTAATGTTGTTTCCTGTCAGTGAGTTGAAGCTGTTAAACTGCAGCTGTCCTCCTGCTGCCTCGTTGTTCCAAAGCTCTTTGTTTCTCTTTTAGTTTCACTGTTTCTTTCTGTTTCTGCTGTCCACCTTTTCACATGGAAAATCATTTCACTGTTTCTCACTGAATGACTCCCCAAACTAGATTTGAAATTCTATCAAGTTTCTAATCATTACAAGTGATTCATGTTTCTATTTGATGTGTAAATGGAGATGATTTAGTTTGCTGGGATATGGACTGACATGTGTTGAATGGGAGGAGCAGTTTGTTGTTGTCTTCTTGTCTGTTTATGACAACAATAAATATGTTGTTGAAACAATGATTCATGTTTAACTCCATATATGAAATGTTTCTGATCTTTGAATTCTGTTTGATTAAAGACTTTCTTCATGACACAAATGAGATTTCAGTGTATTAATAGAACTAAATAAGCTCAGAGTTGAATGTTACGTTTCGGTGTGTCAGTGTTTTGTTTTTGCGTGACTGTTATGTATTTCTTGCTTTACTTTGAAAGTCTGTGTTCCAACAAGGGGAAATAACACACTGGACTTTGTTTACACCACCCAGAGAGGAGCTTACAAAGCTTTTCCCCTCCCCCACCTCGGCGCCTCAGACCATATCACTGTCATGCTAATGCCTGCTTACAGACCGCTCGTTAAAGTGACCAAACCGGTTCGTAAGCGGATACAAGTGTGGCCAGAGGGGTCTTCAGAGGCTCTACAGGACTGCTTCAATACTACAGACTGGAACATGTTTAAGCAGGCTGCCACCTATAACAACACCACTGACCTCCAGGAGTACGCAGAGACTGTTACTGCCTACATCAACAAGTGTATTGAGGATGTAACAGTCACGAAAACCATAACTGTCCGGGCCAATCAAAAACCATGGATGACAGGAGAGGTCTACAGGCTGCTGAAAGCTCGGAATGTTGCCTTCAGAGTTGGAGACGAGGCAAGCCTGAGGACAGCTAGGGCCAACCTTTCCCGTGGCATCAGAGAGGCTAAGAGACAGTACTCCAGGAAAATATCTCATCACTTCAAAGACAGCAGAGACTCACGGAGCCTGTGGCGGGGCATTCAGACCATCACAGATTACAAGCCCCCACCACAGACCTGTGTTAGCACTATCCCCCTGCTGAACGAGCTGAACACTTTCTTTGCTCGCTTTGAAGTCCAAAACAGCACCACTGCACAGAAGACCCCACCCCCTCCTGGTGACCAGGTGATGACTCTGTCACCGGACAGCGTGAGGAGATCCCTCAGCAGGATCAATGCACATAAAGCTCCGGGTCCTGACAACATTCCTGGTCGTGCACTGAGAGACTGTGCAGTGGAACTCACTGATGTCTTCACAGACATCTTCAACATATCACTCATCCAGGCTGTCGTCCCCACATGTTTTAAAGCCACCACAATCATTCCGGTTCCAAAAAAGTCATCTCCCTCCTGCTTTAATGACTACCGTCCTGTTGCACTTACTCCCATCCTGATGAAGTGCTTCGAACGACTAGTCATGCAACACATCAAGACTGTCCTGCCCCCCTCCCTGGATCCCTTCCAGTTTGCCTATCGGCCCAACCGCTCAACCGATGATGCCATCTCCACTGCACTCCACTCGGCACTCACACACCTGGACAAAAATGACTCATATGTTCGAATGCTGTTCATAGATTTCAGTTCAGCATTCAACACCATAATCCCCCAACAGCTCATTCAAAAACTGGTCCAGCTGGGGCTCAACACCTCACTGTGCAACTGGCTGTTGGATTTCCTCACCGGAAGACCTCAAGCAGTACGGGTTGGCAGTAATACATCCAGCACCATCATTTTAAACACGGGGGCCCCGCAGGGATGTGTGCTGAGCCCCCTCCTCTTCACTCTGCTGACCCATGACTGCACCCCATCATACAGCTCCAACCTCTTCATCAAGTTTGCGGACGACACAACGGTGGTGGGTCTCATTAGCAACAGGGATGAGACCGACTACAGAAGTGAGGTGAGACGCCTGGCCACGTGGTGTGCTGACAACAATCTCTCTCTGAATGTGGAGAAGACGAAGGAGATTGTTGTGGACTTCAGGAGAATGCACACCCAACATGCTCCTCTGACCATTGACGGAGCGTCTGTGGAGAGAGTGAGCAGCACCAAGTTCTTGGGTGTGCACATCACAGAGGATCTCTCCTGGACGTACAACACCACAGCACTGGCCAAGAAATCACAGCAGCGTCTCTTCTTTCTCCGCAAACTAAGAAGAGCAGGAGCACCAGCCCCCATCATGCACACTTTCTACAGAGGCACCATCGAGAGCATCCTGTCGAGCTGCATCACTGTGTGGTTTGGAGCCTGCAATGCGTCCTGTCATAGAACCCTCCAACGCATAGTGAGAGCTGCAGAGAGGATCATTGGTGTCTCTCTCCCCTCCCTCCAGGACATTTACAGCACCCGTCTCACTAAAAAAGCCCTTTGCATAGCGGCTGATCCACTCACCCAATGCAAAGCTTCTTCAAGCTGCTGCCGTCGGGGAGGAGACTGCGGAGTCTCCAGGCCAGGACCAGCAGGCTGAAGGACAGCTTCATCCATCAGGCTGTCAGGAAGCTTAACTCCCTCCCGATTCTGCCCCCTCTCCCCTCTCTCCTCCACGGTCTCACTGAACTCTGTCACACACACACAAACACACACACACACACTCACACACACACTCTCTGACTCACTCACTGGCCTGCACCAGTTACCAGTCACTTTGTGGAGCATTGGACTGCCATTACCTCATAAGACTTTGTTGTTACACTTTCTCTTACCGTACATTACCAAATCTCCATTTGCACTATTTGCCTATTTGCACTACTCTGCCTGGTTTACACTCAATGTCACTTACCCATTATATTGTATATTATATAGCTTTCTTGTTATATGTATAATTGTATTTATTTAAATTTTTACTTTTTAATTATTTTACTTGCATTTTTTAATCACTTTTATATTTAAATATATTTAAATGTTCATTTGCTATTTATCTAGGGAGTGAAGAGTAACGCAATTTCTATTCTCCGTATGTCCTGTACATGTGGCAGAATCGACAAATAAAGTTGACTTTGACTTTGACTTTGACTTTGACTTATTTTAGTGTGTTCAGTTTACGTTTTCCCTGTCTCGTCAGTTCTAATTTGCCCCAGCTGTGTTTCCCTCCTGTGGTCCATTTCCTGATTGCTCCTTCTATGTATTTAAGCCTTGTGTTTCAGTATGTCATGGTCGCGATCTTCCCCCCCGTTGTAAATAGTTTGACGTTTTGTGTTTTGATGTAAATAAATTCGTTTTGAGACACTTTTTGGGATTTTGGTGGAGAGCCTTAGTGTTTTTCTTCGTAGTTTTATTTTCCTTATCTTTGCTTTTCTACGTTGCACCCCGGTTGCCTAGGCCGGGGCGTAACATATGGGGGCTCGTCCGGGATTGCCTTCGCTGGGGGGTCCGGGGACCGCCCCAGCCTTTGTCGTCGCTGGAGGGTCCGTGGGACCGCTCCAGCCTTCATCCGCCTTCGCTGGAGGGTCCGTGGGACTGCTCCAGCCTTCATCCGCCTTCGCTGGAGGGTCCGAGGGACCGCTCCAGCCTTCGTCGTCTGCTGGAGGGTCAGTGGGACCGCTCCAGCCTTCATCATCTTCGTCTGCCTTCGCTTCAGCTGTCCGTCTCCGCTGGAGGGTCCGAGGGACCGCTCCAGCCTTCATCCGCCTTCGCTGGAGGGTCCGAGGGACCGCTCCAGCCTTCGTCGTCCGCTGGAGGGTCGGTGGGGCCGCTCCAGCCGTCATCAGCTTCGTCTACCTTCGCTTCAGCCGTCTGTCTTCGCTGGAGGGTCCGAGGGCCGGTCCAGCCTTCATCCGCCTTCGCTGGAGGATCCGAGGGACCGCCCCAGCCTTCGTCGTCTGCTGGAGGGTCCGAGGGACTGCTCCAGCCTCCATCCGCCTTCGCTGGAGGGTCCGGGGAGCCGCTCCAGCCTTCTGCAGCTGGTGGGCTGCGTGTCCGTGTTTGCAGCTGGTGGGCTGCGTGTCCGTGTTTGCAGCTGGTGGGCTGCTCGTTTGTCTTCGCTGGAGGATCCGAGGGACCGCTCCAGCCTTCATCCGCCTTCGCTGGGGGGTCCGAGGGACCGCCCCAGCCTTCGTCGTCTGCTGGAGGGTCCGTGGGACCGCTCCAGCCTTCATCAGCCCTCGTCCGTCTTCGCTGGAGGGTCCGTTGGAGGGACCGCTTCAGCCTTCGTCTGTCTTCGCTGGAGGGCCCGGGGACCGCTCCAGCCTTCATCCGCCTTCGCTGGAGGGTCCGTGGGACCACTCCAGCCTTCATCGTCTGCTGGAGGGTCAGTGGGACCGCTTCAGCCTTCATCAGCCTTCGTCCGTCTTCGCTGGAGGGTCCGTTGGAGGGACCGCTTCAGCCTTCGTCCGCCTTCGCTGGAGGGTCCGAGGCACCGCTCCGGCCTTCGTCTGCCTTTGCTGGAGGGTCCGAGGCACCGCTTCAGTCTTCGTTTGTCTTCGCTGGAGGGTCCGTGGGACCGCTCCAGACTTCATCCGTCTTCGCTGGAGGGTCCGTGGGACCGCTCCAGCCTCCACCAGCCTTCATCCGGTTTTGATCAAACATTTCACTTGGGGTTACATGTTTGATTTTTGGGTAGGGGGAAATGTTACGTTTCGGTGTGTCAGTGTTTTGTTTTTGCGTGACTGTTATGTATTTCTTGCTTTACTTTGAAAGTCTGTGTTATTTTAGTGTGTTCAGTTTACGTTTTCCCTGTCTCGTCAGTTCTAATTTGCCCCAGCTGTGTTTCCCTCCTGTGGTCCATTTCCTGATTGCTCCTTCTATGTATTTAAGCCTTGTGTTTCAGTATGTCATGGTCGCGATCTTCCCCCCCGTTGTAAATAGTTTGACGTTTTGTGTTTTGATGTAAATAAATTCGTTTTGAGACACTTTTTGGGATTTTGGTGGAGAGCCTTAGTGTTTTTCTTCGTAGTTTTATTTTCCTTATCTTTGCTTTTCTACGTTGCACCCCGGTTGCCTAGGCCGGGGCGTAACATATGGGGGCTCGTCCGGGATTGCCTTCGCTGGGGGGTCCGGGGACCGCCCCAGCCTTTGTCGTCGCTGGAGGGTCCGTGGGACCGCTCCAGCCTTCATCCGCCTTCGCTGGAGGGTCCGTGGGACTGCTCCAGCCTTCATCCGCCTTCGCTGGAGGGTCCGAGGGACCGCTCCAGCCTTCGTCGTCTGCTGGAGGGTCAGTGGGACCGCTCCAGCCTTCATCATCTTCGTCTGCCTTCGCTTCAGCTGTCCGTCTCCGCTGGAGGGTCCGAGGGACCGCTCCAGCCTTCATCCGCCTTCGCTGGAGGGTCCGAGGGACCGCTCCAGCCTTCGTCGTCCGCTGGAGGGTCGGTGGGGCCGCTCCAGCCGTCATCAGCTTCGTCTACCTTCGCTTCAGCCGTCTGTCTTCGCTGGAGGGTCCGAGGGCCGGTCCAGCCTTCATCCGCCTTCGCTGGAGGATCCGAGGGACCGCCCCAGCCTTCGTCGTCTGCTGGAGGGTCCGAGGGACTGCTCCAGCCTCCATCCGCCTTCGCTGGAGGGTCCGGGGAGCCGCTCCAGCCTTCTGCAGCTGGTGGGCTGCGTGTCCGTGTTTGCAGCTGGTGGGCTGCGTGTCCGTGTTTGCAGCTGGTGGGCTGCTCGTTTGTCTTCGCTGGAGGATCCGAGGGACCGCTCCAGCCTTCATCCGCCTTCGCTGGGGGGTCCGAGGGACCGCCCCAGCCTTCGTCGTCTGCTGGAGGGTCCGTGGGACCGCTCCAGCCTTCATCAGCCCTCGTCCGTCTTCGCTGGAGGGTCCGTTGGAGGGACCGCTTCAGCCTTCGTCTGTCTTCGCTGGAGGGCCCGGGGACCGCTCCAGCCTTCATCCGCCTTCGCTGGAGGGTCCGTGGGACCACTCCAGCCTTCGTCGTCTGCTGGAGGGTCAGTGGGACCGCTTCAGCCTTCATCAGCCTTCGTCCGTCTTCGCTGGAGGGTCCGTTGGAGGGACCGCTTCAGCCTTCGTCCGCCTTCGCTGGAGGGTCCGAGGCACCGCTCCGGCCTTCGTCTGCCTTTGCTGGAGGGTCCGAGGCACCGCTTCAGTCTTCGTTTGTCTTCGCTGGAGGGTCCGTGGGACCGCTCCAGACTTCATCCGTCTTCGCTGGAGGGTCCGTGGGACCGCTCCAGCCTCCACCAGCCTTCATCCGGTTTTGATCAAACATTTCACTTGGGGTTACATGTTTGATTTTTGGGTAGGGGGAAATGTTACGTTTCGGTGTGTCAGTGTTTTGTTTTTGCGTGACTGTTATGTATTTCTTGCTTTACTTTGAAAGTCTGTGTTATTTTAGTGTGTTCAGTTTACGTTTTCCCTGTCTCGTCAGTTCTAATTTGCCCCAGCTGTGTTTCCCTCCTGTGGTCCATTTCCTGATTGCTCCTTCTATGTATTTAAGCCTTGTGTTTCAGTATGTCATGGTCGCGATCTTCCCCCCCGTTGTAAATAGTTTGACGTTTTGTGTTTTGATGTAAATAAATTCGTTTTGAGACACTTTTTGGGATTTTGGTGGAGAGCCTTAGTGTTTTTCTTCGTAGTTTTATTTTCCTTATCTTTGCTTTTCTACGTTGCACCCCGGTTGCCTAGGCCGGGGCGTAACACTGGAGTATTATGTACGTGCTTCACTGTCAGGATCTTCAGGGGGATTCAAAGGGAAACATCAAACTGCTGTAATGAGATAAACTAGTTGGGCTGAACACACTTATCTGTAGTTTGTCTCCATCCAGGATCATCAGAATATAATGAACATGTGTGAAGAGCCACAAAATGCTGCTGCCCTCTCAGCATGATGAGCTCCAGCCTTTGTTAGCAGGACAACAGGAAACATGAGACAACTTTCAGAGACAGTAACCAACTGTGGCCACAAGATGGCAGCAGCTGATCTGAGATCCTTTATTGGACAGAAGGACTCTGCTCTGTGACGTCATCAGAGAGACGGCCTTCACTCTGATAGATCTGACGTCATGTCTGCACTGCGATGATGAAAGCTGATAAACACATTGTTATTGATCCATGAAATCACCTCTGTCCTCTCAAGTGTAGCTGTTTACAGAGCTGAAGAAGTCCTTCATCATCAAAACAGACAAACATGTATTTCCTGTATTAAGTGACGTCATCCTCACTCTGACCTCTTACATACATTCTGTTCAGTTTTCCTGCTGTAAGAAATAAACTGTGTGAAAATAGAAATGCAGGGAAACATCCATTAAGTGAACAAAGTCCAAAGAAATAAACTTGGACTGTTTTTTGAAGCCTAAATAAAATGTGAATAAACTTTATAGATACATTTGAAACCAGCTACTCTGTGACTTTACACACTCACACAGTAACAGAGCTGATTCCTGATTGGAGCAGCACAGAGTTAGACTTCTTTTCTGGCTGTGGATTGGTTCGTCAGGATTTCCCCCTTTACAGGTTTAAAAACAATCTCTGTTTTTACATTTTTTGACCTCCTTCTTGTGTCTAAAGGTGAAGCAGCACCAGCCTCCTCTGATCCTCATGTTGTAGCTCTCTGTGTCCAGCAGGGGGCAGAACACCTCCAAACTGTGCCAGCAGCTCTCACTGTGAGCTCAGACGTTTGTGGACACTCAGTTTGTTTGAACATAGTAAATAATCAGAGCTTCTCAGACTGTTTATGGGGACACCACCTGCCCGAGGGTGTACTGTGTCAGAGAGGTGGTGTATGGTGCTGGGTGTAGTCTCTCTGCTGGTTCACAGTTTTTACTGAGGAGCTGTGTTCATGTCAGGAAGGTTTCGTCTGATCACTGTGGTGCAGTTTGGTTTACTCTGTTTCTGAGTGTTTGTAGGATCAGTCTCTGCAGGTCACCTGATACCTGGCAGTGAAGTGTTTATGAATCAGCTCCGTCAGATTGAATCCAACAGAATAACATGTAAAACACTCCAGGGCTTTTACTCTGAAACTTTCTCCAGAGCTGTCTGGAGTTTTCTTACATTAAAATATTCTGGGATTACCAGACTGTCCACATCATGTGTCCTACAAAACTTTCATCCACAAATATACCCTGACATTAAACCCAAATAGATCTGAGAGCGAGTCATTAGTATCAGTACTGTGTGTGTGTGTGTGTGTGTGTGTGTGTGTGTGTGTGTGTGTGTGTGTGTGTGTGTGTGAGAGAGATATTCAGGTAACTTACTGGGTTACTGCACATGCTCACACCTTTTCAGCACAACAGGTGCAGTTTGGTGTTTTACTGCCTCCTGCTGGAACAATGATGGCAGCTCTCAAGACTTTATTGGTTATTGTCATTTCGTGTTACACAGCCTGAAACGAAATACTGTTCCTCAGCAGCCTCTACAGTGCAATAACCAATATATTTTAAAAAGAATAAATACAGTTTAAAGGGAATAAGTTTAAAAAAGAGCAGCAAAAAAGGCATAAATAGCTTAAAATCTAAGTTCTAAAAAAACCTCCAGTTTTTATTAATATTTTATTATTTATCAAATTATTATAAACTAAAAATATTTTTTACGTGATAAACGACTTCAGTGCTTCGTCCATGACCTCCTGAAGGTAAAGGGCCCAAAGAGCCAATCAGCAGCTCTGAAACAGGAAATATGACTCATGGAGAAGTTCACAACAGTTTCAGCTGCCAATTGTACTCATCACCATGGAGACTGTCTCCATGGTGGAGGCAGAGTGACAGTGTTGTAGATGCTGCATTTTGAAGCCTCAGTGTTTATGTTGTGCCCTTAAACAGGGGAAATAGTGAGGAGAGGTGAAAGAGCGGCACAGACACGCAGCTCTCACTCTCACTCGTCTGTATTGAGTGAAGGAGGAAGCGCGCGAACCCACCTACTGGAGCCCTGAGGCATTAACAATGGATCGACGCACAATCAACCCAGGCAAAACTTTCACTACTTATCTCCCTCTATATTCCCACTGCATATTCTATTCGAAAACAGTCAAAGCAACAAATAAAACATTAATAAGGGCATGACATGAAATGTAAGGAACAGAGATGTACAACTTCAAAACTAATCAAATTTATGATCCACCACATTTATATTTTTGTTCACAGCCATGTACACATCAAACTCTCATCTTTCTGTCCAAAAACAAAACAAAAAGATTCCCTGTAAATTTGACCTTTTCCTTCAACTGTCCATTATAGCGTGGTCTTCCTACTTATCTTGACACAATACTCAGTCGCGTTGCCTGCTGCAAACTTAAAAGAAGTCTGACGAATGAAGTGACTGTGAGTGTGTCTGACGTCACGGTGTGTGTGAAAAGGTATCCAGCTGGGGCAGACATGATTCTGCAGGTCACCTGCCCAGTGGACAAAAAGAAATAAAATAGTTGTGTGGATGATATATGAATGATAATACGAAGAGTGTTTTGTGTCTCTCAGCCTGAAACAACTGTAATGCCACTTTCTGTTTTGGAGAAAGGACAGTTAAAAAAAGATGTGTGTTGTTTTAAGCAGTGATGAGAATAATGAAGATGTGATGAGAGAGCAACACAAAAGTATAAGTACAGGGATGATGCTCTTTACAGGAAGGGTCAGAGCAGACTCTACCTGCTGAGGCGGCTGAGGTCATTTGGAGTCCAGGGAGCGCTTTTAAAGACCTTCTATGACTCTGTGGTGGCATCTGTCATTTTTTACAGTGTGGTATGTTGGAGCAGCAGTTTATCTCCCGCCCCATGCATGTAGATGTTGCTGAACTGCAGAGCTGCTTCAGTGACAGACTGCTGCATCCTCGATGCATGAAGGAGTGTTTCCGCAGGTCCTTCCTCCCTGCAGCTGTCAGACTGTACAATCTGAACTGCTCCCAACAAACACAGATGTTTACATCAGCGCTGTATCGTGCACTGTTTTATCAACCGATTCACACTACAACCAGGGTTGCCTCTTATCTGTATTTAATTTTATTTAATTTAACAACAGTATGGTACTCAGTTTTTGGTAACCATTGTCCTTCATGTAAATATGTAAGAATTGTGTATGTTTCTGTTCTGTGTCATGTGTACTGTTTGTTTGTATATGTGTTTTCTTGCTGCTGTTACACCCAAGTTTCCCCTTGTGGGACAATTAAATTGATATAACAACACTCGTGGTAAAGTTGTGGACTGGAAGAATACCTGACCAAGATTATCTTGCAATGTTTTGCAGCCGCCAGTCAAGCCGGTAGATAAATGTCTGTGATTGTCGCAGGTGGCTGTGTGGCTGGCAGGAGCTCTTTCCTATCAGTTTGTCCCCACCTTCACCTATGGTCACGAGCTTTGGGTAATAACCAAAAGAATCCGATTCTGGATATGAACTGCAACTCTCTTTACATTGGCCTTTCCTCCACCCTTCTCGTTAGATTGCAGACTGTCCAGAATGCGGCGGCACGCCTTTTGACAGGTAGCAGGAAGTTTTCTTCCATCACTCCTGTTCTTGCTGGCTTGCACTGGCTTCCAATTAAATACCGTATTCAATTTAAAATATTACTTTTCACCTACAAAACCATTAATAACTTTGCGCCGAGCTACCTCAATGAGCTTCTCAGGTTACACACTCCTGTCAGAGCACTTAGCTCTGCTACCCAAATTCTTCTGGAGCAACCTCGTTCTCGGCTGAAGTCTCGCAGTGACCGCGCGTTTGCTGTAGCTGCCCCGGTCTTATGGAACAACCTTCCTGTCGCTATCCGGGCGTCTGACTCTATGCCACTGTTTAAATCACGGCTTAAGACTTATTTCTTTAATCTTGCCTTTCCACCCAGTTAACACTTGTGTGCGCTGGTACATTTTTTATGCTTGTGAACTACTTTTATATCTTATGATGGTTTTTATAATTGATACGTGCCAGGTCCTTTCTCTTTTCCCTCCCATCTCCCTTTTCCTATTTTATTTTTGTCAAGCACCTTGGTATACCCTTGTTTTTTTAGTGTGCTTTATAAATAAAGTTTATTTATTTATTTATTATTTGTTGCTGTTTAAGTTTGTCAATTTCAGACCTCTGTCTCTGAAGTTCAACGTTCTGCATTTCCAGGTCTTTCAGTTTTGCGACATGGTCTGACAGAAAAGAACATAAATAAGTCAATATGAATTTTATTTATCTGCATCATTTGAATCTTTTCATTTTTAGTAGGTTAGATTATTGAATAAATAATGAATAAATAATAAAAATAAAAAATTAATGAGAAACGTTAGTGATAGATTCATGAAGTGACATTGATATCTCTGTAACAGGGGCTCATATGAAGGTTTCCTCATGCTGTCATTTTTCTCACTACCTGACATCATACTCTACCTTTATTCTCTTGTTTTAAGGTCCTGATTTCCACTTTCTGTTCAGCCACTGAGGCAGTCAGCTCTCTGAGCACAGCATGGATTTCCTGTGGACAGGGTTGTTGGTTTGAAATCTGCTGGTCAAGAATTTCATTATCTGCCTCTGTCTGATTTGTGGAAACAGAGCAGACCAGAAGCAACAGCGAGAACTTCAGCGTGATCTCCATTCTGTCAGTGAAAACTCAACAGTATCTGTGTGTCATCTGCAAACCTGACTGACTTTTATATTACACAGTACAGAGGGGAGGTCACTGTAGCATTAGATTCAACCTTATTCTAGTGAATCAGTGACTAATGTAATCTTTATGACTTTCAGATGCAGTACAAGGAGAAGAACAAGTGAGTATCAATGATTGTCAACTGATAGTAAAACATGAGCATGTGTGTTTCCACCAACTGACCAGAGCTTAGAGGACAAATATCAAAATGTGTGCTCAGATACAGATGTTTAAGCAGCTGTGAAAGAACATATCTGGAAGTTTTTGGCACTGAGGAAGTAATTGCCTTTGATTATGGAATTCCTCTAATAACTCAGAGCAAAAATACTCTAAGCGACAAAATGTATAAAGTAATCTTTACAACTTTTACAAGGTACAAGACTACAAAGAGATAAACAAGTGAATGTCAATGATTATCAGCCGTTCATAAAATTAATCAGCACGTGTTGTTTTAGAAAATCCAATGTGAATGTAGGAACCATGAAGGTCACTGACATGGTATAACTTGAAGATGAACTTCTACTCTTCATGTGTAACATGACACTTGGTTGACCACCCTTCCCACTCCAGTTCAATAAACCACAGCTGTCCTTTTTTGTTTCTTTCTTCTCTGACCACTTAGGTGAGAAAGCTAGTGTTCAATGCTTTTCAGAGAATGAATTAATCTCTGACCCTTCCACTCCAAGCACTCCTCCAGATGCAGTGAACAATCTTATAAGCAATACAAGAGCATGCTGAAGAGTCTTGGTTGCTAAATACAGCAAAAGTATTCGGGCCCCTTGAATTTTTCCACATTTTGTCACATTACAGCCACAAACATGAATCAATTTTATTGGAATTCCACGTGAAAGACCAACACAAAGTGGTGACCACGTGAGAAGTGGAACGGAAATCATACATGATTCCAAACATTTTTTACAAATAACTGCAAAGTGGGGTGTGCGTAATTATTCAGCCCCCTTTGGTCTGAGTGCAGTCAGTTGCCCATAGACGTTGCCTGATGAGTGCTAATGACTAAATAGAGTGCACCTGTGTATAATCTAATGTCAGTACAAATACAGCTGCTCTGTGACGGCCTCAGAGGTTGTCTAAGAGAATATTGGGAGCAACAACACCATGAAGTCCAAAGAACACACCAGACAGGTCAGGGATAAAGTTATTGAGAAATTTAAAGCAGGCGTAAGCTACAAAAAGATTTCCCAAGCCTTGAACATCCCACGGAGCACTGTTCAAGCCATCATTCAGAAATGGAAGGCGTACGGCACAACTGTAAACCTACCAAGACAAGGCCGTCCACCTAAACTCACAGGCCGAACAAGGGGAGCGCTGATCAGAAATGCAGCCAAGAGGCCCATGGTGACTCTGGACGAGCTGCAGAGATCTACAGCTCAGGTGGGGGAATCTGTCCATAGGACAACTATTAGTCGTGCACTGCACAAAGTTGGCCTTTATGGAAGAGTGGCAAGAAGAAAGCCATTGTTAACAGCAAACCATAAGAAGTCCCGTTTGCAGTTTGCTACAAGCCATGTAGGGGACACAGCAAACATGTGGGGGACACAGCAAACATGTAGGGGACACAGCAAACATGTGGGGGACACAGCAAACATGTGGGGGACACAGCAAACATGTGGGGGACACAGCAAACATGTAGGGGACACAGCAAACATGTAGGGGACACAGCAAACATGTGGAAGAAGGTGCTCTGGTCAGATGAGACCAAAATGTAACTTTTTGGCCAAAATGCAAAACACTATGTGTGGCGGAAAACTAACACTGCACATCACTCTGAACACACCATCCCCACTGTCAGATATGGTGGTGGCAGCATCATGCTCTGGGGGTGCTTCTCTTCAGCAGGGACAGGAAGCTGGTCAGAGTTGATGGGAAGATGGATGGAGCCAAATACAGGGCAATCTTGGAAGAAAACCTCTTGGAGTCTGCAAAAGACTTGAGACTGGGGCGGAGGTTCACCTTCCAGCAGGACAACGACCCTAAACATAAAGCCAGGGCAACAATGGAATGGTTTAAAACAAAACATATCCATGTGTTAGAATGGCCCAGTCAAAGTCCAGATCTAAATCCAATCGAGAATCTGTGGCAAGATCTGAAAACTGCTGATCACAAACGCTGTCCATCTAATCTGACTGAGCTGGAGCTGTTTTGCAAAGAAGAATGGGCAAAGATTTCAGTCTGTAGATGTGCAAAGCTGGTAGAGACAGACCCTAAAAGACTGGCAGCGGTAATTGCAGCAAAAGGTGGTTCTACAAAGTATTGACTCAGGGGGCTGAATAATTATGCACACCCCACTTTGCAGTTATTTATTTGTAAAAAATGTTTGGAATCATGTATGATTTTCGTTCCACTTCTCACGTGTGCACCACTTTGTGTTGGTCTTTCACGTGGAATTCCAATAAAATTCTGTCTGGACAATGTCATATCATGAGTAATAATTAAAAATAATCCATATACATAAAACAAACACATGCACACACACACAGTGACATTTTAGACCTTCAGAATACTGTATATACTTTGGGCATCTCGGTGCTGATCCAGAATCCTTACATTATTATTTATTACTAGAGCTACAATAATAAAGCAATGAGGAGGGGGAAGTAATAAATATGAAATAATGTATTTATGATGATTCCATTTGTTTCACTATCCACTCTGTGCAGGGCAAAGCTTATTACATGTTTAAACTGTAGAGATACAATAATTTTACTGCTGTAAAATCCAAATTTTGTCTTATTTAAAATATAAATCTAATATAATCTGCTTCTTAATTCTTAATGTATGTTCTTTAAAATACAGTGTGGCGTGGGTGTGGTCTCTGGCCAGCTGCAGAGGAGGGGTGACGCAGTGAGCTCCCGGGGCGGTGCAGGGGCGGGGTGAACAGGTGTGCTGGGATCTGACAGTGATTGTGTCTCTTTATATGTTGGCAGTGACAGTCGGAGGAGGAGGGCGGACATGACAGCAGAGAGAGAGCGGGAGTGTCTGTGTCCCTGTACAAACGCACAGTATTAAATAAAAGTTCGGCTGTCGTCAAATTCGCTCCAGCTTATATTTCTTGGGTCCAACGTTACATACAGCTTGTGTTTTTTAATATATCATAATTATAATAATGCATAATTATGTGGACATGCATATTAGATCGTTTTTTAGTGGAATATAATCCCTCCAGAAAGGCAGGAAAAGCTATGTAACTTGCTTTAAAACTAAATATGTTCCCTAAAACGGTGACAGAGCTACAGACCCATGACAGCCTTACACAGGTAGCCAGCAGCTATGACCAGCACTACTTGTGCAGTTAATAAAAGGACAGGTAATGTTTGTCGCCCTGTTGCACACACAGCACGCTCATTTGTTTCAGTTCATCAGTTGCAACAAGACAACTTACCAACGTGTACGTAATAAGCTGATACTCCTGGGTGCTACACACTACAGTGTACGCTGTACACCTACTTACTGGTTGTGTCGCATCAGTCTGTGTCTCTGAGTTAACTTGTGTTTCTCCTACAGCTCCGGACCGCTAAAAATGCGCGTGCTCTTTGTGAGCTCGTTCCCGGCTCGTAACCAGCGCGTTCTGCCGTCGAGGGCGATCATTGGTTAAATGTGATCATGTGACTGATGCAAGCCAGATCCTTTTATTTAGCAAAACTATGATTAATAGTTAAATATTATTGTTGAGGGGCACAGACAAGACTCCGCAAAAAAATTTTAAAAGTTGCCTCAACAAAAGGGCACTCTGGGCACCCATCAGGAAAGGGGCGGGTGCTCAAGCCCCTCCAGCCCCCCCCCCCCCCTGCACGTGCCTGCTGTTACACCATCGTAGGTTATACAGGCACTGATCCAATAGGTGTTTTGGCAGCCATCTGCTGTGACTGGTTGGGGGTGACGGAAAAGAGACGAGGGCAGATGGCGACAGGATAAAAGACACACATCAGGAAGAGACAAAGTTTATTACTCCTACTGATTAAATATCACAAACAACAGCCAATACAAACTAAACAACAAGCTAACAGGGGTGCTGCAGTCTTGGAATAAAACTGCAGAGATGATCAGTCTATGAAACCAAAGGTGCGTTTTATATTGGGAGAAGTACCAAAAAATGTAAATAATGGGATATAAACTTGGCACTAGGACAAGCAAATGATTTTAAACTGGGCAGGAAAAATAAGATGCTTTTGAGTGGAGTCTCATGGGTCCCCCAAATATTTGTATCTTTACAAAAAATAATAATAACCAAAGCGCAAAAAAAGAGTAATATTTGGCATAATTAAAACTTGCCTACTAAGAATGACATAAAAATTACATAAAGTAGCACAAACACTTTAATATGCCACGGGTAAATTGAGCTGTGGCATTTTTCCTTTTTAAATCCGCCTTTTTTCTGAGCTAATTGAAAGCTGTTTAGAGATCCGTGGTTCTTTCACAGAAAATGATGCATTACTGTAAACTGAACACAATATAAAGTATTTAAAATGAGTTAAGCTTTACACATGTGCCGCAGTGACATTACTGCAGGTGTGATTCACTGACAATCACTTCCTCACTGAATGTTTCAGTGGTGCAGTTGCTCGGGCCTCTGAATCTCTGTTTTTTTGTATTTACCTGCTGCTGATGCTCCTCATGCTTACCTCTGGTCTTACCTTTGCTTCTTCCCCTCTGCTTGGATCTTCACCCATGTGCCTGTTGGACTGTCCTCTCCTCTGTAAACTCAGAGACCTCCTTGCCCTCCCCATTACACATTCTGGCTAAACTTGATAAAAAAAATACTGTAAACCAATGTGTCCTGCATTTGAGTCCAATTATCATGAACATAATTTCTCTCTTTTTAGTTAATAGATCAGATTGTGTGCTTTATAACATGTTTCCTTTATTTGCCTTTTCTTTCTGTGGTCATGTTAAAAAGCAGAGTGTAGTATATTGTTAGAGAATTGAGCCTGTCCACAGTAAAATAGTCACTTCTTTAAACTTAGTCCAAAATGGTGAGAAGAACCTTAACCTCACCTCAGAGTCTGACCTTAAACAACATTCAGTGTTCTGTTCTTCTTTCTGCTTTGTCCTCTCTTGTTTTCATCCATGTTTCTAGAGTTACATTTATTTATACTTTGTGTCGGCTCAGTGATTTATTTTTCTGTCTGCAGGTAGAAAAATCATTGACGTTTGCAGATGACACAGATGCTGTTATGTTTTCAGTGACTGAATGGAGATCATTGCAGTTTTCTTTGTTCTTTTTCCACAGATCAGACCACGAGCAGACTGCACTCCAACAACCCCGTCCACACTACATTTGACTGGTACTCACACTGCCCTTGAACATAAACTAAACAACATGTTGATTCCACCATGTTAGAAGATTTATAGAACTATCATATCATCCCCTTTATGCCTCCGTACTTAAGTAAGTACTTAAGTAAGTAAGTACTCATTCACCCCTCTTTCTGTCATGGTATAAAAAGCTCAGGTTTGCACAGACACACATACTACATCTGAAAAGAAGATCCAAGGTAAAGTGTTGGGTCGGGTAGTGAGACTATGCTTAATGGTAATTTGTGACATGACAATATTGCTGTAATTTCCAGAGAAATTGATGGCGGAAGGAAGAAGATCTTGCACAGTTCATTTTGCACTTGCATTAGAGCATGAAGCAAAGGTGGAGAGTCAGAAGACTGAAACTGACCAGTTGAAACAACAGCAGTTTTTTTTAATCATACGCACTGGACTCTAAACTAAAAAGTGATTATTAAATGTGAAAAAATGTAAAATTGCTGTACTGCATGGTAATTGGTTTGTTTCAGTGTCATGGAGCTGCAGATGTTTTAGAACATAAATCCTGAAAAATGGAACCAAAACCACCCCAAAAAAATTATATATATATATATATATATATAAATATAATTTTTTAGGGGTGCAACGATACACAAAATTCACGGTTCGGTTCGATACTTTGGTGTCACGGTTCGATATTTTTTCGATACAAAAAATGTTCATGCATTTTTAATTTGTCATTTATTAAAATTATAAATATATATTTTAACTCAAAAGTACAGTTTTTAAATTTAACCCTAACCCTTGTGCGTGTTTTTTATTTTGACAGCGAATGCGCACCTGCGGACCACTTATGTGCAGCCCTGGTTATTTAGCTCGTCATATTGCAGCCACAGAAATTCTTTTGTCCATGAAACCATAAAGCTGCACTTTCTTTTTGCCTCATAGTCTGATTTGTCATAACTTCTCCGTTTTCTGGTAAGCTTTTCTTTGGCTGTCACTTCTTCACCCTGACCTGTCTTATTTGGCTCAGCAGAACTGAAATATAAATCCTGCTGCTTTTACACACGCACTCACATAAGCTCAGCGATTCTCTGCGCGATCAACCTCTCACATGTTTAAGCTTGCTGCGGGAGATTTCACTTGTCATGTTTGCATAGTAAGCTAACGATTAATAAGACGATGTCAGAGGAATTGGTGCACAAATTATCATCACTCACAGATCAGTGCTGTCGCTCTCTATACACAGTTCGCACGATTGCAAAGTGAAAGCAAAAAAACAAGCGCAAATTCAAACGCGACTTCAATATGTCACATATTGACAGTGGCTCACCGATGCCAATGACATAATTACCCAGCTACATTTCTGAAAGAATGCAAAAGCATTGACATATATTTTTCCTACAATAGCCCGACGGGCAGGGAAGAGATAGATTTTGGTAGCCCGACTGAAAAAATCGCTAGCTCCGGGACGTCGGGCTAGCGATATTGCAAGCCCTGTATCTGATTGAGGAATCACTCATCTTTGGAAAAGAGAGTTTATTACAGAGAAATGGCTCTTTCCAAAATAAAAGCTATACTATCCGCTTCTTCTGGGCTATATTCTCAGCAGCATAAGGAGAATCATGTGCTAACAGCTGTCTAAATGACTCGGCTAAAGTTAGTAGCATGCTTGCTTTTTTTTGTCTGCTTCCACTTGTCTTTGCACTAGGATGATGTCGGCGTAAATGTGCAGTCATATTCGCTGTGTTCCCACTAGTGCTTTCAGGTTAATCTCGTTGAAATGACCTTAACGCCACAACACGGCAAATCTCCGTTAACGAGCTACCGCCGATCGCCCCGTGCATGGGGCTAGACGGCCAACACGTTAACGAGCTAACTGCGCTAACACACTAGTTCCCACCCATGTAATTGAGCATTGCATGGAACATCCAACATACTGTTTTACTTTAGTCCATGACTCGCTTACCTTCAGGGTCATACGTCACATGAAAACCAAAATAATTCCAAACGCCAGATCTGAATGAGGTTCAATTTGCCTGTTGCAAGTAGAGCTTAACTTCTGTCTCGCTAGCTTGCCCTGCGCTCTTCCTTCTGACGATGCTGTCTGTGTTGAGCGCTCAGTGGATCTGCGCTCGACAGTGCAGCCTAGGCGGAGTAGTCGAACACAGATTCACTGAGCGCTCAACACAGACAGCATCGTCAGAAGGAAAATTGATAAAATAAATTACAAATGTTGTATTGTTCGATACATATGCGTACCGAACCGAAAGCACTGTATCGAACGGTTCAATATCGATACGAATATCGTTGCACCCCTAATATATATATATATATTAGGGGTGCAACGATACACAAAATTCACGGTTCGGTTCGATACTTTGGTGTCACGGTTCGATATTTTTTCGATACAAAAAAATGTTCATGCCTTTTTAATTTGTCATTTATTAAAATTATAAATATATATTTTAACTCAAACGTGCAGTTTTTAGATTTAATGTTGCTGAAACAACAAAGGGATAAAATAAATCTATCTGATCAAGAAATCACTCATCTTTGGAAAAGAGAGTTTATTACAGAGAAATGGCTCTTTCCAAAATAAAAGCTATACTATACGCTTCTTCTGGGCTATATTCTCAGCAGCATATTAAACATATCAGGTCCCCATAAGGAGAATCATGTGCTAACGGCTGTCTAAATGACTCGGGTAAAGTTTGTAGCATGCGTGCTTGTTGTTTTTGTCTGCTTCCACTTGTCTTTGCACTAGGATGATGTCGGCGTCAATGTGCAGTCATATTCGTTGTGTTCTCACTAGTGCTGTCAGCGTTAATCTCGTTGAAATGACCTTAACGCCACAACACGGCAAATCTCCGTTAACGAGCTACAGCGGATTGCCCCGTGCGTGGGGCTGGATGGCGTCAACACGTTAACAAGCAAACTGCGCTTCACCTCTTCAGTTCTGAAAGCTGATGGAGAGTCTCGGGTGTTTAACTCCCAGTGAGGTTGTGATGCTGGCGGAGGTCCTGAGAGTGGATGACCCACCCTGCTGTCAACTGAGTTACTGAGGTCACATGGGTCAATGTGTGAGGGGGGGGGGGGGGGGGGTGAATGGCCCGGAAGTGATCCCAGGACTATGTTATAGGTAGCCAACACTTTTTCCATGTTTGAACTTAATGTGACCACTAGAGGGAGGTATGTGCCTCTTAGTGCCATAAGCCAGCTGTGCAGCAGGCAGGTTGTTTGGCTTCATTTTTGCACAATGGGAGGAGGCGCTGTCGCGTCGTCCATGTTTTCTACAGTCATTGATTTGGACACAGCCAATGTGTTTAGTTTTACTCTTCCCCATGTGATGTCATTATGTCCATTTGTGTCAGCTTTTTTCCCAGGTGCCTCCACTTCCCCATCACCTCATATGTGTATGTAAGTCTTCTGTCTCCCTTTGTTCATTGTTGCTTCGTCTGTGTTCCCACCCCCATGTCCTCATAGTCACAGAGTCATAGTGTGCGTCATAGTGCCCTCATATTATCACAGTATGTCATAGTTGTTCATAGGTTTCTTAGTTCTCCTGTCACCAGCCAAATAAAGGCTCGCTTTTGGTTTCAAGTTCCATCTCTCTGCCTATGTCTGTTCGTGGGTCGTCTACATACACTCCACAACCGAGACAGGAGAGGAACCTGATAACAGCTGAACGTTCTTTTGTTCACACGGAAAATAGGTGTGAAAGGCAAAATTATAAATTGTTTCTAAAAAAAATTAAATAAAGCTGTTTTATTAAATGAATATATACATAATGCAAATGTGCTCATAAATGAGTTGACTCTGTGTTTTCAGAGTTAACAGATTCATTCAGCGATATTGTCTGGATCTGAAATATTGCAGGTACACGCAGAGTGCAGAGGATTTTTACACATACACTGATAATTGTTTTCTATAAGTCTCTGGGTCAGGAAGTCCAAACATGACGTCCTGAACTGGGCCTTAGAATAAGCTGAAGGATAACATTAGATAATCAAGGCAGGATGTGTTTTTGTGTCCATGTGTTTCTGATTCCAGGAGGAGCAGATACCAGGGGAGGTCGGATGTGGACGGGGAGGATTCGCAGCAGACTGCCACGTTGGATTTGGGAGAAGATAATAATATTTTGTCATTGTCAAAGTATAAAAGCTGTACAGCCCATTTCAGGGTTAGGGTTGGGGTCAAAGTGAAACTAGAAATATTTAGAATCACAATGAGTTCAAAGCGTGAGGAGGTCTGATGTTCCAACAGTGTTCAGGATGAGAATTATTACCTGCAATGCTCCAGTTTGACCTCATGGTGGCAGTGCCGTCTCACTGTTATAATGGCTACACTCAGACTACAGGAGAGAACAAGAGGCTGTACTAAAACTCTGATGTTTTATCGTGTGTTTATGACATCATGCTGACGTCAGCCTGATAATACCTGTTGATTCAACTAAACAGCCAAGGTTTCCAAGGTTCTTAAATGAACCACAAACTACAGGGTAAGAGTGAGCTGCTGAAAGTCAGATCTGTTCTTCAAAGCAGACTTTCAGCTTTATTACAAACTAAGAGTCGGATCAGCACAAATACTGACACAGAGATGGCTGCTGGCACTGCGCTGCTCTGCTGCACTTTGCTGTTTGTCCTTGTCTTCGTCTCGGCAGGTGAGATTGAACTAAACTGAGGTTCTCTCTGAGATAACAAGAAGTACAGGAGGATTATTTTCATCTGGATTCAGTTTGTCTGTGTGTGAAGGAGACACCAGGCTGGGTGGACACTTAACATCTGTAATCCAGCTGTGACAGAGACAAAGAAGTGTAATGTGTGTGTCAGTGTGATGTGTTGTAGTGTCAGGAGTCAGGATGCAGCTACAAAGCTTCTTGTTCAGTGTATACAAACAGCTGTAGCTCCATAAAGGCAGCATGCAGAGACTCACAGTGTCTTATAATGAGAGGCTGCTTTCTCTCACACATTATGTTCACTTATTATCAGCACATGTTGTTGTTCTGTGGAAGCTAACATCTTGTAGTTTCTGACACTTTGCATGTTTAGCATGAGGCTAAAATTCCCCCTCAGTGGGTCACTGGTGACCTGCTGGATGTTCAGAGGTTCATTAAATCCAACATGACTAAAAACTCAAATGTCAAAGTGTTGTTTCCTCTTTCAGAGCAGAAAACCATCACAGCTGAGTCTGGACAGGACGTCACTCTGACATGTCGAGCTCCAAACAACAACATTAGAGTAATAAAGTGGGAGAGATTTGACCTGGGAGATGATTATGTGCTTTTGTACCAGGATGGTCTCCCTGATTCAACACACCAGCATCCATCTTTTAAGAACCGGGTGGATCTGCAGGACAGACAGATGAAGGATGGAGACGTGTCTTTGATTCTGAAGGATGTGACAGTTCATGACGCTGGAGCATACGAGTGTCGTTTCCTCATGGAAGAAACTCGCTCATGGAAGTCCATCAGCAGCCTCAACCTGATTGTTACAGGTGAGTGAGTAGAGTTGAGTGTGTGTGTGATCAGAGGTGAAGCTGCTTCCTGGTTGTTGATGTGTGTTTGTTGTATGGATGAGCTGGTGGATGTCAGAGGTAGACAGATGTTTCTTCAGCTGTTGTCTTTGTGGCTGGTAGTCTAGAGTTGTAGAGCAGCATTGTTTGGTTAGAGCAGAAACAAAGACATTTATGAATCCGTCTCTTCTTCTCTTGCTCTCTAACTCGTCTGTAAACATGTGTGGGGAAGCTCAATGTTAAAGCCTACAGCTGGAGGGGGAGGGGAGGGGTGAAGCTGGTGGTGAGTCTGTGAAAGTGAATCACAGTCAACTACAGCCCCTTAAATTGCCTTATTACACAATGCTGAGAAAGCATTCGAACGGGTGGAGTGGGATTATCTGTTTTATACTCTAAATAAATTTGGATTTGGCCCTAATTTCATTTCATGGATTCAGTTACTTGACTCCTCACCTATGGCACGTGTTAGAACAAATTTGTTATTCTCTTCTTATTTCCCACTTCTCCGTGGTACGAGACAAGGATGTCCCTTATCCCCTCTCCTTTTGCGTTATCAATTGAACCATTGGCGATTAAAGCCAAGCTGACATCTGACAGTTGCATTAAGGGCATCTTCAGAGCTGACCAGGAGCACAAAATATCCGTATATGCTGACGATCTCCTGCTGTATATGTCAGAGCCTTTATAACACTGAATAAGCATATCTGTAACCAACTTTAAGGTATAAAGGTGAATTACAGCGCAATAATTACTTGGGCTCGTAATAAGACCCTGGCCAGAATCAGAAGACACCAAATTCGTATGGAGCCAAAGTATTGAGCAGCAATAATGACCTGGACACAATGTTAACTTTTGAGTAGCCACTCTTGTATTGTTACAAAGTATAACAGGTATTTGTCCAATTTGTACAGATAAAGTATAAAATAAAATAAATAGTGTGCACACTCAACAAAATAAAAGTACTCGTTGGGGCCCTTTAAGAATTTAGAGTTAAGCTGGCGATAGCCAACTTCAAAGGTCCTTGTGAATGTAACTGGAATGTATGAGTGTGTGGTGTGTATCTTCTTTGGGGTAGATCGTCCTCAAAGTGGTTGGCTCGCCATCTATCACAACCAGAATATCGTCCTGGTCCTTGGACTTTTCCGTCCTCTCCAAAAAACCTGACCTATAATCCAGGTCATAAAATGTACATTCTAATCAGTCTGTTTCAGATGCATTGTTTAAGGTTAAAATACAAAATCAAAATATTGCATCACCTCATATTCATTGCATCAACATCTTAAATCTTATCAAATCTCACAGTTCTGTTGTACAACATTCAATTTTCAAGCATATCAAATATGAGAACTAAACATCTAAGTTGCTCAAATATTTCTCTATTCATGTAAACATTAATTAAACAATACTTATGGTAAGTAACCATTGACACTCAAAATACAATACACCATAACAAATTCAGAACTATGTGCAAATAAGCAACAAAATATACATGTGAGTTCAGTTCAGAGGCATTAAAGCAGTGTGCTTAATTTCTCCACACTATAGGCCTATTCGTGAGAGAGAAATGCACTAAAAATTACCCTCTAGATTACTTTAAACTCACAGTGAACTGACAAAATTTAGCTTTAGAGCAGCTAAGAACATGTTGCTCACCGTTGCTCTGTTTCACAAAAGCCCAACACACACTGGCGTTGGAATTGCAGCAGCTCTCCGGATGAAAGGTGAGTGGTTAGCCTGTGAGACACCGAGCTAGCATTAGCATGATCGCGACGGTAAGTCTCTACAAGTTTTTTCCATCAGAATAACACTCGTCTTACCGACGTTGCCTCTCTCCTTCATCCAGCCACTCGACTCCGGACTTCCAGCAGGTAAGTAGGCTGGTTTTCCTTCCTCTCAATCCTGAGTTTTCCTCTCTTTTGTCCGTGGATTTCTCGGTTTGAGTAGTAGATGCCTCCACTCCTCTTGCTGAGATGAGAAAAAACCCGGGAGCACCATGCACCTCCACCTCACTTCCTGGCTGACAGGGTCAATGCGGCCTGGGTAGGCTCTGATTGGTTGCTGAGCTAGGTGCCCTCACGTGGGGTGAACTGAGAGGTGCATTCAATGGTCATAGGAAATACGACGCTTGTTGATGTGGACAGTTAATATAAAGAGAATAAGTATGATATTTTTCATCTGGGCTACACCCTCCCCTCCTGAACTCATGCACGTCCCTGTGCATGGTAGACAGTTAAATGATGATTATTTGACGGGTCAAGGAAGAGGGCGAAGCAGGCTCTTCACCATCACTGATGACATCGGCCCAAGCTGAAGACAGTCCTTGCAAGAATGATTTTGCTGCAGTGATCAGAGGATTGCCTAGCTCCGTATAGTCAAGCCGTCGTGGCGGACGACGGTTTCTCTCAGATCTCCTTACAGAATCATTTGTATCCATGTTTTCCCTTGTATCCACTGGGACTATCTCCTCCACTCTCTCCTCAGAATTCGCACCTCTGGTGCCAGCCTCCTGAAATGGAAGTTGCCTTTCTTGGACGTCTGGGTCATCAACAGGTGAGTCAGTTTCAGTTAAGGTTATTTCATCCACTTGTTCGGTCGGTGTGACTCCATTGGTAGATAAGTACTCAGTATCATCTGTAGTACTGTTAGGCATATCAGGTATGTTGCCAAAATCAGATTGGCTGTCAAAAACAGGTGGGTTGTCAATATCAGGAACATTTACAGGACTCTCACTCACTGTGTGGACAGGGGAACTCAACCAAACAGGAATGAGCAAATCATCTTCTTCGTCTGAGGAGTTCTCTTCCTCTAGCGCTGGATTTGCACGGGTTCTTGGCCTGCGTGACACTGGCTTCTGTACATGCTCACTGCTTTCCTCCACAGGTAGGTAGCCACATGGTAGCAACAGATCCCGGTGTAGTGTTCTTAGGGGACCATCTTTGTTTTCAGGCTTAACTGTATATACTGGGAGGTTGCCTGCCCTTCTCACCACTACATGCACAGTGTGTTCCCACTTGTCTGAAATCTTATGTTTGCCCCGGATACGGACATTCCTGACCAATACCCGATCTCCAGCTTCCAAGTCTGATGCAGTTACATGTCTGTCAAACCTCATTTTGTTCTTGTGAGCCATCTTTGCAGCCTTGTCCATAGCTAACTTGTAGCTTTCTTTGAGACGTGACTTGAGTTTTTGCACATATTCAGAGTGAGATGAGTGTTGTTCCTCTTGCACTGGCAGGTTGAATGCAAGGTCAACTGGCAACCGAGGTTGGCGTCCGAACATCAGTTCGTACGGGGAGAAACCAGTCACTTCATTCCTGGTGCAGTTATAAGCATGGACCAGGGGTCTTACATGGTCACGCCAACAGGACTTATCTTGATCACGGAGAGTTCCCAACATATCAAGCAAGGTACGATTAAATCGTTCCACAGGATTGCCCCTAGGATGGTATGGGGTTGTCCTCACCTTGTGGATACCAGCCACCTGACAGAGCTCCTTGATTGTGCGGGACTCGAAATCTGGACCCTGGTCACTATGCAATTTTTCTGGGATGCCATAGTGTACCATAAAGTTCTCCCACAGACACCTTGCCACTGTGCGGGCCTTTTGATTAGGTGTTGGGATAGCAACTGCAAATTTAGTGAAGTGGTCCGTGATCACCAATATATCTTTGGTTCCACTCCTGTCAGCTTCCAGGGACAAGAAGTCCATGCACAAGAGTTCAAGAGGTCGTGTCGTATTAATGTTGACCAAGGGGGCCGCTCTTTCAGGCCGTGCCTTCCTCCGCACGCACCTGCCACACGTCTTCACTTTCCTTTCCACGTCCAAAGCCATCCTTGGCCAATAAAATCTTGACCTTACAAGGTCCAGTGTACGGTCGACTCCCATGTGACCCATATGGTCATGCAGGCTGGTGAGAACTGTGTTGCGAAGCTCAGCTGGAAGTACAAGCTGGTAGGTTTTCTGGGACCTCTCTTGGCGTCGCCGGTACAAGACATTGTTGCGGAGCTCAAGACGGTTAAGCTCTCGGAGGAGCAGTGGAAGCTCAGGGAACTGTGTGCGCACGGTTGGAGGTGGTGTGTCCCCATATTCGATCTGAGAAATAACATGCTTTATACACTGATCGGCTCTTTGCTCGTCTGCCAGCTCTGCCTCAGTTAGATGGGGAATGGTTGGCAGACCTCCAAACTGTTCCTCTTGCCCATAGCTATCAGGTACAGCACTAGGAGACACAGCAAGCACCTCCACCAAGGCAACACAATCTGCATCTGCCTCTCTTTCATTGTCAGGACTGACGCTGTAGGTGAACTGCCTCTCACAGATTGCTTTCACCACAGACTGATTTACAGCATTGATGTTGTCTGGATCACAAAGGTGATCTTGAGTGAACTGTTGTATGCGTTCAATCTCTTTTTGTGATTTCAGGTCGTCCGCTAGCCCTCCGTGTGGTCTGCGTGATAATCCATCCGCATCTCCATTCTGCTTCCCTGGACGATAGAGGAGTTTGAAAGAGAATGTGGACAGTGCTGCTAGCCACCTATAGCTAGTTGCGTCAAGTTTTGCTGAAGTCAGAATGTAAGTCAGCGGATTACTATCCGTTACAACAGTGAAGTGGTTGCCGTAGAGATAGTCGCTGAACTTTTCTGTAACTGACCACTTGAGCGCCAGAAACTCCAACTTGTGCGCTGGATAGCGATTTTCGCTCCGTGACAGCCCTCTACTTGCATAGCCTATGACTCTAAGTTGTCCCTCTTGCTCCTGATACAATACAGCACCAAGCCCGGTGGTACTGGCGTCGGTGTGCAGTATATAGGGTTTCTGGGGGTCAGCGAAGGCAAGTACAGGGGCAGTGGTGAGACTTTGGATGACTGACTCGAAGGCTTCCTGGCAAGCTGGCGTCCAGCGACCTCCGAAAGGGTCTTTTGGGTCATGGTACTGATGTGCACTTTGTCTTGCGTTTACTTTTGATTTCTTGTGGCTAGGTGGGTACCCTGAAGTTAAGTTGTGGAGAGGTTTCACAATGCTGGAATACCCCTTAACGAACCTTCTATAATACCCAGCAAAACCAAGGAACGACTTTAACTCTCGCAGGGTCTGTGGGACAGGCCATGTTTTAAGGGCCGAAATCTTCTCAGGGTCAGTCCGAACTCCATTTCTGGAGACCACATGTCCCAGATAACGGACTGAAGTCTGGAAGAAGACACATTTCTCTGGTGACAGCTTTAACCCAAACTCTTTTAGACGAGTGAGCACTTTCATGAGTCTTTCTTCGTGTTCCTCAAGGGTTCGGGAGAATACTATCACGTCATCAAGAAAGACCAATGCATCCTTCAAATGCATATCCCCCATGCACCGCTCCATTAACCGCTGGAACGTGCTGGGGGCGTTCGTTACACCCTGAGGCATTCTGTTGAACTCCCAGAAGCCGAGAGGGCACACAAAGGCCGTCTTCGGTTTGTCTGCTTCTTCGACCTCGATCTGGTAGTACCCTGATTTTAGATCAAGAACAGAGAACCACTGTGAACCATTGAGGGCTGAGAATGTGTCCTCTAGCTTCGGAAGGCTGTACGCATCTTTTATAGTCTGAAGGTTTAGACGCCTATAATCGATGCACAACCGGACTTGGCCGTTCTTTTTCCGGACTACCACTATGGGTGACGCAAATGGGGACTCTGACTCTCTAATAACTCCTGCATCAAGGAGTTCCTGAATGTGCTTCCGGACAGCCTCAATGTCCCGTGGGTGGATTGGCCGGGCACGTAGTTTGAAAGGCGTGCCATCCGAAAGTTTTATATGATGTCGCACCTGGTCCGTCCGGCCAAAATCCAGGTCGTGCTGTGCAAACACCTCAGGCATGCCGCTGAGCTGCTGAGTGATGCGCTGTTTCCATTCCAATGGAACTGGGGAGTCACCAAAATTGAAGGTTATGGTGGGCTCTTGGAAAGACGGAGTCTCTGGAGTTCTCTGGGATAGTTCTGACTGTTTGGTCTTGTTGTGTTCCTTTAATAGGATGGTCTGATAAGCACTAACCTCTGCAATAGTACACTTGGCAGGGATGACAATGTCGTGGTCAGACTCGTTGCTTATAACAACTGGCAACTTGTGGGGCCGCCGCTGGGGAAAGTCCACCAGACCGGCTTTAAGTAGCAGGCCACCGGGCAAGGGGGACGATGATGGGTACTCAATTACAACTGATTTTTCATCCTGAAGGCCCTCGCCAAGGGCGACTCCCTCCACCACTACAGTTGAACCAGCTGGAATGACTTGAGGCATCTTGCCAAGTAGCTTCACTACCCCCTGATGGGTGTCACTTGTCTGCTTCCGTCTCAACTCAATGATTTTGAAGACTACTTTGTAGCCATGTGGGAGGGGTTGACGATTGGCTAAGTCAGTCTCTAAGTAGATGTCGAACAGTACATCTAGGGTGTTTGTGCCTATGAGCATGAGGGATTGTGAAGTGTCAGGGACGATTAAAGCAAGTGTGTTTACATCTACTGGAACACCTATAAAGTCCTTTGGAAAAGTTATGGTCATTTCTATATAGCCAAAGTAAGGCACTAGCTGGCCATTAGCACCTTCCACTTCTAAGAGGTCATGTAGTGGCTTGATCTTTTGCTCTGAAAGGTGCTGCTGGTAAAATGACTCAGGAACAGTGGTAACTTGGGAGCCTGAGTCAAGAAGACAGTTGACTTCTTCACCTCTCACAGTCACTTGAGCTGTACTTCTGGTACCAATCAACTGTTTAGGGAGTTGGAAAGATTGGTTCTGCTCTGAATGGTTTAAGCCAGAACATGTTTGTGCTTTGACAGTCTTTGCTGGGGTACTTACTTTGTTAACCTCAGCTGTGATTTTGTCACCATTGTTTACGTCTGAGGGACGTTGTTGACTCTCCTCAGCTCCTGTTTGTCCCACAACAGGAACTGTTAGATGTTTAAAGGTGAATCTGTACAATCTCGCGCTTCCCACTGGCGTTGTTTCTCCTCCAACTGCTTCTTTTTTTCTGCTACTAGGTTGGGGTTAGCGGGGTCAACACAGCATGGAGCGATATGTCCATCTTCACCGCAGTTGAAACAATACCAGGGCTTGGGTCTGCCCCTTTGCCTCTTTGAAGTCTGTCTTTGCATACGTCCATCTACACCATGTGGCTTTGACATCTTACTCTGCGGCTTCCCTGCAGGGTCCTTGCTGTTTGCAAACTTTGTTTTTTTCTGTGACATGAATGTAGTTAGTTGACTTTGCAGACTCGCCACCTGCTTTCGCAGATCCTCAATAGCAGCAATGCTACTCCCATGTTTCTCCTCTGGTTCACAAACATGTGCACCCTGGAACTGTAACTGAGTTCTCTGCTTTGTGGTGCCAATGTGTTTTCTCATACGGTTAGTTTTTGCTTGCTGTCGATCTTCCTCAGAGCGAATCATTAACAACAGGTCTGAGAATTGGGGTGGGCTGCTCTTCTTTTGCTCAAGTTGCAGGGCGCTGAGTAGGTCGTTGTCCCAACATCCCCTGCAGAACTGTTTAAGTAGATATTTGTCCACTTCTTCACATGCGACTCCCCCCCTCTTCGTGGCTCTGTTTAATGCTAGCTGTAGCCGGTGAAGGTAAGTGGATGACTTCTCACCTGGATCTTGAAGGGTGTTCAGGAATTGAGCGAAAAGTTCCTCACCATCTTCTACAGTGCCAAAGGCTGAATCTAGAAGCTGCAAATAAGTCACAGGTGGTGACTCAGGCCGCAAACTCTTAACTATATCAGCTGCTGGTGGAAGCAGGCTCTCATGGATCTTTCTGGATATTTGCAGGGGGGACATGCTGGGATCATTTTGGAGCAGTTCAATTTGTGTGCGCCATGTGTCATAATCAGTTTCATTGTTAGGTCTGGGGACCTTACCGGAGAAGGAACGGAGTCTCACCTGGGACTGGATGTGTGGGACAACATCTTGCCTTCGTACGATATGCTCTACCACAACCTTCTGAATGTCAGGTGGGTTCAAGTCACTTACTGAGAGGGACGCTGCTCTCCTTCCATTAGTGAGGGGAACATCATCAGTGGCACCAGTATCACTTGGTGTAACATCTGAATGTGAGGTGTGACACTGTCGCTCTTTAGAAGCGGGCGGAGATACAACAGTGGTCTCGACATACGTGGGAGAAGGTTCTTCAGTGGTAGGTCGCATGGCTTCAACATCCTCCCCAATCTGACACATCATCTCCTTCAGCACCTCACCGTAGTCTTTGCCACTCAGCTTGGCTAGTTCCTTGAGTTCCGCCAAGTAGGTTTTTGTAACATTACTCCCAACCGTGGTAGTGTACATGCTACTGAGTGTTTTAATTTCATAGACAACGCTGGGATCAGCTTGTGCTGTGTATGTGTATGGTAAACGAGGTTCTAAACCTTCTAAGGCTGAACTGCTAGAGTATTCTACGATCAGGTTTTGGTAGAAGTTGGACAGTGAATCATCAACAAAAAGGACTCTTGTGATTTTACCATACTGTTTCAGAAAGTCAATGACCTGTTCATCTTTCTCAGATACCTGTGTTATCCCAGCGACAACAACCGCATTAGGTATTTTGACACCAGACTTTTGTATGAAATCCATGCTGGTCATTGCCTCAATATTGATGCTCAAATCAATTGGCTCCTGGCTGGCTCGCCACTTCTGTAACCAACTTTAAGGTATAAAGGTGAATTACAGCGCAATAATTACTTGGGCTCGTAATAAGACCCTGGCCAGAATCAGAAGACACCAAATTCGTATGGAGCCAAAGTATTGAGCAGCAATAATGACCTGGACACAATGTTAACTTTTGAGTAGCCACTCTTGTATTGTTACAAAGTATAACAGGTATTTGTCCAATTTGTACAGATAAAGTATAAAATAAAATAAATAGTGTGCACACTCAACAAAATAAAAGTACTCGTTGGGGCCCTTTAAGAATTTAGAGTTAAGCTGGCGATAGCCAACTTCAAAGGTCCTTGTGAATGTAACTGGAATGTATGAGTGTGTGGTGTGTATCTTCTTTGGGGTAGATCGTCCTCAAAGTGGTTGGCTCGCCATCTATCACAACCAGAATATCGTCCTGGTCCTTGGACTTTTCCGTCCTCTCCAAAAAACCTGACCTATAATCCAGGTCATAAAATGTACATTCTAATCAGTCTGTTTCAGATGCATTGTTTAAGGTTAAAATACAAAATCAAAATATTGCATCACCTCATATTCATTGCATCAACATCTTAAATCTTATCAAATCTCACAGTTCTGTTGTACAACATTCAATTTTCAAGCATATCAAATATGAGAACTAAACATCTAAGTTGCTCAAATATTTCTCTATTCATGTAAACATTAATTAAACAATACTTATGGTAAGTAACCATTGACACTCAAAATACAATACACCATAACAAATTCAGAACTATGTGCAAATAAGCAACAAAATATACATGTGAGTTCAGTTCAGAGGCATTAAAGCAGTGTGCTTAATTTCTCCACACTATAGGCCTATTCGTGAGAGAGAAATGCACTAAAAATTACCCTCTAGATTACTTTAAACTCACAGTGAACTGACAAAATTTAGCTTTAGAGCAGCTAAGAACATGTTGCTCACCGTTGCTCTGTTTCACAAAAGCCCAACACACACTGGCGTTGGAATTGCAGCAGCTCTCCGGATGAAAGGTGAGTGGTTAGCCTGTGAGACACCGAGCTAGCATTAGCATGATCGCGACGGTAAGTCTCTACAAGTTTTTTCCATCAGAATAACACTCGTCTTACCGACGTTGCCTCTCTCCTTCATCCAGCCACTCGACTCCGGACTTCCAGCAGGTAAGTAGGCTGGTTTTCCTTCCTCTCAATCCTGAGTTTTCCTCTCTTTTGTCCGTGGATTTCTCGGTTTGAGTAGTAGATGCCTCCACTCCTCTTGCTGAGATGAGAAAAAACCCGGGAGCACCATGCACCTCCACCTCACTTCCTGGCTGACAGGGTCAATGCGGCCTGGGTAGGCTCTGATTGGTTGCTGAGCTAGGTGCCCTCACGTGGGGTGAACTGAGAGGTGCATTCAATGGTCATAGGAAATACGACGCTTGTTGATGTGGACAGTTAATATAAAGAGAATAAGTATGATATTTTTCATCTGGGCTACATATCCCTGCATTTATTTGGAACGGCAAAAGTCCATGAATTCGTAAAGATTTCATGCAGAGGACTAGGCCAATGGGTGGATTAGCCTTGCCAATTTTTCAGTCTTATTATTGGGCAGCAAATATTCGAAATATGCTGGATCAGTAATTTTACCACAGAGACTCCAGCTTGGCTCCAAATTGACTCATCCAATTGTGGCAAAATGTGCCTATCAGCTTTGTTGAGTTCAGCTCTCCCATTAGAACTGTACACCTATAAATGTAACCCTTTGTTGTATGACTCGCTCAGAATCTGGGTGCAATGTAAGGTTTGGGTTACACTATCAGCTCAAATCATATGTTCCCACCCTCAATGATGGATTCTGCCTTTAAAATATGGGAAGGTAATGGACTTAGAAATATCAAAGACCTTTTTGCAGATGGAATTTTTCTCATTCACGCAGCTCCTGAAGCAGTTTAATGTTCCTCGCAAACATTTTTTCCGCTATTTACAAGTTCACCACTTTGTAAAGAGTCGATTTCCTTCATTTCCAGAAGTACCTGAGGAAACTTCTTTGGATAAAATTATTAATATAAACACTCATAAGAGAGGGGCGATTAAAGAAATGTATGCTATATTACTAGATCTTCAATCTCCTTCTCTCTCCATCCTTAAAGCTCAGTGGGAGAAAGACCTTGGGATGACTTTAACAGATGAGCTCTATGTTTTCTCCATAGGGTACACTCTTCTTCTATATGTGCCAGACATGGGCTGACCCCCTGTGTAACAGATGTAAAGCAGAAACAGGTTCACTCCTTCATAGTTTTTGGCCCCAATCTTCATAACTATTGGGTGTCTACCCATACGGAAAAGATGCATATAAATCTTATAAAGTTTGTATCTGTCTTGTGTGAAGCTTTTATGAAAAGCATACAAGAGTGAAAACAGATTAAGATCCCTTGAAAATCATATAAATGAAACTTGTATGTTTTGGATATTTACTAAAACAATATAAGAAAGTAATGAGAAAGTGGCCACTTTCATGAGTAAATCATATAAGCCTTATATGATTGACTGTATGAAGTAGGCCACATCTTATGCAAGTCTTATAAGTTTTTTCTATTTCTTTTCCATATGGGTATATTTAACACCTTTTCAGAGATATATAACGTTAATTATGATCCCTCTGCTCTAATCTTTGGGGTGATACCTCAAAACATCACTTTGCCAAAATACTATTCAAATTCTTTGCTTCACTCATTGCAAGGCGCCTTATACTTTTAAGATGGAAGCAGGAAGCTCCTCCCACACATGAACAGAGGCTTGCAGAGCTCATGAAGTTTTTGCATTTAGAAAAGATGAGATATACACTGGTAGGTTCAACCACCAAATTTCTTGAGGCATGGCAGCCTTTTCTAATGTACATGGAAACATTTAAAATGACCACATTGTCATGACCAGATACCATCCATCCATTTTATTTTTGTTGTTGTTGTTTGTTTGTTTTTTGTTTTGTAGGGGTTTCTTTAGTTTGTTTGTTTGTTTTCTTTCTGTTATCTTTTGGGGTATTGTAAAAACTGAACAGCAAACTACTGTATGTTCAAAGTTTTGCCATTAACATGCTGCTGTAACTGAAAATAAAATGAAAAAAATAAATAAAACTCAAATGTCAAAGGAAATAAACAAAATATTTAAAGTCAACCATTCTGATCATAATTGCACTTTGACCTTTAACCTCTCTGCTCTGTGTTGTTTCATCTTTCAGATCAGAAAACCATCACAGCTAAGTCTGGACAGGATGTAATTCTGCCATGTCGAGCTCCAAACAACAACATCTTCGCTCTAGAGTGGGAGAGAGCTGACCTGAAGTCAGGAAATGTTGTTTTCCGAGTTGGTTGTGATATTATTCTAGACGACCAGCATCCATCTTTTAAGAACCGGGTGGATCTGCAGGACAAAGAGATGAAGGATGGAGACGTGTCTTTGATTCTGAAGGATGTGACGATTTATGATGCTGGAACATACGAGTGTCGTTTCCTCATGGTAGAAGCACGCTCATTCAAACACAGCTTCATCAAACTGGTTGTTGATCCTCCAGGTGAGTGAGTAGAGTTGAGTGTGTGTGTGATCAGAGGTGAAGCTGCTTCCTGGTTGTTGATGTGTGTTTGTTGTATGGATGAGCTGGTGGATGTCAGAGGTAGACAGATGTTTCTCCAGCTGTTGTCTTTGTGGCTGGTAGTCTAGAGTTGTAGAGCAGCATTGTTTGGTTAGAGCAGAAACAAAGACATTTATGTCTCTTCTTCTCTTGCTCTCTAACTCGTCTGTAAACATGTGTGGGGAAACTCAATGATAAAGCCTACAGCTGGAGGGGGAGGGGAGGGGTGGAGCTGGTGGTTGTGAGTCTGTGAAAGTGAATCCTGCCGGTGCCATAGCTGCTGAAAACGTACTTAGTGCAGACACAAAACGTCCATCAGCTTCAAAGTGTGTCAGAAAAATGTCCACATGGTGACTGATGGATGAGAGAGGTCCCATTGTTGTTGTTGTGCACAAATCATTGAACAACACAAACACTTAGAGCTGCTTTCAGTGCTGCCTGTTTTGTTACTGCACACATTTCTGATGGTCCTACAGTCCAACGTAGCAAACGTCTCCCTGAAGCCTCTTCTTAGAGACCAAAGGTTGGATCAGAGCGAGCAGCTGAAAGGACACATCTATGAATGCAGTCAGAGACTTTCTCACAACCTCACACTTCATCTGGTCACATTTACACTCAGGTTCTCTGTTAGTCACTGAGATTACAGACTCGCACATTTAAAATAATCTGAATGTTGGATCAGATGAAGTTAATATTTTTTATTTCTTGAACATATGTTTAATTAGCATGTTGCTAAAGCTTTAAGTAATGCACTGGTGACCTGGTGTATGTTAACAGGTCAATTAATCAAATCCAGAATAACTCAAATGTAAGCTAAACAGCATAAATATTAAACATAAACAACATCATATTTCCCCCATGGCACAGTCCACTCAGCACTTCCTGGAGTTTCTCATTTGATCGTTCATTGACACTCATGACTTACAGAGACTCTGATCATCAAACACAGGAATAAAACAAGCAGTGAGCACAACAAAGGATTATTAAAGAAGGAATATTAACTCTATTCTAACTCTAGTAACTCTACACCAGGAAACCACCAAATCTTCTGCAAACGTGATTTTAACCAGTCAAAATGTTTTTGGATATTTATTCAGTGTAGAAACCTAAAAAGTCAGTTTTATTTTTAGATGTTTGGTTGTTTTGAACAATTATATCAAACTGTAAGTATGATGTTTGGTATATAGTATTATATATTGCATGGTATTGATATATTGCACTGTTTGAAGTGCTTCGTATATAAAAGTAGTAAACTGTGTACACAGTGTTTGGTGTGACAGAGCTGTTGTCACTGAATCACAGGTTCAGATGTTTCAGCCTCATAATAAACAAACACGTTTTCAGAGACTCGAGGATTTGACCTTCCAAAAGTCTCAGACATGTTTTAATGAGCTCTCACAGTCTGCAGCCAAACAGGTCAAATTATAAAGAACAGCTGGATCAACCCAACATGACCTCTGACCCCGAAGCAGCTGTTAGACCTGTGTATTTGAAAAAAAATATGATTTTTTTTTATGGTGAAAGCAAGATTCCAGACTGCAGTTTTGGTCAGATCATGTTTTTAAATAAAAAGCAGAAAAATCAACATTAACATTTTCTCACTTTATAAATGTTATGAATGATTTTTTCATCTAATCTCCTGAACTAGAAGAGGACACCTCACAGCTGTTTCTCACCTGCAGGTCAGCCAGGAGGACACAGAGATGAACTGTGAGTCGGACGATCTGAGGACAGACAGAAACTCTCCTGAACATCCAGCAGTCGACTCTGATGATCATCATGTTCAGACTCGGACCAACAGTGTGTGTCTGTGCTGTCAGTGACTCTGAACTACAGTTTATTCATCTTGTTCATGAGATTTACTGACACAAAGTCAAACTGTGTTACAAACACACATGAATTTCTGATCTCAGAGTCAGTGAGTGTTGGAGCTTCAGGTTAGACAAATTAACTATTTTATGTTGTATAAAATTGTATAAAAATCATCTCTTTGGCTGACATTGTTTTTAGTTTGTAAACCAATCTTACCCAATTTAACAGATTGTACAAACTGTTAACGTCTCTCTCTGATCCTGCACTGAGAAGTTTGACAACCTCTTCAACTTTTCTTTAACATGACACACTGTTCAGGTCAGATTTAAACTGCTTTGACCTTTGATACCAGCAAAACATCCTGAACAACTTTGCTGGGTTGAGACCTGATTACTTTTCATAAACAGACCCATGAGACTCAAAAATATGAAACATATTTTCACATTTATACTGTTGTATAGATGATGCAAACTTTTGTACACTGATGCTCTTTTGGGTGAAGTTTGACTCATTTGTTTAGATGGATTTTCAGATCCACCAGTTTGGCTCAAGTTAGAAACATTGTGATTTTAGGGAAAATTGCCACTCATAATGTATAAATATACACATCATGTTTGTGTGGATTTGTAATGAGACAGCAGTGAAGCAGTGAAGTCATCCTGTTGCCCACAGAAACAGACTGTGAATTAGTAAAGTAACACATGGAGCGCATGAGGAACAAAGGTCATACATGTATCTCCTGAAGTGGATTCTGGGTCTCTGACTTCCTCCCACAGTCCAAAGACATCAACGGGTGTTTTTTATTTATCCGTGTATGCTGTGTGTTAATGTGTGGTTCCTACAGAACTTAATGGTCAGTAACACTAACATGTAAACATGAGTACATCACATCAGCACATGAAAGAACAACAGTGTGGCATTAATATTACAGCAGTGAGGACAGTGTGATGAACTGATGCTCTGATCTCTGGTCTGACCAAAGCTTTAACTCCAAACATCTCTCCACTGTTAGAGCTTCTGCACTGTTTCAGGTTCAAATCATGGTTCATACTTTCATGGCCTGATGGTGTGACGCCTCCACCTACATCACTGAACTGCTCCACTTCTGTACTCTTCTCTCTGTGGCCTTCTTGAAACGTCCTCTTGGTGTTTGTGGGGTTTTTCTCAGTTCATGTGTGCCTTATAAGAGTTTGTTTTTTAAAGACAATGACAATCAGTGAATTGTGCCGCACTTGGTGGTGTTTGTAATTCAACTTGACTGAGGTTAAATTTCTTTTTTATAATGGATTTAATTTGTTGATATTCTAAAAAAATTTTCTTGTTGATCCCATATTGTGCAACTAGTCTGTCAAATGGGATCAATTCTGTTCCCTCCAATATATGTTCTAAGTATTTAATTCCTTTACAACTCCATTCTGGGAAGTTAATCATATTATTGTTTTGTAATATGTCAGGGTTATTCCAGATAGGAGTACGTTTGCATGGGATTAGTGAAGACTCCGTTATTTTTAGAAACTCCCACCATGCTGTCAGAGAGGAGCTGATGTTGATACTTTTAAAACATTCATGTCTTTTGATGTTTGAGCTAATAAATGGTAGGTCTGAAATCTCTAGATCCTTGCATAGTGCCTGTTCAACATCTAGCCAGGGCTCATCTAGGAAGGTATGTTTTGACCATTCTGAGATGAACTGAAGCCTGTTGGCTAAGAAGTATTGGTGAAAATTAGGCAGATCTAATCCTCCTCTATCCTTGGTTCTTTGTAGCGTTTTTAAGCTGATACGCGGGGGTTTATCTTTCCAAAGGAAATTGGAAATATATGAATCTAGAGATCTGAACCAATCTTGTGATGGTTTGTTAGGGATCATCAAAAATAAGTAATTTATTTTTGGCAAGATCATCATTTTTATAGTGGCGACCCTTCCCATGAGTGATATGGGTAAAGATTTCCATCTAGTCAGATCGCCTTCTACTTTCTTTAGAAGTGGGATGTGATTTAATTTAGTTAAGTCTGAAAGCTTAGGAGAAACATTAATACCTAAATATTTAATATTTCCTGATTGCTGTGGGGCAGAGGAAGAATTATGGAAGAAGCAGTTAATGGGGAGAACTGTAGATTTTGGCCAGTTAATTGAATAATCTGAAACTCTTGAAAACCAGTTTATTAGAGTAATTACCTCAGAGAGGTTGGTTTGTGTGTTTTGCAGAAAAAGCAACACATCATCCGCATAGAGACTGATTTTATGTTCTATGTTCTTACATTTTATGCCCTTAATTGTTGTAGCCTGTCTAAATGCTGCTGCTAGAGGTTCGATAAAAATTGCAAAAAGTGAAGGGGAGAGTGGGCATCCCTGCCTGGTGCCCACTCTATCTATCAGAGTCTATCAGATTGTCAATTGTGGCCTGTGGAATGTTGGTCCACTCCACTTCAATAGCTGTGCGAGGTTGTTGGATATTCGTGGGAACTGGTACACGCTGTCGTATACGCCGGTCAAGCACATCCCGAACATGCTCAATGGGTGACATGTCCGGTGAGTATGCTGGCCATGCAAGAACTGGGACATTCTCGGCTGCCATCTGCCCTGAACAATGTGAACCATGATTCATCCGTGAAGCGCACACCTCTCCAACGTGCCAGACGCCATCGAATGTGAGCATTTGCCCACACAAGTCTGTTACGGCGACGAGCTGGAGTCAGGTCAAGACCCCGATGAGGACGACGGGCATGCAGTTGAGCGTCCCTGAGACGGTTTCTGACAGTTTGTGCAGAAATTGTTTGGTTGTGTAAACCAATTGTTCCAGCAGCTGTCTGGGTGGCTGGTCTCAGACGATCTTGGAGGTGAACCTGCTGGATGTGGAGGTCCTGGGCTGGTGTGGTTACACGAGGTCTGCGGTTGTGAGGCCGGTTGGATGTGCTGCCATATTCTCTGAAACGCCTGTGGAGACGGCTTATGGTTGAGAAATGAACATTCAATGCACGGGCGACAGATCTGGTTGACATTCCTGCTGTCAGCATGCCAATTGCATGCTCCCTCATTGCTTGTGGCATCTGTGGCATTTTGCTGTGAGACAAAACTGCACATTCCAGGGTGGCCTTTTGTTGTGGGCAGTCTGAGGTACACCTGTGCACTACTCATGATGTCAGATCAGCATCCTGATGTGGCACACCTGTGAGGTGGGATGGATTATCTCAATATGGCAGATGTGCCCACTACCACACATTTGGACTGATTTGTGACCACTGTTTGGGAGGGATGGTTATATTGTGTATCTGGGATGAATTTTAGGTCTCTACGTCCATCCCATGGGGAATGGGAGCAAAAACAAAAGTGTTGCATTTATATTTTTGTTGAGTGTATTAGGCAAATGAGTATTTTGTCCACATCATCCTCTTCATGCATGTTGTCTTACTCCAAGCTGTATAGGCTCCAAAGCCTACTACCAATTAAGCATATTAGGTGATGTGCACCTCTGTAATGAGAAGGGGTGTGGTCTAATGACATCAACACCCTATATCAGGTGTGCATAATTATTAGGCAACGTCCTTTCCTTTGGCAAAATGGGTCAAAAGAAGGACTTGACAGGCTCAGAAAAGTCAAAAATAGTGAGATATCTTGCAGAGGGATGCAGCAGTCTCAAAATTGCAAAGCTTCTGAAGCGTGATCATCGAACAATCAAGCGTTTCATTCAAAATAGTCAACAGGGTCGCAAGAAGCGTGTGGAAAAACCAAGGCGCAAAATAACTGCACATGAACTGAGAAAAGTCAAGCGTGCAGCTGCCAAGATGCCACATGCCACCAGTTTGGCCATATTTCAGAGCTGCAACATCACTGGATTGCCCAAAAGCACAAGGTGTGCAATACTCAGAGACATGGCCAAGGTAAGAAAGGCTGAAAGACGACCACCACCGAACAAGACACACAAGCTGAAACGTCAAGACTGGGCCAAGAAATATCTCAAGACTGGTTTTTCTAAGGTTTTATGGACTGATGAAATGAGAGTGAGTCTTGATGGGCCAGATGGATGGGCCCGTTGCTGGATTGGTAAAGGGCAGAGAGCTCCAGTCCGACTCAGACGCCAGCAAGGTGGAGGTGGAGTACTGGTTTGGGCTGGTATCATCAAAGATGAGCTTGTGGGGCCTTTTCGGGTTGAGGATGGAGTCAAGCTCAACTCCCAGTCCTACTGCCAGTTTCTGGAAGACACCTTCTTCAAGCAGTGGTACAGGAAGAAGTCTGCATCCTTCAAGAAAAACATGATTTTCATGCAGGACAATGCTCCATCACACGCGTCCAAGTACTCCACAGCGTGGCTGGCAAGAAAGGGTATAAAAGAAGAAAAACTAATGACATGGCCTCCTTGTTCACCTGATCTGAACCCCATTGAGAACCTGTGGTCCATCATCAAATGTGAGATTTACAAGGAGGGAAAACAGTACACCTCTCTGAACAGTGTCTGGGAGGCTGTGGTTGCTGCTGCACGCAATGTTGATGGTGAACAGATCAAAACACTGACAGAATCCATGAATGGCAGGCTTTTGAGTGTCCTTGCAAAGAAAGGTGGCTATATTGGTCGCTGATTTGTTTTTGTTTTGTTTTTGAATGTCAGAAATGTATATTTGTGAATGTGGAGATGTTATATTGGTTTCACTGGTAAAAATAAATAATTGAAATGGGTATATATTTGTTTTTGTTAAGTTGCCTAATAATTCTGCACAGTAATAGTCACCTGCACCCACAGATATCCCCCTAAAATAGCTAAAACTAACAACAAACTAAAAACTACTTCCAAAAACATTCAGCTTTGATATTAATGAGTTTTTTGGGTTCATTGAGAACATGGTTGTTGTTCAATAATAAAATTATTCCTCAAAAATACAACTTGCCTAATAATTCTGCACTCCCTATAGTTTAGTGGTAAGGAACAGCTACAGTCAAACTGTAGCTCACAAACATAAATGATTTTGAGACTCGTTGTGGTGGAAAGCACCTCCACTTCCTGCCCTAGTAGATACAAGCACTGCAGCAGGTAATGCTGTTAGGGCTGCTGTGATGAAAGACGCTGTATGAATACAGAGGAGTTCTGGGTGGCAGCAGATGTTTGGCTTTTTTTAAAGCTTTTTACTGGTTTTTGTTATTCTGACTGCCCACTTTTACAATTATATGCTGATCTAAAGTGTACATTTGAGCCCTGAAATTGATGGGGGGTTATGGTCCAAGAGCACCCGTGAATTTTGAAAAACCTTGAATTTTGGATGTGGTAAAACAAAATGATTTTATAGTTTAAACCCTGAATATATAAATCTGGGGATGCAGGACTTTAAGAACAAAATGAAAAACACTCGAGATAGCTACATGTATGATGTGGGAACGCTGGACTGCATCTGCTGGAGATGCAATTAAGAGAGATGAACAACGCTCTCGGATTGGCTACTTTCAAAACCCCGCCTCTGAGTACACTGGCATTTCAACACTCAAAGGTGCGTTTTCCTTTAAAACAACTGCGGAGTCCTTCAGTAACTTAGGTCTTGATGCCCAAACAAATAACGATTTAGTAGAACTGTTGATCACCAGACTACATGTTTGCTGTAAGTGACATGATGATCTAAGAACCACGTGTTTTAGCACAAAAAGTTATAAAAAGAAGAAAAAAAAATCCACAACACTTTTTCCAGTTTAAAAAAATGAAATATAAAGTTCACAGATTAAAAAACAAAAAAACAAACTGTATCTGTAAGTATATTATGATAAAAAAAAAAAGTTGTTTTCAGTGTCGTTTAGGTTGTGGATGGACTGGGGACAGAGTTTTCCTCCACCTGGTGGCTCTTCATGTGCGTTTTCAGACAGTGGCTCTGGGTGAAGGCTTTTTCGCAGATGGTGCACTGGTACGGTCTCTCTCCGTTGTGAGTCCTCATGTGGACCCTCAGGTGTTCCTGGCGAGAGCACGCCTTCCCACAGATCGCGCACACAAACCGTTTGATGCCCAAGTGGCTCCTGATGTGGTTGGTCAGGTAAGTCTTGCGTTTGAAGAAACGGCCGCACTCAGAACAGCCGTACGGTGCCTCACCAGTGTGCACTCGCATGTGACCCTTGAGTTCGCCGTTGGACACGAAGCCTTTGCTGCACACGCCGCAGACGTGCGGCCTCTCGCTGCTGTGCGTCTTCATGTGAGTCATCAGGCTGCAGTTTGACAGGAAGGATTTGCAGCAGACATGGCAGAGAAAAGGTCGCTCCCTGGCCATGTGGATCTTCTCGTGGGACTTCAGGATGCCGGAAAGTTTGAAACGCTTCCCGCAGATTTGGCAGCCATACGGCCGCTCTCCAGAGTGAGTGAACTTGTGGCGGGTCAAAGATCGAAGGTCACAGACAGACTTTCCACAGATATTGCAGACGTATCTGTCTTTGCTGGTGTGTGTCTTGCTGTGAGCTTGGAGCTGCGCCTTCAAACCAAAGGATTTTGGGCAAATGTCACATTTGTGTGGTTTCTCTTCCACATGGACCCAATGGTGAACATTCAGACCAGACATGTAAGCAAAGGTTTTGCTGCAAATCTTACATTTGAATGGCCTGTCTCCTGTGTGCAGAGAAATGTGGCTGTTAAGACCAACGATGGAGAAGAAAGATTTCCCACAATATGAGCAGTCGTGAGTTTTCTGGTGAATTCTGATATGTCTCTTTAACTCATCCACAGATTCAAACTGCTCTCCACAAACTCCACAACCACCCTGTGGCTCCTCCAGGTGACTCCAGGTGTGTTTGATCAAGCTGCCCAGGTTCAAGTACCACACTCCACACACTTTACAGGCTATTTTACTCTTCTCTATCTCCTTCATGTCACTTTTGCGCACTTGTTTCTTCATCTTTTTTGTCACCTGGAGCTCAGAAACAGGTTTAAAGCATTTGTCTACAGCCAAGGCTTTGTGTTCATCTTTGCTGTCCACTTCCCTCTCACAGGCCTCTTCATCTGTTGGCAGGTCTTGCTTTTGTGATGTTGTGCTGCTGGCCAGCATGTCCACACTGGGACTGTCTGTATGCTGATCAGAGCTGCTGTGGAACAAAACGGTTAAAGTTAAGTTTTTAAGTACTGAGCGTCTGTAAATAAAAGCCATAGGTTTCGTCTACTTGCAATAACTAAAAACAACAAACTTATCCATTAGAGAACTTGAACCACAGAATTTTGGGTTTGGTATTCGTTAGATCAGAATTTGTTCCCTCAGTAATTTTTTAAATTTCATGTTTTTCATTGAATTATCACAATCCAGCGTCTAGATTTACATCAACATTCTAGAGTCTTGTTTTTGACATCGTTGGTCAATCAAGAGCACACAAATCCTTATACCCGTTTTTATTTTTACCTTGACTGGAGTTCAGCTTCATTGTTTTTTGTTATGTCAGCATCGCTGGATGGACAGTCATCGTTTGTTGGTGAAGCGGGAAACTCTTTCTCCCCCTCCTCACTAGTCTGTAAGAGTTCATTTCCAAATTATTATCAGCACTTATGTTAACTGAGAGTAAAATAGCTAAAATTTCTTTAACATTTTTGTAAAATCTTAAAGTGTACATTTAAATCACATCATGATTGTTACATTTTAAATCTGTTATTGTGGTATAAAGAAGCAAAATTATCAAAATCCTACCAATGTCAGAGGCAAAAGCAGCACAAACAGGTACAGCGTCTACCTTCAGGCGGATGTAGAGGGCAGAGTTTCCAGTAAACATGTGGATCTCCTCTGGAGTCACAATCTTCACTTTCAGGGGCTGGAGCCTCCGGCTTCTGTCAGTTGTGAACAAGTCAAAAGGTTCATCATCTGCCAGCTGAGGAAAGGTGGACTTCAACAGGTCCAGGAAGTCAGCTTCCTGTAGACCAAGAGGGCACTTCAGGTCGTGTGCTGGGAACTTCTTGAATACTGGAACAGAAGAAATTCATCTTAAGATCAATAGTCCTTAGGCAGTCAGTAAAACCAAACCTTGCCCTAGTATTCATTAGTTCAAGTGATTAGTTGGCCAGTCTTTGACTATTTCTGATGATAAATAATGTAATTAAATATTTTTGTAAGCATTGGAAAATGCTTTGAATTAGGAACAAAGAAAAAATGGTATTAATAGCACGGCTAACACTGTACCACATAACAGACAAATACAAAACCTTAATGACTAACATTTCATTTCATACCCGTCTTAGAGAGCACATTGGTGTGAGAGTCCTCCAGGATGCGGACTCTGAGATCTATATGGTTCTTTATGTCACTGATGCGAGGTCTGCCGGGCTTCTTCCTGATAGTCGGAACTCTGGCGAAAATGCAGGAACTAAGTCAGTGTCATAAAAGACTATAAAGCAAATGCAAATAAACTTGGGGACCATCCACATATTGTTGGCCATATCACAAACCTCTACAGTTTGTTGTTCCTTAAAGTGGTGTTTTTTCTAACCTTGACGGCATTTTATAATCTGGGTCCTTTAGATCTTCTCGTTTTTGTCGGGAACTTGTTGGTTGCACCAACTCCTGCTCCTCTTCATCGTCATCAATGTCGTCGTACCAAAGCAGGGCCAGGCTCTCAGTGTCCTTCACACCTGGATACATCAGAATTCACTTTTTGTTATGGTTTTTAATTTGAATCATATGAACGACAAAGACACAATACATGTGGTTTAGTCAGTTTGCTTTAGTAATAATTTGATTAATTTAACTCGCCTGGCGCACAGTATATAAGCACTGCACTCACTTTCATGCCCTCTTTTCACTCCCACACAAGCGGCAGCTTAGGTGAGTTTGATTTGTAGTTCTCAGTTTAAACCTTTATTTAAGTTAATGACTTAAAGTCATTAACTTAAATGACTTGTTTTCTCTTTCAGAGTTTAGCAGTCCATGCGTGTCTTCCTTTAAGTTACTACTGATTACACTAAAGTAAACCGACATATACGGCAACTAATTGATAGCAGTTTTCTTTGCATTCTGACCAGATGAGGCCATGGTGATAAAAAATAAAAACTTTGAACCTCCTTATTAACACACAGTAGGAGGCAAATTGTTTCTAAACAGTCAGGCTGACTTTTGACCGACTGCTGGTGACAAATTGGTGATGTTTGCAAATAACTCGAGGCCAATTTACAAACATGGACAGACTGCCAACATGTTGCAATTAATCTTAATCAGTCTGTGCCAATAAGCGGAACTCATCTGGTTGCCAACTGGTTGTATTCTGGATATATACCTATATATGGGGTTACCCATGTTATGGGGTGCCTGTGTCATTTTGCAATATTCTTTATAAAAGCCTTGAACTACCCCCCCCCCCCCCAAAAAAAAGAAAAACAATTAATGGTAAGACTGTTCAGACGTACCTGTCTGTTGCTTGGGCTGTTGCTCCTCTCTGTCCTCAGGCACGACTTCCACCTCATGCCTCTCCACATCAGGCTGTAGGACTTTGTGTTTTTTGGTCAAAAAGAACATTTGATCAATATATCAGCTTTGTGTGACTGTGGTGTTTGACTGCAGCTCCGAAGACCCTCCTTCCTGTTGATCATTGTTTTTATTATGTAAACCAATAAGAAAACATTAACTCTAGATTCCAAAAAGACAAAACAAAACAAAGAATGACAATCTGGGATAAGAATTAGACCAGATTCTTATGCTCTCAAGGATAACTACATTACGCCCAGTGGCATATCTTGTGAGAAGAAGGGCGTGGTTACGGGTTATATGGCCTGTTGCTACATGCTTTTAAGAGTCTGTACAACAGCCATGAGAGCGTGGATAATAAAAAGCAGTAAATCAGATTGCACGCTCAAGAAGAGTTTAGTTGGGTGGTCTCAGATGTTTTCTGTTGGCGACCTCCATCTCACTGGAACAGCCTGAAGCAGCAGAAATTCTAATTAGTCCCTCAAAGTCTGAGGTCATGGCACTAAAAAATGTATGGAATAACCACTCCAGGCTGAAGGTTCTACCTCAAGTAGAGGCTTCATACACCTCAAGGTCTAGTTCAGGGAAAAAAAACAAAAAAAATGAATCATCAGCTCTTCTCTACATTTAAACTGAGAGAGATTTATGCCGAATTGCAAATAACGCTAATATTATTTTCCCTGCATTCACATTTTATTGTAATTACACATCTGTATGTTTAACAGCTTGTAAACGTAAAATCAGCGATTTTTAAACGAAGTTCGGCAAATTCTAAATTTACAAATCAGCTTTTTGTGGCTGCGAGCAGCTTTATTTGTCCACTCACCTCTTTTCTCCAGAGAGACGTTAGGCTGCAGAAGCTCCAGCAGTCTCCTCTGACGGCCGATCTCTCGCCTGAAGCCCGCAGCCTCCTCCTCGTAGTCGGCTACAGTCCTCTCCACCACCGCTAAGATCTCGCGGGCGGCTGTGCTCATTTTCTCGGTGACGATTCCTCTCAGTATGTCGCTCTTAGACATGTTACCGACGCTGTCGACCGGCTCGGGGCCGCCGCTGCTGCCGCTCTTCATCCAGTAAAACATGTTTGTTTGTTTTCTCAGCTGTGTTTTGATGAAGACACACTACAGCGCAGGGTGCGTTTCCGGCGGATTCTGGTGCAGCTACAAATTGTGTCCGGAAAAGAAAATCAGGCGTTATTTAGTTCCCCTGCTGGTCTGACTTTTATCAGTAAGACTGATGTCTGCTGTACATTTAAGATGCTGGTGAAAATCATGGCATTATAGTAAAGTAAGTGAAAAGCATTTTTAATGTAGCACCTTTGAGGACAAACATCATAACAAAAATGGTTAAATGTTAGAACAAAAAGTTACCCAAAAGCAAGCTTAAAAAGATTATATTTTTAGCTGCTTTTAAAACAAATCACCAAATTCATAGATCTCAAGCTTCAAAAGCTCTGTCTCCTCTTTTAGCCCTCAGCATTGGATGATGCACAGTCTGCAGTGACCTCAGAGACCTTTACATTAGGGACTTCTGTCCAATAGCACAGCACCGACAGAAGCACAGCATGTTATACAGTGGGGCAAAAAAGTATTTAGTCAGCCACCGATTGTGCAAGTTCCCCCACTTAAAATGATGACAGAGGTCAGTAATTTGCACCAGAGGTACACTTCAACTGTGAGAGACAGAATGTGAAAAAAAAAATCCATGAATTCACATGGTAGGATTTGTAAAGAATTTATTCGTAAATTAGGGTGGAAAATAAGTATTTGGTCACCTCAAACAAGGAAAATCTCTGGCTCTCACAGACCTGTAACGTCTTCTGTAAGAAGCTTTCCTGTCCCCCACTCGTTACCTGTATGAATGGCACCTGTTTGAACTCATCATCTGTATAAAAGACACCTGTCCACAGCCTCAAACAGTCAGACTCCAAACTCCGCCATGGCCAAGACCAAAGAGCTTTTGAAGGACACCAGGAAAAGTATTGTAGACCTGCACCAGACTGGGAAGAGTGAATCTACAATAGGCAAGCAGCTTGGTGTGAAAAAATCAACTGTGGGAGCAATCATCAGAAAATGGAAGACATACAAGACCACTGATAATCTCCCTCGATCTGGGGCTCCACGCAAGATCTCATCCCGTGGGGTCAAAATGATCATGAGAACGGTGAGCAAAGATCCCAGAACCACACGGGGGGACCTGGTGAATGACCTGCAGAGAGCTGGGACCAAAGTAACAAAGGTCACCATCAGTAACACACTACAACGGCAGGGAATCAAATCCCGCAGTGCCAGACGTGTTCCGCTGCTGAAGCCAGTGCATGTCCAGGCCCGTCTGAAGTTTGCCAGAGAGCACATGGATGATACAGCAGAGGATTGGGAGAATGTCATGTGGTCAGATGAAACCAAAGTAGAACTTTTTGGTATAAACTCAACTCGTCGTGTTTGGAGGAAGAAGAATACTGAGTTGCATCCCAAGAACACCATACCTACTGTGAAGCATGGGGGTGGAAACATCATGCTATGGGGCTGTTTTTCTGCCAAGGGGACAGGACGACTGATCCGTGTTAAGGACAGAATGAATGGGGCCATGTATCGTGAGATTTTGAGCCAAAACCTCCTTCCATCAGTGAGAACTTTGAAGATGAAACGAGGCTGGGTCTTCCAACATGACAATGATCCAAAACACACCGCCTGGGCAACAAAGGAGTGGCTCCGTAAGAAGCATTTGAAAGTCCTGGAGTGGCCTAGCCAGTCTCCAGACCTCAACCCCATAGAAAATCTGTGGCGGGAGTTGAAAGTCCGTGTTGCTCGGCGACAGCCCCAAAACATCACTGCTCTCGAGAAGATCTGCATGGAGGAATGGGCCAAAATACCAGCTACTGTGTGTGCAAACCTGGTAAAGACCGATAGTAAACGTTTGACCTCTGTTATTGCCAACAAAGGTTATGTTACAAAGTATTGAGTTGTATTTTTGTTATTGACCAAATACTTATTTTCCACCCTGATTTACTAATAAATTCTTTACAAATCCTACCATGTGGATTCATGGATTTTTTTTTTTCACATTCTGTCTCTCACAGTTGAAGTGTACCTCTGGTGCAAATTACTGACCTCTGTCATCATTTTAGGTGGGGGGACTTGCACAATCAGTGGCTGACTAAATACTTTTTTGCCCCACTGTACATACATTGTAACCACCTCCAAACAGTAAGAATGAAAAAAGAATAAAACTATTAAAACTCTTCAAGCAATAAATAATCAAACCTGAAAAAGAAGAAAATCATCTGGAAACTAAACTGAACTAAACACAAAAAGTCCAAATGGAATAAAAACTCAAACCAATGAGAAAAAACTACAATAACTCTGTTCCACAAACAACAACATGTGCTGATAATAAGTGAACAACATGTGTGAGAGAAAGCAGCCTCTCATTATAAGACACTGTGAGTCTCTGCATGCTGCCTTTATGGAGCTACAGCTGTTTGTATACACTGAACAAGAAGCTTTGTAGCTGCATCCTGACTCCTGACACTACAACACATCACACTGACACACACATTACACTTCTTTGTCTCTGTGCTGCAAACTGCACCAACACACAGACTCCACCCAGCTTTGTGTCGATCGCAACACTGAATGAGTAATAAACTACTTCTTAGAGAAATATAATCAGCATGTAAACCAGACTGAGACTCTTTATCTCAGAAATAAACTCAGTTTAGTTTCTATCAGTTAAATCTCACCTGCAGAGACGAACAGGACAAACATCAGCGTGGAGCAGAGCGACGCAGTTACAGCAGACATGTCCGTGTTCTCTGTTTCTGCTGATCTGACTCTTAGTTTGTTCTAAATGTCTGAGTCTGTTGGTGTTTTCACTGAATAACTGAACCTGAGTTTAAACCTGAACACATCAGATTAAATTTAAGGTTTAAATAAAGCTAAAGCTGCGGTTCAAACTCTTCCGTGTCTCGTGAGGACGTGGCGTTAGAGTGACGTTTGGTAGGTTGGACTGAGGATGCGCAGAAATAAGTGCGTCACAAAAGGCGAAGTGGAAAAGTTTTAGTGTTCAGTTGTTGAACGATCTCCACAGAACAAAATCAGAACCTCTCATGTGTCGTCATGTAGGAACAGTTTGTGTTTCAGTCTTTGAAGCACAAGAACGTTTTGTTTCTGACGGCAGTTTGATTCTTGTTTCATCGTCACAAACAGAAAAACTGAAATAATATGAAAATAAGTCTCAGGGAAATATTTTTACTGTGCAGCCAAAACTTCCTGTTTTATCTCAGAGTTAAATCTCACCTGCAGAGACGAACAGGACAAACATCAGCGTGGAGCAGAGTGACGCAGTTACAGCAGACATGTTCTCTGTTTCTGCTGATCTGACTCTTAGTTTGTTCTAAATGTTTGAGTCTGTTGGTGTTTTCACTGAATAACTGAACCCGAGTTTAAACCTGAACACATCAGATTAAATTTAAGGTTTAAATAAATCTGAATGTCACTGAGGGTTAGAGCTGATCTGTTGTTCAGCTGCTCGTTTAAACTCAACACTTTGAAGATGCTTTGAAAGTCTGATATGTTCGACCAATATAATTTGAATTTTCTACCAATGATCTTTCAGGCTTTTCATGGTTAACATCCACTGAAAATGAAATTATATTTTAAATTTAGTTTCACTCGTTTTTGGAGTTTCTGTTCAAATATTTTTGTGGGTTGATGTTAACCAAACGTTAACCAAGAAAACTGAAACGTTTTACCTAAAAAACTGAAAATCTCTGTTCTTTATGGAGAACCAGTGAGTCCTACTTCCTGTGTCTAGTTTTACTTCGTCTGTCTCGTCCTCTGTGATTGGCCCATGAAGGTTATAGTTTCAGATGGTGATGAGTAGATGACACATGGAGTGTGTGGCACATTCACTTTGCTGTGTTGACACTGTGTTGGTGTGACACTGAAGGGCGATTAATTAATAATTGCCAACAACCTGGATAAAGAGTGTGAGACTAACTTGGGTGATTCATTCTGACAGCTCTGTACTGTACTGTGTTACACGAGCGCTGATGGCTCATGTCTGCTTGTAGATCAGCTGATCACAGCCTGGAAACAGCTGGAGCTCACAAAACAAATGATTCCGACTTATTTCTTTATCCCTGCTGCACTCAGTCGTAGAGTTCCTCTACCTGCCACATCCACTTTAACCCCAGACTACCTTTTACTGAGTACTACGGTAGGACCTGAGTACTTTTCAGAGCCTGTAGTTTTCACTTTTACTTCTGTAAAGAAGTTTAATGAGTACTTCAGCTATTACCGGAGTATTTGTACAGCTTGAGTATCTGTACTTCTTAACTACAGATTTTTTTTTTTACTTTTCTCCCTTTGAAAGTGTCTAATTATCAGTAATTATCTATTATTTACTGAATAATATGTAGAATATAAAGCAGAAGCTGTGGATGACTTACTGTAGTCAGTTCAGGAGAATCCTCAGAGTTTCTGCTCCTCATCATGATGGAAACATGAAAACATGTTGATGCTCTTTGAGCTGGAATCAGTCCAAAGCAGCCGTGAGTGTGAACCAACAGACATCATTATAATAAATCTGACATGAATCCTGATAGAAATCCTGCTCACTGACCTCTCTAACTGTAACTCTGTCACTGACACATCTGCCAACATCTGTTCCTGTAACAGCTCAGAGGAGGAGTTCAGCACTTTCTGATTATTATCAGAAAAATCAGAACAGGAGGGGCGTTTTTGTAAATGTGGCTGAAAGCGGCGAGGCAAGTTTATTTATATAAGTTCATTTATATAGCACAATTCAACAACAAGGTGATTCAAAGTGCTTTACAGAGACATTAAAAAACAAAAACAATAAAAAGCATGATTTAAAAAAACTGTAGATAAAATCAGAACAGTAGATAAAATCAGTAGTTAAAATGTTAGTTTTGAACTTTAAGCTTAAAAGTGTGGATTTGGTGCTTTATTTGTTTCAGCTGATCTGAGGCTTTCTGGGAGTTTGTTCCAGATATAAGGAGCATAAAAGCTGAATGCAGCTTCTCCGTGTCTGGTTCTGATTCTGGGAACTGATAAAAGACCGGATCCAGATGACCTGAGGGATCTGGAAGGTTCATACTGGGTCAGGAGGTCACTGATGTATTTTGGTCCTAAACCATTCAGAGCTTTATAGACCAGCATCAGAACTTTAAAGTCTATCCTCTGACGGACAGGCAGCCAGTGTAAAGACCTCAGAGCTGGACTGATGTGGTTCACTTTTTTGGTCTTAGTGAGGACTCGAGCAGCAGAGTTCTGAATGAGCTGTAGATGTCTGACTGATTTTTTAGGTAGACCTGTAAAGATGCTGTTACAGTAATCAAGCCTACTAAAGATGAATGCATGGACTAGTTTTTCCAGGTCCTGTTGAGACATCAGATCTTTTATCCTTGAAATATTCTTGAGGTGATAGTAAGCTGACTTTGTTATTGTCTTAATGTGTTTTTCTAAGTTTAGGTCTGCATCCATCACTACACCCAAATTTCTCGCCTGGTTTGTGGTTTTTAGATGTATAGATTGAAGTTCTCTGGTGACCTGTAATCGTTTTTCTTTGGCGCCAAAGACTATTACCTCAGTTTTGTTTTTGTTTAGCTGGAGAAAATTGTGGCACAACCAGTCATTAATTTCCTCAATGCATTTACCAAGAGCCTGTACAGGGCCTCGGTCTCCTGGTGACATTGTGATATATATTTGTGTGTCATCTGCATAGCTGTGGTAGTTTATTTTGTTGTTGTTTATAATCTGTGCCAGTGGGAGCATGTAAATGTTAAACAGAAGGGGTCCCAAGATGGAACCTTGGGGAACTCCACATGTGATACTAGTCTGCTCAGATGTGAAGTTACCTATTGATACAAAGTATTTCCTGTTTTCTAAGTATGTTTTGAACCAGTTTAGTACAGTTCCTGAAAGACCTGTCCAGTTCTCCAGTCGTTTGAGTAATATGTTGTGGTCAACTGTATCAAATGCTGCACTGAGATCCAGTAAAACTAGGACTGACATTTTTCCACTGTCTGTATTCAGACATATGTCATTAAACACTTTGGTCAGAGCGGTTTCAGTGCTGTGGTTCTGTCTAAAACCTGACTGGAAGGCATCGTAGCAGTTATTCTGTTTTAAGAAGTAATTGAGCTGTTGAGAAACTGCTTTTTCAATGATCTTACTTAAAAATGGGAGATTTGAGATCGGCCTGTAGTTGTTCATTTGTGTCTTGTCAAGATTGTCCTTTTTCAGTATAGGTTTAATTACAGCAGTTTTTAGTGGTTCTGGAAACACACCTGACATTAAGGAAAAGTTGACGATCTGTAACAGGTCTGACTCCAAAGTCTTTGAGACCTTTTTGAAAAAACTTGTTGGCAGGACATCTAAACAGTAGGAGGAGTTCAGTTTACCTAAGATGTCCTCCAGGGGCCTGTTCTTCGTACCTCGCTAAGTAAGTTAGCTGGATTAGATTGTTGACGATTTCGCGTGATCTTGGATCGTTCGGTTCCCCGAAGCTCATCCGGGACTTGCTGTCATAGCAACAGAGCCGTAAGCGTAAACCTGCTCGGGAGCAGGTTTACTTTATGTAAACAGGATTAGATCGCGGCCACGGAGGTATGTCCGCTTCATTTATACGAAAGCAACAGCGATAAATAAATAACATCAATGTAACTGAAGATAATGCAGCACTTGATCCTTTTATTGATGTCACACAGATACATACAGGTCATTTCCTAAAAAAGGGAAATGTACTATTAACATTCTATTACATGTATGTGATTATTACAGATGTAATTCATATTTCAGAGTAGTAATTGTAAATTACTTCGTGTAATCAAGATGAGAGACCACGGCTATAAAATCCAAGGTGGATTTGGGAAGCCTGTCGCAGCCATGTCCTGTCCGTTTACGCGAGCAACCCATTGCGGAAGGTGCAAGATTGATAAGGAGAGTCCTCAGAATTCAGCGTATATTGCGGGATAGACAGGATCCTTTAGCTCAGCGCGACAGTGTGCTCATAGAGAGATATCGATTTTCCCGTGAGGATATTATTTACTTAACCAACTTGTTGACGAGGGGGTGCAGGACCACCACCTGTCTTTTTTTGCTCTGCCCTTTTCTTGGTTGCTGTTATAAACAAACAAACAGATTATTCCAGGGTCTCTTTTCAAGAGACGAAAAGCAATATAAGTGATAAATATTACCATTCTATAGAATATTCTTATATTTCACTTTTACTTGTTCCCATGTTCTAGTGGGTCCTGTTGTGGCTCTAATGTGAAAGAGGATATAATATAATATAACAATATAATATAATGTAATATAATATTGGATAATATAGTGTGATATGATAAATCTACCCTACCGCCTACTGGTGTTGGCCAGAGGGGCCGATGGCGCGATATGGCAGCCTCGCTTCTGTCAGTCTGCCCCAGGGCAGCTGTGGCTACAACCGTAGCTGCCTCCACCAGTGTGTGAATGTGAGAGTGAATGAATAGTGGCATTGTAAAGCGCTTTGGGTGCCTTGAAAAGCGCTATATAAATCCAATATATTATTATTATTATTATTAAATTACTTACGAGTTTAATTTGTCAGCAACTTTCTGCCAGCCCTCTCTCCTTGCTTTTGCAGCCTTTGCAGTGTTCCCTTGCGTTCTGATTAAACTCTGAAACTCCTGAAATCCCTCACTCAGGAGTTCTTGCTCTGCTGCCGAAAAATACCGAGCCGAGCGCGCTCCGTCGACATTTTCGCCGACCAATCAGAGGGTTGCCGATCAATGTTTCTACTATCGATGCGTAGCCCCTTTTACGACACCCAGTGATGTCACATTACTTCATCCAGCTGTAGTAATCGTCAACAGCAGGTGTGTTCGGGGAACCGGATTAGCGAGCTCACGGTTAGCGTGATGATTTGATCTTGGATGTGTCATTTGATCTTGGATGTAGTGAGCGACGTACGAAGAACGGGCCCCAGGTCTTTGCTGTTAATCGGGTGAAACTGTTTCATGGTGTTTAAACAGTTTTTTGGTGGACACAGTACATATCCTGGATCTGCTGTTGATGTACCAATTGCTTGTCTAATCTTTTGGATTTTTTCTGTGAAGAATTTGGCAAAGTCATTGCAGGCCATGGTCGAATGAAGTTCAAGCTCAGCTTTCCTACACTCTCTTTTTTCATTTTTCACCAGTGTGGAGTTTCTCCATGGAGACTTTTTCCTTCCAGAGATAACCTTCACCTTAATGGGAGCAATAGTGTCCATTACATTTAACATGTTAGCATTGAAGCTATTGACGAGCTCATTGACTGAACCTTTGGACAGGTCAGGTGTTAATGGGAAGACCTGGTTAAAGATCTCACTACTGTGTTCAGTTATACACCGTTTTGTGATCACGGCTGTTGATATATTTATGTGGGCTGAGATTTTACTTTCAAAGAAAACACAGTAATGATCAGACAGGCCCACATCAGACACAGTAATGTTTGAAATGCTCAGGCCCTTGGAGATCAGTAGGTCAAGAGTGTGTCCTCTATTATGTGTGGCCTCTGTTACATGCTGAGTCAGCCCAAAGTTGCCCAGAGTGTTACTCAGGTCTTTAGTCCCTTTGTCCTGAGGGTTGTCCACATGGATGTTAAAATCCCCAACAATAATTACACAGTCGAAATCAACACAGATCACAGACAGCAGTTCACTGAGGTCATTAAAAAAGTCTGTGCAGTATTTGGGAGGCCTGTAAACATTAAGAAACACAACTTTGGATGGGCCTTCAGCTGTAAAGCCACATATTCAAAAGATAGCTGCTTACATCGAAATGATTCATAAAATAAGACAGCAAAATAATTATTCTGTCCTGATTTTAGTTTTTCTAAAAAAAAAAACAAAATTCTCAGGAATAAAAACTGAATGTAAATAAATAATAAGTAAAATATATTACATATAATCAACACACCGTACTAAATGAAAGTTTATATAAATCACATTTATAACAAATAAATTCTAATCAGAAGCCTCTTTATGATTATGATTTCCCCACCATCAAATAAAACAGAAGAGATAAATGCAGATTATAGATCTTCTTTTGTTGTTGTTCCTTAAATTATTTATTTATTTAAAATATTCTGGAAACATCCAGAGGATGTGTTTTAGTTACATTTTTGGTCATGTGTTTTTTAAAACTTTATTTAAATTTAATGTTTTTCTCAATAATTACTCCAAGGTTTTTTTTGTCCAAATGTCAGCTTGTTGTTGTCATAGTAACAATGTCAGTCAGTGTACTTACTGCTTTCCTTGGGTTACTGTGTCTATAACATAGCTAGCATTGTTTTATCCTATTAAACAGAAATGAGGCATCTTTGGCACAATTTTGGTTTTAGATGCTGTGATTTGAAGCATTGGGTTTTGCATTATGTCCACTGACATTTTTACATGGTGTTCAAAATTACTGCCCAAATATCTGCCCAGAGATGTATGCAACACAAAAAATGACTTCCCCATTCAAGCACCAATGCCACAGCAAGTTTTACAGTTTCACCAAAACAAAATGTTTTATTTGTCTTTAGAGGAACATCAGAGGGACACATCTAACACAACAAACAAAGCCTTGTAGAAAGGAAACAAAAATGACGTAAAAGGCTTCCCACTCCTACAGCTACAAAAATGTATAATTAATTACAATAATAATAATTTCTACAAAAAACTAATTTAGCTCTTCTAGATGCAGAAACTTCATCACACAAGTAAGCACAGCCTGATTGGAAATGGGGCATAGGTAGGGACAACCAGTCTTGTAGTCGTCCCCATTCAATCTCCAACCGATGATCACCTTCCAGCTGGAACTTACATAACCATAAAGGTAAGGAAAGGAAAAACTCAATGCTTCATGGGAATCCCCAGCAGCCTATGTCTATTGCAGCATAACTAAGGGAGGATTCAGGGTCACCTGGTCCAGCCCTAACTATATGCTTTAGCAAAAAGGAAAGTTTGAAGCTTAATCTTAAAAGTAGAGATAATGTCTGTCTCCTGAATCCAAACTGGAAGCTGGTTCCACAGAAGAGGGGCCTGAAAACTGAAGGCTCTGCCTCCCATTCTACTTTTAAATACTCTAGGAACAACAAGTAAGCCTGCAGAGCGAGAGCGAAGTGCTCTAATAGGGTGATATGGTACTACAAGGTCATTAAGATAAGATGGGGCCTGATTATTTAAGACCTTGTATGTGAGGAGCAGGATTTTGGATTCAATTCTGGATTTAACAGGAAGCCAATGAAGGGAAGCCAGTCTCAGACCAACAGAATAGACCCAGCAGAAGAAGCTACTTCCATTTAGGAGTTTTCAAGGCCTCTGAGGATTTCCTCCAGTTTTTATCCATCTATTGGTATCAAGACTGCATCTGCGAGGATTTTCTGCCACAGAGGGAATTTTCCACGACTGCTACAGCTGCCAAACGTCTTGATGCATGCTCAATCATCCAGGTAAGTAAATCTCCAAAAGTTGATTCTGTTCATCTGGACGCAGCGTTTTGTGGGAGAAACGTTTCGTCACTCATCCAGGTGACTTCTTCAGTCTGAGCTGACTGCAGGTTTCCTCAATCTTATAAACAGAACATTTGCATAATGACTGAAAGCAGCCCACTGAAGGAAGAATGGGCTGGGAGGTCAGAGATCAGTGGGCTTTGGTCAGTGGTTGTTGATCATGACCTGACAGATCTGTATCCTGTGTGTGCACCCACTGTGGGCCTTTCCTGTGCTTAGTGTCAGCCTGAGCTCCATGCAGGCCTCAAAGGCCAAGCAATTCAAAAGCTTCACCAAAACAAGACACCACTCAAATAGCTGGACCCAGGCTCGCCGCCCTTATGGAGGAAAACATAGAAGATAGTAGTAATATACCTATACCTATACCCCCCCCCCCCCCCCACACACACACACACACACACACAACACCCCCACCCCGAGGGCAATTTCCCCCCTCCCCTATCCCCCGCCGCGTCCATGTGCGTGTGCACGTGCGCGAGAACGGACTTTTTGCACGTGCGTGTGTGTCCAGGGGTCATATGAGTTCACATTTGTTTAATAGAGTATTATTTAATGAAACCATTATGCGTTTTAATTAAACTCTTTTTAAAGGGTTTGTATAGGTCTCGGAGTTCTGTTATTTAGACATAGGTGATTTAATTTAACTACTTTAGGGGTATTTTAACTAGTTAGGAGCCTTTTGCATTTTCTTCAGTGCTATTTAGGAGCAAATAGTTTTCAAACAGAGGTCCGCAAATAACAGGTATCCCTTTAGAAATAAACAGTGATACTTCTAAAAACCGTGTATTCCCACACAGCATTTAATTTAGCTAGTTTAGGAAAATTTCACTTTTCTAATAGTTTCACAGGCTAGTAGTTTTTTTTTTAAATAGAGCACCACAAACAACATGTATCCCTTTAGAAATAAGCTGTGATACTTCTAAAAAACACATATTCCCACACTCTGTAACAGTTAGACAGAGGGGGTGCAGCAGCTAGGCTCCCAAAAGTCTGTAAAAAGGTATGAAGCAACAAAAGATGCTCCTTATCAAGAGCATCCCAGCCCAAAGGTGTATATTCACAAACAGTTAATGGCTTTAATGCAACTAGTCTTATCATGTCAGAGGCCAGCAGAAACCATGACCAACAGAGTCTCCAAAGACTTTCCACCTTTCTTCCTTACATCACACTCTTTTATCTCTACATCTCAGAGGTCAACTGAAAGTAGCCTCACCTATATAAAAACACCCCATCAGACACACAGTATTTTTCTCAGCACTTCACAACTGCCGCAAGGTATATCGTTTTAACTTTTTATTTTTTCACTTGAATGTGCGTTGGAGCCGACTTTGCTACCCGCACAGAGCGTTTCTGGCAGTCGGGCGCTGCTTATACAATAGAGAAAAGCAACAATACAGAGTGTTTCTCTGCTCCAAGAAATCCGAGGGCCTTTCACAAGGTAAGCATGTCTGTTATACCCAGGGCATAAATGTCTGTATGTCAGTGCTAATTATTCAAAACCTGTTTAAAATGTGACACACATGTTGTCCGAAAACATTTCCTCTAAATTTGCAAAGTTACTGATTTAAAAAAATATATATTTTCGAATTTTTAGTTGCATGTCAAACATATGATAGACTCTTGAGCATATTTATATAGCTAAATTCACAATGGTATAACCGTGCTAAATAAAAGAGGCCCAAGCACCAATGCACTCTAATCCACTCCGCTAAACTGTATGTTGATAAGTACATGAAGCGTACCTCTACCTCTACAGCTGAAAACATTTTCTTTCCTTGGAGAGGAGGTCCGTACACCACAGAATTCTTCAGGGCAATGAAGGGTTAGGCTAAGTGCAGTGAGATTGCATCATATATATACCCTTGATCACAATTGATCAGTGGTCTTCGATCAGTGGTCCATTGTGCGCCAATCAGAGCACTGGTACTATTGTACCAGTGCTCTGATTGGTGCCACAAATAACAAATAACACTGCAACCCGTCACACCCCGCTTAGCGGTGTCACACCCAGTGCTCTATGATTGTGCACCAATCATAGAGCCCAGTGACACTGGGTGTTGATCACCGTTGATGAACAGCTTTTCCCATCAAAGACTCGGTGCTGTTTCCTGCAGTATATTGCAAGTAAACCGGACAAGTTTGGGATCAAGTTTTGGGTGGCCTGCGACCTAAAATCCAAGTACATTTGCAATGTCTTCCCATATCTTGGCAAGGACCCCAATCGTCCCACTGGGGAGAGACTTTCTGAAAATGTAGTAATGAGGCTGATGGAACCATTCCTAGACAAGGGCAGAAATGTTACCACGGACAATTTCTTCACATCGCTTTCACTTGCGCAAAAACTTCTTGGACGGAAAACCACCATCCTCGGCACAGTCAACAAGATTCGCAGGGAAATTCCTCAATCCACTAGACAGACAGATCGCAATGAATTCACCACTCAGGTATGTTGCAGGTCTTTTGTGGTTCTATGTTTATGTGTTTCATTGTGTGTAAAAGGGCTATGGAAATAACAATTTATCTTGTTTCTTAGGTGTTTTCAACCTCTGCTGCCACGCTGATGGCGTATGCGGCCAAACGGAAGAAGACAGTCTATATTCTTAGCAGCATGCACAGCGTGGTTCAGACTGATAACACTACCAAAAGGAAGCCAAACACTGTCACCCTTTACAAGAAAACAAAGTGTGGCGTGGATGTGATGGACCAGATGGTTCGGGAGTACACTGTCCGCAAAGGAACACGGCGCTGGCCAGTTGCCGTGTTTTATAACATGATTGACATGGCAGCACTGAATGCACATGTGCTGTATCAAGCATGCACCGGGACGAAGGAAAGACGGGTGGACTTCCTGGTGGCGCTTGCAAAAGAATTGGCTCGCTCTCATGTAGCTGCGAAGAAGGCAAGAAAAGAACAGTTGCTTCGGACACAACCCTCCACACCGAGCCCTGGAAAAAGGGCCACGTGTCAGGTCAAACACAGATGCAAAAAAAATCAGGCCACTGTGCGATGTGTTCACTGCTACAGATACACATGTGGTAAATGCAGACGACAGATACCATGGCAGTGCCAGGATTGTGAGTGATTGCTGAAAATGTTGAAATGTACTCACTCACTTTTTATAATTATTTGTACATATGTGTACAAATGGTTGGTTTTTTGTACTGTTTTTATCAATAAATGTCAGCAACAAAGGACCTACACCCATGTGTGTTGATTTCTCCCTAAGATGGCAAACTGAAACACTCCACTCCCCCACCCCCTCAATCACTCACCCCCACTCCCCTCCCTCCAGAATTCCTAGGTAACGACCTAATATACATATGAATGACTAGCCAATTTAGCTTCCACTTCCTGCATTTGACTGACTGCTCTCCGGCTTTTAAAGGTAGAAACGCAAAATGATGACTCCGCGGGGGTCTAAGGTAGAAACCCAAAATGACTGCTCTCCGGGGGTCTATTGATGACTTTAGTGCTGCTGTCTACTTGTTACATTTAGTACTGTTTCATTTTCAACCTAGGAAGATCTGTAAAAAGGACTCACAATATAACATAATATTGTAAGATTACTTACAGGTAAAATATTCAGATTGTACTTAGATAAAAGTAATCACAGACTCGCCCAGCCTGACTGCCTTGAAGCTCAGGTGTCTTCACTGCCTCCTCTGATAAGAGCTGGAGACCTGAGTAGGTTCGTCACCCATCAGCAGCAGATCACCTCTCGATCGGGCACGTTTTCATCTGGGAGGCTTTTAGAGCTCACTGCCCTCGGCGTCGCTGCTGGAACAACCAAGTTTTGCTATTGAATCTTTGACCTGCTGATCTCACAGAGGCAGGAGACCCAGAACATCCATGCCAGCTTCAGTTTATGCTCTGTCCTGTCATCCAATCAGATTTGCATGTAATACACTGATATTCAGCCCCAGCCTGGTGTTCTCTCCATCTCTGACCTTTCACACAATTTAAACTAACAAACTTTCTCTTTAAAACTGTTTGTCAATCACAATTTACTCGATTTATTATTATTCTATCACATATTTATATCAGTCATAATGAACTCAGTATGATCTGAGCTGTAAACCTGTATTGATCATCACAAACCTTTATAGCGCTTCAGAGCAGCTCCTTCAGTGGCTGCAGCACCCACGATGTGGGACGGAGAGATTTCCTCCCCTCTGCTGTCAGACTCCACCACAAAGACTTTGCAGCTGATCAAACACACACATGTGCAATAGGACTAAGTGTAACACTCTTTTTCTGACAACGTTGTATTTGTACTCAGTTGTATGTAGCATGTGTATTCTATTTTTATCCTATCATTCTATTCTATTCTATTGGGTACAGTTGTGTACAGTTTCTTATTCTATTCCAGTGTTCTCTCATGTTTGCTATGTAACTGCACTGTCCACTTCCTGCTGTAACAAAACAAATTTCCCACATGTGGGACTAATAAAGATGCTCTTATCGTATACTGTATAACCACAGGTTCACTTCACATTTGGTAGAATATAAAAGGACAAAGCTGGACAATTGTCATCACATTTCTCATTAGTTGCTGTTAGCACAGGCACACAAAGAAAGCAGAGCTTTAGCTTTAGCTCCCTACATCACTTTTAAGCCTGGATGTTGAGGCTTTTGCTTCCTCTCAGCTGTGATGACATCTCTGTCTGCTCCATCTCACCCAACATCATCCATCTGACCTGATGCTACCTGACAAACTAAAGATAAAATATTAAATTCATTTTGCATCACTTACATTTAAAATACATTTAAGGTGGATTTCTTAAAAGGGAAGGGACTGACCTGACTGTTGTGTCGAGACAGGTGTGAAGGGAGTTAAATCCAGTCTTATACTACGGACGTGTTTGGTTTTGGTCTGTAATACGTTTAGTTTATTATCTATAAGCTAACATAGCAAATCCTCCATCCAGAGGCTAAAGTGATATCAGAGCTAGACTACTTTAAGTGGAAACAGATGATCGTCTGAGCCTTAAATGAAATAAGGTTAAAAAGAAATGCTGCTATCGACAGTGTGAGGCAGTGAGCTCTGTTATACCATATTTTTTAATTTTCTTTATTATTATTATATTATAGTGTTATTACCTTCCTGTTACTTCATAATAGAATGACAGTTAATGGTAAAAGTCTTGAATAGTTTTGAATTTATTTTTCCATGATCACATTTCATTCAATCACTCGTGGACTTGTGTGAATGTTACATGTGTTATTTTCACCCGTGGATTTACAGACACTGTGTGAACAGTTTTCATTTTATCCAAAGTTTTACTTGATGTCCAACTGATAAAATCACTGACAGACAACAGAAGCAGGAGCTCAGAGAGAAATTCAATTCAACTTTATTCATAAAGAGACAAATCACAACGTTTGGTTTTATTTTACAGAAACTTACAACTAAACCAAATTCAGGACGTGTATTAAACCTGCAGCTGATCCCTGTCTGCTGTTCACTACCTTTGATTTCTGTTACCAGCATCATCTCATGTTCCCCAGGTTCACTGACAACGCTGAAACCACCAGCGGGAGACTAAGAGTGCTGATTTAAAAAGATTCAGACATTTTATTTTGCTGCAGCTCAACATGAGGCTGGATCCTGATTCTTTGTTGTTTTTGTTTTCTCTACATCAAGAAAACAGCAGCAACAAGAAGCACAGCAGGAACTGACAGGCTGACCTTCAGTCCAACAGATCCTCCTGTGTGACCTGCAGGTGAGAAACAGGTGTGAGGTGTCAGGTAGGTGATGATGAAGAACAGAACAGAATCCATTTGCTCTTCAAACTGCTGTCAGACATTATCTGCTGCACTCTGATCACATCACTCAGACCAGCTGCTTTCTACAAAGTCTCATCAGCAACATCTTTACAAACCAACATCAGATTGTGTGTTTTGTGGTCTAAAGTTTTGTGCCTCTGGTTTCTCATTGGCTCACACTCTTGCAGAGCCGTAACACGCACATGAATGAGAGGTGGTGAGTGTAGTTCCTATTGACAGGGTATTGCAGACCATCCCGCTAATTGCTGAATTTACTTTTGTCTGTCATATTTATGATGAAAAACAAATGTAATCAAATTAGATATTGATATTTTCATATGGGAATTGATCCTGCAACATGAAACGCTGGGATTGGAAGTTCAGCATCGCTCCGCACATCATACCTGTGAGATGACAGACAGCAGTGTGGAGGAGAGTGCGACACAAAAACACAGAAATATGACTGACAGCTGCAAACGAAGCAGCATCTGCTGCAGGTGAAAGATATTGGGACTAGCAGAGCAGAGTGGCTTCACTGTAAAACAAAATTAGCAGTGAGTGTGAAAAGTTTCTGTGTGTGGAGTTCAACACCGTCCACTCAGAAGCTGCATCACTGGATGGTAGATTTAAAAAGCTTGCATTCAGTGACAACAGAGCTGTTGATGAGGCACTTCAGAGAATAACTGCAGCAGCAAAGTGCACTCCCACCCAGCTCCACCATTACAGGGCCAAGTGAAGGAGGAGCCACAGACGTCTGCTGTGTGGAGCCTCTTTGATGAAAGAGCTGCAGGAGATGCTGCAAAGAGAAATACTACAGCTGATGTTATGATGGAGATGAAATGTTATCTTGAGGAGCCCCTCATCCAACAAGGAGAAGGCCCACAGAGCTGGTGGGAGGCCAAGGCCACAGTCTTTCCCTACCTGTTGAAGGTGATGGAGGGGAGACTGTGCATTGTGGCAACATCTGTTCCTTTGGAGGGTCTTCTCAAAAACTGGGCAGATACTAAGGAGAAACCACATCAGCCCATCCAAGCTGAGGCAGCTGGTTTTTCTGAATGTCAACCTGCACTGAGGACAAACTGTTTGGCTGCTGAGTTTGGTTCTGTTCTGTGGATTTGTTTACAGTGGGGCTTTTTGTGCTGAATTAAACTTAAAGGTTTGATTAAAATATTAAACAACAGTAAGAATGCCTGCTTTTGTAACAGAACAAAAACACAAAACTAGGCAATTATAAGGCTTTTCATAAAAACACTACATGCAAAAGGGTTTGTCAGCACACAAAGCATTCACATTTGCCAAGTAAAGCTAAAGTATGAGGCTACAGAGGATAATAACTTAAGAGACATTTGGGAGCCATGAGACGTGCAAGATAATCCAGAGCTTAGATCTAAATAAGGAAGTCTTAACTCAGTAATGGAGAATATCCTCACACATTAAGAAGCACCGAGGGAGGGAAGTCCTTCATTACTCTGTCAGTCAGGTAGGTGATCAGTGAAGAACAGCACAGAATCTATGTACCTGCATGTTCAGCTCAATTTGTGGATGCAATAAGAAGTAAAGTGAGAGTGATCAGCTTACCAGTGACTGTGATATTAACCAGGTTACTGATGGCACCATTACTGGACTCACACCAGTAAACTCCGGTGTCGTGAGGCACCAGCGTACTGATTGAACATGATTGATCACGTTGCTGTTGTCCCCGCCCATCTCCACACTCAGCCCTCTGCAGTTTGCTTGTGTTTCTCCTCACAGTCCAATCAGAAAAGCTTTGGTCCTCCTCACAGATTACAGTCACAACATCTCCCTCAGAGAAATCAGAGCTGTTAGGACTCACGATCAGACGAGCTGTGAGGAAGAAGAGAGGTTAGATATCACTCACGACTGAACTTCTGGGACCGCTCCGCCCCCTGGTGGCCTGATTTGATAGTGAAAAATTATTTTCTACCAGGCTGATGTAATAAAGCTGTGGAATCAGGACTGAGGTTTCGGGCATTTCCCCTCGGCTATTTGCAAGTAAGAAGAGCAAACATCTGAAGAGGCACAAGCTCCAACATTTTAGTAATATGAAGAACAACTTTGTTGCTTGACCAGCACGTTGTGGCCTGCAGCCTTCATAGGTTTAAGGTTTAAAAACATTTTTAGGATTATTTGGTTCAGTGGAAACTACTGCTACTGACAGTGAAAACATTTGCAGACCTTTTCAGAGGATGAGCATTTGTTCGAGGGTCCACTTTCTGCCCTGAGCCTGGTTCTGCCGGAGGTTTCTTCCTGTTAAAAGGGAGTTTTTCCTTCCCACTGTCGCCAAAGTGCTTGCTCATAGGGAGCCATATGATTGTTGGGTTTTTCTCTGTATCTATGAAGCGCCTTGAGGCAACTTTTGTTATGATTTGGCGCTATATAAATAAAATTGAATTGAATTCTGCCAGCTGTTCATTTCTGTGTATGCACAGGATTCTCTCCCTTTCCTCTCCTTTCACTGGTGGGTGAGAGGAAGTGGGCAAATTCTACAAATGTCATTTAAAGATTAAACGACTCACTACATGTTAGCTAGATAACACACATGTCTTAAAGACATAAAGACCTGGATGGCCGCTAACTTTCTGCTTCTTAATTCAGATAAAACTGAGGTTATTGTACTCGGCCCTGAAAATCTTAGTAATATGGTATCTAAGCAGATTCTTACTCTGACATTGTTGGGGATCACTCCTGAATTTACTTAATCCTTAGAAAAGTAAAGTAGCCTAACAAAGTAGCTAAAATCGTGGACGTACAGCATTTGGACAGAGAGAGTGATATTAATTTTCTTTGCAAACAAACAGGAATCTTCAGGGTGCAATGTGTGCTGGGCAGCAGCCAGGAGCGAGGTCTCTGGTGAACCAATCCCTCGCTACAGATTCTAGCGAAGGGACGAGGCGTGTCACATCTCTGGTGGGGATGGAGCCTCAGTGCTTCTTTTAATATCTCTGAGCTTTCCCAATCACAACTATCTCTACTGAACTTTGGCTCCGTCTAAACAGTTCTTTGAATTACTTACTAAAACAATATATGACAGTAATGAGAAAGTGGCCACTTTCATGAGTAAATCATGTAAGCCTTATAAGATTTACTTAAATGTAGTCTATGTTGTGATTCTACTGGTGTTACTGGTTCTGCTGGTGAGACAATGTGTTCACAGGAAACTTGAAGGTTTGTACATATTCATTCTTATTCATCGTGGTATTTTGTTTCCATTCTGTCATCATAATTTGGTCCATTTAGATTCTTAAATCATAAAAGTGTTTACTTTAACTCATTTCAGCAGATGGAGAAGATGACATCACCAGTGACATCACATACAGTGTTGTGAAATCATCAAATCCTCAACAACCTCCAGTCAAAGAAACCAGAGATGGAGGTTTGTGTGTTCACCCAGGTGTCATCCACATACCTGAACCAATGACTTGGTGGTGTTTCAGGGTAGGATAGCAAAGCCCTCTTTCCCACGTCTTCCATATACAAGTTGCCCACAATGGGTGAAACTGGGGAGCCCACGGCACACCCACGTTCCTGCCTGTAGAACTGACCCTTGTATGTGAAACAGGTGGAATTAAGACACAGTTTCAAAAGCAAGCACACCTGGTCCAACAGCCTTGTCTTGTTCTAACTGCTTCAGACAGTCTGTCACCCTCGTCCTGTGACCACTTCCTGGGTCTCTTTCAGTCTTCAAATATAAAGTTTTTACAGCTTATAGATTTTAAGTTCTGCTCCAATCATTTGGGTAAAGACAATAAACACTTTGATGGTCAATAAGTGAAAGTGAAAATGTGATAAACGAATAATATAATTAATAAATAATAAATAATTATATTTTTTGATAAGTGAAGTTCACTGAACTGAAAGGAAATTTTGGTTTGATGATGGTTGACATGTTTTCCAAATAGAAGTTTTTCCTCTAGTGAGGAGATGCAGGTGCAGCAGAGCATTGCTGGAAGAAATGATCCCAAGGGTGGAATCTCCTGAGAAACCTTCAGAGACCCAGCGAGAAGTAGGGACCATAGCTGACAGCCCAGGCAGGGGTTGAGGTCAAAGGTCATGCTGTTTGGGGACCTACTGGTCATCATGAGAAGATTCTGGAACCACAGCAATGACCATAAAGCTGCACTGGATGGAGAGCTGTGCCACGGGGCTTTCCAGAGGTAATCACGAGGAGATTGTGGACAACAGATGGAGATCTGAAGGATGAGGGGAGCGTTCCAAGCTCCAATCGACAGTGCAGAGAGGAAGTTCAAGGATGGCATCATGATTCTGTGAACAGAAAGCAGAAGCTATGGTGGTGACGGGGAATGACTGACAGCAGTTTCCTATGAACATCACCTAATGCTGTGTCACTGTGCTATGCATGCTTTGACACTCTGAAGAGGGTCTTCCTTTGTGTCATTGTTGTTGTCATTTGCATCATGAACAAGACTGCTGAAGTGACTCAACAGGTGGGGTTACAACAGCAGTAAAATCATTGAATCCAATACCCTTTCCAAAAAAGGTTTTCTGCAGAGACGAAAGGACAATAGAGGAGTCATAAGTATCCCCCCACAGGAAGAATGCATGAAATGAGGTGATGAGGGTTGATAGAGGCCATAAAACAGGAGTGCTGACAAAGGCCTGCAGCCTTGAAGATAACTGAAAGCCACATTGACAAACAGCAAAACTAACTGGTGTGTTTGTTATACCCATGTCTGCATACATTTGGACTCTGGTCATATGGACAGTGATAGAAACAACTGGAAGAGACATTTATGAAGCTCTGAGGAACTCAAACCACTCTGCATGTGTGATTTACACACCTGGAGGAGATGCACCACAAAGCTGGAATGATTTTGCAAATGTTAATTTCTATGTTTGACTGTTAGCATTCATTTGCTTACTTGGAGGGTGTCAATGGAAAATTGTATTTAGTAGTCAGTATAATCTTTTAGTGATATAAGTTTGCATATGGTAGAATGCTGCATGTAATCATTTGTGTGTAGAAGTATAGTATAAATTTTTCTTGTGAAACAAAGTTTGGGAACCACTGGTTTAAACGATGTTAGCTCAGAAATATTAGCTTCTGTCATGACTGATGAAGTTACTGGTTAATAAAGTTTCCAGTAAAGTGTTTAATCGCAGCCACAGACTGACGGTAAATATCCCGTTTTTCTTTAGTGCATCTGTAATAAATATGTGCAAGTTTCAGTGCTTCGTTTAAACTGTATGATACTTATACTGACCCAGGGTCAGTGTAAAATACAATCCTAGCTGTGTGAACAAAGCCTGGCTCCTTTAATCCTGCATGACAAACCTCAGGATGCAGGTTATTATTACTCTTTCCTGCTGGCACACCTGTCACACCTGAGAGTCAGCTAGAAACGTACAGTGACGTGGACATCATGCAAAGACTGCCAGACTCTGTAATACTGCAAATGATCAGTGACTCAGGTTAACAAAAAAGAAAGTAAGAGGAAATTTAATTCTATAAAACGTGAAAAATTCCACACACATGTAACTCACCACTGTGTGAAGATCACAGGGGAGAAATCGTTTCTCTGAGTCAGAGATGAGTGTCAGTAACACAGAAGTTGTCATGGTCCCCGCACCTCTCCAGCTGACAGCAGTCAGGCGCTTTGTTTTGTTTATTCTCCTCTCTCGCCTCTGCTCTCCCTTTCTCTCTCGTCCTCTCCCACTCTCTCTTTCTCCTGCCGGGGCGGAGCTCAGTATGGGCTCCTGCTCCTGGCCCACGCACCTGGAGATGATCAGCACACCTGCCGCTGATTATGAGAATTGGAGTCCTACTTAAGATGGCGAGTCTGCTCTACTCGTCGCTGGATCGTTGAGCCGTCAGCGTCAGTCGTCTTGCACTCTGCAAAGTTTATTCGTGTCTGAACCAGGAGACTAACTGTTTCTCTGTCTGTGTATAGATTTCCCCTGGACCTGTTTTCCCTGTGCACGGTGACTGAGCGTGAGCAAGAGTGATGGAGGAAAGAAGAGGAGCTGTGTGTGGTTGCGAGGGCTGTATGGAAATCTCCCCTCCCTGGACTCCTGCCCCTTTCACTCCCGGACCCTGGAACCCCTTTTTCCCAGACACCGTTGTGTGTGTGTGTGTGTGTGTGTGTGTGTGTGTCACCGTGGAGAACACTGTAAATAAATTCACTTTTGATTTGAAGAAACTTGTGGTCTGCGCCTGAGTCCGCTCCACTAATCGTGACAGAAGTAAAACTCAGTGTCATGCAGTGACTTTTACACAACCAGATCAGATGAACCAGCTCACACTAAAACATTTTGCTGCACTCTTTACACTTATTTCTTTTCTTTCTGCTTTCTGAGAGAAAAGCTCTTTATTAGTAACTTTTACAACTTCTGGCAGGTTAATGTCTGAACTTTGGAGTGAAACACACCCTTAGTTACAGGAAATAACACCACTGTCTGTAACTAAGTGAATCCACCTTAACACCACCTGTGTGTGTGTGACTGCATTACACTCCCACTGCTGGGAACCTGAACAAGAACCAGAACAAAGTCTAAAATAGAAGCTGACAAACAGCTGCACCACCGAGTGACACTTTATTTTATAAACTTCACAACAGGTTTCATGTTGTGACCTGTGGAGGTGAAAAGACACAAAACCTGTTTTACAGCTTTTGAGCTGCAGGCAGGATTGAAACACACCTTAGTTAAAAGTCAAACAGCAACATTTGTCTCCTCCCCTCACGTCACTCAAATGTGACAAACCAGGAAACAGGAAGTTCTTCGTCCTCAGTAAAGAGAGACGCACAGACGATCAGACTGAGCTCAGACCAAACTAGCAGCTTCCTCTGAGTGAGTCCAGCTACAGGAGAGAAAAGTGGAAAACTCCAACACTGCTGCTTCAAGCTGCTGACGCTCCACACACTGAATGTGAGTTTGAGCAAAAACACGACTCAAAGGAAGTTTCAGTGAAGGTGGTAGAGGAGGGAGGGGAGCCAGGACTGACTGTACTTCCTGTCTGCTGTTTTCAGCTTCACTCACAGACTCAATGGCTTCCAGATCAGAGGAGGATCTCTGCTGTCCGGTCTGTCAGGAGGTCTTCAGAGATCCTGTTATTCTGTCATGTAGCCACAGCTTCTGTAAAGACTGTCTGAAGAGATGGTGGAGAGAGAGACCAACACACGAGTGTCCAGTTTGTAAGAGAAGATCTTCAAAGAATGATCCACCTTTAAACCGAGCTTTAAAGAACCTGTGTGAGTCGTTCTTACAGGAGAGAGATCAGAGAGCTTCAGAGGATCTCTGCAGTCTGCATTCTGAGAAACTCAAACTCTTCTGTCTGGACCATCAGCAGCCAGTGTGTGTCGTCTGCTGTGGCTCAGAAAAACACACCAATCACAGATTCAGACCCATCGATGAAGCTGCACAACAACACAAGAAGGAACTTCAGGAAACTCTGGAGCCCTTAAAGAAGAAGTTAAATGTTTGCAAACGAGTTCAAGTGAAGTTTGATCAAACAGCAGAACACATTAAGGTCCAGGCCCGACACACAGAGAGGCAGATTAAGGAGCAGTTTAAGAAGCTTCACCAGTTTCTAGCAGAGGAAGAGGAGGCCAGGCTGGCTGCACTGAGGGAGGAAGAGGAGCAGAAGAGTGGGATGATGAAGGAGAAGATGGAGGCTCTGAGCAGAGAGATAGCAGCTCTTTCAGACACAGTCAGAGCCACAGAGGAGGAGCTGAGAGCTGAAGACGTCTCATTCCTGCACAACTACAAGGCTGCAGTGGAAAGAGTCCAGCGCTGCCCCCTGCTGGATGATCCACAGCTGCCCTCAGGAGCTCTGATAGACCAGGCCAAACACCTGGGCAACCTGACCTTCAACATCTGGAACAACATGAAGGACATGGTCTCCTACACTCCTCTCATTCTGGACCCAAACACTGCTCATCCAAACCTCATCCTGTCTGAAGATCTGACCAGTGTGAGACCAGGAGGAGAGAGGCAGCAGCTTCCTGATAATCCAGAGAGGTTTGATGATTCCTACTCTGTCCTGGGCTCTGAGGGCTTTAACTCAGGGACTCACAGCTGGGATGTTGAAGTTGGAGACAGTACATGGTGGGGACTGGGTGTGTTAGCAGAGTCTGTGCAGAGGAAGGGAGTCATACTGTCTGGATTATGGAGAATACGGTTCTATGAAGATAAATACTACACACTCTCACCATCAGCTCCTCTCACTATTCTCTCAGTCCAGAAGAAGCTCCAGAGGATCAGAGTGAATCTGGACTGGAACAGAGGAAAGCTGTCGTTCTCTGATCCTGATACTAACACACACATACACACCTTCACACACACTTTCACTCACAGGATGTTTCCATACATTGAAACAGTTGATGAACTGAAGGTGTGTCCGTTGAAGGTGTCAGTGTCAGTGCAGCAGATGAGTTGAGGATGATGATGTTTCTAATGTTGTTTCCTGTCAGTGAGTTGAAGCTGTTAAACTGCAGCTGTCCTCCTGCTGCCTCGTTGTTCCAAAGCTCTTTGTTTCTCTTTTAGTTTCACTCTTTCTTTCTGTTTCTGCTGTCCACCTTTTCACATGGAAAATCATTTCACTGTTTCTCACTGAATGACTCCCCAAACTAGATTTGAAATTCTATCAAGTTTCTAATCATTACAAGTGATTCATGTTTCTATTTGATGTGTAAATGGAGATGATTTAGTTTGCTGGGATATGGACTGACATGTGTTGAATGGGAGGAGCAGTTTGTTGTTGTCTTCTTGTCTGTTTATGACAACAATAAATATGTTGTTGAAACAATGATTCATGTTTAACTCCATATATGAAATGTTTCTGATCTTTGAATTCTGTTTGATTAAAGACTTTCTTCATGACACAAATGAGATTTCAGTGTATTAATAGAACTAAATAAGCTCAGAGTTGAAAGGCTGGAGTATTATGTACGTGCTTCACTGTCAGGATCTTCAGGGGGATTCAAAGGGAAACATCAAACTGCTGTAATGAGATAAACTAGTTGGGCTGAACACACTTATCTGTAGTTTGTCTCCATCCAGGATCATCAGAATATAATGAACATGTGTGAAGAGCCACAAAATGCTGCTGCCCTCTCAGCATGATGAGCTCCAGCCTTTGTTAGCAGGACAACAGGAAACATGAGACAACTTTCAGAGACAGTAACCAACTGTGGCCACAAGATGGCAGCAGCTGATCTGAGATCCTTTATTGGACAGAAGGACTCTGCTCTGTGACGTCATCAGAGAGACGGCCTTCACTTTGATAGATCTGACGTCATGTCTGCACTGCGATGATGAAAGCTGATAAACACATTGTTATTGATCCATGAAATCACCTCTGTCCTCTCAAGTGTAGCTGTTTACAGAGCTGAAGAAGTCCTTCATCATCAAAACAGACAAACATGTATTTCCTGTATTAAGTGACGTCATCCTCACTCTGACCTCTTACATACATTCTGTTCAGTTTTCCTGCTGTAAGAAATAAACTGTGTGAAAATAGAAATGCAGGGAAACATCCATTAAGTGAACAAAGTCCAAAGAAATAAACTTGGACTGTTTTTTGAAGCCTAAATAAAATGTGAATAAACTTTATAGATACATTTGAAACCAGCTACTCTGTGACTTTACACACTCACACAGTAACAGAGCTGATTCCTGATTGGAGCAGCACAGAGTTAGTCTTCTTTTCTGGCTGTGGATTGGTTCGTCAGGATTTCCTCCTTTACAGGTTTAAAAACAATCTCTGTTTTTACATTTTTTGACCTCCTTCTTGTGTCTAAAGGTGAAGCAGCACCAGCCTCCTCTGATCCTCATGTTGTAGCTCTGTGTGTCCAGCAGGGGGCAGAACACCTCCAAACTGTGCCAGCAGCTCTCACTGTGAGCTCAGACGTTTGTGGACACTCAGTTTGTTTGAACATAGTAAATAATCAGAGCTTCTCACACTGTTTATGGGGACACCACCTGCCCGAGGGTGTACTGTGTCAGAGAGGTGGTGTATGGTGCCTGGTGTAGTCTCTCTGCTGGTTCACAGTTTTTACTGAGGAGCTGTGTTCATGTCAGGAAGGTTTCATCTGATCACTGTGGTGCAGTTTGGTTTACTCTGTTTCTGAGTGTTTGTAGGATCAGTCTCTGCAGGTCACCTGATACCTGGCAGTGAAGTGTTTATGAATCAGCTCCGTCAGATTTAATCCAACAGAATAACATGTAAAACACTCCAGGGCTTTTACTCTGAAACTTTCTCCAGAGCTGTCTGGAGTTTTCTTACATTAAAATATTCTGGGATTACCAGACTGTCCACATCATGTGTCCTACAAAACTTTCATCCACAAATATACCCTGACATTAAACCCAAATAGATCTGAGAGCGAGTCATTAGTATCAGTACTGTGTGTGTGTGTGTGTGTGTGTGTGTGTGTGTGTGTGTGTGTGTGTGTGTGTGAGAGAGAGAGAGAGATATTCAGGTAACTTACTGGGTTACTGCACATGCTCACACCTTTTCAGCACAACAGGTGCAGTTTGGTGTTTTACTGCCTCCTGCTGGAACAATGATGGCAGCTCTCAAGACTTTATTGGTTATTGTCATTTCGTGTTACACAGCCTGAAACGAAATACTGTTCCTCAGCAGCCTCTACAGTGCAATAACCAATATATTTTAAAAAGAATAAATACAGTTTAAAGGGAATAAGTTTAAAAAAGAGCAGCAAAAAAGGCATAAATAGCTTAAAATCTAAGTTCTAAAAAAACCTCCAGTTTTTATTAATATTTTATTATTTATCAAATTATTATAAACTAAAAATATTTTTTACGTGATAAACGACTTCAGTGCTTCGTCCATGACCTCCTGAAGGTAAAGGGCCCAAAGAGCCAATCAGCAGCTCTGAAACAGGAAACATGACTCATGGAGAAGTTCACAACAGTTTCAGCTGCCAATTGTACTCATCACCATGGAGACTGTCTCCATGGTGGAGGCAGAGTGACAGTGTTGTAGATGCTGCATTTTGAAGCCTCAGTGTTTATGTTGTGCCCTTAAACAGGGGAAATAGTGAGGAGAGGTGAAAGAGCGGCACAGACACGCAGCTCTCACTCTCACTCGTCTGTATTGAGTTTCAGAAGCAATACAACCAAAACAATATTCTTATGGATGCACTCAGTCTCAGGACAACTGTATCCAAACTAAGTCACTATTGTTCGCTGCATTAGCTGATGAGAATACTTTAGATAACATGAACTGTAGCATTAGACAAAAACATCTTTTTAACTCGCACATGTTAGCTGACACAGTCACTAACTTTCCACAGCAATGAAATAATACTTTAAGTACTGCATGTCTTTCAGTAGTTAACTTATACAGATAGTAACAGAAAAATCTTCACACAATATGGCGGAGTAATAGCGAAAACTAGCATACACAGTGTGTTGATAGGAGTTATGTGGGTAGTTCAGCTTCACCACTAGGGGGCTGTCTAACCAAATTGTGATATATACTGTGTTGTAGAAGCAGCGGCAGGTTACGTTTACGTACATGGATGTGAGCCACGTTAAAAAAAAATAAAGAAGCTTGCTCACTACTACTGATGTTTTATTGAAAACACGACATGGTACCAGGAGTGAACCAGTAAAGCAGGTCATCATGGACAGTGTTAAGCCACCAGATGCCGTCAACTGGAACGGAAATGTGGACTGTGAGTGGCGAACTTTTAAACAGCGGTTTATGCTATACCTGCAAGCTGTCGGCCTAGATAGTAAGCCTGATACACGGAAGATTGCACTGCTTCTTACCGTAGCAGGTCCACAAGCGGTGGAAGTATATAACACGTTTGTGTTCGCAACTGCAGAAGACAAAGAAAAGTTTGACGAAGTAGTGAGAAAGTTTGATGAACACTGTTCGCCCAAAAAGAATGAAACATTTGAGAGGTACGTCTTTCGGTCACGTATACAACAACCTTCAGAGAGTTTTGATACGTTTCTGACTGACCTCAAGTTAAAGGCAAGAACGTGCAATTTTGGACAGCTGCAAGAATCTATGATAAGAGATCAGATCGTATTTGGAATAAAAGATATAAAGATGAGAGAGAGGCTTCTGAGAGAGGCGGATCTGACTTTAGCAAGTGCTGTGAAAGTATGTCATGCCAGCGAGCTCGCAATACAACATGCAAAAACCTTCAGCGGGTCGCCGAGGGAAATAGACACGGAAAGTACAGCTGTAGCTGCAGTGAATACACGGCAGGCAGGGCGCACGTACAAAAAAGAACAGAAAGAATCAAAAGACACTTTCTTGTGCAAAAGATGTGGCACAAAACATGGAAGGAAACAATGCCCAGCTTATGGTAAAATATGCAAAAAATGCAATGGACAAAACCTTTTTGCCAAGCAATGTTTTTCAAAGAATAAACAAAAAGAAAGAGTACACACAGTAGAAGAAACTGCTCTCAGTGACACGTTTTTTGTGGGAATGGTAATGCAGCAAGATACACCCATGGACCAACCTGCAGTCAGTACAGTGAAGCAGGACAAATGGACAGAGATGTTACCAGTGAATGGAGCCCTGGTAACTTTCAAACTGGACACAGGAGCCAAGGCTAATCTGGTGAATGAGCTGGATGTGAAAGCAATGAAAACAAAACCACACATATTCCAAAATAACAGTTTACTCCAAGCATATAATGGAGAACCAATCAAAACCAAAGGTAAATGCAGGCTCAGGGTAAAAGGAAAATATCACAGTCTGATGTTTATCATTGTGCCAGAGGGACATGAATCTCTGTTGGGAGATAAAGCATGTGAGAGACTCGGCCTATAAACAGCTCTGAGCCCAAAAGTGTGAAAGAAATAGTGGATCTGTACCCAGACATATTCAAGGGGTTTGGAGTCTTACCCTTCACCTACAAGATAAAGCTGAAAGAAGGAGCTCAGCCTGTGGTTCATGCACCTCGACGTGTTCCAGCTGCTCTTAAAGACAAGCTCAAAGAGGAACTAGAGCGGATGGAGGCACTGAAAGTTATAAGAAAAGTTGAAGAACCTACTGAATGGGTTAACTCCATGGTGTGCATTAAAAAACCAACCGGCGCTCTTGGAGTCTGCATGGATCCGAAAGACTTAAATGCTAACATACAAAGAGAGCATTACCAGATACCTACAAGAGAAGAAATAACAAGTGAAATGGCTGGTGCAAAATTTTTTAGCAAACTAGATGCGTCCCAAGGATTTTGGCAACTAAAGCTTCATGAAGACTGTACAAAATACTGCACGTTCAACGCGCCATTTGGGCGTTACTGCTTCTTGAGAATGCCTTTTGGAATTTCTTCAGCTCCTGAGATATTCCACAGGACCATGGAGCATATGATCGAAGGAATCGAGGGAGTCAGAGTTTATATGGACGACATCATTTTGTGGGGATCCACACTATAGCAGCACAATGAGAGACTAGTAAAGGTTTTGGAAAGAGTGAAACGTTATGGACTTAAACTGAACAGAGCAAAATGTCAGTTTGGCGTGGGTGACATTACCTTTCTCGGTGACAAGCTGACAGCCGAAGGCATCGAGCCGGACAAGGAAAAACTACGAGCTATACTGGAAATGCCACGTCCAGAAGATAAAAAAGGTGTGTTGAGAATCCTGGGAATGGTTAACTTTATTGGAAAATTCATCCCAAGCCTGGCAGCCAAAACAGTGCACCTGAGACAGCTTCTACACAATAGCTGCTGTCACGGTCCTGAGTCTGTGGACTCAGTGTTTTTCTGTTTGTATTAGTTATCTTTGATTTCATGATGTGTTTTGATTCTCTTGGGTTTGATTTCTGTCACTGTATCCCCTAGTTTAGTCCACGTCTGTTCAGTTTCCTGTTTTACTTTGAAAGTCTGTGTACTATGTCAATGTGTTGAGTTTTGCCTCCCCTTGTCTTGTCATGTCTGATGAGTCCCAGCTGTGCTCTCCTCCTGTTTCACATTCCCTAATTACCTCAGTATGTATTTAAGCCCTGTGTTTTTCCCTGCCAGTTGTTGCGTCCTCCACGTTTGTTGTGTGTGTATTCATTGTCTGCAATCTTCAGCATCTCCAGTCTAGTTAGTTTAAGTTGTTGTTTATGTATCGCCAAGGGTGACTCACCAGCAAATAAAGCTGTCATTTAAGTTAATGTTTTGTCTCCGAGTCCTGCACGTGGGTCCAGCCACTGACAGCCACACAACTCATCGTGACAGCTGCGAGTTCAGATGGAATAAAGAACTGGAAAACGAGTGGCAACAACTGAAAAAGACACTTACAACAGAGCCAGTTTTGGCGTATTTTGATCCAAAAAGAAAAACAAAAGTGTCAACAGATGCATCGAAGGCCGGGATCGGCGCAGTGTTGTTGCAGGCTTATGGAGACCACTGGAGGCCAGTGGCATATGCCTCAAGAGCAATGACAGAGACAGAATCTCGCTACGCCCAAATAGAAAAAGAGACATTGGGGCTTGTCTTTGGATTTGATAAGTTCCACACCTATGTCTATGGTTTGCCAACATTTGTGGCAGAGACTGACCACAAGCCATTGATAGCCATAATCAAGAAAAACTTAAGTGAAATGTCTCCATGCATTCAAAGATTGATGATGAAGCTACAGCGCTATGATTTCAACTTGATCTACACACCAGGTAAACATACTGTGTTAGCAGATGCACTCTCTAGGGGCACAACCCCAAACAAAGAGCAAAGCTCCACAGAGATGGATGTAAATATACATGTAAACCTGGTAGCAGAGTCACTTCCTATGTCAGACAGAAAATCACATCAGATCAAGGCTGAAACACAAAAGGACTCTAGTCTGCAAAGAGTTATAACACTGTTGAATGGGAAATGGCCAAGAGGTGAATGCAAAACATACTACAACATAAGGAAAAAACTACCTGCTGGTTATTGATTACTTGTCAAACTATCCAGAGATGGCATTATTGTCCAACATGTCAGCTACTTGTGTCATAACGCGCATGAAATCAATATTTGCTAGACATGGGATACCACAGATTGTTCATAGTGACAATGGACCTTGCTATAGTTGTAGAGAATTCCAACTATTTGCTCAGGAATATGACTTTAAACATGTGACCTCAAGCCCCCTGCATCCACAGTCCAATGGGAAAGCAGAGAAAGGTGTGCACATTGTGAAACAGTTACTAAAGAAAGCACAAGATAGTAAGGCAGATCCTTATTTGGCACTACTGAGCTACAGAGCATCACCACTGGAGCATGGCAAGTCACCAGCAGAAATATTAATGGGAAGAAAACTACGGACCACTCTTCCTTACACAACAACCAGGAAACACAAACAAGTGAGAGACAAAATGAAACAGTCGCAGAAGAGACAAAAGATCAACTTTGACAAGTCCTCAAAAAGTCTAAAACCACTCGCACCCAATGAAGCAGTCAGAGTGGAAGATGCAAACATCTGGGAAAACAGAGCAACTGTACTGGAGGAGGTAAACCCAAGATCGTACAATGTGAAAACTGAAGATGGACTGATATTAAGGAGAAATCGGAGGAGTTTACTGTACACTCAAAAGACAATGGGACCATCGGAAGGACAGTGTGATGACAACACACCACCTGAACCAACAACACCCGTGAAGGACAGTGTGGAGCAAAGAGACCAGTCACCCATTGTCAGAAGATCAGCACGCTCTATCAAGCCACCTGATAGACTAAACCTTTAAGCATATATATATATGTATATGTTGGTGTATACATATATAGCTAGATATATATACATATATCAAAAAGGAACTTTCCGCATTATTGTGTGTTCAGTAGTTTACACTGTCACAAATGTTTGTGATGTAATTCAAGCTATGCAATGTTAGGTATGTTTCCACAGTGTTGTTCAGCAGTTAACATCTAAAGAAAAGGGGATGTGTTGATAGGAGTTATGTGGGTAGTTCAGCTTCACCACTAGGGGGCTGTCTAACCAAATTGTGATATATACTGTGTTGTAGAAGCAGCGGCAGGTTACGTTTACGTGCATGGATGTGAGCCACGTTAAAAAAATAAAGAAGCTTGCTCACTACTACTGATGTTTTATTGAAAACATGACACACAGCAACAGAGATTAACTGGAACTTCTCAGCAAAATAGTCCGCAATTCACATCTTCCGCTACAATGAACAATGATAACAATGTAATAATCAACAGTAACACACATTTATACAGATTTGTGCATGACAGTTACATAAAAAAAGGGGAAATAGTGAGGAGAGGTGAAAGAGCGGCACAGACACGCAGCTCTCACTCTCACTCGTCTGTATTGAGTGAAGGAGGAAGCGCGCGAACCCACCTACTGGAGCCCTGAGGCATTAACAATGGATCGACGCACAATCAACCCAGGCAAAACTTTCACTACTTATCTCCCTCTATATTCCCACTGCATATTCTATTCGAAAACAGTCAAAGCAACAAATAAAACATTAATAAGGGCATGACATGAAATGTAAGGAACAGAGATGTACAACTTCAAAACTAATCAAATTTATGATCCACCACACGTGACTGCTCAGACCTAACACACTATGTGACACTCACACCTTGTGGTATGTAAATTGTATATTACCATAATAAAATACAAAATAACCATCTGTTCTCCTGGAGAAGGTATAATTTAATCAAACCGTGCAATTTACTGGCCCTGTGTGCATAAATGGTATCTTTGTTGTGTTGTGTTTTTGATTGTAGATACCTTATATTCTAATATTTTTATTTGCCACCCTCAGATTTGACTGTCCTGAAGCAACATGTGGAAGAGCCCTCCTCTCCAAGTCTAACAGATACATTGTCTGTCTCAACCACCAGCAGTCAGAGCAGTGACACAAGTGATGCCGGACTTCAAATGGTTCAGCCTCTATTGGACAGCATACATGCAAGAAATGTAGATACAGTACTTAATTGACTTATACTTGACTCTTTAGTTGCCATTACTTGAAAAAGCTTAAACACGAAGATAAAACAGATTAGAGAAAAATAATTTAATATAGTATTTCATGTAGTTTGCTCTGCAACTGTAGTGTGTAATAAGACTTGCTCTCTCTCTCTCTCTCTGTTTTTGTTATGCATGTTAACCATGAAACGTGTTTCCATGATCAGTGTCCTGCTATTCAGGTAAATGAAACCACTTCTAAGAAGATACTGGTCCTAGGAAGGGAGAAAGTAAGACATTTCAAATGTTTTGATGCCCAAATGTCATATGGGTGTGATTCACAATTTTATGTTCTGTGAGAGAGTTGCATTACTTAATTTGTTGGCTTGATGGAGACTTTACAGAGTCTTCCTCACGTTAACACTGCATTACAAGAAGTGCTTATTCTGTAGTCATTTTTTTCCTTTAATTCTGTTTTTTTTTCTTTTCGCCCAATGTTAGGCCTATCTGACCTCAACTGTTTAGCTGCCAATAATGGTGGATATTATGCTATTACAGTACTGTTACACAGAATGTATGTTAATCCATGCAGCATTCATATTTGAATATGTTATTTTTGATAAATAAAATCCATACATTCATAATAATCAGAATTGTGTTTTTGTAGTAATTTGCACCTAAAACCTAAAACTTTTTTCAATTGATGAGTAACACTACAAAAGAGTTAATATCAAACTTAACTCTATTTATGAGTTAAATTTTACTCTATATGGTAGTAGAAATTTCACTCCGTGAGAGTTTAGTTTTAACTCCTATAAAGAGTTGAAAAATCAACTCCCGGAAAAGAGTTACTCTAACTCTGCACTAGAGTTCATTCGATGGTCACGCATGTACGCTCAAATGTAGTTAATCTGAACTCCCTGAGAGTTTATTCCAAAGACCAGAATTTGCTGTGTAGCACAAACCCTGTGCCTTGCTTTATGAAGGAACCAGTTATGAGACAAACTGACTTGCTCAGTTCGAGCAGCAACATAACACTGCGAATTTCAGTAAAAGACTGTCGGCTCTTTCCAAAGTTCTCCTTTCTGTATTTCACTGCTTCCTGGAAAGAATTTCTGGGGAATCTACTCTCCATCCATTGTTTCAGACGCGGACACTGCTGACAAAGTAGATCGTAAACCTCCTTACGGTCAATGTTGCTGCCGTTTCTTTGATTAGGGTTTTTAAACGCAATCCGTTCTGCTGTGCTACATCTAAGACCGTCATTGCACCTCTGCGCTTTGCATTATTTGATGCATGTGGAGGTTTCTGCTACCATGGGATGGCTACATCTTTTATTTCTGTATCTACTCCTTGTGGAAAACATATTTTGGATTTTCTTATTGTCCAGATGATCAATTATGTCTGTGCACTCAGTCTTACGTTCGTCATTGATGTTAACCAGCTCAAAGTAGCCCAGGGTCATCGGTGAAGCGACCGTCTCTTTCAGAACCTCGGCCGCAGTTAGTCCCTTCTCCCACAAAGATACTTGAACTGTTTTAAAGCGTCATTTAAAAAAAACAACTTCTCTCTTTTTTGGCATTTAGTCCCCCCTTCTGTAAAAGACAGAATAGTAATCTCTCACCTTAACCATCTTCTTATATTTATTGAAAGGCCTCCGTGCAAGGTTGAACACAGTTAGTGTTGCGTGTGCCATCTGAACTGGATTTCAGTCTGAACTGATGTCCGTGTTGGTCCTGCAGAAAATCCGAGTTGGAAAAGGTAGAAGTTTTTTATGTTGCATAAACAAAATGTATTTCATTTTGTTCATAGTCTATTTAAAGCCATGATCCTTTTCTTATCGCTTTCACTGGAGTGGGTAAAATGAGTCTGCAAAGTTAAAAAAAGACATTTACATTTATTGTTTATTACTTTTATTGGACATCATCCGATCCCATTTATACACATTTAGGATATACAATAGATGAGAATGACATGGTCAGCTGAAACTAAAAATTCAGCTGAAACCAGGCCAAGAAGATGAAAATTCTGTTGAAAATGGGTGAAGAAGCAGAACAATGCTACTGAAAAGTTGTAAATAAGCAGAACCTTGCGCAGAAAAGAGGTCACAAAGCTGAAGTTTCTGCTGACAACAGCTGAAGAAGCTGAAATTTGTGTTGAAAAGACTTTTAAAAAAGTTTAACTGCAAACTGAAAAAGAAATGTTGCCATCAGCGGGACTTAAAACCCAGGCCCCCCACTCTGAGAATGGCTGCTCATCTCACTGAGCTAAGACACAGCTCACCATGCAAGAAAAATCAGTGATCACACTTGTCATGTGGTCCATTAATTTCAATGGGCCAAAAAATTGCAAAAAAGCTCAATATCTCAAAAGGTATAACCGTTATGATCACCAAAATATACTGCAGTCTTGCGTAAAGATGAAGTGACTTCGTACAGCCCCGATTTGCAGACGCTGTGCGCAGAGGTTCAGGAGCAGAAGTCCCGTTGTACCAGGGCAGACCCGACGATGCTTACATGAACACGCTTTTTAGCATTTCTCAATTGACCACTTTTGACACATGGTTGCTGCACCCACTGGGAGATGGATTATGAGTTTCTGAGAATTTCAGAGATCCTTTGTGTTAAGTCTAATTGTTGAATGTTATCATTATGCTTCTTAAATTTGTAAGGTCTGAGTTCAATCTATAGGATCAAGACATTCCTTTGTCTCTGACCACTGTGCTGGGAGAGGCTTTTATTGCAGATACATTCTATCTGGAAAATCTGTTTCTTGTGATGTTGCTGCCTGCTTATATGACCCTTTTGGTCAGCAGGAGGTCACACACACACACACACACACACACACACACATGCATACAGATGTTTACACACACACACACATAGTGCCTTGTCTTAGAACCATTTGGGGGGTTTTACGTGGGAGGTGCTGTGATGTGTATTGTGTGTATTGTGCTAGCAAGTAAAAGATGTTCATCTTGTTTTTGTCGTTAACAAGAATACGTTTCTAAACCAGCAGGGCTTGTGGAAACACAGACCCAACTCTTACAGATGAAGGTCATGTGAAGGTAGGTGTAAAGCATCTGGTTTACTGTTGGCTGGTTTCATCTGTGAAAAAACAGCATATGAAATGAATTCAAGAGAAGCTGTCAGGCTTTATCTGACACAATATAAAGAAGAAAATCACTTCCATCACAAAGAGGAAGTGTACTCAGTTGATCTTCTCTACTTGGATTTCTTGTAATTTACAGGAAGTTGCTGAATACCTGATGTGTTCATGCAGTCAGTGACTCTTGGCTTTATTCTAAAACTGTCATTCTCACTAATCCAGTCAAGTTTTTGTCGAAGATTGTTTGACAGATAGGAGATGGAGGCTAAACTCAGTATTCTGGGGATAAAATTAAACTCAAGAGCAGCTTTAATACTCCAGTGATCGGTCTGTCCGCACAGCAGATACAGGTTCATAATTTTATCAACACATCCATCCACAGATGTAAATCCAGAGCAGCCATGTTTACCCACAGCATTCAATTACAGAGGAAGATGTATATTAGTTGCTCAAAGACACTTCAAAAATAGAGGTTTGTCTGTGATTGCAGGGACAAAAACAATGAAAAAAACGCATTCAACAGGTATATGTGTAAATCTTTATTCATTTCAATTCAATTTTATTCATATATCACCAAATCACAACAAAAGTCACCTCAAGGCTTTATTAGCCCTTACATTCTGCTCATATTTCATTCATTCACAGAAAGAATTCTGATAGGTTTGTAGCTTAAACCTATTCGCTGGAGCGTTGAAGGTTCATTAACATATGACGTATACATACACACAAAGAGTACCTTGCCTGTGTGTGTGTGTGTGGGGGGGGGGGGGGGGGGGGGGGGGTGTCAGTGTGTGACCCCATAAACAACTTCCCTAAACCTGCTGGTCTTGAAGTCCAGCAGTTCATCTAAACAAAAAGCACTTAGCCTAAAACACACATAGATACGTTTATCCTACCATAAAACAATAAGAGAAGGTACGACCTCTCCCATGCTCCCAGGATGTGGGTGTGAATGCCAGAACACTCTGGAATGCACACAAAGTTTTTGCAGACTATTAAGGATCAAACCTCTACCATTGATTATAAAACTCTAAGCATATATGAGAAGATATTTCTAAGCATAAATGACAATCCACTATATAAACCTGACAAATTCCCTCATTATCATTGTCTTTAAAAAAATGCCCTTTGCTTTGCAGAGATATAACAGTGTTCATAAAGGCACAGTGGACACATGAACCAAACAACACAGAAAACACCAAGAGGCTGTTTAAAGAAGACCACAGAGAGAGGAGTAAAAAAAGTCAAGCAGGGTGGAGCACTTCAGTCATGTAGGTGGAGGCTTCACACCGTCAGGCCATAAAAATAAGATCCATGATTTGAACTGAACCTGAAACAGTCAGTGCAGAAGCTTTAACAGTGGAGTGATGTTTGGAGTTAGAGCTTTGGTCAGACCAGACAACAGAGCATCAGTTCATCAAACTGGCTGCTGATTAAAAATGGTCCTTACTGCTGTAATGATTAATGCCACACTGTTGTTCTTTCATGTGTTAATGTAATGTACTCATGTGTTTATGTGAGTGTCACTGACCAAGTTCTGTATGAACCACACATTCAAACATTTGCAAATATGTGATATCTTGATAAACCGAGCAGATATTTGAACTTTCCACAGCTACATTCTCGCCTGAAAATATGTTAAAAGTTTATTTTGTGACCCAGAAAGAGTAATAAGAGTGATATTAAAAACTTAGTAGCTGCCGACATTGTTGAAAACTGGAATTGGCTGGGCCGCGCTATGAATTCTGGGATATGGTGGGCCACAAAGGACACACCCGACCCATCCTTCAAATTCGGGGAAAAGGAGAAGAGATTTGTCAGCTGCATTCGGAGAAGTCTACGAATTTGGAAAGCCTTCGGCACGTCGCTGTGACATAATCGGCCTACAAATGCAGCCTCAAGAGGATGCAGCCCATGAATTTGGACACCCCTATAACAGTTTGTAAAACCTCTTAAGTCTGATGAGATGGATTTACAAACTAAAAAAAATGTCAGGCAAAGAGAAGATTTTTTTTTATACAAAGTGTTTTCCAGTGGGCTGTACTTAAGGAGGAAAAAGTCACATGAAGCTAATAAACAACCACACCAACATAAAATAATTAATTTGCCTAACCTAAACCAACACAAAAACACTCACTGATCCTGACATTAGAGCTCATAAAAATTCATGTATGTTTGTAACACAGTTTGACTTTGTGTCAGTAAATCTCATGAACAGCCTGAAGATGAATAAACTGTAGTTCAGAGTCACTGACAGACAGCACAGACACACACTATTGGTCTGAGTGTGAGCATGATGATCATCAGAGATGTCTGCTGGATGTTCAGGAAAGTTCATTGGTGTCTGTCCTTAGATCGTCTGACTCACAGTTCATTTCTGTCTCCTCCTGTCTGACCTGCAGGTGAGAAACAGGTGTGAGGTGTCAGCTGTCAGGTAGGTGATGAGTGAAGAACAGAACAGAATCCATCCCCTTTTCCCTCATAGCAAGCAGGTCTGGCCCGGATCTGGTATCAAGCCGGCACTGCTGGCTGACTTCTGGCACGATAAGACGTTTGTCATCCAGATATGGGCCAGGCCTGCCATAGATGGCACTGTCTATGTGATGTCATGCCATATCTGGCTCGATTGTGGTTTGGTTTATGTGGCCCAGGCTCATAGAAAACAGGCCTGGCCGGGATCCAGCATCAAGCTGGCACTTCTGACTGACTGGTGTCATGGCAGAGTGTATGTCAACCAGATGCGGGCCAGGTCTGGCAATGCGACACTATTTATGTTCCTATTTTCCTATTTTAGTTAGAAGACCCAAATGCCATGTTGCAATACTATACCGCAATGGTAGCCAATGTTTCAAGTGCACGTTTGACAGGTTTGTGAGTGTACACTTTATCCAAAACCTAGTGAGGGTTTACTCATCTTTGCCAGTGAGTGGATGTAGCTCAGGCGGTAGAGCAGGTCACCTATTGATCGGAAAGTTAGTGGTTCGATCCCTGGCTTCTCCAGTCTGCATGTCATGAGTGCGAGCATATATGAATGTAGTTAGGAAGCACTCAGTTAAGAGAAAGTGTGTGAATGTAGCATGTTGCATAGAGCACTTTGAGTAATCTGGGAGAGTTGAAAAATGCTGTATAAGAATCATTCCATTCACTGTCTGAACAAAGTTTTGTCATGTTGCTTTTGCACTATTATGCACATGTTGTTATTACATGGCTTAATTAAGGTACACATTAGGCTGAATTCTGGGACCAGAGCTGAAAGTGTTCTGGGACAGCACAGGGCCAGCAGTGTGTCTGCAACTGGCCTTGTGCTGGCCCATGTGTGGGTCACCAAAGGGTCGTCATTCTTTGTGGTATGTGGAACATGTGTAAGCACATTGCGTGGCCCAGATTCGGGCCATGCCAATTTTGCTATGTGGATAACAGGTCTAACAGTTCGTTCAGGGTCGGAGGTCATGTTGGTTTCATCCAGCTGATATGCAGATCTGTGAGAGCTCATTAAATAGTGATGGGATTTCCAGCTCTTTTTAGAGAGCCGACTCTTTCGGCTCCAAAACGGCTCTTCAGGTTGTTTTGTTGCTTTAATTAATTTATAATTAACAACAATATAAAATTATGCACAAAGGGGATAACTAATGTAAAAAAAGTGGTTTTATTTATATATGTTTATATATAAATATATACAGTGGCCCCTACAGACAAAGCACGTACAAACTCCAAAACACATTTCTAGCGTTAACTGAACTTCCAAAACTGAAAATAGTTGTGGATGATTACTATACCTTTCTAATGTGATGTTGTTGTCCCTGGCTCTCTTTCTCTCTCTCTCCCTCCCGCTCTGTTCCTGTGCTACTTGAGTGTAACTACTGCCCCTCCCCCCTCTGCCCAGCGCAAAGCACAAGGCTCGCACGTGGAGTGAAGCGGAAAAAAAGTGCGAGAGAAAGGGTGAGAGAAAGAAGAAATAAAAAACCATGGCTCCCAATAATGAGCCGGCTCGCGTCGTTCACTTCAAAGACCCGGCTCTAAGAGCCGTTTCGTTCACAACCGACACATCACTATCATTAAAACATGCCTGAGACTTTTGGAAGGTCAAATCCTCGAATTTCTGAAAATGTGTTTGTTTATTATGAGGCTGGAACATCTGAACCTTTGATTCAGTGATAACAGCTCTGTCACACCAAACAAACTACACTGTTTACATAATTTACAATGTTTATATATGAAGCACTTCAAATACTAGGATAATAATACTAAAAGTGCAAACTGAAAGAGGATTCTTTTAACACCTCAGTGAGCTCAGTGTGATTGTGTCATTAACCCTGATAATTATTGAATTAATTATCTTTAATTTCCTAATACAGTTGTTACACAGGCAAACTGGGGTTTGTCAGTGTACAAAGCTCAGCTCGTATGTTCTCAACCATGAATGAATTAATTTTAAAACAAAATTCAGAGGAGATGATGATGTAAGAGAACAACAATTTATCACAGCTGGTCCAGATGTGTCAGGGATCACTGATGATTTCAGCATGAGAGGTTCAAATTTATAATGTGATCAGTCTCCTCCAAAGTTTGTAGAACGATCCAGGCAGTGATTCTGGAATTTGGAAACTGCTTACAGATTAGTAACTCTGCTCAGCTGGTCTCAGGAACCGTTGCTCACAAGTAAAATGTGAAATAATCAGCAGCTTGTTTGGATTTAAATACTTATTTCTCATAATAAGTTCAACAGGGTAGATGTACAGCCGCTAAAGCGTTTAAGTTTCAAAATAGAACAAACGAAACAGACTACTAAATTGTCAATTCCACTTAGAAACAAAATATTAATTCTAAAAATAAATCTTAGTTTGTTTTACAGAAGAACAGACTGTTACGGTCGCTGACCTCTAGTGGCTCTCCCTCTGTGCAGGAGTGTCTTTTCTCCTTTTCTTGTGTTGCAGGTCTGCCTCATGAGCCACAGCTGAGGTGTGTTCGTCAGCCACGGCATATAGTCTGCCATCCTAAACTGCCATACGCCTGCTACTTCCCCCATTTTTGCCGGAGCTGTGAGCTGTATTGTTTTGGGCAGCGGGCCTTAGTGTGTATGCGTGTGAGACCTTAAACTCTGTGAAACTTTGGTTTTCTTTCTTTCATTGTAAGCAAAGGTGTGCCCTTACTGTGTTAATTAGTTCATTGTTGTGGAAGCAGGTAGGGGTTCTCTGCCATTTTAGTTTCAACTGTTTTCTCCTGTTTTTGGTTAGACAGGGAGCTCAGCCATTGTATCTTGTTTTGGTTAGTGAGTACTTGGTTTGATTTCTAGCTAAAGGGGGTGTTTTGTTTGTTTTGGCCTTGGAGACCCTGAAGAAAAGAGCTTCCCTGTGTTTATTTTTACTGTAGTAGTTTTGGGCAATAAATCATGTTTAATGACATCTATTCTCCAGTAGTTCATGTGTTCTCTTTCACTTTGTGTTACCCCTCACCCCAGTCAACACTTCATTTGTAAGTGGGGCGTAACACAGACAAAATTGACTCACTTTTGTCAATATCAAATAAACTGAGAACTAAAAGGAAATTCTCAATCTCTCCTTGTTGTATAGCTTAGCTTTTCAAACAGTTTTAACAGTTACTTTAGTCTGACAAAAGCCGAATGACGAATTAGCGCTTCAGGTCAGAGACCGAGGCTACGTCCACACGTACACGGGTATTTTTGAAAACAGAGATTTTCCGTTTTTGTTTTAAAAAATAATCCCGTCCACACATAAAGGCAGAAATGAAGGAAAACGCTGCTATGAACATGCCAAAGCAGCAGGTGGCGCTAGATTCCTAACCGTGCTGAAATGTTGGCCAATCAGAAGTCTAGAAGCCTCGGTGGGAAAAAGTAAACAAAGCTGGGGCATAGAAGCAGAACCGAGTCGTATGTGTGGACGGACAGTAACTGTGTGTATATGTAAGCATTCAAACACTGCAGAGAGTAGAATTAACAGTAACAGTATTGTAGAAATTCATTTCACCGAAACAATAATGTGGCGCACAGTGTGACGTCAAAAAATGCGCACACCTTTGACGCTGCGTTTTCTCCGTTTTTCTCGTCCACACGTAAATGCAAAAACGGAGTTTTCAAAAATCTTCGTTTTCAGTGACCAAAAACGCCGTTTACGTGTGGACGAAAGGTGCAAACGCATAGAAAAAAATCTGCGTTTTCAAAACTACCCAGGTGCGTTTGGACGTAGCGCATGCACCAGTTTATTGTATTTCCAGACTTGCTTTCAGCACAATTTACAGTGCACGCTACTCTGTTTTTTGTCAGACTTGAAATAGCCGAAATACCTTCACACTACGGAACTTCTATGGCTCTTCCGTTCGACAATCTCTCCGGCATTGGAACCATCATCTGTTTTCTCTTCGGTAACCTTCGGTCACGCTCTCGGTTGATTTTTCTCTAGTCGGCACACTCATTTCCTCCAATACCCGGGCGGCACGGCGGCTGGCTGCTTCCCAAACAAATACACATGTGCAGCTTGGCACTTGTGCTGTACGTAACAAGTCACGTGATGTGACGCTGCGGCTGTGATTGGTTCGGCTCTGCGCTACTTAATTTAGATTGGCTGTTCTTTTTTTTTTTTTTTTTTTAAGAGGACAAGAGAGATGAGGCCTATCGCAATAGTTTAACTTTTCTATCGAGAAAACGTTATTTCGCAATACATATCGTTATCGTTCTATCGCCCAGCTCTAGCAGAAACACAGCTACAGTATTTTGCCTTGATTTAAACATGGCAGACTGACAGTAGCCGTTCTCTCTCTGTAACAGCAACACCTGAAACATGCAGGGAGGACTGAGTCTGCTCAACTACACATGGTTTAAATTCTAAGGTTAAAGCTATCAGGACATAATGTAAGTAAATTAATTAATAAAAAATGAGCTCAGTGTGGAGCCTCACACTCTCACAGATGAGGATGGTTAACACCGATTCCAGAGCGAGCAAGACTGTGCTAAAGAAAACTGATGGAGGCCATCTAAGTGGCTGGATGCTTGACTTCAAGCAGTCAGTGATACGGCCCTAGCAGGACCTCCTGAAACTACTATTGTGTGGGTGTTGTGTTCTCTCTTTGCCTCCTACTCTCTTGCTCCGCCCCTCTGTCTCTCTCTCGCTCTTCTCTCTCCCCAGGACACAGCTGCTGCTCATTGGCCTCATTTACCACCTGGGCCCAGTCAGCAATCACCTCTCTGAGGTCATATAAGCTGGGGATGAACTGGATGACAGAGGGTGGTTTTCTCTGGTGTCGCCACTTTGTGTTCTAGGTGTGTGATTGTTCTGCCTGAGTTGTGGAAGCAGTAAAGCTAGCTGCTGCGTGACAGGGTGAGCTTGTGGGCCCCTGGAAGTGCCTCTTCGTGATGTGGAGTTTTTGTTTGGTTGTTGTGTTTTTTGTTGTTGCGACCTTTTTCCTAGTGTTATTGGTAAAACGGCGTTGCCGACTCTTTATGTTAAGTTTATCTATAATAAAAACTACTTTATTTACTAAACACCTCTGTCTGTTCTCCTTTCATTCTGTTCTGGACCCATTTGTTACCAGTCCGCACACACCCCCTTGACCTTCATCGTGGGGACGTAACAGTCAGTCAGACAGTTAATCCTTCAACACTTGTCTGCATTTATACTGATTGATGCACTTTGTATAAAGTTGTGTATTGTGTACATATAAAGAGTTATTAGGATAGGTGGGACAGAGCTGTGATCATTTACCAGATCACAGGTACAGCCGTGTTTTAGCCTCATGCTAAAGAAAAACATTTTCAAACTAGTGATGATTTTACTTTTCAAAAATAACGTGTTTTAATGAGCTCTCGCAGATCTTCAGTCTTCGTTTTTCTGCTGATTGAGCCAAAGATGACGGCTGACTTCACATGGGTTGTTAAAAAACCCTGCGAGTTAACTGGTAATTTTAGTATGTGAAAAAAAAAAAGATTTAAAATTCGGTCCCTAAATATAAATCATCACATCAGACAGTGTGTCCTCCATCGCTGTTGAAATAGTGGAAACGCAGGTTTGTTGGGTTTCTTTTGGTTTGGCGGCCATGTTTCAAAACAATATGGAGGCTGCAGTTTTGGTCGATTGCGTTTCCTGTTTTTAAATGAAAACAGAAAAATCCACCAGTACAGTACACTATATGCCAAACATCATAAAGTCTGATACACTGAAAACAATGTTTCAGGGGTGACAACAATCAAGCATCTATAAAATTGATTATTTAAGTTTTTACACTGTATAAATATCTCAGACATTTTCACTGGTTAAAATTCAGTAAAATTACATTTGTAGAACATTTGATGGTTTCCTGGTGTAGAGTTACTTTTAATATTCAGTGCAGTTATTGTGCTTAATCGTTTTCTTTTTCTTTATCCTGTGTTTGATGCTCAGAGTCTCTGTAACTCATCAGTGTCGATAAATGAGGAAAGAAACCCCAGGAAGTGCTGAGAGGATGGTACCACGTGTACCTTATCATGAGGGAATTCTGTTTTCCATGTTTTATTTTTAGATTGTTTATCTTAGTTTTGAGTTGTTCTGGATTCGATTAGTTAACCGGTTGCCACACACCAGGTCACCAGTGCATCACTTAAACGTTCAGCCACATGCTAATATTTTCAGGAACAAGAAAATATTAACTTTCAAACAAAGTCAAATCCATAATTAATTATCTCTGAATGGTTTTGTGGTTGCCTTTGACTTTCATCAGGTGCAAAAAATTTGAGTGTAAATGTGATCAGATGAAGTGTGAGGTTGTGAGAAAATCTCTGACTGCATTCATAGATGTGTCCTTTCAGCTGCTCGCTCTGATCCAACCTTTAGGCTTCAGGGAGACGTTTGCTACGTTGGACTGTAGGACCATCAGAAATGTGTGCAGTAACAAAACAGGCAGCACTGAAAGCAGCTCTAAGTGTTTGTGTTGTTCAATGATTTGTGCACAACAACAACAATGGGACCTCTCTCATCCATCAGTCACCATGTGGACATTTTTCTGACACACTTTGAAGCTGATGGACGTTTTGTGTCTGCACTAAGTACGTTTTCAGCAGCTATGGCACCGGCAGGATTCACTTTCACAGACTCACAACCACCAGCTTCACCCCTCCCCTCCCCCTCCAGCTGTAGGCTTTAACATTGAGTTTCCCCACACATGTTTACAGACGAGTTAGAGAGCAAGAGAAGAAGAGACGGATTCATAAATGTCTTTGTTTCTGCTCTAACCAAACAATGCTGCTCTACAACTCTAGACTACCAGACACAAAGACAACAGCTGGAAACATCTGTCTACCTCTGACATCCACCAGCTCATCCATACAACAAACACACATCAACAACCAGGAAGCAGCTTCACCTCTGATCACACACACACTCAACTCTACTCACTCACCTGGAGGAACAACAACAGTCAGGTAGATGATGCTGATGAGTTTCCATGAGTTTTTTTCTGCCATGAAGCCATAACACTTGTATGTTTCAGCATCATTAACCGTCACATCCTTCAGAATCAAAGACACGTCTCCATCCTTCATCTGTCTGTCCTGCAGATCCACCCGGTTCTTAAAAGATGGATGCTGGTTGTCTGGAACAATCTGACCATCCTGGTACAAAAGCAGATATTCTTTCTTCAGGTCAGCTCTGCTCCAGTGTACAGCTCTGATGTTGTTGTTTGGAGCTCGACATGTCAGAGTGACGTCCTGTCCAGACTCAGCTGTGATGATTTTCTGGACTGAAAGAGGAAACAACACAGAGCAGAGAGGTTAAAGGTCAAAGTACAATTATGATCAGAATGATTGACTTTAAATATTTTGTTTATTTCCTTTGACATTTGAGTTTTTAGTCATGTTGGATTTAATGAACCTCTGAACATCCAGCAGGTTACCAGTGACCCACTGAGGGGGAATTTTAGCCTCATGCTAAACATGCAAAGTGTCAGAAACTACAAGATGTTAGCTTCCACAGAACAACAACATGTGCTGATAATAAGTGAACATAATGTGTGAGAGAAAGCAGCCTCTCATTATAAGACACTGTGAGTCTCTGCATGCTGCCTTTATGGAGCTACAGCTGTTTGTATACACTGAACAAGAAGCTTTGTAGCTGCATCCTGACTCCTGACACTACAACACATCACACTGACACACACATTACACTTTGTCTCTGTCACAGCTGGATTACAGATGTTAAGTGTCCACGCAGGTTCATGTCTCCTTCACACACACAGTGGAAACTGTGTTTGGTTTCTAACAGGTATATCTGACCTGCTTAATGTGACAAACGAGACAATGGCATCAAAAACAAAGCTGAAAATTAAAATCTTATTTTAAAGTTGAGTCTAAATTTGATCAGATGAAGTGTGAGGTTGTGAGGATGTCTCTGACTGCATTGAGAGATGTGTCTGTTGACTTACAAGCTTTGTTCCTCTTGGACTCCTACTATGAAGGGGAAGAAGCGAAAGGAAGGGTATGAGCAGATATGTGTGTTCAGCAATGAAGTCTAATAAAGTGAAGCTAAACTTGCTTAAAGCCATATGAAAGCTCGAAGAATGAAGTTATGATCTAGGCACGAGTCACAGAGCTCAAAAAAGATAAGCAAGCACTCGCTGTTGTTTGGCGCTCTCTGGGAGGACAAGAGCGACGGAATTACCGTTGGATGATTTGAACAAGGACACTGGTATTAACACAATACTCTTATTCTTTATTCAACCAGATAACGAGACACCCCACTGTAAACATGACAAACTATAACATAGACTTTGAACAATGGTACAGTGGTATGTGCAAATACGAGATGGATTCTAGGTGGGATGTAAGGAACATGAAAACTAATGGTATGTTGAAACAACCTTTTTTTATCACTGACAAGAAAGTGCAAGTACATCAGGATCGCTACAATCAGCATATGCAGCCTATAAATGTAAAGCCTTCAAGAGCTATGGAAAAAGATTCACCCCCTGATGATAAGGAAAGGGATCTGCTCAGGTCTAAGATTGGTCAAATTCTTTGGGTGGCACGACAGGACAGACCAGATGGAATGTTTAATGCCAGCAGCTTGGCATCAAATATAAAAACTGCAACTGTGCAGACTTTGCATGAAGCAAACTTTATAGTGTGAAAACTGAAATGAACAAAGGTTGCTTTGAATTTTCAGTATCTAGGAAGTGACACTGCTTTGAAGCTGATTGTGTTCAGTGATTCCTCATTCAGAAATCTGTCAGATGGAGGCACACAGGGAAGAGATCGCATCATCTCAGTGGGGAACAGTGGAAGATTCTCACTGCTGGCATGGCAGTCAAAGAGAGTCAAGAGGGTTGTACACAATATACTGACCGGTGAAACACTTGCCATGTCACATGGTATTGAAAATGCCATTTTCCTATCAACGCTACACTCTGAACTCACCACTGTTAATGTAAAACATCCAACACTTATAACCTGTGTCACTGATAATCACTCACTTGTTGATGCACTCAAGTCTACAAAATCAGTCACTGAAAAAATAGTGCATTTTCAGATAAGCAGCATGAAAGAACTTATCCAGACTCAAAAGGTGGAGCGAGTCCTTTGATGCAACACGAAAGAGTACCTAGCAGAATGCCTTACAAAAAAGGAGTTGCTCCTTTCAAGTTACATAAGGCACCTAAAGAAAGCCAGTGGAAATTTGATTAAGACAAACAGTTTAAAATATCTGTATCTCATATTTCGGCTCTGTGCAGGCAGGAGAGGACCCAAACGTCTGATGTCTTATGTAGTCTGAAAGATGAGTGGATGGTGGGGTGGGTGCAGTTTTCTCTGTGGTGGGGTTGGGTGGACTGTCCCGGGCTCTGTGGGGCCGGGCGGCGCTGCTGCACTGGGCCCGGTCTGGATGGGCCTGGGCCCCCTTTCCCTGGCGGGTCGCGGAGTATGGGGGTGCCTACTGGGGTCAGCGGGGGAGCTGGCCCCAGGGAGGGGTCACTTGCCCCCCCCCCCCCCCCCCCCCCCGTCCCCCGTCCCCTTCTGGCTGCCTCTGCCTCAATTTTATCCCACAACTTAGACATTCACATTACTCACACCCTCATTACACATACATATAGGATATTGGGGGTGGGCACGATACACGGAGTCCAAATTACCATCAGGGTGTACACCTCACCCCTGGCATCGTTGCCCACCTCTCAATTTTAAATACATGTAGACATTGAGGGCTATCAGGAGGGACTATGCGCTTACCTGCTGCTCTCTGGCAGGTAGCTCCATGCCCTCCTGGGTTTTAATTGCACCTTAGAACACACATGCATCAACACTACAATGAGCGGGTGGAGGGAGGTTTGGAGTCTTCTCTCACCCCCGTTCTCTGCGACCTGCTGGAGCGGGGGGGCTAGGAGGAGTTGGCCGTCCGGCTGCGGTCTGGGGTGTGGGGCCTCCCTGCTGCTGCGGAGTCGGGGCGGTCTGTCTCCCCCCACCGCAGGGAAAAGGGTAACACCATCTGGGTCTGGGTGCAGTTCCCCCCTCCAGGGGCAAGGGTACCTAGACCCGGTTCGTAGAGTACGCTTGGGGAGTGTGATTGTGTGTACAGCGTCTCTTTATGTCTGTCTCCACGTTGGTTGAGTGTGAAGTGCACATGAGAGCATGAGGGTGGGAATGGATGTTTGTATCTGTGTGTGCCTGTATGTTTGTGTCTATATGTCAGGTTGGGTATCAGACGCCACCTCTCTGGGGACATCTCAGGCCCTCCAAGGTTTGGAGGCCTATCTCCACCCACCACCACTTCCCCTGCCGGTGGCGGACTCCCTCAGACATTGGTGCGTTGGTGGTTCTTTGTGTCTGGGGATGGGCGTCCAGGTACACACCGGCTCACTCCTTGGCGGCCGCTTATCGGGGCCTGGGGCTCGCTCGGACCACTTCCGAAGTGGCCACACCCTCTAGCAGATCATTACATGAAGGAACCTTTTAAAAAAACAAGCGCGTCCATGCTCACAGGTGTACACACGGGTGATCACACCCACAAACTACACCCTTTTATGGCTCCTACCTCAAAGCACACTGTGTTCTGTTGATCTTATGTGCTGCACAATAATGTTTAATATTTAGTATTTACTGTCATATTCCCATATATCATTGTGATGTTGTTTATTCTATTACTCTTGTTCTCTTCTGCTTGCTTTCTTTTTTCTTTCTCAACATGTGATCCAGGTGATCAATAGATGCATTTTCTTTTGTTTTTTCTGCCCATTCTGTTGGTTTTTGTTTTTTGCCCTTCTCCCCCGTCCCTCTTCTCAGCTGTTTCTCTTTCCCTCTTTCTTTCCTCCAGTCAAGTCTGTCCTGTATTCAGTAAGTGAAAATAAAATAAACAATAAAAGGTGAATCAAATGGACCATTATGGCAAGGCTGGGATGGTCAATTTGGTAAAGTAAATCCGTTGGGCATCTTTCTTTGCCTTTAGACAACAATTCTGATGCAAAAGAGCCAAACGGGACAGGCCAAAAAAAAAAAAATGAGAGGACCCAAATGAAAGGGAACACACTGCATGCGTATAGTATATAGAGTATATATTTAAATATATTATATATATATTTTTTTTTGTTGCTGTTTTGTTTGTAGGTTTGTTGGTTTTGTTTGTTTTCTTATTTCGGATTATGTGATTGTATACAGTTGTAAGTATTCTCTCTTTATGACTCGGATATAAATTAAAATATTATTTCGGTATCTAAGGCAGATAATATAAGCATGATGCTTACATGATGTACATACTGTGAATGCCTGCTTTTGAAATCTTAATAAAAAAAATATAAATTAAAAAACAAAAAGAAAAAAAGAAAAGGGGGGGGGGTCTTTAATGGTAAAAGCACGTTTGAATTAGAAAACAAGATTACACTATCACATAGGAACACATTTGTTAAAAGATCCTTATTTATTTCTCTAAAATGTAAAATCTCTAAAATTTAGTCTTAAATTGTAGACTTAAAATGAGATGTCTAAAACGTTACTTCTTCTTTGACTAAAATAATAAGATTAATTGAATAAACATTACTCATGTGTGAGTAATTTAACTGGTGATGGGCGGGATGTTTATATAGGAGAAACATCCCGCCCTCTTAAAGATCGAATTAATGAACACAGAAGTTCGATCAAGAGGAAATAATTTAACCAGCCCTGTTGCAAGACACTTCAATGATAAACATCCAAATTCACCATTATTTTTCCTAGGCATAGAAGCCATTAAACTAAACCAAAGAGGCGGCTATATAAATTTTATCCGAAAAAATAAAAAAAAGAAGCATCTTGGATATTCCGTTTTAAGAGTCTGCACCCCAGAGGTATGAAAGAGGATTTTTCTATCAATGAGTTTTTATGAACTACACCTCTTTTTTTTTTTTTCCAACCTGTGTGTATATTTATAGCATCCTCCTCATGCATTTCATGCATGTGTTATTTTCAGACATATGGGGGTTATGTCACCCCCCCCCCCCCCCCCCCCTCCTCATCAGTAGTCCGGTATTTACTTGAGCGTGACTTAGCCAATTAACCAATACCTACCTATTATATGTCAGCTGACCTATCTATGAAGTTTTGACTGGTGAATTTAAAAAAAAATCTGTTTCCTGTCTTGTATTTAAGCAATTTTTACAATGTTTTACTATGACCCCGATGAAAGCCACAAGTCAAAACGCGTTGGTCAATTATTAAAGTTGTTCATCTTCCCTCAAGTGTTGCTGGAGTTCCTGCTTTGTGAATTCTTTCATCCTCTCCATGCACCTTGGAAGCAGGTGAAGTTGTGCCAGAAAATTTTTGCTGCGAAATCCAGTAAATTAACCTGAACAACTTGAATGAATATGAATGAATAACAAACAAGACACTGGAACACAGGAAAACTAAGAACGCTGGATCCGATGACCCAGGATCCTGACACTGTATTGTTGTAATGGTATTACTATTTTTCATGCCACAGTTTATGTTGCCACTGTTACAGTGTATTCATGTCAAAAGGAAAAGGACGGGGAGTGGAGAAAAACAAAGCTTCACTTATAAGCTTTAAATTTTCTTTTAAGAGAGTCAATTCTTTTGATTTGTAAGCTTTGTTGCACTTGGACTCTTACTGTAATGAGGAAGGAGCAAAAGGAAATGCACGAGCAGATGTTTATGTGTGTGCAGCAATAGAGTCTAATAAAATGAAGTGAAACTAGCTTAAAGTCTGTTTCATCACTGAGTAACAGTGTCTGTTCAGCTGCTTGCTCTGATCCAACCTTTGGTCTCTAAGAAGACGCTTCAGGGAGACGTTTGCTACGTTGGACTGTAGGACCATCAGAAATGTGTGCAGTAACAAAACAGGCAGCACTGAAAGCAGCTCTAAGTGTTTGTGTGGTTCAATGATTTGTGCACAACAACAACAATGGGACCTCTCTCATCCATCAGTCACCATGTGGACATTTTTCTGACACACTTTGAAGCTGATGGACGTTTTGTGTCTGCACTAAGTACGTTTTCAGCAGCTATGGCACCGGCAGGATTCACTTTCACAGACTCACAACCACCAGCTCCACCCCTCCCCTCCCCCTCCAGCTGTAGGCTTTAACATTGAGTTTCCCCACACATGTTTACAGACGAGTTAGAGAGCAAGAGAAGAAGAGACGGATTCATAAATGTCTTTGTTTCTGCTCTAACCAAACAATGCTGCTCTACAACTCTAGACTACCAGCCACAAAGACAACAGCTGGAAACATCTGTCTACCTCTGACATCCACCAGCTCATCCATACAACAAACACACATCAACAACCAGGAAGCAGCTTCACCTCTGATCACACACACACTCAACTCTACTCACTCACCTGGAGAAACCCTGAGGTAGATGATGCTGATGAGCTCCCATGAGTGAGTTTCTTCCATGAAGCCATAACACTCGTATGTTTCAGCATCATTAATCGTCACATCCTTCAGAATCAAAGACGCGTCTCCATCCTTCATCTGTCTGTTCTGCAGATCCACCCGGTTCTTAAAAGATGGATGCTGGTCGTCTGGAACAAAGTGACCATCCTGGTACAAAAACACATTTTCTGGCAACAGGTCATCTCTGCTCCAATACACACGTCTGATGTTGGTGTTTGGAGCTCGACATGTCAGAGTGACGTCCTGTCCAAACTCAGCTGTGATGATCTTCCGCTCTGAAAGAGGAAACAACACAGAGCAGAGAGGTTAAAGGTCAAAGTACAATTATGATCAGAATGATTGACTTTAAATATTTTGTTTATTTCCTTTGACATTTGAGTTTTTAGTCATGTTGGATTTAATGAACCTCTGAACATCCAGCAGGTCACCAGTGACCCACTGAGGGGGAATTTTAGCCTCATGCTAAACATGCAAAGTGTCAGAAACTACAAGATGTTAGCTTCCACAGAACAACAACATGTGCTGATAATAAGTGACCATAATGTGTGAGAGAAAGCAGCCTCTCATTATAAGACACTGTGAGTCTCTGCATGCTGCCTTTATGGAGCTACAGCTGTTTGTATACACTGAACAAAAAGCTTTGTAGCTGCATCCTGACTCCTGACACTACAACACATCACACTGACACACACATTACACTTTGTCTCTGTCACAGCTGGATTACAGATGTTAGGTGTCCACCCAGCCTCGTGTCTCATTCACACACACAGACAAACTGAATGTATAAGATAATAAATGTTTAATAAATGTTATTTACAAATGAACCAGAATGAAGCAGTTGAAGCAGACTGGCCAACTGTTTCTGCTGATGATGCCTGTAGTTTAACTGTCGGTGAATAACAGAATCAGATTCTAAATCTGAGTTTAAAGCTGGGATGATGTTTACAGACGAGTTAGAGAGCAAGAGAAGAAGAGACGGATTCATAAATGTCTTTGTTTCTGCTCTAACCAAACAATGCTGCTCTACAACTCTAGACTACCAGCCACAAAGACAACAGCTGGAGAAACATCTGTCTACCTCTGACATCCACCAGCTCATCCATACAACAAACAAACATCAACAACCAGGAAGCAGCTTCACCTCTGATCACACACACACTCAACTCTATGGGCTCAAAATGTGGTCATAAATATTTTGTACTTGTAAAAAAGATTTGTGCGTGGACTTAGCCAAAACAAACCCCTGCAAGTTACACGTACGAATTTTGACCCTATTTTTCTTCCTGTCATCTTATTGGTCAATGTCATGTCAATCACAAATGTAACAATCCAATCAGAGAACAGATGGGTTTGGCTGTCGGAGGGGCACTTTTTTGAACTGCAGGTCCTTGAAGGGTAATACAGTTTGAAGCTGGACGATCTCTATATAAATATCCGATAGCAGCTAGGTCCCCTTACTTTCAGCCGCTGTTGAAAGGATAAAGTTGTGGTATATCAGTGGTTAGAAATACATTATTACTTTAGGATTAGTTTAACACAACGTCAGGGCTGACCCGGGACCATGACTGTGAGTCACAGTGCGCCGCATAAAAGTCCTTTCACATCGGACGCAGGATGTGCTGCTAATACTAACTGCTAACTAAAAGCAAAGGATCTAGAATTTGTTGCTGGCTGCTGGGCTCTGTGGGTTTTTGCAGCAGCTCTACCTGTACTAGATGCACCTGCTCCTTGTCTTTTCTATCTCTGACTTTATGTCCTCTACAAGAGCTTCTTTTTTTTTGCTGGTTCTTCAAATGTTCAATAAAAACATGTATGCTAATTCATAATGAAGAAAGCTTTGTAATGAAGACTGTCATTTCCAAAACACTGCCCCCCCGCGTCTGCAGCGCTGTTGAAAAGGCTGTGGAAGTCCCTGTATTGAACACGTAGTCCTGTGACACAAAATCACCAAACTCGGACGACCACAGATTGTTTTCCTTCGTGGTGATGAAGGAAAACGCTGGGTTGGCATGTAAAAGGGCATTTATTCCCTTCAAAGACCTGCAGTTAAAAAAAAAGCGCCCCGCCGACAGCCAAACCCATCTGTTCTCTGATTGGATTGTTACATTTGTGATTGACATGACATTCACCAATCAGATGAAAGGAAGAAAAATAGGGTCAAAATTCGTACTTGTAACTTGCAGGGGTTTTTGGGCTAAGTCCACACACAAATCTTTTTTACACATACAAATCTTTTTTACAAGTACAAAATATTTATAACCACATTTTGAGCCCATACAACTCTACTCACTCACCTGGAGGATCAACAACAGTCAGGGAGATGATGCTGATGAGTTTCCATGAGTTTGTTTCTGCCATGAAGCCATAACACTTGTATGTTTCAGCATCATTAATCGTCACATCCTTCAGAATCAAAGACACGTCTCCATCCATCATCTGTCTGTCCTTCAGATCCACCCGGTTCTTAAAAGATGGATGCTGGTCATCTGGAACAAAGTGACCATCTCGGTACAAAAGCAGATATTCTTTCTTCAGGTCATCTCTGCTCCACTCTACAGCTCTGATGTTGTTGTGTGGAGCTCGACATGTCAGAGTGACGTCCTGTCCAGACTCAGCTCTGATGGTTTTCTGGACTGAAAGAGGAAACAACACAGAGCAGAGAGGTTAAAGGTCAAAGTACAATCATGATCAGAATGATTGACTTTAAATATTTTGTTTATTTCCTTTGACATTTGAGTTTTTAGTCATGTTGGATTTAATGAACCTCTGAACATCCACCAGGTCATCCATACAACAAACACACATCAACAACCAGGAAGCAGCTTCACCTCTGATCACACACACACTCAACTCTACTCACTCACCTGGAGAAACCCTGAGGTAGATGATGCTGATGAGCTCCCATGAGTGAGTTTCTTCCATGTAAACATAACACTCATATGTTTCAGCATCATTAACCGTCACATCCTTCAGAATCAAAGACGCGTCTCCATCCTTCATCTGTCTGTCCTGCAGATCCACCCGGTTCTTAAAAGATGGATGCTGGTCGTCTGGATCGAAACGACCATGCTGGTACAAAAACACATTTTCTGGCAACAGGTCATCTCTGCTCCAATACACACGTCTGATGTTTGGAGCTCGACATGTCAGAGTGACGTCCTGTCCAGACTCAGCTATGATGATTTTCCGCTCTGAAAGAGGAAACAACACAGAGCAGAGAGGTTAAAGGTCAAAGTACAATTATGATCAGAATGATTGACTTTAAATATTTTGTTTATTTCCTTTGACATTTGAGTTTTTAGTCATGTTGGATTTAATGAAACTCTGAACATCCACCAGGTCACCAGTGACCCACTGAGGGGGAATTTTAGCCTCATGCTAAACATGCAAAGTGTCAGAAACTACAAGATGTTAGCTTCCACAGAACAACAACATGTGCTGATAATAAGTGAACATAATGTGTGAGAGAAAGCAGCCTCTCATTATAAGACACTGTGAGTCTCTGCATGCTGCCTTTATGGAGCTACAGCTGTTTGTGTCATGGTCCTGGGCCATGTGGGCCCAGTATTTCTAGTTCCTTGTATTTTTGTATTTTGTTCCTTATTTAGGCCATGTTTCCTGAGTTGTCCTGTTGTGTTGTTCCCTAAGTGTTTTCCCTTCGTGACTCTTACCCCCTGTGTGCCCCTCTGTGTATTTATGAGCCCTCGTCTCTCTTTGTGTTTATTCCATGTTTCCCCTGCCCGTTATGTCTGTGTTCTCCCCGTGCTCTCTCTCCTCCTATCTGAACCCCTGTACTTCCTGTTTTACTTTGTCCGTCTCCCGTCAGTGTTGTGTTCACTCCTGCCGTGTCTTGTTATGATTATCAGTGTCACCTGTGTTCCCCATGTGCTCCCACTCCCTCGTTAACCCTCTGTGTATTTATGTCTGCGTCTCCCTCAGTTCTGTGTCGTAGTCTCCCTCATGTTGTGTGTGTTCCTCCCTGTGTTTCTTGGCGAGCTTTGTATTCAGTTTTCCCAGTTTAGTTTTGTATTTCCTACGTTCTGCCTCTCCAGCATTAAAGCTGTGATTTTTGAGTTTGTGAGTTTTGCATTTTGGGTCCTCCTCCTGCCTGCCACACAGCGATCCTGTCACGGTCAGACGGTCTTCCCGGACGACCTGCTTGTTTGTTTGTGGTGTGTGTGTGTGTGTATGCCCTCCTCTCTTTCTCTCTCCCTCCCTACTCTGCGGGTCTGGCTGCCGAGGATTGGCGTCTCCGAGAGAGTGAGAAAGGCCGATCTCTGACCCGGAAGTGTAATCGTCGGCTCCAGCTGTCGCTAATCTTTCCTCACTAGACGGAGGTATTTAACGATGTGTCCAGACGGCAGTCGACGCTGGATTGTACTCGGAGCTCGGTAGCTAAGTGTGCGCGTGATCTTGTCACCCACGTGGCCAGGCAAGCCTTCTCACCCGTTGTTGTGTTTGCTCGACTTTCAGATTGGGGAAGTACGGGACGGAGGAGTGGAGTAAAGGAGTCACTGGTGTTTTCGGGAGGAGGAGCTCTCACGGAAGGAGCGCACACAGACCTCACGGGAAAACTCACCTTCACCACGACTGGGAACTGAGAAAAAGGATAATTGTTGGATATATTGATGTTTAAGGACTATCTTTCACGCACTGTAAATAAACGCACTGTCTGCTTCAACCCAGAGCTCCGCGCTTGAGTCCATACCTTCCATTAGCCGTGAGAGTTCCATGACAGTTTGTATACACTGAACAAAAAGCTTTGTAGCTGCATACTGACTCCTGACACTACAACACATCACACTGACACACATATTACACTTCTTTGTCTCTGTCACAGCTGGATTACAGATGTTAAGTGTCCACGCAGGTTCATGTCTCCTTCACACACACAGTGGAAACTGTGTTTGGTTTCTAACAGGTATACCTGACCTGCTTAATGTGACAAACGAGACAATGGCATCAAAAACAAAGCTGAAAATTAAAATCTTATTTTAAAGTTGAATTTAAATGTGATCAGATGAAGTGTGAGGTTGTGAGAAAGTCTCTGACTGCATTCATAGATGTGTCCTTTCAGCTGCTCGCTCTGACCCAAATTTGGTCTCTAAGAAGAGGCTTCAGGGAGACGTTTGCTACGTTGGACTGTAGGACCATCAGAAATGTGTGCAGTAACAAAACAGGCAGCACTGAAAGCAGCTCTAAGTGTTTGTGTTGTTCAATGATTTGTGCACAACAACAACAATGGGACCTCTCTCATCCATCAGTCATCATGTGGACATTTTTCTGACACACTTTGAAGCTGATGGACGTTTTGTGTCTGCACTAAGTACGTTTTCAGCAGCTATGGCACCGGCAGGATTCACTTTCACAGACTCACAACCACCAGCTTCACCCCTCCCCTCCCCCTCCAGCTGTAGGCTTTAACATTGAGTTTCCCCACACATGTTTACAGACGAGTTAGAGAGCAAGAGAAGAAGAGACGGATTCATAAATGTCTTTGTTTCTGCTCTAACCAAACAATGCTGCTCTACAACTCTAGACTACCAGCCACAAAGACAACAGCTGGAGAAACATCTGTCTACCTCTGACATCCACCAGCTCATCCATACAACAAACACACATCAACAACCAGGAAGCAGCTTCACCTCTGATCACACACACACTCAACTCTACTCACTCACCTGGAGGATCAACAACAGTCAGGGAGATGAAGCTGATGAGTTTCCATGAGTTTGTTTCTGCCATGAAGCCATAACACTTGTATGTTTCAGCATCATTAACCGTCACATCCTTCAGAATCAAAGACGCGTCTCCATCCTTCATCTGTCTGTCCTGCAGATCCACCCGGTTCTTAAAAGATGGATGCTGGCTGTCTGGAACAAAGTAACCATCTCGGTACAAAAGCACATATTCTTTCTTCAGGTCAGCTCTGTTCCACTCTACAGCTCTGATGTTGTTGTTTGGAGCTCGACATGTCAGAGTGACGTCCTGTCCAGACTCAGCTGTGATGGTTTTCTGGTCTGAAAGAGGAAACAACACAGAGCAGAGAGGTTAAAGGTCAAAGTACAATTATGATCAGAATGATTGACTTTAAATATTTTGTTTATTTCCTTTGACATTTGAGTTTTTAGTCATGTTGGATTTAATGAACCTCTGAACATCCAGCAGGTCACCAGTGACCCACTGAGGAGGAATTTTAGCCTCATGCTAAACATGCAAACTGTCAGAAACTACAAGATGTTAGCTTCCACAGAACAACAACATGTGCTGATAATAAGTGAACATAATGTGTGAGAGAAAGCAGCCTCTCATTATAAGACACTGTGAGTCTCTGCATGTTGCCTTTATGGAGCTACAGCTGTTTGTATACACTGAACAAAAAGCTTTGTAGCTGCATCCTGACTCCTGACACTACAACACATCACACTGACACACACATTACACTTTGTCTCTGTCACAGCTGGATTACAGATGTTAAGTGTCCACCCAGGTTCATGCCTCCTTAACACACAAAGTGGCATTCTTTACTTTTAGTCTTATGACCATATGTTGTATATTTATTGTATATTAATGATCCTTATAATAAAACCCATGTCAGACATTGGTTTATGGACTTTGTATTTTGAAGCCTCAATATTTGCTTTATTGCTATCGCTATGTGGGTTTTTGTGAGCCTTTTGGGACCATATTAGGACGAGGGATCAGAATCTGGAGTCGTGCACACTACTGATTCTTTTAGCGTGTATCCATAAGATTTGTACAGCAGATTCAAGTTGTGCCTTGAAAACAGGAAAGTCATCTGCATAGAGGAGAACTTTAATAGCAGGCTTGTACAAAGTGAGGCTTTGTGCTCACATTTGCTGCAAACACTCGTTTTACTTCTGTCACCCTGTTTCGATGCAGAATTCACTTGAAATCAGGGAAGAACGGGACTTTCTTTTTAAATGTGTTCTTGTGAATTGATTGTGTACCTCATACATTTGATTTGACTTTCTGCGAGACAACAGTCATCTGCTGGCCAAAAAAGTTTTCCAAATACCTCCACGTGATCAAGCCTGGATTTAGAAAAGAATAGCAAAAAAAATCTGCACCTCCTGCTTCAGATGCAATTTGTGTTTCTGTGTTCAGAGGCAGCGGCGAGAGGGGAGACCTCGGCTCATCCAGCTGGAGAGCCTGACCAGGAGGAGTCAAACATTAACTCTGCTCTTCCAAGGCACCCTGCAGACTCGGCTGCTGGCATTGGCGAGGGAGTGCGGCCGCCACTGGGATGACGTGAATGCCAAACTGGCATCTATCACAGATCGACTGCAGGTATGCGAGTCAGACCTTCTGAGGAGGGTTTCACTTTTCTCTTTTCTCTATAATTGACTCTTTTCTTTCTCTTTCAACTTCTTGTCTCAGAGTGGGAGGGATTTGAAGCACAAAGGGAGGAACTTGTCGTTTGGTTGGCTGATATGGATGTGAGGTTGACCAGCTGACAGGAAACACCTGTGAAAAACTGAAACAACTGCAGGTGTGGGCTTGTTTTGATATGAAATATATTTGATATGATACATACGTCAAGACATTGTCCTAAACTGGACTAACAAAGGACCATGAGTCCAACATGAAACTTACCTTACATAACACTGCAGTTCATTGATAATTTTAATCAAAAACTTGTTGAAATATTTTTACTGAACATGCAAACATCTGCTGATGACAATGTCTTTATTGGTCTGTTATGAAGCTATTGCTATTTCTAATGTATTTTTATCACTTTCTGATGTTTTATTAATTAAACAATACATGTATTAATTGTTGTGTTATCTATAGATATAGTATTGATATATATTTATTTATAGTATAGTAAAAATATTATTATCACTGTTTAAATGACGGATATGTGACATGTATTAGTTGTGATGTTGTGCTGAGGGTTAAAATGCCTTTTTGTCTTTTGGTAACTACGAAATGGCAATAAACCATTAATATATGTCTATGCTGTGCTCGTATTTATTTTAGCCTACTCAACTTCAATTTATAATACATTTTATTTTGAAAGATTTGAAATGGTTCTTTAAAGCAGCGGTCTCCAACCTTTTTTGCGCCACGGACCGGTTTATGCCCGACAATATTTTCATGGACCGGCCTTTAAGGTGTCGCGGATAAATACAACAAAATAAAACTAGTACCGGTACTGAAAAAAAGAAGATTTATTCATAACACACGTGAAAAGACCCAGGAAAACTGAGTAAACGATAAAAACGATAACAAAATAACGCTGAAAACTGATAAAAAACCCTGAAAACCATACATTTCACACCTGACCCTCAACTCTCGCGGCCCGGTACCAAACGACTCACGGACCGGTACCGGTACTGGTCTGCTCTACAACTCTAGACTACCAGCCACAAAGACAACAGCTGGAAACATCTGTCTACCTCTGACATCCACCAGCTCATCCATACAACAAACAAACATCAACAACCAGGAAGCAGCTTCACCTCTGATCACACACACACTCAGCTCTACTCACTCACCTGGAGAAACCCTGAGGTAGATGATGCTGATGAGCTCCCATGAGTGAGTTTCTTCCATGAAGCCATAACACTCGTATGTTTCAGCATCATTAATCGTCACATCCTTCAGAATCAAAGACGCGTCTCCATCCTTCATCTGTCTGTCCTTCAGATCCACCCGGTTCTTAAAAGATGGATGCTGGTCGTCTGGATCGAAACGACCATGCTGGTACAAAAACACATTTTCTGGCAACAGGTCATCTCTGCTCCAATACACACGTCTGATGTTTGGAGCTCGACATGTCAGAGTGACGTCCTGTCCAGACTCAGCTGTGATGGTTTTCTGGTCTGAAAGAGGAAACAACACAGAGTAGAGAGGTTAAAGGTCAAAGTACAATTACGATCAGAATGATTGACTTTAAATATTTTGTTTATTTCCTTTGACATTTGAGTTTTTAGTCATGTTGGATTTAATGAACCTCTGAACATCCAGCAGGTCACCAGTGACCCACTGAGGGGGAATTTTAGCCTCATGCTAAACATGCAAAGTGTCAGAAATATAGCTGGGTATCGTCACTGATTTCTAGAATCGATTCAATTCCGATTCGGGGAAATTTTGCCTCAGTCAGAAATATTATAATTCGATCATGTATCAGTGCATTTCCAAATTTTTTTATATATATAAAGAAAGCTGACACTTGTGAGACTTTATCAAAAGTGTAAGCATCACAGCAGATGCCTTTGTATCAAAGTAACTGAGGATAAAACACAGATAAACATAAAGGCAACTTTTCTTGCCTGGGATTTTATATCAGATAACCTTAAAAAATTATTCTGCAGTAGATCGAAAATGAAAGAAAACCATTAACATATGAACATTACCTGATGCTGCTGAAGTAAGGCAGAGCAAAGTTAGAGAGGTTTTATTAGAGGCACAGCTAAGCGTTTTGCAATTTTGCATAACTTTAATTTTAAGATTGATCCAAGATGGCGCCACGTATGGATGCCCTGGTGCTTCAGTGCGTTACCTCTGTTTTGTTTTTGTGCATAACTTCTGTGTCTGGGCACTCCTCTGGATATTCTTACACCAGAGAAGAGCTTCTTAACTGCAGGACTACAACAACTGTGGATTTATTGTATTTTGTATTTTATTTATTTATTTATTGTCATTGTCAAGAACAATGAAATTGCGTTTGGGGCTTCCATACAACCCCAAAAAAAGAAGAAAATAATAAATACCCCTTAAAACCCAAGTGTACATATTTAACCCAGTGTGACTCCAATGCAATAAGACAATCCTTAGCAATAATGTTCGTAGAAATTCAGACAAAGACCTGAGAAACATGACAAAATACAACAATGCAACCCATTCAATATTATTGTACTGTGAGATATGATATCAGATATGATAGTTATCTATTTAAGAAAGAGGGGGGGGGGGGGGGCAGGAGGGAAGAGAATAAAGATATGATGCACCAATGCAGACCAGTTCATTGCTATTAAGAAGTTGGATATGGTTATTGTCCGTGAGAGGGGGGCAGAGAGTTCAGGAGCCTCACAGCCTGTGGATACAGGCTGTTGGCCAGTCTGGATGTTCTGGCCTGTATAGACCTGTACCTTCTCCCTGAGGGCAGCAGATGGAAAAGGTGGCGCGCAGGGTGATGTTGGTCCCGCAGGATACTGTGCACCCTCCTCAGACAGCGAGTTTACTTCCAATATTTGAAAGTGAGACGCCGAAGGAGAGGAAAGCGAGCCGGCGCACTCGTGCGTCTGAGGGGATGATCTGATATCGTCGTGTTGGTGTTGTTCCTGGAACAACATAGTGAATGTTGTTCCGGGATCAACATTGCAAGTGACCAATCACATTCTTGTGACGTTATTCTTTGGCGCGCCAAGCCATTCGTGCATTTATGAAATTCCAATGTTGCAAGGACAATATCAATTCTGCTTAGCGTTTATTAAAGGGTTAGGGTCAGGGTCAGGGTCCGCTGATTGGCGGACAGAGGCGGTTTGTCGCAGCTTAAGTACAGTTTTTTGTTTTACGGCGGTTTTTCCCGAAGTCGCAAAAGTATGACGTCACAACATTCTGATTGGTCTCTTGCAATGTTGATCCTGGAACAACATTTACTATGTTGATCTGGGAACAACACCAACACGACGATATCAGATTGTGCCGTCTGAGGAGATGCGGACTGCGAACTGCTCTTCCTGAGATCTTCCTTTCCAACGTACGCTCACTCCAGAATAAGATGGACGAGCTAGCCCTGATGAGAAGCATGAACAGAGACTTTGCCTCCTCCTGTGTCTTATGTTTTATGGAGTCGTGGCTCAAGCTGGAGGGTTTTTATGGGGAGCCGTTTGTAAAGTGAAACATGCTGAAATTAACGGCAACATTTTTCCACATTTAGCTCAATACAAGTCCTTTTTTACAACATTTAGTAAAATATTTGTAACTTTTCATATTTAAAACAGAATTTTAAATGTTAAATCTAAATGTTAAATATTCAATCTAAATTTTAAATGTTAAATCTAAATATTATATTTAAATCTAAATCTAAATGTTAAATCTAAATGCTAAATGTTAAATGTTAAATCTAAATGTTTAGGCTAACATGCAAATTTATTGCACGGATCAGCGGAAATACCAAAATAAAAGCTTTCCGAAAACCTGCAGTGCAAAAGTGTGCCGGTAGTGGTCAGACACATTCTCACTCCCTAAGCGTAATAATTTTTGCTAGGTGGCAAATTGTCAACATTTTATGCTTTCGGGTACCCAACACCTAAATGACGGCATCGGAAAAAGGAGAGCACATGAGAACCGTTTGGACTCAATCTACACATGTTCGTTCATTTTCTAAAAATCGCTTTGGAAAACACTATTTTACGTCATATGGTTAGGGATAAAGTTAGGTTTAGCGCTGGAACATCTATTATGGCAGGACCGTCATTCCACTGGAATTCAGCCATAACCTGGCGCGGACCATGAGAAAGCACGTCTGAAAACATCGGAAGATCCGTTTTGTCGGCCATCCAAAGGTTCAGCAGTAGTGCACTCTTAGCAGCTGCAGTCTCCACCATGTCCAGCAAAATCGCTGGACATGGTCGTAGGCAAGAAGTGAAGCAGCACATGGCGGGGAGAAGTGAGGGGGAGAGCAGACACAGGTTTTCGGGAAGCTTTCATTTTGGTATTTCCGTTGATGCGTACAATAAATTTGCATGTTAGCCTAAATATTTAGTTTTCTGTAACATTTAGATTGAACATTTAACATTTAGTTTTAAATATAATATTTAGATTTAATATTTAACATTTAGATTTAATATTTAACATTTGATGAAAAGTTACAAATATTTTACGAAATGTAAAAAATTACTCGAAAAAACATGTTTTTGTAAGGTTTTGAGCTAAATGTGGAAAAATGTTGCCATTAATTTCAGCATGTTTCACTTTACAAACGGCGCCCCATAGGTTTTCATCTGCTGCGCGCGGACCGGCAGGCCTCTCTCTCTGGTAAGACCACAGGTGGAGGTGTCTGCGGCTGTGTCCCAATTCAGGGTCTGCACGCTTGAAGTACGCATTTTAAGTGCGGTTACGTCACCGCCACGCGACGACGGCTGTCCCAATTCGAAGTGTACTTCAAATGCATACTCCAAATGCGCCGTCGATTTCCCCAAATATCAAGAGTGGTCTTCGTGGTCCCATATATCCCACAATTCATAGCGCGGCGGTGGGTGTGGATAATTTTGCGCAAAATATGGCAGAAGGGAGCGGCGGAAGAGGTTTTTTTTTTTCTTCCAAACTTTATTGAAATTATAAAGCGAACAGTCAGTCATTCCACTTCAGTTTGTACAGTAGACATACAAGGCAAATAAGAGTAACAATATACAGTACAATGAAATAATGAATAAGGATGAATAAAGGATCAAAGAAGACAAAAAAAGGGGGGAATGTGACAGACTTCATAAAAACTTTGTACTTGAAAGTTGTGACAGCTCATTCGTTAAACATTTCTGAATGAATTTCAATCCATGATAAACCTTTTTTATTCAAAGTTAATTTAAGAGAGTTTAAGTAATATTCAATTTCAATCAAAAACAAATTAAATAATGGGGTTGAGTTTTGAAATTTACATTTATGTATTTGGAATTTCCCTAATAAGATGGAGCGGCCGAAGAGTGAACTGTCAAAAGTACTGAATATGATGTCACTTATTTATGTGCGAATGTTTAATAATTAAAGTCAGTCATATATCCACAAACACAACAAGCTGAAAGTCAGTGATATATGTATATGTGTATATATATATATATATATATATATATATATATATATATATATATCTCATAATAATCTGACAATACTATAATATTGGCCATATTATATTTACATTACCACAGTGAGATGACTTTAGTCTCATGAACAACATTAACTAATTGTTATTTACTAACTAATCTTAAATGACTGTTCAGCACAGAAATGAAGCCCAACTATCATGTTTTACAGTCCTGTGGTCTCAGCTTCAGATACTCAACTAATCAAAGTGATGTCATGACAAAAATGAATGACCAACAAAACATTTTTTTCCTTCATTTCTGTCAAACAAAGCTTTATGTAACGTGTCTCGCGGTTAGTATCATGGTTGCTAGGCAACCTGAACAGCGCGACGAAGCGTATACCGTCCCATTTCACAAGCCTCTCACTTCCGAACTTCTCGTACTTATAGTACGCACCGTACGTAGTATGCATAGTGCGCGTACTTCAAGCGTGCAGACCCTGAATTGGGACACACCCTGCTTCTACATTAATAGTGGCTGGTGCACAGATGTGACAGTGATTGCTCAGCACTGCTCTCCCTCTCTGGAATACCTTTTTATTCACTGCAAACCGTTTTATTCTCCGCGGGAGTTTGCTTCATTCATCTTGGCCGCTGTTTACATCCCGCCAGATGCGGATGTGCAGGCAGCTCATGCAGTGCGCCCTCGCAGAGCAGATACTGCACATGGAGCGGACATTCCCGGACTCTCTCATTATTGCTCTTGGGGACTTTAACAAAGCCAATCTGAGCCATGAGCTTCCCAAATACAAGCAGTATATTAAATGCCCGACCAGAGAGGAGAGGACATTAGACCACTGTTACAGCACGATCAGCGGGGCCTATCGTGCGGTGCCCCGCGCTTCACTCGGACTTTCTGACCACGTCATGATCCACCTGATCCCCGCGTACAGACAGAGGCTGAAGCTCTCCAAACCTGTCGTGAGGACCAAAAAACTGTGGAGCAACGAGGCTGTGGAGGAGCTTCGCACGTGTTTGGAGTCTACAGACTGGGACACAATGAAGGCTGCTTCTAACAGCTTGGATGAGTTTACGGACACTGTCACCTCCTATATCCACTTCTGTGAGGACAGCATTGTGCCATCACGCACCAGGGTGAGTTATAACAATGACAAACCCTGGTTTACTGCTAAACTCAAAAAGCTGTGGCTGGAAAAGAGAAAGGCGTTCAGAAGCGGAGACAGGGACTGCTACAGAGAGGCCAATTACAGGTCAGGTTCACTAAAGAAGTGGACATTGCCAAACATCAGCACTCTGAGAAGATGCAGCAGCAGATCTCAGAGAATGACTCGGCCTCTGTGTGGAAAGGTTTTAGGAATATCACCAACACACACAGACAAACTAAATCTATATGATAATAACTCATAAGTAATAAATATTATTCAAATATAAACCAGACTGATACTTTATTCCTCATTATCCCAGAAACAAATAGTTAAATCTCACCTGCAGAGGCAACCACGACAACCAGCAAAGTCCAGCAGAGTGATGCAGTTAAAGCAGACATGTCCGTGTTCTCAAGATCTGCTGATCTGACTTTTAGTTTGTTTAAGTGACCAAGTCTGATATTGATTCTGTTGCTCACTTAAAATGTGATTTTAAAATCTGAGATTACATTAAAGGTTCAAACAAAAATTTAATTCATCAACTATTGTAACAAATGTATTTCAGCCCGTCTACACTTGTCAGTCAACATATCGTAAGGAATTCAATATATAGTGTCTTTGGTAGGTTGGGCTATGGGACGATCATAAATAAGTCCGTCATAACAAAAGCAATGGAATGTAAAGCAGGTCTGCGTGTTTAACAGGTTTACAGGTGCGGGTTTTTTTAAATTGACATAAGCCTGTATATCTGGTAGTTTCCAGTAGAGGGCTCTGTCGCGTAGTTATCGACAAGCTGCACTTCCAGCTCGGACCGGATTTTGTGGCTCACATGTGCCATAATGTTCTCAGTGAAGGTTAAAGCAAAACACCGGACTCTGACGAAGTTAACATATTGCAGTATTTGGAAGGCGTAGTGAGGTACATGTTTTAAGTTGAACTTGATTATTTAGATGATATTTCGTTGTATTCTCTAGTTTTTGGATTTATGTTTAAGTTTATATTAATAAGACACATCTAAGATATGTATTTTCTGTTTTCTGTTTCGTTTTCACGGTGTATCTGGTGAAAACGAAACAGAAAACAGAAAATACATATCCTAGATTATCTGATGATAAGTCAGGCTGTCTTGGCCCAAACTAGAGCTGGGCGATATAAGATTTTTTCACATCACGATATGTTTTTTTCATTTCAGGCGATAACGATATCTATCACGATATAAGCCAAATAACTATATTTGTAAGATTTAAATGTGCCGTTGCTCACAAGTAAAATGTGAAATAATCAGCAGCTCGCCATCCATCCATCTTCATCCGCTTTATCCGAGGCCGGGTCGCCGGGGCAGCAGCCTAAGCAAAGAGGCCCAGACCTCCCTCTCCCCAGCCACCTCCTCCAGCTTATCCGGGGGAACACCAAGGCATTCCCAGGCCAGCCGAGAGATATAATCTCTCCAGCATGTCCTGGGTCTGCCCCGGGGCCTCCTCCCGGTGGGACATGCCTGGAACACCTCGCCCAGGAGGCGCCCAGGGGGCATCCTTGTCAGATGCCCGAACCACCTCAGCTGGCTCCTTTCGATGTGGAGCAGCAGCGGCTCTACTCTGAGCCCCTCCCGGATGGCCGAACTTCTCACCCTATCACTAAGGGAGAGGCCAGCCACCCTTCGGAGGAAGCTTATTTCTGCCGCTTGTATCCGCGATCTCGTTCTTTTGGTCACTACCCACAGCTCGTGGCCATAGGTGAGGGTAGGGACGTAGATCAACCGGTAAATTGAGAGCTTCGCTTTTACACTCAGCTCCCTCTTCACCACGATGGACCGGTGCAGCGTCCGCATTACTGCAGCTGCAGCCCCAATCCGTCTGTCGATCTCCGGCTCCCTTCTCCCATCACTCGCGAACAAGACCCCGAGATACTTGAACTCCTCCACTTGTGGCAGGAACTCATCCCCAACCCGGAGTGGGCACTCCACCCTTTTCCGGCTGAGAACCATGGCCTCAGATTTGGAGGTGCTGATCCTCGTTCCCGCTGCTTCACACTCGGCTGCGAACTGTTCCAGTGCGAGCTGTTTTTATTTAAATATTTATTTCCCATAATAAGTTTAACAGGGTAGATGTACTTAAGGAACATGAGACTTTTTCAGATAAATAAAGGCAAATATTGCAAACTACACAAAAGGCAGCCGCTAAAGCGTTTAAGTTTCAAAATAGAACAAATGAAACAGACTACTAAATTGTCAATTCCACTTAGAAACAAAATATTAATTCTAAAAATAAATCTTAGTTTGTTTTACAGAAGAACAGACAAAACTGACTAACTTTTGTCAATATCAAATAAACTGAGAACTAAAAGGAAATTATCAATCTCTCCTTGTTGTATAGCTGAGCTTTTCAAACAGTTTCTTTTTTTTTTTATTTTTTATTTTTTTTGCCTGTCCCATTTGGTTCTTTAGCCATCGGAATTGTTGTCTGAAGACCAACAAGGATACCCAATGGATTTACTTTGCCAAATGGATCTTCGTGGCATTGCCGTATTGGTCCATTTGGTCGATCTTTGTTTTTATTATTTATTATATTTTATTTTCAGATGTTACAGACGGGACAGACATCAGTGAGGGATAGGAAAGGGAGAAAGAAAGAGGAAGGAAAGGAAAAACAGAAGGGGAGAGGGACAGTGAGAAAGGGGGGGAGAAAAAAAATTAAAATCTCCTGGATCACCTGTTGAGAGAAGAATAGAAGACAAAAAAAAAACAAAAAAAACAAAGCAACATACTAAACACAACACCATCGCATTAATCTAGCTAAGTGTAAACAGCAGTAAATACTAAATATTCAATGTTGTTGTGCAGCACGCAGGACAGATGTGTTTCGAAGTAGTAGCCAAGAAAGGTGTAATTTAAGTCTACGAGCAGTGAACACCCGTGTGCATACAGTTTTAACAGTTACTTTAGTCTGACAAAAGCCGAATGACGAATTAGCGCTTCCAGTCAGAGACTGAGGCTACGTCCACACGTACACGGGTATTTTTGAAAACAGAGATTTTCCGTTTTCGTTTTAAAAAATAATCCCGTCCACACATAAAGGCAGAAATGAAGGAAAACGCTGCTATGAACATGCCAAAGCAGCAGGTGGAGCTAGATTCCTAACCGTGCAGAAATGTTGGCCAATCAGAAGTCTAGAAGCCTCGGTGGGAAAAAGTAAACAAAGCTGGGGCATAGAAGCAGAACAGAGTCGTATGTGTGGACGGACAGTAACTGTGTGTATATGTAAGCATTCAAACACTGCAGAGAGTAGAATTAACAGTATTGTAGAAATTCATTTCACCAAAACAATAGGGCTTTGGAGCGTGACGTCACGGGGGTGGGCGTGGAAAGGTTTTTGGCCTGATCCGCCATTTTGGGGGTCTAAGTGAAAAAGGAGCGAAGGCACACACAACAGCCATGGTTCGTATTTGCTGTGTGGTCGGCTGCAATGTTCGATCACACGACCAGCAAGATAATAAGCTTGAAAATGGTTTATCTTTTCATTCTTTCCCAACCTGGAAGCAACATGAGGCAGCTCGTGTATCGATGTTACCAAACGATAGCAGCTGTGAGACGAGCTGACGTGCAGTTCTCTTCCATCTCCAGATATCTGTTGGTGCTCCAGACATTTTTATTCCGGTAAGTTCTAAATATGTTCATATCACTCTTTATAACCTATTAGTTTTATTTTCTATGCGCTCTGAGCTCATAGCAAATTAGAACAAACATCCTACTGAGTGATTTTGCAGAACTACCTTCTATTTATAGAGTTGCTAATTATTTGACATTATTGCAGCAAACCAGCCGATGAAATGGGTAAAACACATCGTGACTGGGTTCCAGCGCTACTCAAGGGACCTGCTTCAAACAAACCACCATGCCAATCAGATTACTTCTTCCATGTGAGGGTGAAGAGGTGACCCTCCTGGATAAGATGGTGAAGGTTTGCTGCGTTTGGTGAACAGTGTGATAATAAAACCAGAGAAGAATGAAACCTGCTCCTGTTAAATGTTCTTAAGTCTTGTGCTGTTAAAATTGCTGTATTTTTTCAAAAGATACAGTAAATAAAGTAATGTTAGTAGTGGGTGATATCATGTAAACACTCATGATTTTGTGTAAACATTTTGTCATTTGTAAACTATAAAGGACATGGATTCTACACTGTAACTGATGTGATGTTCTATAAAGTGGTTTTAATAAAAAAAGAGGCAAAAATTAGTTTGTTTCTTTATTCAGCTTTTGAACAGTGGGACTCAGTCAGTAGATATTCAGTAAATGCAAATTATTTACACGGCAGTGCACTACAGGCATAAATCTAGACCCCTAGATAAAACATTATGGGTCATTCCCACAACCCACAGCTTTACTGTGTTCCAGCACAGTATCCAATAGCAGTGACAACTCCTCCACAGTAGCAGGTGGGATTTTTCTTTTTTGAGGACGGCTCCTTTTACCTTTCAATACAGATGGTCTGTTTATGTTTTGAACAAGAGCCTTTTTTTGGGCAGCTAAAGAGAAGTCCATCTTATGGCCAACCTCTGGCTGTATCTTGGTCACATTACCCAGCAAAACCCAGTATGCAGGTTCATCTGTAACAGTCCTTGTGCCACAGATCAACACTGTTGCTTCGAAATTAAACAGAAGAGCAGCGACATCGCTGCAGGTCTCTGCGACTCCGGCCATACAGCTTCAGTGGGCGACTTCAACCTTCCCTGTGATGCTCACAGTGACCCATGGCTGCAATGCTGGTTCATTCAGTCTTTGAGAGTGCAGCACCTGAAACACACACAGACAAAGTTCATTTAAAGACAAGAACTATGAGCCAAGGCCGACATAAATGTGTTTTATCTACTTTATCATAAATGTAACAAAGTGTTTAGAAAGTTAGCACATACATGTAATTTTTCATTTCTTTATGTGTCCATCTATAGAACGCTGCATGTTATAGTGTAAATCTGCCTGTTCTCTGTCAGAAACCTGCCAGCAGAAAATGAACCTAAAGTATGTAATGCAAGGATGTCATCACTTTAGAGATGGAGAAAGCATAAAGTGACAATTATGAATCACTTAATATGATAAGGAGATTCTGCAGGTCATTAATCAATGTATAAAACTAAAATACAATGTATTTTTAGTGACACAGGATACAAACATGGAAGCAAGATGTGTAATTAGGATTATTTATAATGAATATGAATAAATTAGTGCAATTTCTTTAACCCTTGTGTGGTGTTCATATTTTTGTTACTCAGCCAGTGTTCATGGGTCTGGTGGACCCGCTAGAGTTTTGGCTTTCCAAATTAACACTATCAAACAATTTTGTGTTAAATTACTCAACAGATGTTTACTTCATCCCAGCCACATGAACAGCAAACATGGTTATTTTTTTTCCCTTTACCTTTGTTAGATCACATTTATGAATTGATGTGCTTCTCGTTTTTTTTTTTATAAAATATTATAAAAAAATAAATCTGTTATAATCGAGTGGAGTGAGTGGAAAGACACAACATATTTACACGTGAAGCAATATGTTTCACAACTAAATGGGATCAGCTGCTCATCAATGGTGACATTAGGCCCAGGTTTGTAAAACAGGGGGAGGTGGTGCACACACTTATCCCACACTGTCCTGATGGCAGCTAGCTTGTCTCTCTGCCGTCGAGCTGGTCTGTCGTCTCGGTTATCAAAACGGATAATCCTGGAAATTTTGTGGAAGTTTTCCAGAGACATTGATCCACGGAAAGGTTCTTGCCGGTTTCTGCATCCCACAGGGATTCTGTGGATTCTCCTTTGGACCTGAAAACTCCTGCAAGGATAAAAACCCCAAAGTAGGCCTTTGGGGTTCTTAGATGAATTTGGTCTCCTTTTACCTCTCTCCAAAAACACACCTACCTTCTAGATTACTGCAATCCAGAATAATTTTCTGGATGGAATCTGGGATGAAAAGCTAAAATGAAGACTTGATGTCCTGCACATGAGTACCTGTCAGTCGTGTTGGCCCTGGCTTATCACAGTAACAGCTCTCCAGAGTGGCTCATTTCTTGGGCAAGAAGACCATCCAATTTCACCAGTTATTGACATCCATATTTCTTCACTTGCTGTCTGGTGGGCTTGTTCTGGTCCTGGAGCTGGCTGCAGATGGGGTACTCGTCTTCGTTTTGTTACTAAATGGTGATCAACCTCATCCTCTTCTTCAAAGTCACTGTCAGACTCTGAATATTCAGAAATGTGAAATATTCTGAAACCTCTTTGTCAACATCATCATCAGAAGCCCCTCTCTCTTCCAAAATCAATTGGATGGCCCTCGCAGCAGATAATCTTTTGCTAACTTGATCAGTTGTGATAAAGTCTTATTTATAGTATTATGCCCCTAATTTGCAGGTGGGACAGGGTATGAGAAAATAAAATTTGGATCCCTCAAGAAAGAGGGTAAAATGTGTGGGAATGTAAGAGTAGACGGTGTTGATAGTTGAATTTTCAACAATGTTGCAACTTTGTGCGGGAACGGCAGGGGAAGAAAACACTATCAGCAGCACCAGAAAGGAGGAAGACAAGAGTGTGGGAACACAGGACCTACACTTTCAACACTTTTATTAGACCTGGGTCCAGTGGACCCGAACACCTTGTATGTAATGTAAATGCGTGGGGGGAGGTACAGTATGAGGTCATTGAAAATTAGTTTGGATTTATGTTCTTCACAGAAAATAAGCCAAAGCCAATGAATTTCAGGTTGAAAAAATAATTAATTGTTTAATTTTTCTTTTGAGAAAAACTGAAAACGGGTCTCACAGACCCGAACACCATACAAGGGTTAACCATAAAGAATAACTAAATCCTTCAGGACAATGTCACATCAATGCACTGAACTCACTATGTTATCCCTCTAACAGCCTCCACATGTTCTCACTGTAATTTCCCCTCATGAATGAATTTATGCTGCACTAATCTGAATGTTTGCAGGAAAATCAAACGCATTTCACACGCTGTACTCGAGCTGACTTACCTTTGAATGACGACTTGTACGTGCTGACTCCACAGACAAGGTACGAAAATATGTCAGGCTACATCAGTAGCGCTAGGTGTTCGGAGTTTCTACTCCACGGCCGTATTTCATACGGGTCCACATTTCCAATGCACGCTATTTTCTGCAAGTACAGCTGCTTCGCCTCTGGACGCAATCGGTCTCTATACAGTTCATTCTCTTTTGAGCTGCTTTTAAGCATCTTTCTTGTAGTCGTCGTTCCAACACAGTGTGTTCTTTTGATTCGTAGACCCCGAAAATGGCGCTGCGCTCCCACAATGCATTGCGGCGTGACGTCAACTCCAAAGCCCTATAATGTGGCGCACAGTGTGACGTCAAAAAATGCGCACACCTTTGACGCTGCGTTTTCTCTGTTTTTCTCGTCCACACGTAAATGCAAAAACTGAGTTTTCAAAAATCTTCGTTTTCAGTGACCAAAAACGCCGTTTACGTGTGGACGAAAGGTGCAAACGCATAGAAAAAAATCTGCGTTTTCAAAACTACCCGGGTACGTGTGGACGTAGCGCATGCACCAGTTTATTGTATTTCCAGACTTGCTTTCAGCACAATTTACAGTGCACGCTACTCTGTTTTTTGTCAGACTTGAAATAGCCGAAATACCTTCACACTTCGGAACTTCTATGGCTCCTCCGTTCGACAATCTCTCCGGCATTGGAACCATCATCTGTTTTCTCTTCGGTAACTGTAGGAGCCATATGCTGTCAGTATATGCCTGCTGAGTATGGATATGCTAAAGCTAAATCTTTGCTCCAAGAGAACTTTGGCAATTCGCTGAAAATTGCTGCTGCCTACATTGAAAGGGTCAGTAAATGGCCACCTATAAAATCTGATGATGTGAAGGCTTTGCAGGAATATGGGCTTTTATTAAGGCAATGTTGCAAAGCAATGGGAGACGTTGAGTCCTTGCATGAGTTGGATGTCTCTGCTAATATGCAAGCAGTTATAAAAAAGTTGCCTTACAAGCTCAGGGATAAATGGAGAAATGTTGCCTGCGATCTGCAGGAGAGATTTCAACGTAAAGTGTCTTTTTGCGATGTTGTTGAGTTTGTTGAAAGGCAAGTTAAGATTGCAAGTGATCCATTGTTTGGAGATATACAGGATCCTCCGACAGCCACCAGAAAAGATGCAAGGAATAGTAAGTCTCAGTTTTACCCTAAGGCTAAGCGGAGTAGTTTTGCTACTACAGTGGCCAAGGTGGAAGGGAAGATTGAGCCAGCATTGAGGCGAGATGATTTATATTTAGGGACCGAATTTTAAATCTTTTTTTTTTTTTCACATACTAAAATTACCAGTTAACTCGCAGGGTTTTTTAACAACCCATGTGAAGTCAGCCGTCATCTTTGGCTCAATCAGCAGAAAAACGAAGACTGAAGATCTGCGAGAGCTCATTAAAATACGTTATTTTTGAAAAGTAAAATCATCACTAGTTTGAAAATGTTTTTCTTTAGCATGAGGCTAAAACACGGCTGTACCTGTGATCTGGTAAATGATCACAGCTCTGTCCCACCTATCCTAATAACTCTTTATATGTACACAATACACAACTTTATACAAAGTGCATCAATCAGTATAAATGCAGACAAGTGTTGAAGGATTAACTGTCTGACTGACTGTTACGTCCCCACGATGAAGGTCAAGGGGGTGTGTGCGGACTGGTAACAAATGGGTCCAGAACAGAATGAAAGGAGAACAGACAGAGGTGTTTAGTAAATAAAGTAGTTTTTATTATAGATAAACTTAACATAAAGAGTCGGCAACGCCGTTTTACCAATAACACTAGGAAAAAGGTCGCAACAACAAAAAACACAACAACCAAACAAAAACTCCACATCACGAGGAGGCACTTCCAGGGGCCCACAAGCTCACCCTGTCACGCAGCAGCTAGCTTTACTGCTTCCACAACTCAGGCAGAACAATCACACACCTAGAACACAAAGTGGCGACACCAGAGAAAACCACCCTCTGTCATCCAGTTCATCCCCAGCTTATATGACCTCAGAGAGGTGATTGCTGACTGGGCCCAGGTGGTAAATGAGGCCAATGAGCAGCAGCTGTGTCCTGGGGAGAGAGAAGAGCGAGAGAGAGACAGAGGGGCGGAGCAAGAGAGTAGGAGGCAAAGAGAGAACACAACACCCACACAATAGTAGTTTCAGGAGGTCCTGCTAGGGCCGTATCACTGACTGCTTGAAGTCAAGCATCCAGCCACTTAGATGGCCTCCATCAGTTTTCTTTAGCACAGTCTTGCTCGCTCTGGAATCGGTGTTAACCATCCTCATCTGTGAGAGTGTGAGGCTCCACACTGAGCTCATTTTTTATTAATTAATTTACTTACATTATGTCCTGATAGCTTTAACCTTAGAATTTAAACCATGTGTAGTTGAGCAGACTCAGTCCTCCCTGCATGTTTCAGGTGTTGCTGTTACAGAGAGAGAACGGCTGCTGTCAGTCTGCCATGTTTAAATCAAGGCAAAATACTGTAGCTGTGTTTCTGCTAGAGCTGGGTGATAGAACGATAACGATATGTATTGCAAAATAACTTTTCTTGATAGAAAAGTTAAACTATTGCGATAGGCCTCATCTCTCTTGTCCTCTTAAAAAAAAAAAAAGAACAGCCAATCTAAATTAAGTAGCGCAGAGCCGAACCAATCACAGCCGCAGCATCACATCACGTGACTTGTTACATACAGCCCAAGTGCCAAGCCGCACATGTGTATTTGTTTGGGAAGCAGCCAGCCGCCGTGCCGCCCGGGTAATGGAGGAAATGAGTGCGCCGACTAGAGAAAAATCCACTGAGAGCGTGACCGAAGGTTACCGAAGAGAAAACAGATGATGGTTCCAATGCCGGAGAGATTGTCGAACGGAAGAGCACAAACTAAGATTTATTTTTAGAATTAATATTTTGTTTCTAAGTGGAATTGACAATTTAGTAGTCTGTTTCGTTTGTTCTATTTTGAAACTTAAACGCTTTAGCGGCTGCCTTTTGTGTAGTTTGCAATATTTGCCTTTATTTATCTGAAAAAGTCTCATGTTCCTTAAGTACATCTACCCTGTTAAACTTATTATGGGAAATAAATATTTAAATCAAAACAAGCTGCTGATTATTTCACATTTTACTTGTGAGCAACGGCACATTTAAATCTTACAAATATAGTTATATATATATCGTGATATATATCGTTATCGCCTGAAATGAAAAAAACATATCGTGATATGAAAAAATGTATATCGCCCAGCTCTCCTGCCACCCTCAGACACTGTGCAAACGAGCTGGCCCCAGTGTTTTCTGGCATCTTCAACTCCTCACTGCAGGCATGTCATGTGCCTGCCTGCTTCAAGTCCTCTACCATAATCCCTGTCCCCAAGAAACCTAGGATCACTGGACTAAATGACTACAGACCCGTGGCTCTGACATCTGTGGTCATGAAGTCATTTGAGCGCCTAGTTCTCTCCCATCTCAAGACCCTCACGGCCCCCCTCCTGGACCCCCTGCAGTTTGCATATAGAGCCAACAGGTCTGTAGACGACGCCATCAACATGGCCCTACACTTCATCCTGCAGCATCTGGACTCCCCAGGAACCTACGCCAGGATCCTGTTTGTGGACTTCAGCTCTGCCTTCAACACCATCCTTCCAGACCATCTCCGAGGCAAGCTTTCCCAGATGAATGTGCCTGATCCCATCTGCCGGTGGATCACTGACTTCCTGGCGGACAGGAAGCAGCACGTGAGGCTGGGAAAGAATGTCTCGGACTCCCGGACCATCAGCACCGGCTCCCCTCAGGGCTGTGTTCTTTCTCCTCTGCTCTTCTCCCTGTACACCAACTGCTGCACCTCCACCCACCAGTCTGTCAAGCTAATCAAGTTCGCAGATGACACCACCGTCATTGGGCTCATCTCTGACGGGGATGAGTCTGCCTACAGGAGGGAGGTTGAACGTCTGGTGTCTTGGTGCAGCCACAACAACCTGGTGCTGAATGCCCAGAAGACAGTGGAGATTATTGTGGACTTCAGGAAGCACACAGCTCCACTCCCCCCCATCATCCTGTCTGACACCCCCATCACCTCTGTGGACTCATTCTGCTTCCTGGGTACCACCATCACCCAGGACCTGAAGTGGGAGCCCACCATCACCTCCGTCATCAAGAAAGCCCAGCAGAGGATGTACTTCCTGAGGCAGCTGAAGAAATTCAACCTGCCAACACGGACGATGATGCAGTTCTACACTGCAATCATCGAGTCCATCCTCACCTCCTCCATCACCGTGTGGTACGCTGGAGCCACTATCAGGGACAAACAGAGACTGCAGCGTGTTGTGCGCTCTGCTGAGAAGGTGATTGGCTGCAGACTCCCATCTCTGCAGGACCTGTACACCTCCAGGACACTGCGGCGTGCAGCCCGGATCTCAGCTGACCCTTCTCACCCTGGACACAGTCTGTTTGACCTGCTCCCCTCAGGCAGGAGGCTCCGGTCCATTCGCACCAGAACCTCTCGCCACAAGAACAGTTTCTTCCCCTCTGCTGTTGGACACATGAACAATAACCACATGACTGTCCCCGCCACTAACACATGACCCTACGCTGTGTCACTGCATCATTTCATGTCTGGCACTGATCACCACCTGCACTCATGTATATATCTTTCTACGTAGCACTCATAATTCTTATTCTCATGTATATATGTTTGGCACTGATCACCACCTGCACTCATGTATATATCTTTCTACGTAGCACTCATAATTCTTATTCTCATGTATATATCTCATGTATATCTCATGCACATATCTTTCTTTCTACATAGCACTTTAATTCTTATTGTCTGCACTGAAGCACCGCAGCAATTTCCTAATGTTGTAAACCTCAACATCTGGCAATAAACCCATTCTGATTCTGATTCTGATTCTAGTTTCTTCCCTCTTGCTGTAATGTTCCTGAGACCAGCTGAGCAGAGTTACTAATCTGTAAGCAGTTTCCAAATTCCAGAATCACTGCCTGGATCGTTCTACAAACTTTGGAGGAGACTGATCACATTGTAAATTTGAAGTGCTTCATATATAAACATTGTAAATTATGTAAACAGTGTAGTTTGTTTGGTGTGACAGAGCTGTTATCACTGAATCAAAGGTTCAGATGTTTCAGCCTCATAATAAACAAACACATATTCAGAAATTTGAGGATTTGACCTTCCAATAGTCTCAGGCATGTTTCAATGATAGTGATGTGTCGGTTGTGAACGAAACGGCTCTTAGAGCCGGGTCTTTGAAGTGAACGACGCGAGCCGGCTCCTTATTGGGAGCCATGGTTTTTTATTTCTTCTTTCTCTCACCCTTTCTCTCGCACTTTTTTTCCACTTCACTCCATATGCGAGCCTTGTGCTTTGCGCTGGGCAGAGGGGGGAGGGGCAGTAGTTACACTCTCAGTTGGAGAGAAAGAGAGCCAGGGACAACAACATCACATTAGAAAGGTATAGTAATCATCCACAACTATTTTTGGTTGCAGATGATAAAGGATTCGGAAAGTTTATTCATGCAGGCCCATATGACAGAGAATATGCATCTTTTTGTTTTCATATTTTAATTTATATTTAATTGTGTTGTGGTTTGCAGTGTTTTGTGTTGTTTCACTTTAAATTTGTTTAAAAGGAAAAAGCTGAAAATTTAAAGTTAAAAGTTTATATATTACATTTTATGTGGAGTGAATAAATAAAAGTATATTTACGGTGGTCCCCAGAGACAAAGCACGTACAAACTCCAAAACACGTACAAAACACAAACAGAAGTGCTCCAGGATGCTAGGCGCAGTGATGAGCGTTTGTTACCCAGTGGCTACACAAGCCAGGATGTACCAACGACCGGATTTGGTGTGTGTTAGTAACAGGTAAATTAACAATATTTTATATTATTTGAATATATATGAGTGCTTGTGTATAAATATACACACATGCTTTCAATTGTGTAATTTAAGTGATCTAGGTAGCTCTGTTTTGGAAGTTCAGTTAACGCTAGAAATGTGTTTTGGAGTTTGTACGTGCTTTGTCTGTAGGGGCCACCGCATACATTTATATATAAACATATATAAATAAAACCACTTTTTTTTACATTAGTTATCCCCTTTGTGCATAATTTTATATTGTTGTTAATTATAAATTAATTAAAGCAACAAAACAACCTGAAGAGCCGTTTGGGAGCCGAAAGAGCCGGCTCTTTTTAGTGAGCCGAGCCGAAAGAGCCAGTTCTCTAAAAAGAGCCAGAAATCCCATCACTATTTAATGAGCTCTCACAGATCTGCATATCAGCTGGATGAAACCAACATGACCTCCGACCCTGAACGAACTGTTAGACCTGTTATCCACATAGCAAAATTGGTATGGCCCGGATCTGGGCCACACAATGTGCTTACACATGGCCCACATACCACAAAGAATGACGGCCCATGTGTGGCCCAGATCTGGTTTGCCAAAGGTGGCCCACACATGGGCCAGCACATAGCCAGTTGCAGACACACTGGTGGTCCTTTGCTGGCCCATGTGTGGATTACCTCTGGCAAACCTGGTCTGGGCCACCAAAGGGCCGTCATTCTTGCGGTATGTGGGCCATGTGTAAGTTGTGTGCAGCCACGGGCCATTTGCAGACACACTGCTGGCCCTGTGCTGGCCCAGAACAGTTTCAGATCTGTCTCCAGATGTCAGCCTAATGTATACCTTAATTAAGCCATGTAATAACAACATGTGCAAAAGTATGTAAGTGCAAAAGTAACATGACAAAACTCTGTTCAGACAGGGAATGGAATGATTCTTATACAGCATTTTTTAACTCTACCAAATTACTCGAAGTGCTCTATGCAACATGCCACATTCACACACTTTCTCTTAACTGAGTGCTTCCGAACTACACATACACATTCACACTCACGACATGCAGAATGGAGAAACCAGGGATCGAACCACTAACTTTCCGATCAATAGGTGACCTACTCTACCGCCTGAGCTACAGCCACCCGCTGGCAAAGATGAGTAAACCCTCACTAGATTTTGGACAAAGTGTACACTCACAAACCTGTCAAACCTGCATCTGAAACGTTGGCTACCATAGCAGTATAGTATTGCACCATGGCATTTAAGTTTTCTAACTAAAATAGGAACATAAATAGCGCCGCATTGCCAGACCTGGCGCACATCTGGTTGACATACACTCTGCCATGACACCAGTCAGTCAGAAGTGCCAGCTTGATGCTGGATCCCAGCCAGGCCTGTTTTCTATGGGCCTGGGCCACATACACAAAACTATGATCGGGCCAGATATGGCATGCCATCACATAAATAGTGCCTCATTGCCAGACCTGGCGTACATACACTCTGCCATGACACCAGTTAGTCAGAAGTGCCAGCTTGATACCGCATCAGGGCCAGACCTGCTTGCTATGGGTAGGTGGGGTTTTTTTTATATTTTTTTTTATCTTTTTATGGTGAAAACAAGATTGCAGACTGCAGTTTGGGTCAGACAGCAGAAAAATCCACCAGCATGAACATTTTCTCACTTCATACATGTTGTCAATTATTGTTTTTTAACCTAATCTCCTGAACTAAAAAAGGGGATGGATTCTGTTCTGTTCTTCACTGACAGCTGACACCTCACACCTGTTTCTCACCTGCAGGTCAGACAGGAGGAGACAGAAATGAACTGTGAGTCAGACGATCTAAGGACAGACACCAATGAACTTTCCTGAACATCCAGCAGACATCTCTGATGATCATCATGCTCACACTCAGACCAACAGTGTGTGTCTGTGCTGTCAGTGACTCTGAACTACAGTTTATTCATCTTCAGGCTGTTCATGAGATTTACTGACACAAAGTCAAACTGTGTTACAAACATACATGAATTTTTGTGAGCTCTAATGTCAGGATCAGTGAGTGTTTTTGTGTTGGTTTAGGTTAGGCAAATTAATTATTTTATGTTGGTGTGATTGTTTATTAGCTTCATGTGACTTTTTCCTCCTTAAGTACTTTGTATAAAAAAATCTTCTCTTTGCCTGACATTTTTTTAGTTTGTAAATCCATCTCATCAGACTTAAGAGGTTTTACAAACTGTTATAGGGGGTGTCCAAATGCATGGGCTGCATCCTCTTGAGGCTGCATTTGTAGGCTGATTATGTCACAGCGACGTGCTGAAGGCTGTCCAAATTCGTAGACTTCTCCGAATGCAGCTGACAAATCTCTTCTCCTTTTCCCCGAATTTGAAGGATGGGTCGGGTGTGTCCTTCGTGGCCCACCGTATCCCAGAATTCATAGCGCGGCCCAGCCAATTCCAGTTTTCAACAATGTCGGCAGCTACTAAGTTTTTAATATTACTCTTATTACTCTTTCTGGGTCACAAAATAAACTTTTAACATATTTTCAGGCGAGAATGTAGCTGTGGAAAGTTAAAATATCTGCTCGGTTTATCAAGATATCACATATTTGCAAATGTTTGAATGTGTGGTTCATACAGAACTTGGTCAGTGACACTCACATAAACACATGAGTACATTACATTAACACATGAAAGAACAACAGTGTGGCATTAATCATTACAGCAGTAAGGACCATTTTTAATCAGCAGCCAGTTTGATGAACTGATGCTCTGTTGTCTGGTCTGACCAAAGCTCTAACTCCAAACATCACTCCACTGTTAAAGCTTCTGCACTGACTGTTTCAGGTTCAGTTCAAATCATGGTTCTTATTTTTATGGCCTGACGGTGTGAAGCCTCCACCTACATGACTGAAGTGCTCCACCCTGCTCGACTTTTTTACTCCTCTCTCTGTGGCCTTCTTTAAACAGCCTCTTGGTGTTTTCTGTGTTGTTTGGTTCATGTGTCCACTGTGCCTTTATGAACACTGTTATATCTCTGCAAAGCAAAGGGCATTTTTTTAAAGACAATGATAATGAGGGAATTCTTTCTGTGAATGAATGAAATATGAGCAGAATGTAAGGGCAAATAAAGCCTTGAGGTGACTTTTGTTGTGATTTGGTGCTATATGAATACAATTGAACTGAATTGAATAAAGATTTACACATATACCTGTTGAATGCGTTTTTTTCATTGTTTTTGTCCCTGCAATCACAGACAAACCTCTATTTTTGAAGTGACTTTGAGCAACTAATATACATCTTTTTCTGTAATTGAATGCTGTGGGTAAACATGGCTGCTCTGGATTTACATCTGTGGATGGATGTGTTGATAAAATTATGAACCTGTATCTGCTGTGCGGACAGACCGATCACTGGAGTATTAAAGCTGCTCTTGAGTTTAAGTTTTATCCCAAGAATACTGAGTTTAGCCTCCATCTCCTATCTGTCAAACAATCTTCGACAAAAACTTGACTGGATTAGTGAGAATGGCAGTTTTAGAATAAAGCCAAGAGTCACTGACTGCAAGAACACATCAGGTATTCAGCAACTTCCTGTAAATTACAAGAAATCCAAGTAGAGGAGAGCAACTGAGTACACTTCCTCTTTGTGATGGAGGTGATTTTCTTCTTTATATTGTGTCAGATAAAGTCTGACAGCTTCTCTTGAATTCATTTCATATGCTGTTTTTTCACAGATGAAACCAGCCAACAGTAAATCAGATGCTTTCCACTAACTGCACATGACATCCATCTATAACCACTTCCTGTTGTTCCCAAACCATCTCTGAAATCCTCACAAACTTAGAATACATCTCCCAGCTTTGAGCAGTAATCAGCAGGATTCTGGTGAACAGGTGCTGAAGTATAGGATGGAGCTCAGACTATTCTGGTCACACTGAGCAGTGACTGTTTGCTCATCTGCATCTGGACTTTGTACATTTTTTTTTATGTTAAGGTTATTTTTCATGCTGTTGTTTCCATTCATGTGTTCATCGGGAGCTCTCCTCTCAGTACTAAAAACACTATGTACACTTTGTTCCGGGAGCACGTGGCACACACCAAAACGTACTCCCTGGCGTCCTTGTCCAAGGAGGGCCACCAGAAAAATCGCAGGAGGAAGGTGATGGTGCGGCGGACGCCTGGATGAAAGGTGAATCGGGCAGTGTGGCCCCAGTGGAGCACCTGGGCGTGGACGGCAGCAGGGACAAACAACCGCTGCTGACCTGTTGAACCAGCTGATCCAGCCTTTTGTCTGAGCTGGAGTCAGTCACACAAACAGACTGAACAGGGTGTGTTCTGTGCAGCACCTGCATGTAAAACAGAAGCAAAGCTGTTCCTGTGAAATGAAACTGAAAGCCTGTCTGAGCGTCTCCCTGTAGAAAATGGAGGCTGAGGTCAGTCAGATCACTCAGCCTGCAGACAAACGGAGGCGTGTTTGAGATGTGCAGATATACAGTCGGAGCTTTGTGTCGGCCCCTAAGGGCTCAGGGCCGTCCTGTAGTCATGCTATCAAGTGCATGACGGCTCTCTGCAGACACTTTGATTCCTTATTATGTAGATTTGGATTTCTTCCCCTTAATGACAAACACCTCTATTGAGAAACTGCATTTGGGGTTTTTCCTTGTTTAACATTTAAATGTGTTTGATCTGAAACATTTAAGTGTGACAACATTAAAAAAATAGGAAACCAGGAAGGCGACAAACATTGTTTCACACCTCTGTATGTTTTTGTTTCCTTTCCATCTTATGTCCTTGTATATTGCTTGTTTGAAACTTATGATTTGTACTTTAAAGTTCTTAGACTGAGCTCAAACACATAAACTACTAACTGTTCAGACATTAGAAATGAATTGTTCCTCTGAGTATTTTAAGCTGCTGTTGTGTTGCTTTTGTGTGCTGGTGTCACTGATGGCTGCTGCTGTGACAAAAAAGACACAAACAATTTGATTTAATCAAAAATCACTCTGGAAATGCTCAGAAAAAAAGACAGTTCATGGTTTAAAGTAGATTTACTTTAATACTCCAACACTGTTATTAAGTTGTCCAGTCTGTGTATAACAGCACTGCCTGCATGAGGTCAAACTGGATCATTGAACATAGTGTTTCTTGATGCGTGCCACTAGAAGAACAGTGCGCTGGTTTCAGTTATTGTGCAAATGTAAAGTCCAGATGAACAGAATCTACTTTTTTGGTATTGCACATAACAATTTTCATCCAGAAGACTTCATTAGACCTTCACACATGTCTGACCCTGATTTATTCCAAATTTTAGAAACTTCAGAGCGTTTCCAAAGTCTGCTTCATGTTTAATGATTATTATTATCAATATTATTTATTTATTTTATTTTGATGTGTCATTAACTTTTATTTTTAGTTGTTAAAAAGTGTTTTTTCTTTGTCTCTGTGCTTTATGAAGTTATCAGGGATGAAAAATGCTGTAGAAATGAATCACCTCAGTACTAAAAACACTCTGTACAGGACTTTGTTTGGATTTTGCATAGATGAAAAAGATACAAACTGCTGACCTGTTGAACTGGCGACCCAGCCTTTTGTCTGAGCTGGAGTCAGTCACACAAACAGGTTGAACAGGGTGTGTTCTGTGCAGCACCTGCATGTAAAACAGAAACAAGGCTGTTCCTGTGAAATGAAACTGAAAGCCTCTCTGAGGCTGTGTCCCATTTCAGGGACTGCACGCTTGAAGTACGCATTCCAAGTGCGGTTACGTCACCGCCACGCGACGACGGCTGTCCCAATTCGAAGTGTACTTCAAATGCATACTCCAAATGCGCCGTCGATTTCCCCAAATATCAAGCGTGGTCCGGTGCACGCTTCGTGGTCCCATATAGCCCACAATTCATAGCGCGGCGGTGGGTGTGGAGAATTGTGCCGCAAAATATGGCAGAAGGGAGCGGCCGAAGAGGTTGTTTTTTTTTCTTCCAAACTTTATTGAAATTATAAAGCGAACAGTCAGTCATTCCAGTTCAGTTTGTACAGCAGACATACAAGACAAATAAGAGTAACAATATACAGTACAATGAAATAAGAAGGATAAATAAATAAAGAAAGAAAAAAGGGGGGAATGTGACAGACTTCATAACAACTTTGTACTTGAAAGTTGTGACAGCTCATTCGTTAAACATTTCTGAATGAATTTCAATCAATGATAAACCTTTTTTATTGGAAGTTAATTTAAGAGAGTTTAAGTAATATTCAATTTCAATCAAAAACAAATTAAATAATGGGGTTGAGTTTTGAAATATACATTTATGCATTTGGAATTTCCCTAATAAGATGGAGCGGCCGAAGAGTGAACTGTCAAAAGTACTGAATATGACGTCACTTATTTATGTGCGAATGTTTAATAATTAAAGTCAGTCATATATCCACAAACACAACAAGCTGAAAGTCAGTGATATATGTATATATATATATATATATATATATATATATATATATATATATATATATATATATATATATATATATATATATATAAAAACCACCCACCCAGTCCTCTACCAGAGGCCTGGGAGCTTGAGGGTCCTGCGCAGTATCTTAGCTGTTCCCAGGACTGCACTCTTCTGGACAGAGATCTCCGATGTTATTCCCGGGATCTGCTGGAGCCACTCGCCTAGCTTGGGAGTCACCGCACCTAGTGCTCCGATTACCACGGGGACCACCGTTACCTTCACCCTCCACATCCTCTCGAGCTCTTCTCTGAGCCCTTGGTATTTCTCCAGCTTCTCGTGTTCCTTCTTCCTGATATTGCTGTCATTCGGAACCGCTACATCGATCACTACGGCCGTCTTCTTCTGTTTGTCTACCACCACTATGTCCGGTTGGTTAGCCACCACCATTTTGTCCGTCTGTATCTGGAAGTCCCACAGGATCTTAGCTCGGTCATTCTCCACCACCCTTGGGGGCATCTCCCATTTTGACCTCGGGACTTCCAGATTATACTCGGCACAGATGTTCCTGTACACTACGCCGGCCACTTGGTTATGGCGTTCCATGTATGCCTTGCCTGCTAGCATCTTGCACCCTGCTGTTATGTGCTGGATTGTCTCTGGGGCATCTTTACACAGCCTGCACCTGGGGTCTTGCCTGGTGTGATAGACCCCAGCCTCTATGGATCTTGTACTCAGAGCTTGTTCTTGTGCTGCCATGATTAGTGCCTCTGTGCTGTCTTTCAGTCCAGCTTTGTCCAGCCACTGGTAGAATTTCTGGATATCAGCCACCTCCTCTATCTGCCGGTGGTACATACCGTGCAGGGGCCTGTCCTTCCATGATGGTTCCTCGTCTCCCTCCTCTTTCTTGGGTTTCTGCTGCCTGAGGTATTCACTGAGCACTCGGTCAGTTGGGGCCATCTTCCCAATGTATTCTTGGATGCTCGTTGTCTCAACCCGGACTGTGGTGCTGACACTCACCAGTCCCCGGCCCCCTTCCTTCCGCTTAGCGTACAGCCTCAGGGTGGTGGACTATATATATATATATATTAGGGGTGCAACGATACACAAAATTCACGGTTCGGTTCGGTTCGATACTTTGGTGTCACGGTTCGATATTTTTTCGATACAAAAAAAATGTTCATGCGTTTTTAATTTGTCATTTATTAAAATTATAAATATATATTTTAACACAAAAGTACAGTTTTTAAATTTAACCCTAACCCTTGTGCGTGTTTTTTATTTTGACAGCGAATACGCACCTGTGGACCACTTATGTGCAGCCCTGGTTATTTAGCTCGTCATATTGCAGCCACAGAAATTCTTTTGTCCATGAAACCATAAAGCTGCACTTTCTTTTCGCCTTATAGTCTGATTTGTCATAACTTCTCCGTTTTGTGGTAAGCTTTTCTTTGGCTGTCACTTCTTCACCCTGACCTGTCTTATTTGGCTCAGCAGAACTAAAATATATATCTGTCTGTGAAGGTTCTCAATCATCCAGGTCATCGTAGTGAAATATATATCCTGCCGCACTCACATAAGCTCAGCGATTCTCTGCGCGATCAACCTCTCACATGTTTAAGCTGCGGGAGATTTCACTTGTCATGTTTGCATAGTAAGCTAACAATTAATAAGACGATGTCAGAGGAATTGGTGCACAAATTATCATCACTCACAGAGCAGTGCTGTCGCTCTCTATACACAGTTCGCACGATTGCAAAGTGAAAGCAAAAAAAACAAGCGCAAATTCAAACACGATTTCAATATGTCACATATTGACAGTGGCTCACCGATGCCAATGACATAATTACCCAGCTACATTTCTGAAAGAATGCAAAAGCATTGACATATATTTTTCCTTCCTACAATAGCCCGACAGGCAGGGCAGAGATAGCCCTGGGACGTCGGGCTAGCGATATTGCGAGCCCTGTATCTGATTGAGGAATCACTCATCTTTGGAAAAGAGAGTTTATTACAGAGAAATGTCTCTTTCCAAAATAAAAGCTATACTATCCGCTTCTTCTGGGCTATATTCTCAGCAGCATATTAAACATATCAGGTCTCCATAAGGAGAATCCTGTGCTAACAGCTGTCTAAATGACTCGGCTAAAGTTTGTAGCATGCATGCTTGTTGTTTTTGTCTTTGCACTAGGATGATGTCGGTGTAAATGTGCAGTCATATTCGTTGTGTTCCCACTAGTGCTTTCAGGTTAATCTCGTTGAAATAACCTTAACGCCACAACACGGCAAATCTCCGTTAACGAGCTACCCTATACAGAGGGGCTAGACGGCCAACACGTTAACGAGCTAACTGCGCTAACACACTAGCTCCCACCCATGTAATTGAGCATTGCATGGCACATCCAACATACTGTTTTACTTTAGTCCATGACTCGCTTACCTTCAGGGTCATACGTCACATGAAAACCAAAATAATTCCAAACGCCAGATCTGAATGAGGGTGGGGGAGGTCTATGTTGCAAGGAGAGCTTAACTTCTGTCTCACTAGCTTGCCCTGCGCTCTTCCTTCTGACGATGCTGTCTGTGTTGCGCGCTCAGTGAATCTGCGTTCGACTACTCCGCCTAGGCTGCACTCTCGAGCCTAGGTGGAGTAGTCAAATGCAGATTCACTGAGCGCTCAACACAGACAGCATCGTCAGAAGGAAAGTTGATAAAATAAATTACAAATTTTGTATTGTTCTTTTTTTTCCTCCCCTTTGGTTTTCTTTCTTTCATTCTTTCCCCGTGTCCTATCCCACAGTCATGTCTGTCCCGTTTGCAACTGAAAATAAAATAAATTCATAATTATAATAAAGGTCAATCAAATGGACCAATATGATGATCCACTTGGTAAAATAAATCCTCTTGGCTTCTTTCTTGGCCTCAAGACAACAAT